>NC_136751.1:16122794-16753627 GCF_936440315.1 Barbus barbus | reverse complement strand
GGTTCATTCTGTGCTGGTCTTTACACTAGCTAGTGTTTCTTTCTTTTTTTTTAATCTATTTTTATATTCACTTCAGCTCTTCTCATACAGGCACAGCTCCTATCTTGTCCAACTGGCTCTTTCATTTGTCTTTCTGTCTTAACACTCCTTTTCTTTCCTATTCCCTCCCTCCTTCTTTTTCATTTCTCACCCTCTTCTTTTTTCTCTGTTTTTGTCTCCTTCTTAGTTTCAGTCTTTCACTGCCCACAACCCCTCCCTCTTTCTTTATCTCTGTTGTACTCTCTCTCACTCACACACTCACTCAGTTTCTTTCGGTCTCTCATCCCCCATCGCCCCTCCCTCCCCCTCTTCTTTTCCTCTCACTCTTTCTTTATCTCTCTTTATCTTTCTGTCCTCACTCCCCTCCCTCACTCAGTCTATCTCTCATCCCCCAATTCTCCCTTCCTCTCTTCTTTCACTTGCTTCCTCAATCACCCTTTTTCTCTCACTCACTCACTCACTCACTCACTCACTCACTCACTCACTCACTCACTCTTTTTTTTCTGTCAGTCTCTCCCTCCCTCTGTCTGACTGCTTTAAAAGCAGTAATTATAAATGACACGGTTATCAGGGCATCCAGGTTCCCCTTCTCATTTCTCGCTCCCTCTCTTTCTGCCCCCCCCCCCCCCCCCCCCCCACTTCTCTTTTTTTTCCCCTGTCTCTGCTTGTCTGTCTCTCTTTCTCTGTTTTACAGCTGTCAGTCGCTCCCTCCCTCTTTCCCTTGTGTATGGTTGTTTTTCTTAATCTTAAATCCGTATTGTGTAGCTTTCTTTTTTTCCCAAGAACAAATCAAGGTACCAGCTCGTTAGAGGTGATAATGTGTGTTAACGACTTTCTGAGAACACACACATTTACTTGTGATTTGAGCATTTTGAGGCATGGTAAAGTGACCTGAGCTAAGAGTTCAACCTAGTTCCCCTTAATTAATCCATTCGCAAGTAACATAATCATCAGCCTCAAAGAACATTTTTTTTCATAGGTGCTGTATCTAACTGGAATATGTTGGGTTCAGCCAATGTGTAAAGTCCACAAATTGACTAGACTTGCTGGTACTGCTTAAGCTTCACTGTCCAACCTTTTCATAGTCAGCAGTGGCAGCACTTGACCTCACAGGAAATGCAATGGATAGTCCACGGATGTAGATTTCCCGCTCGGACCCAGACACTCTTTGTGCTTCGTATTCATTTAAAGACTGTGAAGGAAGGAAGCATGGCGCTCGAACAGATCTGTCTTATCTCTTCTATCTAAAGCAATCTCTGGTGGACACAGAGGCAAGGCGTTGTCAGACTACATCTCTTGCTTAACTGCTGTGAAAATTAGAAAAATTATATATACATATTTTTTTTTAAAGAGACTGTTCACTGTTTGACTAAGAAGGTCAGGTAAAGCAACGATTTTAGAAAAACATTGCTGCCGTGTTGCCAGAAATTGCCTGTCGTTTTTTAATTTCTAAAGCAAACTCTATTTAAACAGCTCTTATTTGTTGCCCCGCATCAGTCAACTTGGTTGTTCTGACACTCATGTGATGCTATTGCACTGACTTCATTGCTATTGTAGTGACACTGTTGCCATGACAGCCTTAGCCAGACTTTGTTGCTACGACTGTATTCTATTGACACTTGCAATGGCAGATTTACTTTACACATTCTGATTTTATGAAGTATTGCTAAGACCTGTTGTTTTGTCCGTTGACAGGAAGAGCAGGAAGTTCCTCTGGTTCGCTGCTATTCTAAAGTGATGGAGCATGCAGTGGACGTCAGCACTCAGACTGACCCGGTGGTGGTCCTGTCCCTGGCCCAGGCTGCTGTGCTGGGACTCATATCACAGAACGAAATCTTCGGAGCCACAATTGCCCCAAACGGTTTCTACACTGGAGAGGGACGTGAAGGCCCCGCTCCTCCTGCAGAATCCATGGAATATGAATATGCAGATCAGCTAATTGGAGCCAATGGGGACTATCTATCCGAGCCTCACAGGGAGAACAGGAGGCCAGAAGGGCTCTACGGGGCAGAACGCAGGCGTCCAGGACCACGTGGGAGGACCAAGAGGCCCTTGAGTGAAGGAGCACCAGAGGAATCCACGCAGAGGTCTGCAGACACAACGAATCAGGTGAAAGGAGAGAGGCCTGAGTTCTCTAGCCCATGTTATCTCTCGAATCCCCAGCAACCTGATAATGAGCCAGAAGTGTTGGACCTAGCACCTCAAAGAGTGCCAATGAAAGAAGAGCAGTGTAACAAAGGCTACCCTGAGCCCTCGAGGGAGCCAGCCATCCAACAGGTTGACTCTGACACTCAGACACAAGCCCACCAAAGCCCCGTGAGGCATGGAAAAGCATTAGTGGAGTCCTCTGAGGGAGGACGGGAAAAGGAGGAGGAACAGGAAGAAGGGGAGGAGGAAGTGGAGGAGAGAGCACTGAACCTGAAAACCACAGAGGAGCATGTGAGCCCAGCAATGAGGCGCTACTATGAATCCAGTGTGACAGCATATGAGGCTTCTGAGATGGGCCTGCCGGGAGACTATGAGGAGGGAGGCCAGGCCATGATGTGGACGGAGGGTGAGAACTCCTTGGGTAGACGGATGCAGATCGACCGGCTAGATATTAATGTGCAAATCGATGAATCCTACTGTGTGGATGTGGGAGAAGGCCTGAAACGCTGGAAGTGCCGCATGTGCGAGAAGTCCTACACTTCGAAGTATAACTTGGTTACACACATCCTTGGTCACAATGGCATCAAACCACATGAGTGTCTGCATTGTGGAAAGCTCTTCAAGCAGCCCAGCCATCTTCAGACGCATCTGCTAACGCACCAGGGGACGCGGCCACACAAGTGCACCGTCTGCAAGAAGGCCTTTACCCAGACTAGTCACCTTAAACGGCACATGTTGCAGCATAGCGACGTCAAGCCTTACAGCTGCCGCTTCTGCGGCCGAGGATTTGCCTACCCTAGTGAGCTACGTACTCATGAGACCAAACACACGTTTACAGTTAGTTGGGTAAACTACACAGACAAAAGTTAGTGGATACCTGATCACTGCATCTGTATTTGCTTTATAATTGGGAGTTGGTGATCCCTAGCTTTCTACTAGATGTGGGAACACATGCAGGGATTTGATCCCATTCAGACACAAGCAGGTCAAACACTGATCTTAGGTGATGTTGCCATTCCAATTTATCTCAACAGATTTTATTGGGATTCAGGTCTGATTTTTGTGAAGGCCAGTCAAGTTTTTCCACATCAGACTCGGTAAACAATTCATTTATTGACCCCACCGTGTATTTATTTACCTGTCCAAGTTGGAAGTTGGCACATAATTCTCTAGAACTGTCCTCACTGAAACTTAAAAGGTCCAAACAGAAGGGGTAGCCCACTCACTTATGGCCATGTATTGTAGAATCATTGTAGTTCTTCTTAGCACATTCTTGAATGAAAAGAGTGTTTCCGTGTGTGTTAGGATGGCAGTATTCCCTGGATACAGTAGAAGTGTTCATTGAATAGTCAAATTGTTAAGGCGAGAGAATATTTAACCCTCTTCATTTGTTAATGTTTTAGCTTGGTGGAGCATCAGAGCTCGCACTGCACTGCATACACAAATATATTTACCCTGCAGCATTGCGATAACAACAGTGAATACAACGTGTGTGTGAATTTGTTGGTCTGTATTATGGATTCTAGTGAGCAAGCAAGACAGGCACCCTACTGATGGATTCAGCTGCGCTTATGACAACTAACCCCTTTTTCTCATTCAGCTGATGCCAGCGATAAATCATTTTTCCACCCGCTCTCAAAAACGAATAATAAAAAAAAAAGTCCACCGCTAATTACAAAAGTTACTTTTAAAGTGATGGTCGCAATGGAATTATCTCTAAATATATTGCTGTTGTCTTTCTCTCTCAGGGTATGAAGGAATACAAATGTGACGTGTGTTCTCGCGAGTTTACTCTCTCTGCCAACCTGAAGCGACATATGCTGATTCATACTAGTGTGCGCCCTTTCCAGTGCCATGTCTGCTTCAAGACCTTTGTTCAGAAGCAGACGCTTAAAACTCACATGATTGTCCACTTGCCTGTGAAACCTTTTAAGTGCAAGGTGGGTACAAAGAAATCTTCCATGCCAATATAACCCTGCTGGAGTCTTCCAGACAGTCTGTATTTTTCTGCCTGATATAGCTGAGCACCATGGACCTCTAATAGTTCCTGAATTGGTTTCTGTAGGTGTGCGGGAAGTCCTTCAACAGAATGTACAACCTGCTGGGTCACATGCACCTTCATGCCGGTAGCAAACCCTTCAAGTGTCCTTACTGCACCAGCAAGTTCAATTTGAAGGGCAACTTGAGTCGACACATGAAGGTGAAACATGGAATCCTGGACACCTCAACTGAAGGACAAGGTAACAATATGCAAATTTGACCTCAGATTATACTTACTTGTGACTCCTGCTGGTCTCAATGTTATAGAAAATTAGAAACGTCAAGACGGGTATAGCCTAGAGGTTTATAGAAGTGTTTGACCCCGGCTCTCTGTGGCCTCATAAGACGGAAGTAAAATTTGATGCTAGTAAAAGTTTGATAGTCTGGCGGCATGTGCACACCAAAAGCAAAGTGAATATTTGTGTCGCGTTACTCGTTCTAGATTACTTGTGATAAAATAAATTTTCTGATACAACCGGACATGTCAATGTCTTCGCTGATTGGCTTACATGATTGGCTTACAAGTTTTCAGCTCGAGTTAAAATTTTTCAACTTGTGCTGAACACGCGGTTGAGGCAAATATCGCTCGTTTGCGGCAAAGCATCACCCAGCCTGAATTCTCATCTATTTACATCTTTGTATTAACTTTTTATGTAATCTATTCGCACAAATAATTAAATTTTGCTTTTGGTGTGGACAGTGTATCTTGCAAGTGTAAACAAAAATACCAAGACTTGTGATATACGTTTGACTAATTCAAAGACTTTGTCAGTGATGTCATTTTATAAAATGATAATGTATTGGTATAAAGTATAACCCCCTGAATTCACGTTGCATATATACTGAAAAACCAAAAAGTGAAAGCTAATTATGCTATTAACCAGGCTTATATTTGTGTGTCTCCATTTTCTTCCTCAGATGCCCTGCCTGATGCGGAGGGTCAGGAAGATTATGAGGAAGAGAGCTTTGATTACAGTGAGAGGGAGAATCTAGCCAGCAACAACGCACAAGATTTGGCAAAACTCGCCAAAATTAGCTACTACAACTACACTAAGGTTGCTTCTCGCTACAACACAACTTAAAATGTGGTTTACCGGGCGGGGGGGTACTCTTGGCTCTGACATGAGCCAGTGAGGAAATAGCCATCATGAAGTGGATGTGCACTGGAAGCCATTTTGGCTATGTGAAACAAAAGTGATAGCAGACTGAAGCTTCATTTTAACAATGCCATTTCACATTAGGGGCCATCCTGAAGAATAAAGGACTGTGTGTGTAGGTGCCAATTATTATTTTTTTTTTTTTTTAAACAAGCGTTCCACTTTTGCCCATCACAGTGCAGTTCTTAAGAAGGATATCATTGATAAGTCACATTCAATGGTGCAGTGAAACAATATGCACAGACATGACTGCCGCAAGGCAAGAGATTTTGTCATGAAATGAATATTTTATCATCATTTAATCACCTTCATGTTGACAACCAAACTGTTGCTGGTAACCCATGAAAGTCAATGGCTACCAGCAACTGCTTGGTTACCAAGATTCTTAAAAAATAGTTTTTGTTCAACAGAATAAAGACATTCATACAGGAACAACATAAGGGTGAGTAAATGTTGACACAATTTTCGTTTTCAGGTGAGCTATCCCTTCAGTCTTGTTGGTTTTACTGACCAGCAAGTTAGATACCACTTTATAGGACTTAACCAAAGCTGACAAAGTGCAAATAGTTCTCATTACATGTTAACTTTCCCAGCATTTAGTTTTTAAGCATACTGTGACGTTTGGTTATGATTCATTTTCATACGCAGTTTGTAGCTCACAGTGGATTGAGTTTGTGGGACAGTTTTTCCAGTGCCTGTTTTTTTTTTTCCTTTGGAAATAATGATGGGCCAGACCATGGCATTTGATCACTGTATAACCTTCTGGATATCTTTTTTTGTTTTTACATTATTGCAAATAGTATTTATTGTTCAATGTTCTTGGCATTCATAAGTGTAAATACATTGCCAGTGTTCCAGATGGACGGATTTTATTTCAAATTAAAAAATATACACAAGCTAAGCCATGGGTTTAGTTCAATTTGAGTATAATTGCATTATTTACCCAAGTGCATTGTTTGGTCCATCTTCTCTAGAATACAAGAATCTTCTAAATTATCTATTTTTTTTCCATCTTTAGTTTGATGAATGTAATAATACAAACTAAGATTTGTCCCTTTAAGCGTTCAATATTTCACAAAGCCATGTGTCAGCCAAAAAACTGTTAAATATTTCATCTTCGTAAATCTCTGAAATGTCTTATTAGTTTGCAGTCTGTTCTTCTGTGTTCTATGTACTAGCTAACCATGTGGGCTAAATTAGTTTCTCTTTTAAAATGTGATCATTTCTAGCATTTTTTTTTTTTTTTTGGTGGCTTAAATGACCTTATTCTAAACCTCATCCAGTTTATTCTCCTTGAACATAAAACCTTGTAACGTGCACTGCATCTTTCACAAAGTCACCAATACTGGTTGAATTTTGACGAGGATGCCCTAAAAACACTGGACAAAAATATGAACTGCCCTTGTATGTGCAAGAGAGTGTCTCATCCATCATTCCTGTGCAGAGCTCAGGAGTGATGAACGACAGTCTGCCGACATGTGACAGGGCTCGAGACCCAGCAGAGAATGATTGGGGAAATTCACTATGTATTCTCCATCTTCTAGCTAGGCAACTCAAAATGTTAATGTGTAACACAAGATTTGGTGCATTCTTATTGTTTTAAATGGTTGTGTCCTTGCATTTTGGGCTGTTCTCGCTAAACTAGGCAGGAGTTTTAGTTTTGTATAAGCTTTCAATTCTTTTGTTGCACACTGATGTGAATATGAAGTTGATAAATGTTAAATGTTGTGCTATGGACATTATAAATTAATACATTTATTTACCTTTAAACATGTGGAGTGTGAGTGTGTGTGTATATTGTGATAAACCACACAAGAACAGGGATCCAGAGATTTATTAGAGGGTCTCTCATGTGGCCCTTGAACTTTCTTTCTCTTGTGGTTTTATACAGTATTTGACATACAGTACTTCGTCTTACAAAAATAGACCCCTGGAGGTGTGGGAAGAGATGGGATCACCCATCAGCGGGATTAGCTAACAGATCAGCTATTAACATCACTATGTTTTTATTACTCCTCCCTTCATACATCGTTGTATTCATGACCTTTAAGTTAAAAATGAGGTACAAAAAGACAGACACTCTCCGTGGTGTCCGGGCCCGTTGTCCTTCATTTGCCCAGAGCCTTGTCCAGGTTTGTCTTGATGGCATCCAGGAAGTCTGTGGTGTTGACGTAATGCTCATTCAGCTTACAGCTGTGGTCACACAAAGACAAATGTTAATGACATTAGCTAAAGAAAACCTTAACAACTGATGTCAGCAATTTTATCATTAGGGCTAGTCCTTTAATGGAGGTCAAAGACATTAAACTTGGATAATTTTTTATATGCTCCGAGTTGGAATAATTTGCTCACTTACTTGGCGAGACCGTGAATGCAGCCAGCCAGATCCTTGGTCATCACGCCGCTCTCCACAGTCTCCACGCACACCCTTTCTAGAGTCTGAGAGAACCTGCACAGCAATGGACAACGATTAACAGTTACACTTCCGTTTCAACATTACCGGTATGATAGGAATGCTGCTACATTGAAATAAAACTCCCCTATCCTAATCATATAGTACAGATGACTGGCAGTAATAAATGAGCTTACTTGATCAGGTCTGGATTTCCATCAAGTTTGCCGCGGTGTTCCAGTCCCCTGGTCCAGGCAAAGATACTGGCAATGGGGTTAGTGCTAGTTGGCCTTCCCTGTGTAATAAAGTTGAAAATCAATTATGATAGTTGTTTTGGCTGCAAGTTCAAGCACTACATTGCAGACATTTCATATGCAACTGCATAGTAAAAAAAAAAAAAAAAAAAAAAAAAAAAAAAAAAAAATGGCATTTGCACCCAATTTCAGACTACATCTATAAAAAGCAGGTTATTTTAGATATTAAAACTTTAAATCAATTGTATTAATTACAAAATATTATAATTGGAGTACATTGTACAATAATAATTACTACACTAAACATTATACAATAGCAGCATTTACTTTGACAAAAATATTACAACAGATATTTTGAAATTACATTTTTTTTTAACTCTATTTTAGTATTGAAAGCTGAATAATTTTCAGCAGCAATTACTCCAGTCCTGAGTGACAGTCCACATGATCCTTCAGAAATCATTCAAATATGCTGGTTTGGTGCTCAAGAAACATTTCGTAATATTATCAATCAATATTGACATCAAATAAAATTTGTTTGACATTTATAAGAAATAAAGTTAATTATAGAGATCATATTTCTGAATTGCAGCAACAATAGCAAGTGTTCCAGAAACAAAAATTATTTCTGTTCAAACGCTGCTGTCATTTTTTCCTCTCACCACAAGATGGCATAAGGCATCTAAAAATCCAGTTATGCAACCTCCGGTTGCTTTATTTTATTTATTTTTACATTTTGTATGTGTTATGTTGAATAATAAATGAAAAACTATTTACAAATTTCTGTCTCAAATCTAAATTGCTATGCAGGATATAATGCATAGCAAAATAAATCAACTGAAATAAACAAACCTTCTGGTGCTCACGATAATGCCTGGTTACTGTGCCATGAGCGGCCTCGGCCTCAATGGTTTTTCCATCAGGACACACCAGCACAGAGGTCATCAACCCCAGTGAACCGAAACCTGCAGACAATATTCAGCATCCTTTAATCAGGTATAAAATTATTTCAAATATCCTCCCTTATGCTTCATGGGCACCATGTGCCTTTAAAAACTGGTAGCAAAATGTTTAGATCATAAACAGTCTAGAGCATGATGACGGCTTAAAAATCTATGACTTGAAGTGCTAAAACCAAAAGCTGCCATAAAACAGTTATGGTTCTAATTGGATGAACATGGGTGCAATATGAAACAGGCTGACAATTTTTTGAATAGATGTTTTTTCTATGCTATTTACCCTGAGCAAGGATGTCAGACTGTACATCTCCATCGTAGTTCTTGCAGGCCCACACAAAGGCTCCTGATGACTTGAGCACCTGAGCCACCATGTCATCGATGAGCCTGTGCTCATACCAGATCTTCAGCTTGTCAAACTCTGACTTGTAGTTTCTACCCATGGAATACAAAAAAGACGGTTCAGTATTTTGCATTGAAATTACTTTAGAAGAAAAATACAGTTTCACATGTCAGCACTGTGACAGATTCTCAAAGCGCTAATCTCATAATTACACAGCAACACACGCTCATAGAAAACACATGGTGGAAGTGCGTAAATAAACATGCCAAAGACACTGATAAATCCAATGTCTCACTTCTCAAAAATATCCTGGAAAATGTCCTTGAATCTGCCATCGTAAGCCTTCAGGATGGTATTCTTAGTGCTCATGTAGAGAGGCCATTTCTTCTGAATGGCGTACTGGAAGCAGCTGTGAGCGAAGCCAGTGATGGACTGTTAGAGACGAAAGACAGAATGTCACACAAGCAGGAAAATAGATGTTCCACTTTCACAATGGGGAATTCAACTAGGAAACGCTGGCTGTGTGGTTCCAAAGGGTGAGCAAAAATCACTCACTTCAAATGTGAAGTGGAAGTGTAAAAAAATAATTTTGCGGCCTACAATGGACAGACACTTCATTCAGTCAATCTCTTTTGAGGGGAAAAAGAGGCCACTATCAGCACCACCTCTGGAGCAGCCTGAAGGCAGACATCTCATCTTTTGTAAAGCCAAACAGACCATTCCCCTGACTACAAACAAAGACCTCAGAACATCAGAGTTCACTGCAGGTACACAAGCTGAGGGAGGTCATCTATTATCTAGACTTCTTCCATCCAGAGGTGTAAGTGCAGAACATAACAGAATTTGAGTCAAAAGGCCTTAATTATACAAACTCAGAATACACGATAGTCTAAAAATGACTCTAATTTAAGGTATTATTTTTACACCTATTCTAATTCATATCCATTTGCCAATTTTCTTTCTCAGTGGAAATTAAGATGGTCCCAAAATATATGTTATATCTCAAAATAAGTTCACATTTGGATTCATTTCAATGCTATGAACACTTCAACACCGCTGGATGCTGTAATTCAGGAAGTGCGAAAGTCAAGAGTTCCCAATGAATTTGAATCGTGATGATTTCGAACCGATCTAGTAAAAAAAAAAACAAACAAAAAAAAACGTTATTCTTTTTCAATTACTCCAAATACACTACAGTAAGAAATGCGTTTACATTTCCAAACATTCATTTTGAACTGTGGCAACGTCTCCAAGATGCTTCAAGAAACCTACCTTGCAAAGCTACAGTACTGTTAAAAGTTAAGCACTTTAAATGCTGCAAAACGTCAAAAATAATGTCATAAATAGATTTTCTTTATCAATTAACTAAATTGAATCAACATTTGGTGTGACCATCCTTTGTGTTTAAAGCAGCTTTTGCCCTAGGTGCACTTGCAGATAGTTTTTCATGTAGCTTTGCAGATTTTTTAAAGCATCTTAGAGACATTGCCACAGTTCTTCTGGATTTAGTCTTGTCTCAATTTGTTCTGTTTCTTCATGTCATTCCAGACAGACTGGTTGATGATGAGATCAGATCTCTGTGTGAAGCACTGACTGTTAGACTCCTTGTACAAACAAAGATCTCACTGATCATTAATGGCAAAATAAATGTTTGGAAATGTAAACTGATATTTCCTACAGACACACTACAGCAAAAGACAGAAATAACTGCCTTAAACCCATTTTTAGCTGGTCAAAATACTAATGTTCTAATAATTTTGGCCACCACTGTATACTTTTAAAATGCAATTTTTCCAATTTTTTGCATGACTGTGGGTACCAATTGTAAGAAAAGAGTTAGTTATTTTCACAGATTGTTTATGATACCTTGATGCTCCTTCAGTGTTTAAAAAAAACCCCCCAAAAAAACATATGCATATGTGCACTGACCTCGTCAGTATTATACATTCCCATTCCACAGCCACCACCAGGGAAATCGAACACCTCCCACTCCTTCGCTTTGCTTCCATCGGCTGGAGAGAAGACCATTTTGAATTTGCCTGGTTGGCTCACAACAAAGTCTGTTGCTTTATACTGCAAATCAACAAGATGATTGCAGTTCAGTGGGAATAAGAACACACTGGGAAAAAAATAAATTCATAATTCAAGACCACCCAGATCATCCAAAAAAGCAGACCTGGTCACCGTATGCATGTCTGCCAATGGTGATGGGCTGTGTCCAGCCCGGAACAAGTCTAGGAATGTTCTTGCAGACGATTGGCTCACGGAAGACAGTGCCGCCCAGAATGTTCCTGATGGTTCCGTTAGGGCTCTTCCACATTTTCTTCAGCTTGAACTCTGTCATGTGTAATTGATGACAAAGATTAACAAAATGTATAATTATATATATGCAAAACAAAACAAAAATACATCTACTAGAAGAAAAGCTGATACAAACTAGATCAGTTATCAGCTGATGTTGATAATGTCAAACTGGGCAAATTGTACAGCATGGCAATACATTGATCTGTCATTAGAGCAAATATCAAGTGAAAGCGCTGCTGAGGTGCGCCATACCTTCGACCCTAGCTTCGTCAGGTGTAATGGTGGCGCATTTCACAGCAACATTGTATTTCTGGGTAGCTAAAGCAGAGTCAATTGTGACTTGGTCATCAGTCTGGTCACGGTAAGGAAGACCCAGGTCAAAGTACTTCAGCTCCACATCCACATTGCTCAGAATGAGCTGCACACAACAATTTTATGTTAAAGGTGTAAACAGTCACTCAAAAAACACAGATTAAATACAGTAAAGCAAGTCATTTGGTGATTTTATTTTATCCTAAAAGGGTGATGTAATTTTTCAAAAATACTTGCTCCTACATCTACCGCATAAATTTCACACTCCCCCTATAAAATTACACCACGAGTGATCATTTCAATTCTGATTGAACCCAAGCACCGTAGTTATAATAATCTCTGGATTAATGGCATTGTTTTTCTGGCTATAAATAATGATCCCATTCTGATTCTCCGCAGAATAATTTCAGCTTGTTGAACGTCACCATCACCATCTGCCGTCTCTCTCAGGAGGCAGACGGCAAGTCAGTGAGAATGACCTCAACACTGGCCCTGGCCCTGCCTCTGCGTGATGCGGCCGTAATCTCCTGGTCTTCACGGGTAAACACTCTTCCAGTAAACCTATCACAATGTCTTTTAGAAAAGGGGATCTGCATAACACACTAATCACTCCTCCACTCTCTCCTCGTCTGTTTAATTCTCCCAAGAGACGCTGTCACATTCCCTTTCCAATTTCCATTTCCTTTGGTCTTTCTACTCTTGTCTAACCCAATTTTCGTTCTGTCTGTGCCTGTCTAGGCTTCTCACTCTCCTGTTTCTTTCTTTCCTTTGCCCTCTTCATCTTTCCCTCCCGCATTCTGTTCCTCTTGGTGACTGTGTGTGTGTGTGTGTGTATGTCACCGTTTTAAAAATAGACTAGACAGACACTGCTTCCCTCCCCCTCATTCTCTCACTCACTCACAAGCTTGGCGTTTAAGCACCTTTTCTTTAATGAACTCCCAGATGATCCTGGTCATCTCATCTCCGTCCATCTCCACCACCGGCTTTGCCACCTTGATACGTTTATCGGCATCTGTCAAATAAAACAAAAACAATCTTTCGATCAGCCTGTTTTTTTTTTTTGAAGTGAAGTGAAGTGAAGTGAAGTGAAGTGAAGTGACATTCAGCCACGTATGGTGACCCATACTCGGAATTCGTGCTCTGCATTTAACCCATCCAACGTGCACACACACAGCAGTGAACACACACACACCGTGAACATACACCCGGAGCAGTGGGCAGCCATTTTATGTTGCAGCGCCCGGGGAGCAGTTGGGGGTTCGGTGCCTTGCTCAAGGGCACCTCAGTCGTGGTATTGAGGGTGGAGAGAGCGCTGGACATTCACTCCCCCCACCTACAATTCCTGCCGGCCGGAGACTCGAACCCGCAACCTTCGGATTACAAGTCCGTCTCTCTAACCATTAGGCCACGACTTAATTAGGGATTGTTTCTTCCCACTCGTGAGACAACCGGAAATTAGTGGTTCCTCAAAGAGGAGGGTAATAAAGACATAAAGCCCCAGTCACACCACTAGCCACTAATGAGTGGTCGCTAGTAGGCGTTCTGAGTTCTGGATGCACAAAAACATTCATTAATGTCCAGGGCTCGCAAAATCGCTAGCCCGACGTCCCGGGGCTATTGCATTTTCCAGTCAGGCTACCAAAATGCATCACTACCTTAAATACAGGGCTCCCACACAGTGTTCCCTCTAAGCTGAGCGCGCGCGCGACCGCGCTCTTCTTCCACCGCGGCCGCGCAGAAGAAATAATGTGCCTCGAGCACACAAAAAATGAGTTGGGAAGCCATTTTATTGAATGGCGCAGTAAAAGGGAATGAATAGCAATGCTCGGGCAAACCGCTATAGAGCTGATGTCACGACAGAGTTAGAACCGGTTTCATAGAAAGAGAACGATATGCACCAAACGAGTCGCTGTAGAAACTGAATACTTCAATGGTTGCGGTGCGCTCAACACGAGAGAACTCAAACGCAATGACATGTGAAATAAAACGTCCTCATGTATTAAAGAAGAGTGGCTTGATTAAGTGCTGGAAATAGTGGAGGATGGGCAAAGAACGGTAACAAAACTCTGAGACATGTACAGTCGCACACAAGAGTATTGTACAAACTACTTCATAACGATGTTTAGACGACTATAGAAGAATTCATGTGTTCACGTTCTTTTTATATTTAACTTACAGACCTCAGCTTAAATTTTGCTTCAGTTTGCATTCTATTCTGTTGTTTTGAAAATATATTATGTTAGGGCTATATTATAAACCTGATAAATAATCGACCTTGTCATTTATTCAAAATAGAAATATTTTCTAACAATAGAAGTCTTTACTATCCATTTTATCCATTTAACACATCCTTGCTGAATAAAAAGTTTAACTTTCTTTACACTTTTTTTTAAAGTATCTTTAAAAAGAAAGAAAAACATTTCTGACCCCAAACTTTTGAATAGTTTTTGACTCTATTTTCACTAAACGCTGTTCTTTTTAACTTTTTATTTGAAAAAAATAATCACAGGTCCCAAAAAATACAGTATATATATATATATATATATATATATATATATATATATATATATATATATATATATATATATATATATATATATATATATATATATATATATATATATATAAAGCAGTACAACTGTTTCCAATATTTATTAAAAATCAGCATATTAGAATGACTTCTAAAGGCTCATGTGACTGAAAATACTGCTTTGCTTCACAGGAATTAATAAAATTTTAAAGTATATTAAAATAGAAAGTTTATTTTAAATTGCAATAATATTTCACAATATTATTTTGTGAAATAATATTCAGTATTTTTTATCAAATAGATACAGCCTTGATGAGCATAAAACAAATATTTGAACTGCAATGTATTTTACAGTAAAAATGTTTTCTCAGGTAACCTAAAATACACATCATTTAGTTACATCAAGGGTCAAATCAAATATAAATAGCACATTAAAGTTAAGTTACACACTTTTTTGTGTGCAAGCTGTACGGGTTTGGCATAAAGAATGCTTTTGCTCAGGTGCCCGATTTTGCGAGCCCTGATGTCACTACCAATAAAATGTAATTTTATGCTGACACTGACAACTTTTATGCTGCTAAATATCAGTATTCTGGATTAAAGAGCTTGTGTGTAAACTACACATGTAAAGTGCATAATAATCACAGACATAAAAATAAAACAGCTGCTCTATGCCACTGCATCCATCTATCTGTGCCAAAATGATATCTGGGTCTACAGATATAGTCTTTCATAAAAAAAAAAAAGGTTTGTTGCATGCATCTTTTTAACATTGTCTCTGTGCATGATCATAGCCATACATAAAACAGTGACATTACAGTGTGTGTTACATTGCTCTCTATAATCTTGGCTAAACCACTTTTGTAATACAAGGCTATTCTTAAGATTATCATCTGACCACGTCATACACTACCGTTCAAAAATGTGATATCAGTAAGATTTCGAACACTTATTCAGCGAGGTTGGATTAAATAGATCAAACATGACAAACGTTTTTCCATTGACAAACATTTTCTGTTTTAAATAAATGCTTTTGAACTTTCTATTCTTCATAAAATTCTGAAAAATGTATCACCGTTTCCACAAAATAGTAAGCATCAACTGTTTTTAACAGTAAAAAGAAACCATTCTTGAGCACCAAATCAGCATATTAGAATGATTTCTGAAGGATCATGACACTGATAATACATTCTTCTTATAATGTTCATACTTATATTAAAATAGAAATGCTAATTTTGAATAATATTTCTCAACATTACAGTTTAACATTTTTTTTGTTTGTTTGTATCAAATAAATACAGACTCTGTGAGCATAAGAGACTTCTTTTAAACTTTTTAAAAAACTACTAATCCCAAACTTTTGAACAGTAGTGTAAACATGAAAATAGAGCCCTGGGACTGTTTTGTTAAACCTGCACCTGGTAGCTATTGCATGATACACACGCACCAAACGGTTAACTAAACAAACAGTTTAGCTGTTAATAAACAGGTTTAAGTAAATAAACCAAAGCACAATATATAACTTTAACTTAAATAAACACATAGAACTTCGAAAATAGTACGTCGCCTCAGGGCAGAGATGGCAGATTTATGTCTGTTGTAAACGAACACTTAAGCACATTCATCGCAACTTACAAAGTTTAACTCTTTCCCATTTTTCAAGTAAACAGTCGCTTGAATTTTTTTTCAACTTAATGCGTTGACTCCATTTCTATTACATGCCAAATCCCACTGTTCCCCACGGGCCTCCCGCAAAATTTTCTGACCGCCCACTCCCACCCGCAGCAAAGGTAAAACCACCCGCTCCCGTGAGATTTGCAGTGCAGCCCTCTACATGAAAATATGCATGAAAAATTGGTCCATTGACCATCCTGTGACCTATAATATCTTGATATTTGTATTTGCTGCACAGTTTGCACTGTGGTTTTTATTACTTCCTGTTAGAGCTTGACAGTAGAACAGTATACACCATCTCAACTCAAGTTACAAAGAAAAAAAAAACATTAGCACATGGTTATTTCACATATGTAGTGCCCTTTGAAACTTCAAAAACACCCTAGGCAAAGTTTTGGGTTTTGGACAATTATCATTGAAGAACTGCAAAAATTATTTTCTACTTGATTGCATAATAATGGCAATCTAAACATCTGACAACCAGACGTGCTGCCTTTGGCAGCTGTAATGCCCGATTACTGGATTAAACTGGCTCAGGTTTCATTTTTAAACATTTTTGGGTCAGCCCACTTTTATAGCTTTACTGGCTGATCGTCAATTAAGGTTAATAGATAACAGACCAATTAGAACACCATTTAGATATGCTTTACAAATAATTCTTAGTTCATATTTTTCTATTTCCTGAATTCAGTAGTTTTTTTGGTTTTATTATAGGTTGTGTTGCCCGTTATCAATGCAAAGTCATCACAAACTGATAAGGATTTATGCTGTTATTGTCCAAAACACCACTTTACCTAGAGCGTTTCCAAAGCATGAGGGAATAAAGATATAAAATTACTCATACCGCCCACTCCATTTCATGAATTAAATGTCTACCTTCAGTGTTTTGAACACCTTTTTATGCCACTGCTTTCCACTAAAGCAAGTAAGTAAAGGTCATCTCACTCTCCTCCTCTTTCAGTGGGGACAAAGTAGAGGAAGGAGGGGGAGCCGTGGAGGGAATCAAGTGACTTTGTTCCACTTACCAAGTTCCTGCTCCTGCTAGAGAGCCACTCCATCTAAAGAGTCAGCAATGCTGTCAAAAACAGTGAAAGTTCATAAAAGACAAAATGCTGCCAATAAAGCATGGCATAATCACCTTTATAAGCATTGTGAGTAACACATTTACCATACTTCACTGATGTAACACTCTATAAACTACATCTTCAGCCACTGCGATATGACGATTTTTGATCGTGGACGATAAAAATGTCTCCACGATCTGCTTTTGAAGAAATATCGTAGTATCGTGCTACATCGCACATTATGTCAGATACAGTTCTGGCGCCTCCGTCTCTATTTACTGTACAACAGGACATACAGCAGTAGAGTTACTCTGACAGGACACTGCACTTATTCGCGATCGCAAAAGTACATTATTTGCACACAAGCCTTGCTGGTTAAATGGTTTAATTCGCGCGCTGGTCTGACGTGCGCGCACACACCTGAAGCACGCGCACTAAAAAGCCTGTCTAACAGCGCCTGATTACTCAACTAACTTATCTTTTGCACTAATACTGTCAAAACACAAGGTTTACATACAGACTCAGTTAGTTATCTCTAAAATAAAAGTGAATAGTTAAGAGAGAAACGGATGCGTGCCTGTATATTAGATGCGTGCAGCTCTTAAAGAGACAGGACACTAAACATGCTATCGACTGTCATTAAAGGGATAGTTCACCCTAAAATTACATTTCTGTCATTATTTACTCACTCACGTTGTCCCAAAACTCTATTAATTTCTTGTGCTGAACCCAGAATAAGATATTTTGAAGAATGAGGGTAACCAAACAGTTGCTGGTCCACATTGACTTTGATAGCAGGAAAGACAAATCCTATGGAAGTCACTGAGGACCAGCAGCTGTTTGGTTTTCCACCTTCTTCAAAATAGCATTTATGTTCAGCAGAAGAAAGAAACTCATTCAGGTTTAAAACAACTTTTTGAGTAAATTATGGTATAAAAATAAAACATTATGACAGAATTGACAGACAGATGACAGAATATTTATTTTTGGGGGAACTATTCATTTAACGTTAACAAAACAACAAAACGCAAAGAGAAAAATCACTCACTATTCTTGACTGAAAAACTTTAATACAGTTGCTTTAGGAATCAGTCTGTATTGTTTTATTTTTATACTTGTTTATTCAATTTCATTGAATGCTCTGCTAAATACACTTATTGTACCTGAAAATAAAGCACTCTTTGTTTTATTTGTATATTGTGTGTATTTGTAATGTGTGTCTTTGTTATTTTTTAATAAGAAAGATAAATAATGACAAAGATTTTTTATCTTCACCCACTTTGGCCTAAATATCTGCCATGCATCTTTGTCTTTCTAGTTTGGCTGTAATGCTCAGACAACTTGTAAAACCAAAATAGTAAAGCCAACATGACAAAGAATCATGAAAAAATCGTGATATTTCAAAAAAAAATTGATATATTTTTCCCATATCGCCCACCCCTATCTTCAATCTATTTCAGCAGCCACAGGTCACATCCATCAAGTCAAAATTCAGACCTTTTGAACATTTCAATCAAATTCAATTGCAGCATGACATATAAAGTCACACAGAATAAAAATGTCAAATATTTTACATGTTTTATGCAACATTTACTTATATAAAAGCCTTCTAATAGATGAGAGCATTTCATTTCAGCAAATCCAAGTTATCATCCACCCAAACACCACCACTAAGCTACAGAAGGGCCAGAAAAAAAACATCTTTCAGATAGAGTTACTGCTCATCACAGCTGTGTCAACCAAAAGTGCATTATGGGTAAGGCCTTTTGCTTGAAACCTGACTGGGTTCATAAACAGAAATTACATAAACAGAGAATCCTGGGGAAAAGAATCCTCTCACTAGCCATAAGCACTGGGACAGCGTGCTAAAGAGGGAGGAGGAGTATATGGGCAGGATTATGTAAGCATGCTTCAATGCCCTGTTTCCAACAACACTGCAGCAATCTGCACAGTGAATAATCCTCTAATGAACAATACATTTATACTGAGCAGCAGCATGAACTAACATGCCATGATGGACTGCAGATGGCTCGCATTTCCTCTGAATTTTTGCGAAATCTCATCCAATGGGAAATAGAATCTGCAAAGAATGCTGAACAAGATCGTGACCTACAATCCAGTGGACTTGAGTTATTCTTACTGGCAATTGGATGTGATAAAATAACATGCTTCACATGTATTGAGCATAAAATAGCACACTGCCACTTTACTCCTACACTTCTGTACAATGGATGATACTCTGGCACTTCACTAGAATCCAGCTGGTGCCACATTACCTATTTTAGGAGCCTTTTCTAAATGTGTTTAAATACAAATAGTAGCTTCTAAACTACCATTTACTTTTAGTGCAATTTTTTAGCTAAATTAAAATAATTTGTGATCAAGCATACAGTTTTAGCGGTAGTATATAGTTAAAAAGTATTTAATATCTTGTTACGTGTTTTGCACCATAGCTCCATGGTATTTCATTTCTGTGCCTCCAATGTAGGATAAAAACGACAATAAAACTGACTAGAATTTAAATTTTTTTTTTTTTTTTTTATTAAACTTTCATGAATTACTTCCGACTTATTTGCCATTCAACAACAATTACTTGCAACACATTTCTGAATTTTATTAACAGTTCTATATTTATCTCCATATTTCTATAAATGATCTTTACAAAAACTGTTTGCAAACTATTATTTTTAAACCTTATAACTAAAGGAAAAGGCCAAGTCAACCCACGTGTACCTAAGCCTCTACACAAAGCATGTGGTTAGCATATCACATAGCAAGCAATCACTCGCACATGACCCTCTGATTTTCAGTTGTCAAGGACATTAGCAAATATAAGTCTACACTTGTGCTCCACACTTGTTCAGTAGTAAAAAAAAAAAAAATCCATGAGGTGAGTTCGTTCACACGGAGTCCTCACAAATCAATCAAATATTCCTATGCTCTTTCCTACTGACGACCTACAAGAGTGCAAGAGTGCAGCTCAAGAGTGACCCAGAGAGAAAGCGTCTTAAATTAGACATTTTATGAATATGCTGTACCACAGAGGAACTAAAAACAAAAACAACTAGCCAGCTGGGTTGACAAAACAAAAAACATATGTTCAGATGCTTCTCTTAATAGTGGAAAATAACTCGATACTGCAAAAAATTACATATCATATTTTATTTAGAAATTATATATTCAGGGATCAATAAGATCTAATAAGCTTCAGAAAATATCACAGAGGTTAATAAATGAGTACTGTGGGCTTCTAGGCTCTCCTTACAACCCATAAAACCTCTTGGCAAAAGTCAAATCCAACCTTGTGACTTTAATGAGAGAGAACATGCAAGTGTGTTTGGCATTGTGCCTGAACTGATGTTAATAAACCAATCTGAAATGCAATACATCTTGTTACAAGACCGCTATGCATTGCATAAACTGAGGCTGACACGTCACTTATAATCAAAGCTCAATGAAAGACCCATAATCACCCAAAACTCCTTAGTGAATGAGGCATACTAACAGAACCGTTCAGTGCCAAAGTCTCACGCCTTCTAATAAACTATACAAAGTTTTAATGTGGTATTCTTCAAGTGAAAAAGGGTTGGTTCTATCATCACATGCAATCATTTGGATGTGATGCATGACTACTGGTGTTAATTAGGACTAACCCATTCAGAGTAAAGTGCAAAGGTGACCCTGAGGACATGAGGGATGGTGTATGCCAATTAAACCACCAACATTTGGACAATCCTCCATGACAACTGATTACCTAACACAGAAGGACAGCTAGTGTCTGTCAGGACATGACACTAATTCATTCACAGTTGTGCGTAAAGTTCTGCCCTTCAGTTGTCCTTTGTTTCACCCCAAGATGGCATGTTTCAGAAGATAGGCTACAATCTATCAGTAAGCCCAAACGTTAGTTCAGTTACTGCATCAAACAGGACTTTAAATCAATGCAGCCTCCATAACAAATAGGTCATATAAAACCAGGGTGAAAATAATATGCTATGGTGTAGCAGTCAAATATCATGTTTAAAACAGATAAAGTGCTTGTTGGTTATTTACATGTTAATGTCCACGGTCTGCACTCAGTCAATAGTAATAGGCCGGCTGACCTTGAAACGATTTCATACCGCAGAACAAGCAAAACCCCACATGAAAACTCATATAACTGGTTACCGAATACATACTTTACTCTTTACATCACAAAGCTGTTCGGTTACATGTTTATAATTACATTTGCAGCAGTATTTTCGGTCACTCCGCAGCCCATCCGGGCGATTCACAAGCCAAAAATACACTCAGACGATTCTCTGACTACGCCGTCAAATTATTCAAACTTGCAATGATGTTATCAAGACAGGATTTGCCTTTAAGAAACGACATCTTGAATCTTTGGTTAAAATTACGCTAATATATAGTTTATGTTGCTCTTTTTTTTTTAAAGACATCTTAGGCGAACAAAGGAGCGCGACTTCTGCCTGCACGGCCGCGCGCGATTCCCGCTGCACGTACTACGTCACCGAGAAAATAGCGTTCTGCTGTGGCGCTAAACCCGCGAAGAGACGGAAATATGAAAGAACACGACAGTCCGCTACCGGCGTTTATCGATACAAGCATGAGCTATGTGGCAGGGGTGAAAGGAAATTTACATTTAAAAGCATATCGTCTCAGAGAAGCATTAGCCGGTGTCAAAACGCCGGTTAATGCGGTTTTGTATTGACACATCTACAGACAATTGTGGAAGTGAAAAACTCACAGTTCCTCTGTTGCAAACTCTGGCAAGACGCTGGAGCAAGAACGGCGGGGGATTTGGATAGAGTGGCCGCAGACCTAGTGAGAGAACTGAGGACCTTCAAGTAACCTGCCATGTTTGTTTTTTTTTGTTTTTTTTTTTCTCGCCGAAAATACTAGAGGCTGCTGCCCGACTTCTCTCCGGTTGAAGGAAGGGTCGAATGAATCGGAGCATACAGCAATAAACGTAGCTCTTCTCCGCCTCCCTCTCGGAGCCGACGTGCGACGTCACAATTACACGAGGTCAGGACTAAAAATCATCGATGCGGTGAATGGCCAATCACCTTTGAATAAGCAACACATCGATGTTCCACCTGGTGACTTTTGATAACGCTCCGTTTGCACGTTCCCTTTCGTTTTCAGTTAACCCTTCATGGGCGTCCGGTGTTATATATTTCCGTTTTTTTTAACGTCCCCGTTTTCATTTAATATTTTTTTTAAAATAAATAAGAATATACGTTATATTTCAGAATTACTTTCATAGAATGTCAGTATGTAAAAATTGGTGGTGTTTTATTTGTGATTTTGTCATAAGTAGGCTAACAGACTTTCTAAACGACACAGACCAGACAGATAACCTCTTCACATTCCGCTGTCTGGTTGCTGAGCAGCCCCGCTAATTTTTTATTTATTTACTTATTTTATTTATTTAGTCATTTAGCAGACGCTTTTATCCAAAGCGATTTACAAATGAGTTTTATAATTTTAGACGGGTTGGGTTACCATACTGGGCGAAAGAATGGGAGGTGCGTAGTCTAATTGTGCGCATGCGTCGTAGAGCTACTGCAGGTCACGTCAAGGTGCAAAAGTCGTTGAAGGTGCTTGTATCCTTTAAACTTATACTACATAGCAGTGTTGTTGACAAATACTATCATACGTTTTGTGTTCAGTATCAGATCAAATCAAATCAAATCAAGTGTTATAGGTAACTTAGGCCTAATCGTTAATGTATCACGTATCATATGTTGACAGTATCAATGTACTTTGGCTCTGTGACAAATGTCACCATTTCGCAGTTTATTCTATTCAAAGTCTTATAAAAAGGAAGCTCAAATTTAAATTCCTCAAATACGTCACATGATTTGACAAGGAAACAGATTGAGTAGGAAATTCCATAGTTTGTCTTGTTATCATGTTATCAAGTCTAGGCTGTCATACTAAAATGCAGCATGTAAATATTGCTCCACTGACCTACATGTCAGCATGACCTCTGTTATCATTCAGAGGTCTGAAACGTGTGTAGTTCACAGTGAACTGTTTACTCTACAGTGTTGGTCTGCTTACAGTACTCACTCTGCATAGGTCAAAGCAAAAACAAAACAAAAAAAAATCCAATTATTTTCACAGCTGGAACTGGTTCACCAGCATTGAATTACAGCTTTGTACTTATAATTATGAACAACAGAACAGCGTGGTACTGATGAGAACATTCTGTCATGTGGTTATAATGACAGTTTAGGGCAGAAATAACAATGTACTAAAAGAGACAACAGTCTTCATCAGACTATTTTATAGTAATAATGATAATAAAATATTTTGTTTAGATTATTTTAGGTTTATATACTGCCTTAAGTGAACAATATGTTTAAATAATGTTTTAATAATAATTTAAATAATGTTTAAATAACAATAATATTAATAATTATTATTATTGTATACATTTTGTATAGTGCCATCTGGTGGAGTTAACGACGTAATGTTAGTAAGTTGGTATAATATAATTCAATTTGTTTTGCATCTTGCATTTCTGAACGCTTTAGTTTAAAGAGGATTACTAAAATATTGTAGATAATTAAAATAGTTTAATATATGTTTACCATGACAATATACAGTACAAAGTTTAATGGACAGTCTAGCAAAAGTAATAATTTCAACAATATTCTTTGTTTCAAAGGTGCGAGTTTTTATAGAAAGAACAAATGTCAAATCTGTGTCACAATTAGATCACCATATAGGGCCTAATCATTTAATTTTATGCATCTTATTTATTATTCTTTTAGAGGAAAGATGCTAAAACTGTATGTCCACCAGGGGTCAGTAAGAACTCATTATTAAATTTTTTGGAGAAGATGACGGAAAGTTTTCCAGTTTAGTTTATAATTACTATGTAACAAACTAAAATGTCATACACCTACAGTGATTATATTTAGTTCTCTTGTAGTATTGTTACATATCCAGTATTGTGAGTTGTCTGTGCTAGATTATTTGTATTGAGTGAAGTAATTTTATCACCCATAACAAACATCTCTTTATCGTGGTTTAGAACATCACAGTGTAAATATATAAACAGCAGTTATTATGTTTAGGAAATTACTGCTTTAGGAGCACTAAGAACAACCAAGGAGGCAGCTAGTCAACAATTACTCATAACGTAAATATAGTAAATGCTAAAAACCTAATACCATAGGTTATCCAGGGATTTTAACACACAACACTCAGAGTAAACAGAGCTTACAGCTAGTGAGTGACAATTCTGTCGCTGAACAGGTCTTGGTTCAAGATGACAGGAAGACATCAGATTTTATTAGTTTTTGCAACACCCATTCTGGCTTTCCGTGTGCAGTTTGCATCCTAGTATCATTCAAATACTTAGAGCCCAAACTATAGGCCTACCTTTGGAAGAGGATCTTCTACAATCCCTTAATGTACTTTATTAATATTCCCAACGACTTTACACTCTACAGTGGATTAGATCTGGAAAAAGGAACTAGTGCAGGTAAGGGTCTTGTCTCATGAGATGTCTGTGTTGTTACACCCCTGAAATATACAATAGATTTAACCTACTGTCACAGAATGGCCCGTCTTCCCCGTCACTCATCGCTATCACCTGTTTATTTCCAATCATCACCGGCACCTCATTATCACCAGCCACATAAAAGCACTTCCCTCAGCTCACTAGATCGTCCGATCCTGAAGTGACGTGACAAGCACTGCAAAGTTCCGATCTCAGGATTGCTACCTGGACCGTCTCTACTCCCCTACAAGCTGAGTATAGATACCTGTTAATACTTACCTGTCATCACTCACCTTCTGCCTTGTCCTCTTCCAGTCATCCTCCTCGTCTGTCCCCGGTGGCTTGGTCGAATCCTCGTATGTCTCTGCCGCTGCACATCTCCAGGATCTGTCAAGACAGAGAGACTGATTGTGATTGACATTCCTATTACTTTAACCTCACGAATTGACACTCACCAAGTCCGAAGAATCCGCACGATTGCTGTTTGCTGTTCACCCTGTAAATAAACACCTTGTGATTTCACTTACCTTCTGTGTCCGACCCGTTCCGTTACAGAAGATCGGACCACATCCGAAAATGAGGAGGTGGCTGGTTCTGGTTCCCCGCAATGGAGGGTCGTTGCCAATCCTCCTGCTTCCTCCACCCACGGCGAAGTATGTTCCATCAGCGGCGATGAGGAATCCGCCGCAACCGGCGATGAACGTTGCGCCGTGGGAGATGGGGATGATTCCACTGCCCACTCACACTCAGGCTCCTCCAACGCAGAACGAGGGGCTAATGGATGAGGCTCTTCCCCCGGAGTTCTCGGCTCCCGTTCTTTCTCCAATGTCTTCTTCTCATCAGTGCCTTCCAGTGCCTGCTCCTCGCAAGCGCCCTCTAGTGCCAGCTCCTCGCAAGTGCCTTCCATTGCCTGCTCCTCGTCTGCGCCCACCAATTCCTGCACCTCGCAAGTGCTCACCTGAGTTCCCGCTGGTCCCGTCCAGCCCACTTGAGTTCCTGCTGGTCCCGTCCAGCCCACCTGAGTTCCCGCTGGTCCCGTCCAGCCCACCTGAGTTCCCGCTGGTCCCGTCCAGCTCCGTGCCTCCCGTGCGCCCTCTAATGTCCGCGCTGCAAGAGCGCCCTCCTGCGTCTTCGCTGGTTCTATCCAGCTCCGCGCCTCCAGAGCGCCCTCAAGTGCCCGCTCCTCCAGAGCGCCCTCAAGTGCCCGCTCCTCCAGAGCGCCCTCAAGTGCCCGCTCCTCCAGAGCGCCCTCAAGTGCCCGCTCCTCCAGAGCGCCCTCAAGAGCCCGCTCCTCCAGAGCGCCCTCAAGAGCCCGCTCAAGAGCCCGCTCCTCCAGAGCGCCCTCAAGAGCCCGCTCCCTCTGAGCGCCCCACAGAGCCCGCTCCTCCGGTGAGACCCCTTATGGGGAACATTCCCAAATAAATTTTGGGGGGGGGGGCTATATACTTGTAATCCTAGTAGCCATAGTGGCCTTGCTAGGGACATTTGTCAGGGCCACTATGGCTCATTTCGCATGGCCACATGAATCCCTTTGGGCTTCCCAAAAAATATGGCCATGGCATCCCAAGCCTCCTGTCCCGCCATGGCATCCCAAGCCTCCTGTCCCGCCATGGCATCCCAAGCCTCCTGTCCCGCCATGGCATCCCAAGCCTCCTGATCCGCCATGGCCCCCCGAGTCTCCAGATCCGCCACGGCCCCCCGAGGCTCCTGATCCACCCCGGCCTCCCGAGTCTCCGGATCCGCCACGGTCTCCCGAGCCTCCAGTCCTGCCCTGGCCTCCTAAGGCTCCTGATCCGCCCTGGAGGCTTCCCTGTCCTGTCCAGGTTCTGCTCCAGCCTCCAGGGCGCCCACCCCCCCTCCCCGGTATTATTGTTGTTACGTCGCGGGACGCGCCGTCCGGGAAGGGGAGGTAATGTCACAGAATGGCCCGTCTTCCCCGTCACTCATCACTATCACCTGTTTATTTCCAATCATCACCGGCACCTGCACCTCATTATCACCAGCCACATAAAAGCACTTCCCTCAGCTCACTAGATCGTCCGATCCTGAAGTGATGTGACAAGCACTGCAAAGTTCCGATCTCAGGATTGCTACCTGGACCGTCTCTACTCCCCTACAAGCTGAGTATAGATACCTGTTAATACTTACCTGTCATCACTCACCTTCTGCCTTGTCCTCTTCCAGTCATCCTCCTCGTCTGTCCCCGGTGGCTTGGTCGAATCCTCGTATGTCTCTGCCGCTCTGACGCTGCACATCTCCAGGATCTGTCAAGACAGAGAGACTGATTGTGATTGACATTCCTATTACTTTAACCTCACGAATTGACACTCACCAAGTCCGAAGAATCCGCACGATTGCTGTTTGCTGTTCACCCTGTAAATAAACACCTTGTGATTTCACTTACCTTCTGTGTCCGACCCGTTCCGTTACACCTACACATGTTTTACTTTTTATGACCACAGAGACTTCTAATCTAAACCAGTACGTCCTTTAAGGGCAGAAGAATGACACAGACCAGAGACTAGGGATCTGAATGCTGCAACGATGGGTCTGTCCTGCTCAACACAACAGGTGCTTTCACAGTCGTTTGAAATGTCAGACTTTGAGATTAGAAAGACCAGTAAGATTGTACAGATTGTTAGACATTTATTCAAAATATACAAGAAACTACATACAAAAATACTATGCATCAAACAATGTAAACATGAGCGCAACAAATAGTATGCCTCAGTTTTAATATAAGACAATTGTGATAAAACCTTTTCACATGGGGCTCATTAATAATTTAAATTGAACTTTCTTCATTTTTTTTACTATTGAATTGCATGAGTGCCAGCAGTTATGAATTATAAATTGTTATTATTATTAATATAAGTTATTATTGACCAATATATTTATGTCATATGCGTATTTAATAATCACAGACCAAAAGTCTAAATGCATCTGTTGATTGCTTATGTTTAATGTCTCAATTCAGGGAAAATGAGTGAGGAGTTAGCCAGCTAACTCTATACTACAGAACATTTATTATTTGACTGCCTTATGCAGTTAAGTGGCTCTTAAACATAGCAGCAATGAATCTGAAGCACTTTGCAATTGCACAAAAAGTAACATGGGCACATTAGTTCTACCACATAACATTGGCTGACAAATGGATATACCTACGTTCACATTTGTCTGTACAATAGTCATTGGTTTATCACAAGGCATGTTCCGCTACAGACTTTATCTAAATATATTATGATCGAAGTATTACTTAGCCATTTTTGTCGTCATCATTATACTTCATGTCATGTGATTCTTACTTGCAGCATACTGATTCTAATATTGTGATTCAAATGCTGCTTAATAATATTTTATTAAAAGTAATCTGTGATACAGAACACCTTTTACTCTCCCTCAAAGGCACTATACACTAATTAGCTACAAATATTCAGTCTCTTGAACTCATCATGGAACGAACTGACACTTTATATATGTAAAGACTGCCAACCTAGCAAGGTTAACTAAGGGCTCTACGACTATATGAATCATCTTTGCTTTAAGGAGTAAGTAATAATTAAACTTTCAAAGTTGCATGTATTATTGCAACTGATGTAGGATGTAATCAATTACAAAAGACATATTCCCCTATAATTAGCTCACAGATGGTCAGTAGTTCTTACATAATCTAGATAAGATATGCATGTAATATACATCTGCACAGAGGCATTATTAACATCAACATTAAAAAGCTAACATATTGTATGTGTTGTGATAAGAGAAAAAAATCTCTTGCATCTCCTATTTCTTGCTACAGTTCTCAACCGGATTTTCTTTCTTGCAGGACTTCCAGCTTTATAATCAGGAGCCAATGGAAAGCTCTCTTTTAATGGGTATGATCTGGTGACCTCTCTGCTCCATTTTGACAGTCTGGTTTTGCATTCACTCTCCTGTCTGCCTTAATGAATCTCATGGAGAGATGTCTAGACTTTGAAGATATACAGATATTTCTGTCTCTGTTTGTGTTTGCAGCAGAACAGCCGTGCTTAGAACTAGCTGTAGTCAAGCTGTCAAATTCAATCTTCATACGCAAGACAATAATAGCACACTCTCTCACCTACTCTTTAAGAGGACAAACACTACTTTTGTTGCGGAATGGAAAATTGCACACTTCTTTGTTGTATTTTTGTGACTGTTGTAAATCCCATTTCCACCAACATTTATTTTGAAAATGAGTTCTGTGGATGGTAGGAAGTGACTGTCTAAGCTTCCACTATAACGTTACATAATATATTAAATCTAAACTAACCTTTAACAGCTAGGTTGCATCTTTAAATACCTTTTATAGACAATAAGCTATTTATGCATTTGTGACGTGATTTTTTTTTCATTAGAGAGTTTAGTGTGCAGTTGCTTTTTCAAAAATTATCTTTTTGCTATTTGAAACTAGCAAGTAGATTAACATCTTGATACAATATCCCTTTGCCCTAAATGGCTACATTCGATGCTAACTAAAATTCTATTACAGGTACCACCTGTTTTCCATCTGCCTAAGCGTCAACATTATCCAACATCTCAGACGTATATTTATGATGTTACAGTTGCTACATCTACATAGACTGAGTTTCATGATTGATGATTGAGCTCTTCAAAGTTTGAAAGCTGCTTCATCTGTTCCACTTGCATAGAGTGTCTTCTCACAAGCTTCTTCTTCGTCCTGAGGTTGCCTCTCTTTGGTGAGTTGGGTGCTACGGGAGCTATTGGTCTGATACCTGCTGCAAGTGGGGATGAGGGTTTGCTGCTTGCCCCTATATCTGGAATCGGAGGGTTAGGGTTGACGTTTAACGGTGGAAGGTGACCTGGGCGTGTGTGGGATATATAGTCCAGCAATAGCGTTCCAGAGCCGCGCCGCTCCAGTAGGCCAGGTGCTCTGCATCTGGCTGTGCTAGGTGAAGAGGTACTGGGATTGCTGTCCAAGGACTCTCGTGAGCCTGTAAGCATAGCAAGAGGGGACGTATTGAGCTTCCTCCTCTCCAGAGGTGCCTTAGGAGAGTCTAGCATGCTGGAATCTGAGTACAGCTGGGAGTCTGAGTCGTAGTGTTCGTTCCCCAGTCTCCTCCGGTGCACTGTGTCTCTGAGGCTAACTGGCCCCAGGTTTCCTCCAGAGCCCTCCTGCTCCTGCCCAGTGCTACGTCGTGCGAGAGGCTGGTGCTGTGCCAGCGATCTCTCATAGGAGGCTTTGGAAGATGTCGGAAGGGATGTAGTTGGTGAGATTTTTGTGGTCTGATCTCCCACCATCGGAAACAAGATATCTTTTCCATCCACGCTGTTATGCCGGGACAAAGTGCCTCTTTTGGACAGACTCAGTCCGTTGACACCTGCGACAACATCTTCGTCTGAGTTGGCTCTCTTTCTTTCTTCATTTGCTGCCGCCAAGACGGAGGGGGCAATCAGACCCCAAGGCTCTGACTGTAGACGCTTCAACTGGGGTAGACGAGCCCTCTTGGGGTTCACTGGCTTCTTACTAGGGGAAGTAAGTCCATTGGGAAGTTTGGCTGCTGTGTTTGAGGCTGACTTAAATTTTGTTTGAAAATTGAATACAGTGTCTTTCTCCTCCTCTTTGCTGGGAGATGGCAATCCGTGAAGATCTATCTCTGATGGTGAGGCACATGGTGCTGGAGAGGTCCTCTCATCCAACTCTGGAGAAGGAGGGACATTCAGGTACTGCTTGGTTGTTTTGGTTCCAGATGGCGATTTGTCAGTGGTAATGATAATGACCTCCTTGCCTTTGGCTTTGCAGGCATCAAGGAGAACTTTTAGGGTTTCTTTATCATCTGCATTGACAGCGTAGACTAAAGCAGAAGATCCATGACGGTCCTCCAGGCTTGGATCAGCCCCGTTGGTCAGTAGAAGTGAGACCACCTCATGTCCTGCCCTTTGGCTGCATGCATGCATAAGGGCTGTCCTTCCAGCTTTGTCTTGGATATTAGGGTCAGCTTTGTTTTCCAGAAGGTACTTGACGAGCTTAGCCTTGCTGACACTCTGCTGGTCAGAGTGTTTGGACATGCAGGCCACCATGAGTGGTGTCTCTCCACGATCGTTGCTTTCATTGATGTAGGCTCCACCTTCCAGGAGAAGCCTTGTAAGGCGCAAACGCCGAAGCCACACTGCTTTCAGCAGAGAGTTCCCATCTGTCCTGAGCTCCAGCACGTCAGCCATGACCCAGACTGGACCCAAATCAGCCTCAGTCCTGCAAGGCAAGAGCAGACTGCTACTACAGTCATCAAACAGATCCCAGAGACAATTCCATGTCACAATCACTTTAAATTTCAGAAATAAGGAAAGGTGATGTTGATGTGTTAAACCTTGCATGAAATCACTAGGCTGTTTGTTCTGAAGAGCCACCAGGTGGCAGCCTGAATGAGGAGGAATGAGTTATTGGAAGAGAAGCTGAACTGACAGGTGGATCAGGTGCAAATGGAACTTTGAATTTGCGTGTTGTTTGTCTAAATGCGATTGGAATTTCTGAGAATGTGTTGCATATTAAAACATATTTCCTTATATATGAATCTTTAAATTGATTTTTGTCAGTGACTGTTCTCAGTATTTATAAATGTTTTATCAGAATGTAATGTATAGTGATAAAAATACGATATGCTTCCATTCAACGTAGTTATTAAATAAATGAAACTTTATTAGGGTTTTTTCTTATTATTTTTTCTGTAGATTTATTTTATAGACTGCTTTTAAAGCAATTGCTTTGGCTTGAATTGTCGTCCTCAATTTTCTTGTTCCACTTCTCGATCCAAGCAATATATTCAGATCAGTCTGTTTTTGTTATAATTTGATAACCGTTATCAAATGAAAATTATTTGGATTTATTAAAAAGCAAGAAGGGTTTTAATCAGGCTTAACTTGGCTGATTGTATCTGATTTTGAACACGGAAATAGTATGACGGTATTAACGGATTAATAATGCATTTTTGTTGTGTGAATGAAATAAAAATGTTTCGTCTTATTTATTTGCGTTTTCAAGTAATCACAACGTTAGCGATTTGACACTGTCCAGGGTCCTGAGAGCATGAGAAAGATCAGTAAACATCTGCGATGTGCGCTTTGGGAATAAACCCCTCGCTCATAATTTTATAAGTTATAATTCCATATGCAGTTGTATCCACCTCTTTGTGAATCAGAACGTTGGTCTTTCCGTATTCAACTGTATTTTCTATTATCTCAAAAGTATTTGTGTGCATATGATTACGAGTTCCCTAAAATGTAATTTCGTTTAACATTGTAATATTATCAAACATATTGCATCATAATCATTTAATAGACAAAATCTAAGACAATTAGTCCAAATGTTTAATGCGTTTCTAAGGTAATTGGACACCGAAATAGATTAAGTTATTAATTTTCCTTACCTGGTTGATGCACAGGTTTATCATGGTAGAGTAAGTCCACAATAATGCTCTCCAATATTGTCTACAAGCTATGGAGAGGCATAGTTTCTCAGCACAGCTCGTGTAGTTATTTAGTTCAGACCCAACAGAACTGTCCTATTTTAGGTTCAGTCCTACCGTGCAGCCACAACGATGCTCCAGCCCCACTGCTTTTGTTACTGAAACGCAAGAGACCAGTCCAATCGCTACATTCCTATTTGCGCACCCAAGAATCATACTAAGACGTGGAGGTTATAAATAACTTCCCCCCCTTTTCACTTAGTGAATGAAACGTGAATCTGATTGACGTCAGAATATACAAAAATAAATCGGTCTGGTGTGAACCTGACTTATGTTGTCATGATGAGCACAAACAAACAAACAATTTATTATTATTATTTATTTTTTTATTTTTTTCCGTTTTTGTACATCGAGATTATAGGAATCAAATCTGTATGACAGACTGGTGCATATTTAGTTAGGGTTTGGTGGTTAATTTAACTATTTTCTAAATATATACATATAAAAATAAACACTGCATTTAAAGAATACATATTAGCGTTTGTTTGTTTTTAATTTCAGCATCTGACCATACTGATAAAGACATTTCCGTCCAGTTAGACTGCAACATTAAATGATTACTGGCTTGGATGTTTTTGTATTATACACAAATGTTGATTTTAGTGTGGCTTTATTAGTCAAATTTTGGCATAGCACAAATTGAAATTAAATTAAGTCATACTATAATCTTGTTCATGACACAAATTGCCATGTGTTATGAACAAGTGAAAATAATTATTTGATGTAACATGCTCAGCATTTTAATAGCTCATATAGTACTGATTAGGTTGACAATAGCGCACATGTTCTTTTAATTGGAACAGTTCAAATGTCCATTGTTATGCAAGTAGAGGCAATCATCTATCTATCTATCTATCTATCTATCTATCTATCTATCTATCTATCTATCTATCTATCTATCTATCTATCTATCTATCTATCTATCTATCTATCTATCTATCTACATACAATGACAGCATTTCCACAGCTTATTGTGAGAGTTTGCATTGCAATTAAACACCCATAACTTGTTCCAGCCATTTCAGTCATATATAGCATAATAGGGACAGCTCTATTTTTAGGTTGCTATGAGACAGCACAGAATCATATTCTGACTGAGACCGATAGAATCTGTGGTGCTGTTGAGAGCATGATCTCAGATTATGAATAAATATTAAAAAAAAATAGCAAAAACATGAAACTCTTACTCCAAGTAATATTGTGACAATAAATAGCTTTTATGATAAAGCCTCATAAAAATGGAAGACTTTTGTCTCGGATTGACCCATGTCTTTCCTTTCCTCATATTTTTAATATCACACACGGCCTGTGGCTATTTACTTTCTGATAAACTGCTCGCATGAACCCTATTTTCCACTGGAGCAAAACAATGGCTTTTGAATGACTTTTCCCACACACTGTCCCCACTTTTATCTGCTGACGATGGCACTTCTGATCACTTAGGAGAATATTATTATTTACACAACCATCATGTCTGAGACTGAGTATAGTTATCTAGCCAATCACCATGTTTGTGTTCATCCTGCTGGCTAATGGTGTCGTTTGGAGCCTCTCCAGCCATATGATCACACTTCTTTTATCTTTACAAAAAGATTCCAGAGCAAAGAAAGGTGGACAGTAACCTGAGGTTCAATATCTGCAGTGGGGGGTCACATCTTCATGATATAATAGGGAAATAAGAAAAAAATCTATGCATTTCATATAAAGCAGCTCTCATGTGATGAGTGTTGTTAAGCAACAGACCTAAGGGTGGGTGGTGGTGTGGAAAACAGATGCAATAGAATGCCCACTGTTGTCTGTTACCAGGTTTTAACATGCTTTTTAGAATGCAAATAAGAAAATCACCTTTGGCATGACATTGCTGGTTAATGACGATAAATCTGCATTTTGTTAGTAAGGGGTATTTTTGTAAATGAACTACTTTACAAAGTGACATGCCATGCTGTGAATTGGCATTGTTTTATGTGAGCATTGAGCGCTAGTTTGCCTATCACAGCGTGCTTTCGAGGCATGGCTTCCTCAGGCATGCACTTTATGACTGGGGAGCAGAGAGATTCCTGGGCTCTGTTGATTAGACATGTTCATTAACATGGGAACTACAGGGACGTCAGCACTCTTCCTGCGATTTTTCCCAATGCAACGCCTTAGATACAAAATAAATAATGAAAGCGCCTGAGATTCAGTTCTCTCACCCCTTGGGAGCTGTTTCCATTTTCAGAAATCTTACATTGCACCTGATGCGCTGCCTCTGTCTAAATTAGGGATGTAACGATTACCGGTTTGACGATAAATCATGATAAAATTCCCCGCGGTTAGTATTACCGTTTCATATTTTAATTATCATTAAAACCGTATTCGATTACCGTGATTTGAACAACTCGCGATAAATAAATACTGTCCGGCATAAAGCAGTTTTCAGTAATAGTCTCACGAGCGCACAGCAGCACAGTAGTTTCGTTCTGAGTGAAAACAGGGCGGAAAAGCTGGGAGGTTTTAAAAGTGCTGAGGGAATTATACAAATTAATATATCAATGAATTAATTATATGAGTGTACCTCTGAAGGATCTGACTGTCTTCTGAAACGATTCGATGGCATTTTGTTTTCATCTTAGCTCCATGTAATACCTAAAGGAAGTGTTCTTAAACACAATACTGCTTTGTTCGCGGAGTTCACAGGAATCAGCTGTAATTCAGCTTTTCCGTATAAAGCGCCACCTGCTGCCAGAGAGTGGATTTACAGACACTTATTTACATTCAGCCTGTGTGCAGATTCTGTCTGGCCAAAAAACGCACCAAATTTGCATGACCTGCTGTAAATTTTAACCGGTTGATGAAAAACAAGCTTATGTGGACTCTACACATTTAAACAATTCAGATTACCTTTATATGAAACTTTTTCAAAGCTTTATTTGAACATTTACATGATTTATTTGAACATGCTATTAAACTGGTGTCAGTCAAGTTGTAATTTAAAATCCAGACCTCATTGGTAATGTTATTGTTTTAGTGATTATGCAAACAAAAAGTCATTTTATTTGCTGTTTGTTGATTTTTAAGTCTGAAACTTGGTGAAGTGATTTATGTTTCGGTACTTTTTGAACATCTCCAGCACATTTTAACAATACCGTGATAATACTGATAACCGTGATAATTTTGGTCACTATAATCGTGATTAGAAATTTTCATACCGTTACATGCCTAGTCTAAATATAACCCCCATCGCTCTCTCTCTCTCTCTCTCTCTCTCTCTCTCTCTCTCTCTCTTTCTCTCTCTCTCTCTCTCTCTCGCCCCTTCTCTTTCTGTTCCCCCAACTTTCTCACTTTTTCTCACTCTTTCTTTTACACAAGAAGCAAAATCACACTGTGTTAAAGTATTGCAGTTTCTAAATCTGGATTTGGCCCAGAAAGCTTGTAGTTTAAAGTTTTCTGTTAGCCATTAAAATATTTTTATTTTAATGTTTTCGCTTGTTTAAAAGTATGTATTTGCAATTTTCTGTTGCAAATAAATACATACATAAGACATGCATTTAAGGCTCGAGGACCCCCCCCCCCCCCTCTCTCTCTCTCTCTCTTCGACTTCATGTCACTTCTACACTATCTTATACTAATAAAGGGAAAAAAATAGCGTTTACCCCCCCCCCCCCCCCCCCCATATATATATATAATATATATATATATATAGTTTATGTATATTATATATTATTATTATTTATTTTTTCATACTATGGAAGTCAATGGCTTGGCAACTGTTTGGTTATCAACTTTCTTCAATCTTCTTTTATGTTCAGCTGAAGAAAGAAATTCATTAAAGTTCGGAACAACATGCAGGTGAATTAATTATGACCAAATTTTTCCTGAAAGTTCACTCACCCTCAGGCCATTCAAGCTACAGATGAGTTTATTTCTTCATTTAAACAGCTTTTGAGAGTTTTAGCATTATTTGCTCCCCAATGGATCCTCTGCAGTGAAGGGGTGCCGTCCGAATAAGAGTCCAAGCAGTTGATAAAAATATCACAATAATCCACAAGTAATAAACACGACTCCCAATCCAATTAACTTCTTGTGAGGCGAAAAGTAAGTAAGTAAATTTTATTTATATAGCACATTTAAACATAGCAAAGCTATTCAAAGTGCTTAACAATGTAACATAAATTAAAATGAGAAAAGAAAACAAAAAAGAAGCAAACAAGACAACCAATAAAACATCAATAAAATTTAAATTAAAATGCTAAGGAAAAAAGATAAGTTTTCAATCTTGATTTAAAACTGGTAATGGAAGGTGCAAGGCGGCATTCTAGAGGCAATTGGTTCCATAGACGAGGGGCATTGACTGAAAAGGCTCTGTCACCCTTGGTTTTCAAACGGGAGCGAGGGACAGATAAAAGAGCCCTGTCAGTGGATCTTAAATGTCTGGTAGTTGACAAAGGGATAAGAAGAAGTTTAAGATAAGATGGAGCTTGATTGTTAAGAGCTTTAAAGACAAACAGTAGAATCTTAAAGTGAACTCTAAAATGGACAGGAAGCCAGTGTAGTGAAGCTAAAATTGGAGTGACATGGTTACATTTCTTTGCCTCAGTCAGCAGCCTTGCAGCTGCATTTTGTACCAACTGGATGCGTGAAAGCGATGACTGAGGAAGACCTGAGTACAGAGAATTACAGTAATCTAGGCGTGAGGTAATAAAAGCATGAATAACCTTCTCCAAATCTTGAAACGACAAAAATGATTTAAGTTTGGAAATGACCCGCAATTGATAAAAACTGTTCCTAACGACCGAATTAATTTGTTTGGATAAACATAATTCTGAGTCTATAATAAAACCCAGGTTTCTAACCTGTGAGGAAATGGAGGGGAAATGGTTGCCCAGCTCCTCAATGATACTCATTCTCATTTTTTGGGGACCAAAAACAATAATTTCTGAAAAGCTGCGTGTTTGTAAGAAACAAATACATCATTAAGGCAGTTTAGCATTATTTGTATCAGTGCCAAAAGTCCATAATCTATAATACTGCTTCCTCCATTGAAAAAGTCCATCCATTGTTGTTCTTGCTCATCAAAATTCACCAACATGTTTGTATAGAATTGTTTTGGACTACTTTGTATTGTAAACTGTGCTTGATCTGTGCATATATCTCTTCTGATTCAGACAAGTTTTTTATTCCAATATTATGGATAGAGGTCTAGTTAAAAAAAATACACAGACAGTGTAAAAGAGAAAATGGTACAAAAACGGTTCCAAACAAATATGCTGCTTTTGATGTGAGAGGACAACAGGAGATTTTCACAGGAGGAAGTGTTTTTATGGACTATGGACTTCTATTTTGGACTTCTGGTTAAAACGCCTCAATGATGGGTTTCTTTATTACAAATGTGCAGCTGGATGAAATCTATGGCCACTGTTTATCTGGTATTGCCGTTCGTATTAATGTCGTTAGGTTTACTTCATGCACTACACAAATGTAAGTGATGTTCAAGTTCACACCCTTCAAATGTATACACATCAGTTCTATTAGCTGTTGTGTGTTCCTCTGATTCTTCATTTGCAACAGTTCTCTCCTCCTGCCACTATTCAAATGTTTTGTCACTGCAAGTAATTAATCATTTCGGGAGAGTGTCTGCTCACTAAATCACCTTTCTGAGGCTAAGCCCAATTAGAGTGTGCCAATTTCCAAGCCCTTGCTGCATTTACATATTCCCGAGTGGCAAAATCCTAGTGATTTAGAAAACAAATCTCAAGTCAAAATTAGAATTGTACCTAATAGCAAGCTTAGACTCCTCTATGGAGTCTAGAACAAAAATGAAATAGACAAACATTGATTGGGGACCACTCGATGGTAGAAAGCAACAAGCGGAGTGAAGAAAAGCCTGTCTAGTGCCTTAAATAGATCTTGTGATTTTTTATTTTTTTTAAAGCAGCACCTTGGCAGTTATACTTTATAGTCTATAACAATGCCTTTGGTTTGTATCTTACATTTATATTTACTGATCTTCCAGTTGCTTTTGTAAATCATGAAAACACATTTGGTAATAAGATTATTTGGCTTAGATCATTATAAACCTGAAAGCATTCTGCTTAAGAATTAATTACCGAACAAAAAGCTTTTAAAATAGCTTTTCTTTTCCCAAAACCAAAAAAAAGGGTTGTTTTTTTCTGGTAGAATAGTGTAAGTAGCAGATGTTGGCCTATTCTGTTGCATTTGATTTCACCACAGTGATGTGAACAATGGCAATGGGCGGAACATGATCAAAGGGACCCACAGATATAATTATGGAAATCAAAGATCATTTTTGTCTCCAGTGGCAACATGTAATCCTAGTGTGAATAGAGAAAAAAAGACAAATATCACAAAGATTAAATGAGGTATTCAGTGATACATTATCCAGAGAATGTTTGATCTATGAATCAGCCAGTACGTACAATTAATTTCAGTCTAATCAGTTCAGAGAAAGAGTTAATACAATGCTTGGTGTCTCGTGATGCTTTGCACCTCCTTTGTAGAAAGCGAAAATGGTTCGTTAATTACTTTTGCAAAAGATGTGTTTGCTTTGCGTCACTTTTGCATCAAATGAAGAGGTGTTTTTTTTTTATTATTTCTGAATTAAAATATATTCTAAATCTGCTATGATATACATGTTTCACCAGTTATGTAAGTCTAGTCAAGGTTGGTTTAAGCAGCAATTGAACATGTTGACTTTTTCTCTTGCACAGATTGTATCTTGGCAAGTGAAGACTGCAATGTTCTATCACTCACTTTTTTAATCATCTTTACCCCCAACTCACTGTGACTAATCTCTACTCGTCTCCAGACCCAAATAATCAAATGAATATGCTTGTGCTCGAAACATGCGGTCTTTCCCCTTTTTGTTGTGGTGTAGAATATTGGATGTTGCTTTTGATTGCGTGCTCCTGAGTTTAGCGTTTCTTTAAAAAGCAAGCCTGACATTCTCATGGCATTTGGTGTCTCAGCGATTGTATCAGCCGAATGTGTGGGCTGTGACAGCAATGAACTGGCACAAACCTCACTGCAGCACCATGTCGCCTTCTCTTGCCCTCCTCTTGTGTCTCGTCTCCCACATGTAGACCATTCCCTGATATTACTAATGTATCAATGTTCGCACATAATACCGAGATATGCATAAAATATCTTCACGTGTACTTGAAGTACAGTATTTGCCCTCAAATCAAGCCCTCAAGCCATTTTTTCCCAGGAATTCTGATTCTTTGCTGGAGCTTGGAGATGGATTCGGATCCTTCCTATGCAAACTGATGCTCTCATCACTGTTGCATGCATTTACAATACAGGCAACAATCTTGCTTGGTGGTTATTGTGTGGCGGGCCGTATCCTAGGAGATTTGTGAATATCTAATGAGGAGTTTGCTGCTCATTTTGCAGAGTGGGTGCTTTGATGTCTTTCTGTTGTATTTCCAGATTCACGTCAATTTCCTTTTTTAATGAACCTGGAAGCCCGAATGGTGTAGATTGTGAGACATTTCCGACCATTGGAAAACAAAGTGCTTCCTTTGATTGGAAAATTACAGTGGGACATCTCATTCTGATAAAAAGGTCCATGTACTTCGACCCTACTGTCCACTTAAAATGCTTGTAAATATGAATCTAATCTATGATTCTAATTGCTGTTTACTTTTTGAGTTCTTCTCAAAGACTTAACCTATTCATTCTGTTGCTCCATCAGTAGAGCAATAGAGAGGGTTTGTTTTTCATGTTATGTGTGTACTTTAAACAAATATATACCTTTGAATACGTTTATTTAGTAAAACTTGACTGAAAGCCTTTATGTATAATGCATTATAAAAGTAGTTTTAATGTATTAATTATGCCTTGTAATCCACTTTATAATGCATTGTACAATCTCATGAATAATTGTTACCACAATTAATACATTATAACACTTATCAATTCATTATTAAACTATGCATTTCAACTCGGTTATAATTATTTATTTTTAATGCACACTATGAATAATTATAATGTATTATACCCTATAATGACCATTTATAATGCATTATTCTTAAAGGCTTTAAGTAAAGTGTTACCATTTATTTCATTGTCATAATTAATTAACATCAAATGTGTACTCAGTAATGACTTCATCGTTAAAAATATATACACTATATATATATGTTGGGAAGGAAGTGTTGGAACTTTGAAAATGTAATAGGTTACAGATTACAAGTTACCCTACTTAAAATGTAATAAGTAGTGTAACTTTTCAATTACTTTATTAAAGTAATGTAACTGATTACTTTTTGATTACTTTTCTCAATTTCTAATGTTTTCAACTGTTAATCATTTTCAAGCATGTAAACCAGGCAAAGTTAACCTTACAGTATTACTGAACAATGATTACTTTCAGACTTTCAAAATCCTTCATCACTTGAATTAAGATTATAATATTTTAATTTTAAAGGAGACACTGGATGCAAAATATCTTCATTTGCATATAGTAGTGCGTAGACACAACCACCCCACAATGATAAAACTCCATTCACGACCGTTGATGTGCTGTCCCGTATTAGCATATTTCCACCCTCAGCCAGTTGTGTTGTGTGAAGTCCGACATTTTCTCTGCGTTCGAGCAGCTGTAGCGACAACAATGTCTTCTTAGCAACGCATGAGTTTTGTTGTTAGATGTAGAAGAATACAATAGTCCTAATTTTCTCCAGACATCAGAGCCACTGAGGACGCAGTGGATTAGCTTTTGATTTTGATGGTAATGCGCCATCGACTACACCTAAATTTGTTTATGTCTGTGCAAATCATTTTTCTCCAGACTGCCGTCTGAATGAGGGATAATTCAAGGCAGGTTTTGTTAAAAAGTTGGCTCAATACCCATTGTTCGTGATCCAGCTGCACCTACAGAAGCAGTAAGTCTCTCACTTTATATTTTTTTATGGCAGCCATATCACCCTGCAGCCCAAGACTTGTTGCTCACTGAAGCTAAGCAGGGCTGAGCCTGGTTAGTACCTGAATGGGAGACCTGGGAAAACTAAATTGCTGCAGGAAAAGGTGCTAGTGAGGCCAGCAGGGGGTGCTCACCCTACAGTCTGTGTGGGTCCTAATGCCCCAATATAGGGATGGGGACACTATACTGTCAAAAAGCACCATCCTTTGGATGAGACGTTAAACCAAGGTCCTGACTCTCTGTGGTCATTAAAAATTCCAGGATGTCTTTCGAAAAGAGTAGAGGTGTGACCTCGGCATCCTGGCCAAATTTGCCCATTGGCCTCTGACCATCATGGCCTCCTAATCATCCCCATATCTACTGATTGTCTTAATCACTCTGTCTCCTCTCCACCAATAAGCTGGTGTGTGGAGGGTTCTGGTGCACTATGGCTGCCGTCCCATCATCCAGGTGGATGCTGCACACTGGAGGTGGACGAGGAGATATCCAATCACAATGTAGCATGCTTTGAGTGCTTAGCCTTTGCTCTTCCATGAAAGAGAGGGGCGGGGTGATCAGAGCTCAATATCATGTAAACAGATATGCACCAAAACGAGTCGCTGTGAACAGAGCTGTTTTTGACAAGGTAAAAAGCGTGCTGTTTTACACAATCACTGAGACCATTTCAAGAAGACCCTAAAGAATCAAACCAACTTGTGGAAAATGGGCATCCGATGTCTCCTTTGAAGCACAGCCATCACAAAATCAGACTTACTTTAAGATTATTATGAGGTTTAATACAGATTTAAAATGATAAAAAGAAATAGTTTAATAGCTATGATTGTCAGGATTCTGGACTGTCTGTGTCATGAATTGCCCATGTTTCTGTTCCTGTTTTTCCTTATTTGGTCATGTTCCTGTCCTCGTTAAGTTTAATTAGTTTGATTATGATTCTGTGCACCTGTGTTCCTCCCAATTCCCTTGTTATCCTATGCATTTAAGTTCCTGTCTGTGCTTGTCCCACCTGTCAGGTCTACTTGTTGGATGTTGTGTGTTTCCCGTGTTCCTGTTGTGGATTTCTCCCTGTGATTCAAGTATTAAAGACTGTTTAACGTTTCTCCACGTCTCCATCGTTCCTCCCACAGCGAATCGTGACAATGATACTGTTTTTGAAATCAAATCTTTGCATAGCTATGACAGGAAACACTGGAATCTAACAATGCCTTTGAAAAAAAAACAGTTAACTTTAAAGGGGACCTATTATCTAAAAATCACTTTTATAAGGTGTTTGAACACAGTTGTGTGGCCGCAGTGTGTGAAAACAACCAGCCTATAATGGTAAAAATGCACCCACTAATTTTTTAATAAAACCAATAAATCATAAACAGTCTCTGCAAACAAGCGGTTTCAGATTCTCCCTCTGTGCACGTCACCGAGGGGAAAAAGTCCCGCCCATTTGTGAAGCTCTCTGACGCATTAGCATAAACACAGCCCTGAGTGAGAAGATGCGGTCTGCCATTACTGGAGATATATACAATGTCAGCGCCAAAGAGGCTTTACAAGTGTTGTGTTTTGGGATGCACTAATAAACATAGGAGTTGCCATAATCTCCCCTCATCTGAGCCGAGGACACTGTGGTTAAATTTCATTTTCCAAGGAAATATCCCAGAAAAAATCCGTAAAGTCCCCTAAATGTTTATGAATCAATACCAACGCTTCGTGCACGAACGTCAGCTCCAGACAAAGTAAGTATTATGTGTTTGTTTTGCAAATTGCCTTTCTGAAAGAGCTTCTTGGCACTCTGTAAGGCTTATTGCTAAAGCTATCATTGTCTGCCTTCAACTGCTGCCAGAATGATCGTGAATAGGAATGTGGTAGTTAAAAGTTGCATATGATATAGCAATGTGAGTCAATCGCTTGAAGTTGTCAAACTCATAATCAGAAGTGGGACTTATAAAGTTTGTGATAGCATGAGACCAGCTATGTTGTTATTTTTAATTCATAAACGCAAATTTATTATGCACAGTATAATCAGATGACTGACTTTGAAACCGAGTAGTTTTCTGTAAAGATAACAGGTTTGTATTAATAGTGAAATGTTTATTTGCAAAGGCTAGCACTGTTAATACGGAGCTCGAGCTCTTGAAGCTCCACCCTCTTCTCCGGGAGCAACAGCTCATTTGCATTAAAGCAACATACTCAAAACAGCACGTTTTGGCTCGTACCTTAAAAGTGGCAATTTTAACAAGCTGTAAAAATTTATCTGTGGGGTATTTTGAGCTAAAACTTCACATATACGCTCTGGGGACATCAGAGACTTATTTTACATCTTGTAAAAAGGGGCATAATAGGTCCCCTTTAAAAAATTAAGCATTTACATAAACCCATATATAGGAAATAAAAGAGTTATCAAATAAGCATGTTATAAACTCCTGAAACATTGTTGTTTCATATTTTAGAGCACTTGCTGCAATTTATGAAAGAAAACAATTAAATCTGTATGTGGGAATGTGGGAAAAAAAATAAAATCAGATGTAACCCCCTTTGTAATCCTTAACATTTTCATAAGTAACTGTAATTTAATTAAATTTTTTCTCAGTAACAGTAACTGATTACAGTTATTTTTATTACGTAATTCTGTTACATGTAACTAGTTACTTCCCAACACTATATATATATATATATATATATATATATACATATATATATAAAGCAGTAATTTTAAAAAGCATAATTTAAAGTAGTTTCAGATAATGAACTACACTACCCATAAGCCACCAGTCGTGGAAAGAAATCAGGTGCTTCTCAAACAGAAGGCTATGCGCATCCTAGAAAGCTTCATATCTTGTCTTATTCATCATCAGTCATCATCGAAGGCCACCTCAGTTTGAAGGATTCTTGGAAGACAGTCTTTGTTTCATGTCCTTCATATACTGTATTTTGAAGGATGCAATGGGCTGAATGGGGTAGCCCTCACATCTGCCAATCACCCACAATCCTCTGCACACATTCCAATTCATAGAAAAGATTTGGTGGAAAATGAATCTGATTATGCGAAAATGCTCGTTTTGTGCAAGACACAAAAATTATTTTTAAGGCAGTGATTTCTTTTGTTTTGTTATAAATGAATCACATATGGCTAAACTGCCCATGATGCAAACCATTGTGGAGACATTTATCATTCTGTGTATTGCAGAAAACCAAGTATTTTTGTACTGTGACAAGCAGAAACCTTTAAGAAATAGCCATGCGGACTTACTAGACTGTCTAGTTGATTGTAGCATTTATTGCCTAAGAGGACTAGCCTATAGAGAGCTCAGAAGGACTGGTTTAGGATGGACACACCATAACTAGGATGCAGCCTTCTATTTGAGAAGCACCCATGAAGATGAAGACCACCTGCTTACATGAGGAGAACGACACAGTTTGTGTGTATATAGAATACATTTAAAATATGTTCTTTTTACACTTAGTATGCGCAGTAGTTTTAATAGTTTAACTTGCAGTCTTGTAACTTTGTATTTCCCTTTTTTCTTTTTTCCCCTTTTTTTAACTGATTGATTGCTTGCTTGCTTTAAATCAAAGGTTGTAATGTTGCAATTCATCTCAGAGTTGGCTGATTTTGTTCAAGACTTAAAACTCTTAACTGATTAAAAAAAAAACTTTTTTATTTTAAAAAGTAATTGTGGAGAAAACAAATGAGAAGCAACACTATAGTGCTTGATTTCTGCTGTGGTCTGTTACATTTACTGTTTATAGACTTTTATCCTAAAACACAGGAATTAATTTTGTCATGTTACTGACAGAAATGTAATGTGAGATAATGTGAGATTTTAATGTAAGTAGCAGGCCTAACTAAAATTATTGTCATTTACATTTTAATATATCACAAGCTTGCTGTTTTTAAATGGTGTAAGACTAATGTAGTATCCTTCATCTATTTTCACAAAAGGGAAGATGATGCTGTTTAATCTGTTAGTGCGTGTGCATGCATGTTTGTGTGTGTTGCACATGTGTGTGTGACAGCTTGTTAGAGAGCATCACACTGCCTTTGGTTTACACCCTTAGCTGTTGCTATGACGTCTTAGGCAGCGCAAGTGCTCTCTGACTAAAACACACTTCCTCTGCTGATAAGAGTGGGAATGTGAATAGTGTTCATTTTTTTCTTCTGTTTTTCATGTTTTAGGCTGCAACAGACATCCTGTATGTGGCTTTGATGATGCATCTTCCGTACAGTGTACCACCCTCGTATTCAATTAACACTTGATGAACAACATCTCAAGAAGACATTTTCACAAGTGTTTCCTCATATGGCATTTGTCTTTGTATAGTTCCAGAAGAGTTGTGCTTCTGAACTGAATAGATTGCTGCAGTGATGATGTAATTTAGTAGGCCAACCTGGAAGTTAGCATCACCTGGTTCCCTCAACAAAAAACCATTAGGCATATGAATTTATTTATTAATTAATTTATTAATTCATTCATGAAGCCTAAATACAGAAATAAAAAACTAAACGTAGGAAATTTTCCTTGGAAATTTAAGTTAGAATCAATAGATGTGATTTATACAAAGTGCAAATAGCGATAGATTCTATTTACACTATGTAAAAATAGCAGTATTTTCTTTGCAATAAATTAGTTAGATGCTATTTTACTACTTTGGCAGATAATTGCACCTCAGTATTGTAGCTACTACATTATAAAACAGTGTGCAATAATGACGTATTGAGTATAAATGATCATTTTTATTAAAATTACTAAATAGATGCTGTACAATAAAGCCCTCCCTACACCTACCCCTAACCCTAACCAATAAAATTTTCTTAATTTTATTGACAATAAATGCCTTTACAATCTGATATTTGATTTGAAAAGGGAGAAAATCAAGTTCGGCAAAAGGCGGATTCGAACTCACTGCTACCTGTTTTCCTACTTATTTAGCAGCCATAAATATTGTCTAGCCCAACCACACACTGGTGGGCAGAATTAGTGTAAATAACCTCTGCCAACAAGGCGGGCACTTCGTTATTTTAAAAGATAATCAAATTTTAATCATATTAATATATCCAGCTCACTTTACAACTTCTGTGGATATCAGAAAAAGCAAAAAAAAAAACAGTTTAAAACAAAAATCATGTTACTGATGTATGTTCTATTGTACAACCCGAATTCCGGAAATGTTGGGATGTTTTTTAAATTTGAATATGGAAAAGGAAAACTAAAAGACTATCAAATCACATGAGCCAATATTGTATTCACAATAGAACATAGTAAACATAATAGATGTTTAAACTGAGAAATTTTACACTTTTATCCACTAAATGAGCTCATTTCAAATTTGATGCCTGCTACAGGTCTCAAAAAAGTTGGCACGGGGGCAACAAACGGCTGAAAAAGCAAGACATTTTGAAAAGATTCAGCTGGGAGAACTGGTCTTCGGGCCCTCAGACAACACTGCATCACTCATCGGCATGATTCTGTCATTGACGTTTCTAAATTCACAGGAATATTTCCAGAAACCACTGTAGGTAAACACAATCCGCTGTGCCATCTGCAGATGCTAACTAAAGCTCTATCATGCAAAAATTAAGCCATATGTGAACATGGTCCAAAAGCGCCATAGTGTCCTGTAGGCCAAGGCTTATTTAAAATTGTTTCAAAGTGGAAAAGTGTTCTATGGTCAGACGAGTCCAAATTTGACATTCTTGTTGGAAATCACGGACACCGGGCCTCCGGGCTAAAGAGGAGAGAGACCTTCCAGCGTGTCATCAGCGTTCAGTTCAAAAGCCAGCATCTCTGATGGTATGGGGGTGCATAAGTGCATACGGTATGGGCAGCTGGCATGTTTTGGAAGGCACTATGAATGCTCAATGGTATATAAAGGTTTTAGAGCAACGTATGCTCCCCTCCAGACAACGTCTGTTTCAGCAGGACAATGCAAAACCACAAACTGCAGCTATTACAACAACATAACTTCTTAGTAGAAGAGTCCGGGTGCTGAATTGGCCTGCCTGCAGTCCAGATCTTTCACCTATATTGAACATTTGGAGCATCATTAAACGAAAAATACGTCAAATACGACCACAAACTCTTCAACAGCCTATATCAAGCAAGAATGAGACCAAATTCCAACACCAAAACTGCAGAAACTCATAACCTCTAGCGTCTTCAAACTGTTTTGAAAAGAAGAGGAGATGCTACACCATGGTAAACATGCCCCTGTCCCAACTATTTTGAGATCTGTAGCAGGCATTCAAATTTGAAGATCATTTTGTGCATATAATTGTAAAATTTTTCAGTTTAAACATTTGTTATATTATTCATGTTCTATTGTGAATAAGATATTGGCCTATGTGATTTAAAAGTCTTTTATGTCATTTTATTCAAATTTAAAAAACGTCCCAACACTTCCAGAGTCTGAGTCGTAGAATAAAATATCTTGAGCTTGTGTTATCCACAGACCTTATTTCAGGCATTTAACCAAAAACCCATTGTCATTGGAACGATGGAATTAGAAGTGCTAAAATGCCTTTTTCTTTTCCGGTTTTGGCCTACAAAAATAACTCATGCCTTCACCACTCTGTGAAGCTTTTGTACAAGAGTGCTAATATGCCATGCATTAAACAGATAAAGGCGTGGTGTAGAACCATTTGCTTCAACTGTGTTTGAACAACTCATCTTTGGAGGAGTGGATGAAGATAGCAAGTACGGCCTTGTTCATGTCAGAGTCAAATGAAAAGTCAGTAATTGTTGCCCTGAGCTGTAAGGTGCTGTGGAAGCCACACAATAAGAGCCATTAGACTGCACCCAAACTTCATAAAGAAGCCCCTTTCCTTCTCTCAGTGCCCACGCTCCTTTTAGAGTACGGTTCTCCTCGTGTCACAGGGTGCATTTGCGTGGTGCATGTATCAGTGAATGCATCTGTGCTTTAGTGATTCTGAAAGACCCCCTGAAACACTCAATGCTGATGCAGAAGCTTGTCATCAAAAGCTTTTCACCTGCTTATAAATGCATCCAACCCAGATACCTAAAGGACTGTTTTATAGAAGCACGGTTTGGGCTTTATTAACCCACAAGGCTCAGGACCACCATTCGGTTTGGTTGGATTCTCACCTGCCGACATGCCCAGCAGGAATAAGCAGGTCTGCTATCAGAGATAGCAGCATGAGAGCCGAAAGGGGATTGAAGCGTTCAGCTCTTACTCTTGTCCAATTGTCATCCAGTCAGGTCAAATATCTCAACACTATGCTATTTTGTTACTCCCTCTTTTGTCATGCAATCGATTGCTGTCTGTTTTAGATTAAATGTTGTTGTGTATTTTTTTTTTTTTTTATCAATCTAGTCATACATTTTAAAGATCTCATTAAATAAAATGAGAGTTTTGTGGCTTTTAGGTATAGTATTTGGCTGATGACATACTATTCAAAAAGCTATTTCTTTTTTTTCTGAAAGTAATTATTTTATTTGGCAAGAATGCATTAAATTAATTGATAGTGAGAGTAAAGACATGTATAATGTAACAAAAGATCTCGGTAACACCAATCTCAGGACCAATTCTTAACTAGTTGCTTATTAGCATGCCTATCATTAACATATTGACTGGTTATTAGTACTTATAAAGCATATATTCTGCATGGCCATACCCAGTACCTAAACTTAACAACTACCTTACTAGCTATTAATAAGCCACAAATTAGGAGTTTATTGAGGCAAAAGTCATAGTTAATGGTTTGTTAATAGCGAGAAAACCAAGATTTCTATTTTTAAAAAATGCAGTTCTTTTGAATTTTATGCACATCAGAGATCCTGAAAAAAAGTTCAATGTTCATAAAATATTGATGAAAACTGATGATAATATGAAATGTTTCTTGAGCAGCAAATCAACTTATTCAAATGCTTTCTAAATAAATGACAATTTATTTACCATTTTAAAATATATTAAAATTGTAATGTCACAATTTACTGTTTTTACTGTATTTTTGCAAATAAATGCAGTCTTGATAAGCATAAGAGACTTCTTCCAACAACAACAAATAATTTTGAACTGTACTGTATTTCAAAACATTGATAAAAATCACTTTTTGCAGATGAACACATTAAATGTGCAAACTTTCTCTCACAGGAAACAAACCAAAAAATACTGAAGACTCGATATTGATACAAATGATTACTCAATCTTAATAAAAAAATCGTCCTATCAAATGCTCTCTGGAATATCACTTGACAAAAGAGCAAATCAGTGGAAGCCCATTTGAATGAATGAATGAATGAATGAATGAATAAAGATAATTGTGACTTTTTATCTCACAATTTGAACTTTGTTTCTCACAATTCTGAGCAGAAAAAATCGTAATTGCTAGATATAAACAGAATTACAGTATATAAACTCAGAATTCTGATCTTTTCTCTCAATTCCAAGTTTACATCTCACAAGTTTTTCTTATATCTTGCAATTCTATTTTTATTTTAATTTTTTTTTACTATGGAATAAAAAAAGGAAATTGTGACTTTTTAATCTTACATTTCTCATTTATATAGCTTGCAATTTTGAGTTTATATCTCACAATTCTGAGAGAGAAAAAAAATCTGATTTGTGAGATCTAAACTCAAAATTGCGAGAAAAAGCCCTGCTCAAACTTCCTGTTTTAATAGAAAATATGTTAACACAGGAAATGAAAACTGAAGTTAATTTCTTGGAACTTTAAGAACACTGTTTTCTCAAAAGGGAAGTCGAGTGTCTTTTTATTTTCTTATTTTTATCTGGTTTCCTAAATAGATGCAGAAGTGAGCTGGTGATCTCTTTAAATCTAATCATGTTTTAATTATCCTAAAGCAGCGAAACCGTGGATGAATGGAAGGCTGGATATCCATTAACAGGTCAAGCTTGAAATCTTCTCTAAGGACGCTGGCTGTCGAAGTAGAACTAAAGTAAATTGCAAAGTGAAAATAGATGCAGCACCATCATGGTATCACACATTCTGCTTCCAGTGTGCCTATAGAGAAAGAAGCGTATTTTTAGGAGGAGGAGCATGTGTGCTTGTCGCAAATACAGCTATGGAACACTCTGCATACAGCAATCTCAATATCACAAAAGGATGAGTCATCCGTATTATAATATCCCCTGTGATGTCTCCTCAAAACAAGCTTGATTCACACACAAACAATGAATAAGTATAATGACATGCCTTAGTTTCTCTTATCTGCGTTCTTAGAAAACTTTTTGATCCATTTTAGTAACAGACCTGCATGATTTAACCATATTGCGCAAGACAGCCATGTTGTGAACATCAACACATGTAATGTGTAACGGAGCGAACGAGACGTGAGACGTGTGGATCCATTTGCAAGCTTTATTTAACAAAGACGTGGTCAAAAAACACAAGCAGGGTCAAAACACCAGCAAACAGGTATGGCACAGACGAGATACAAGAATAATCCAAAGGGCAAGCGAACATAATCCGGAGGGTTTGACAACAGGAGTAATTCAGGAACATGAGCGATAGTCCAGATAAGGTACAAACAGAGTCTGAATGGCGAGACAAGTGTAAATCCAGGAAACACAAACTAGAAAACAAGAACCATGTTCCGTATCTCAGCTAATACTAGGGGAGTGCTATACGCAGAACAATACTCGGCGATCTGTGAAAGAAACTCCATCGTTTAAGTAGGGTGTGTGATTGTGTTATAGTTCTCAGGTGTGAGTGTGTGATTGAGACAGCTGTGTGTACTTAGTGCTATGAATGATGGGAAATGCAGTCCAGGGTAAAATGTAACAGTCTGTGTGGTGTGAAGGTCAATGTGATGGAGGAGTGACCTCTGGTGGTGAGTAAACAGAAGTTCATAGACCAGATTCGTGACATAACGTCAACATGTCAACTGTAGAAGTGGACGCACAAGAAACATATTTCTCTGCGATGCCTTGTGCTATTTTATGCATGGCATCTGACACAGAAACACTTTTACATTGCAGTGATTTGTGTTCCAGGGTGTGCACAACAGATGGATGTGGATGCGGTCCAAGAGCATGATTTCAGTGTTAATAATGCAGATGGTACATTGTTAATTTGAAAGGAGCATGTAAACACATAAGCGTACTGTATACAATAAGCGTACTGTAATTAGATTTTCAGATTTAGATTTGCACCCTTTTGAACTTGCATATATAGGGACACTAGAGAGGTAGTAGGAAAAATAGAGAGTCGTTTCCACTCAACCTCATTCGGATGACTTAATGCATGTTTCTGAAGGAGACATAATGGTTACAAGTGCATGCATAATGACTCATCCTGAGGTGATATGTTTAATGTAAGGGCCCTTGATTTGCAGCTTTGTTTGCATTGAGGCCTTTTGGATTAGGATATAAAACAGAAGGAACGGGTGGATTATTTCGATCAGAGATCTAGCTTTCCAAGGAAATTCACAGTTTGGTGCCAGTTTGCTGGTGTGCAAGTATTTCCAATGCAAAAGCCAACCCTTATGCTACAACTTATGCTTTTTATCCAACTTAAGTGAGATTCTAAATCAAATCATCAACATAGGTTGGCATTGAGAACAAGTGTATTATTATAAATATTTAAGAATTTATTCATGAATATAAATATTTATGTAACTGATGTAGAAGTTAAGAAACATATGCATTTAAACTAATACTGTATTTAGTTAATTTATAACCTAAATGCTATTTTGGTATTAAATATTGTAACATTCAATTATCACTGCATTTAGGCATTTAATTTGACAATTTATATTTATATAATTATGGAATTTTTATATTTGAGATCATTTATAATAAAATATAATTTATGAATGTATTATTTATAAATGGGCAACATCACTAGGATGCATTAAATTGATTGAAAGTGACAGTAAAGACTTCTATAATGTTAAACAAAATTCATATAAATAAATGCTGTTGTTTTAAACTTTCTGTTCATCAAAGGATCCTAAAAAAGGGTATTGCTGTTTCCACAAAATACAAATTATGTAAGCATACACATTTTATATAAGTACACATGAGTGTATTGTGTACATTTATATGTAATTAATAGCTCATTTAGATACCCTACAGAAAAGAAAAAATATTTAAAAATGCATTTGAAATACATTTATTTCATTCAAAGTATACTACAAATATATTTACATATTTATGTACTTCATAAAAAATACCCTGCAATTGTCCCTTTGGTATACTAAACAGGTATACTTAAAGTCTGCTAAATTGGAACAACTTTAAATGGAACAACTTTAATTGTGCAATAGTGCTGAAGTCCAACTAAAGATAGGCTTAAGTATATTTGATTGTGCTAAAGTGGAACTATTGCAAGTATACTTCAGGTACACTTTAAATAGCTTGCATTTAAAGACAGATATTTTTCAAAGATCATATAATAGTAGTGACATTAAAACACATATAAGGCTTAAGAAATGTACATTGTGCACAGTTAGGACTCCAAATAAGGTTTAATTCTAGTATTTATATCTGTAAGTCTTGAGTGATATGTCAGTACATTTGTTAAAGTTTGAACTGTACTTAGTAGTATGAAATAAATTATTTTAAATATATTACTTTTTTAGAGTATATTTATTTACATAAGAACATGGTGTCATCATACCTGAAAATTGAAGTGAACTTTTACAGATATTGCTCAGTGTGTAAGCAGCAGTGAACACTACGTAGGGAACCTTTGAATTAGAACGCAGCTAGAGTCTTGTATTTGATGTTATAGGTGTTGCTTATGAAGGGAGGATGGTATGTATGGACAATGGATGTCTTTTCCCACCTCTTTTGTCTTAAGTGAAGGGTGCTATTTCTGGCATGTCGTCAGGCTTTTCCTTGGAGTTATGCGTCTGTCTCCGACTGAGATCTAATTACATAGAATGACTGCACCTGACAGCCGGGGATGACATGCTCGCACACACTCGTAGACACACGCCAATGACCTCATCAGATCCCTCTCAACTCTTAACTAAAGGATGAACTCTATGAATATTAATGTTTGGGAAATTAATTCATGATTATTCAGATGCTACATAAGGTGTACAGCAGAACAGACAGTATGGACGTGGTTACAATTCAAATAAAGGTGTCCATTTAATTGTGTTATCTAGAAGAAAGTTTAAAATATAAATTTTTGGTTTCTAAAGCATTCACTAAACGGATGTAGAAGGAAAGATGCAGCCCATTTCCAAGCTCTGATCCTTCAGAAGTCTGACGTTTGAATCCAAATCTGTGATATCCGAGTGAGAACCACCTGAAGGAATTTACATAAATCCATTCTGCAAATGCAACAACTTTGCAGTGATTTGGTGTGTGGTTGGCCACAAGCAAAGGAGGGATTCTCAGACTGAAGTGGAGGGATTTAGACATAATCTCTTTAATGGCAATTAGTTTAATGGAATATAATGAGTAGAGCAGAAAACTGAAGCTAAGCAAGTTTGGGCCTGGTTTGTACTTGAATGCAAACCCTTCTGGGAAAACCAGGTTAATGCCGGAGGAGGTCATGACAGTTTGCTGTTTTCTGTGTGAATCTGAATGCCTCGATGTGCGATGAGGACATTATGTTTTGAAATTCCAGTTCCTGTTGTATGAAAGCTGTTTTTGAGTAGAGAAAAGCCCAGTATTAGCTATTTGTTCAAAGATCATAATCTGTTCAGAGCAGTAACACCAACTGTGAAAAAAACACCTCTGTAAATACTGTTCCTGTTTAAATGGCCCATCTTGTTATATAGCCTAGCCCTGAAAAAATGGCAAACGGTGTTTGAACACTAAAGAAATAGTTCAGCTCAACCAAAGCTTAAAGGGATAGTTCACCTAAAAATGAACAGTTTGTCATCATTTACTCAACCTCGTGTCGTTCCAAACCTGTATGAGTTTACATGAACATAAAAGAATGCTGGTAATCAAACAGTTGATGGTCCCCATTGACTTCCATAGTATTTCTTTCCCTACTATGGAAGTCATTGGGGACCAAAAACTGTTTGGTTCTTTAAAATTAATATCTTCTTTTGTGTTCAACATGAGAAAGAAACTTATACAGGTTTGGAACGACGTGAGGGTGAGTATATTATGACAAAATTTTCCTTTTTGGGTGAACTATTCCTTTAAGCAAGTAAGTGCACTACTGTTCAAAGGTTTGGGGTCAGTAAAAATATGTTTAATTATTTTAAAGAAATGAAAATTCAGCTTTGCCATCACAAAAAACAATTATGTTTCCCAATATATTGAGATATAAAGCAATTATTTTAAACTGTACAATATTACTTGTTTGTACTGTGTTTTGATCAGATGGGTATGTAGTTAACAAACGCAATGCTCTATTTTTAGACGCAAATTAATCTGGCAAGATTTGTGAATTATGGTGAAAATTTTGGTTTGTTCTTGCAAGAAACTGTCAGAATGGTATCAGAAAATTATTAATATAATAATTAATATTAATATTATATCATTATTAATATTATTAACTATATGGCTTAAGCATATATTAATAATGATATATGGCTTAAGCATATATCATTATTAATATATGCTTAAGCCATATAGATCACGTTTATGATTTTTATGGTGTTTTTTGCTATGTTTTCTTCACAGACATGAACTGTCATTAATAATTCTAAAATGTCTTCTTTTGTGTTCCACAGAAAATAATGACAGCATATGGGTTTGAAATGACATGAAGGTGAGTAAATAATGACAGAATTTTCATTTATTGTTCAACTATTCCTTTATTATCTTGTGGATTGAGGTGGGCAAATGTTCTGAAGAGCAGTATTTAAGATCTGATACCTTATAAATAATCATGAATGACATCTTTATGAAAATGCCTGCTTCATGGCATGTCAAAAAAGAAGAATGTCACAGATTTTATCACCCCCCCCCCCCCCCCCCATTTATTATAGTAACGTTTTTGTACATAACCTGTCATCATCAAACAGTACTCGAAGACATTACCATATCCTTCTCATATCCTCCTTATTCTGGGCTTTTGCTGACAGCGTGCTTACATCCACTGGCTGGGCTGGTGCTGTGGTGCTAGGCAGATGTGCTGTTTCTGTAACACCTTTAGCAGGAGCCCCAGATGAAGGAAGAGTGGCCTAAATAAATAAAGTCTCCATGCTGTCCCTGATGCTGTGGGTTTGGCTTCTCTCTTTAAACCCTGTCGTCCAAATAGTGAACTTATTTTTAAAAAAAGAGAGAAAAGGCAGTGAATAATGATGGATGATGACATCCACATAGGTACATAAGTGAGTTATACTAGACATAGTGTACACTATTTAAAAGTTCAGGGTCTCTTATGTCCACCAAGGCTGCATTTATTTGATTAAAAACACAGTAAAATATTGTGACATTATTACAATTTAAAATCACTGTTTTCTATTTTCAGATATTTTAAAATGTAATTTATTCCTGTGATTTGTTATTGTGGCGACATTTCCACACCCCGAAACGTGACGCTAAACAAAACAAACTATGATTGGTTGTTTGACATGTCGGTCAAATGGCCTCATGGGCGGGTCTTGGCCAATGAAACCTGCCATAGATTCCAGACCTTCAGCCGTCAGTCTGAAGGTCTGGCTACGCGAGACTAAGGGGTATATGACTTTCTTCTTTCAGACAAATCCAATCGGAGTTATATTAAAAATTGTCCTGGCTATTCCAAGCGTTATCATTGCAGTGGGTGGGTGTTTTCTGTTTAACTGTCCAAAACACATCAAATAAAGCGCACTCATCCATAATAAAAACGTGCCCCACACAGCTTCGAGGGCGTGAATAAAGGCCTCCTGTAGCGATCCATAATATCCATATTTCAAACGTAATAAACACTTTTCTATCACTTCTGCTATCTATCATACACGGAAGCCTTTCCGGACGGGTGACGTAGGATGTATGCGTCGCCCGCGCACCAGATATGCTAGTCTCGCGAGTTTGTTTACAGGAGCAAAGGAAGCAAAGTTTCCTTACTTCAGCAAAGTAAAAACCAGTCTCCTCTTGGCTTATATCGAAATCCTCCAACATTTTTCTTTACAAATCCTCGGTTTGTATTTCTAATTTGTGACTGGCGTCTTGTTTTGTTCTCTCTCCGCATTCGTCACTAATCACACAACGCCGACATCCTACGTCAGCCACCGGAACTGCTTCCGCATATGACAGTTAGATGAAGTGAGAAAGAAGTGTTTATTACATTTGAAATATGTATATTTTTATTATAAAAAAGCATGGATTTGCTACAGGAGGCCTTTATTCACCCCCACCCCCCGAGCCGTGTGAGGCACATTTTATTATGGATGCACGCTCTTTATTTGACATGTTTTGGACTGTTGAACAGAAATACCTACCCACTGCAATGATAGAGCTTAGAAGTGCCAGGACAATTTTTAATATAACTCCGAATGAATTTGTCTGAAAGAAAGAAAGTCATATACACCTAGGATGGCTTGAGGGTGAGTAAATAACAGGCTAATTTTCATTTCTGGGTGAACTAACCCTTGAATTACATTATGTACATTTTATTTGTAATATGCAATGTTTGTTATGTAACGTCTAATACTAAGCCACTCAGCAAATTTAACTTTTGTTGAGATCACGCAACAAAAGTTACATTACATTGCTATTTAGAAAGAATACAGCTTTTTAGGTCCCGTCCCCACACAATTGAGCTGTTAATTGAATAATTAATGTCTTGTCTTTACGCTGCATATTTACAGATATTTAAAATGACTCAGATTTTTCACACAAAAGTAGCTCACAGCACATTTCTAAGATATTGAATAATTTCTGAGATTGAATCATGCAGATGACCAAATATGTGTGTTCTCGCATCGTTTATTCTCTCATCGCCACAAAACTCATTAGCACTGTGTATTCTAGCAATCACATGCACTGCGGTTGCAGTTTTCCATACATGCCTTGATTGATGACGTCAATCGTGCTGCTTGCAGCTTCTTCCAAATGAGACATCTCAGATTGATTAATGAACAAGTAATCTGCATCAGATCTGTTAAGTGATTCCGTCTTGCCCGTGACGATATTCTAGACTAGTCCATTTTAAAAGTTTACTCATTAATTTGGCTTACATTGTTGCTGCTTCAGTAATAGTTCCATCTGAACATCAGTGCTAATCAAATAGTCTGGCAAGGCAGAATGGCTATGAAAGCATTAATGAGGGTAGCTTATGTGCTGTTTTTAATGAAAAATAATAATAAATTCCAACACTGACAGCACCAAAATGTATTGTTCTTACGACAATTAATATTGAAATGCACAATTTTAAATTTGTCCTTAAGCGCAATAACCATAGTTGTACAAATCCCCAAAGGGACTGTGTGAGGTAAAGGAAGATGCCAGTTTATAAATAGGGATGAACATAGAGCAGCCTGGTTTATAACTTCATTGCCATGGTGATAATGACTGTATATTCCCTCAATCGCTACTAATAGAGCCTGTCTTTTATGAAGCATCACAGAAATGCCTGTTTTTTTTACTAAGAGGTGAATGTCAAACAATGCAAAGGCCATTTTCACTTTCACCACTGTCCATTTAAACATTTATACGTATCATATTTAATTTTTATTGTCCTTTATCGCTATGATTTAGGTAGCTATCAAAATTAAATATTGTTGATATAATGATAGGAGAGGCACAATGAGTCTTGTCTAGCTCATGAACGCACATCTATTAGACATGTTAAGTAAAAGAATATGACGATTGCAGACGACGACCGTTTGAGTTACATGGGCATCATTTTTGAGCCAATCTGATGAGACACCTCAGATTGCTTTGAGCAGGGAGCGTCTGTTCAATAACGCGACATGAAAGGCTGACAGATAAGCACTACCCGACTATTTACTGCCAGCTAATGTGATTGAGCAGGGATGGAGAAAACAGCAGTCATGGCACTGCTTCGCTTCTGTATTTAAACCACCGATACGCCAGACTAACGTGAATCTTCCACTGAATTTGTTACTTTTTTATACAATAGAAGTGTGGTAAAAACTGCCTCATACCAGGCTGAAAGAACTTTAATTATTGTCCTGCCTTTGTACCCTGTCTAGGCTGTAATAATAGCAAATTCTTTAGCTTTTCATGTCTCATTTGATCACCGCATGACGCACAGGTAAATGTCACTCAGTTCCTCAATTAACTTTGAGTGGATGCCTCTTGAACCGTCATAGTTCGTCTCGATGATATTTTAATGCAGCGGGGATAGGTGTTTCATTTCTTTCCCACGAATTCAATCTGAAGAGCTTAGAAAATGAAAGTCTGACTCTCGTGTCAAACTGAGAAAGGATTCTGTATTGTAGAGGTGATGCCATCTTGTCTGGTAATACATTCAAATAGTCACTGTTTAAGACTCATTATACTATATTTAACTTATTATGTAGCGTTCAGAGCCAGGCATTTATGATAATGTTAGCTCAAAGGTTGAGGGTCTCTGCACAGACAAGCTATTTTGCAATGTTATTGTCTCCAAATGTCATCATTTATCTTTTCTCTTCAGAGATGCACTGTAGCAACACAGTACCATCACCTGCTGTAGAGAAAAGAGCGAGTAAAAGAATGGTTTTAATTTTCGACATACTTGAGTTAACAGTTATGATTTAAATGTGTTGGAAAGCATAAGGTGTAAATCCGTTCCATGTACGCATTCAAATTCATATGCTGTTGTCCTAATAACTGAACAAATCCGATCTTCATTTATTAGTTTCTTTCTTTTGTGTGTCTCTCACTTAAAGATGTTTGTGAGGGGCTCACAAATCAACCAATCAAGTCCTTATTTGCTGACAAGAGGAGTAGGAACAGACTGTTCTTAACTCAAGAGCTCACTCTATTAGTCAATTATTTACCTAGACTTTCTTGTGAAGAACATAAAAAATAAAACAGCCAGATTTATATAATAGCTATCATGAGAATTATTCTGCAAAATAGCAATAGGTATTTTCCATAGATGAGTCTTTCTTTATAATCACCAGATCTTATATCCAAAGTTGGATTTTCTTTTTCTTGGATGTTCAGATGCACTTTTATAATATCTAGAGTGGCATTTCTGTCAGGTGATATATTTGTGAATCGCTCAGCAGAGAGCATTTTTCTTTTGCTTAATGTTACTGTTAATGTTACACATTTGGTTTATGACTAATGTAGTAATATGAGATGTGTATATTTGGTGTCTTATTTTTATTGTTAAAGGTTCAGCCAAAATGAAAATGAGCTAAAAATGTACTCACACTCATGTTGATTCTTCATCGGAAAAGATTTGGTGAAATTTAACTAATTGCTCACCAATGGATCCTCTACAGGGAATGGGTGCCATCAGAATGAGAGTCCAAACAGCTGATAGTAACATCACAATAATCCACAACATGACTCCAGTCCATCAATCAATTAATTGTGAAGTGAAAAGCTGCATGTTTGTAAGACACAAAACCATTGATAAGGCAGTTTAACTTGGAAACAGTGTTTCTAGTCGAAATATGAGTCAATAATCCATAATAATGCTTCCTTCAGTGAAAAAAAGTCTGTTCCCTGTTGTCAGAATCATCAAAAATGTTGTAGATTAGTTGTAGATCAGTGGTTCTCAACCTTTGAAGGCTCCCCTTTAATATTTTGAATTAGTTTAAGTGATTTTGTTATTTGCTTATATCATTTTCATGTCATTTCAAGATGACATGAAAATGATATAAGCAAAACTAGACGTGTTCAGGGAAATTGGCTGTTGAAAATATTTCAAATAAATCTTGTGAATAAAGATTAGTTCATTTTGATGAACAAAATTGAATAACAGAGTCAGTAAAAAGGTCCTATCTTCCCATCACTGTCCTGCGACACACTTGAAAGTTTGCTGAGGCCACCTAGTGGGCCCCGACCCCCAGATTGAGAACCACTGCTCTAGACAATACAAGCTTTGTTAACGTAAGCTGATTTACGTTGTTTACACGCAGAAAAATATGCAGATAACTATCAAAAATCAGATCATTTAAAAAACGTTTAACACATTGAATAAGCTGTCAGAACGTCAGTAAAGCAGCAAAATTGGATTAATGTACAGAAAATATATATACAGTACGTGCCGATATTATTTTGCTTAATAAGTTTGCAACCTTTCCTTCTTAACAAAAAAGCACATGACCGTACATTACGTTAAGCGAAATTGTATGCTTGTAAATACACTCATTGTGTTATGTATTTTGGACGGATGCAGTGTGTGCCATGAGTTTTTTTACAGATGCTATTGGCTTTTGATGTCCGTGTCTTTTGAAAGTTAATGAGATTGACAGACAGTTGGGTTTCCTATGCGATGAGGGCCCTCTTTGCTCCTTTTTTTGATGATTTGATGCTTTGTCATCTGGATGCAACATAGAACCACCTTCTTTCTCTTAGCATTAAAAGCGATATGCTTTATCCTAACAATTTCATTCTTACTTTCAAAATTATAAGCCTTTTGTTCTCTTTTAGGACCTTTGCTCTCGTACAGAGACAACCAGCGAATGTGGAGAAGGTGATGTCCTCAGAAAGATGTCCAAATGTAGCAGAAAAGAAAGGACTGGGGATTCTTGACCAATGATTGTTGAAAGGGTTGGAAGGGATTACAAATGTCACAAACATGAAAAAATCTACTGTGCCACAAATTTCATCCACACAGGACTGTCTTCTAACAAGTCTGCCCACCCTAGCATCTTCCCAGCTACTCAAGTGACATTTTTCCATGTCTAGCCCACTGTGTTGTAATCAAATGTTGTCTTTCCCCAAACAGCAAGTGTCCTTTCTCAAGGCAGAAAAAGTATCAAGAAGAACATCCGTAAGAGACATGAAAAGACTCATTTTGTCACACATCAAAGTCAGAGCCAGTGTCCTGACATTTTATCCTACCCATCAGATTTTCCTACCAGAGCTTACTGCGCATGCGCACATCAATATTGCGTCCTTTTTCTCACGCTTAACAACAATATTTAATGTATCTGCATTACTGTAAGGGGTAGGTTTAGGGTTGGGGTAGGTGTAGACATTAATAAAACTCAATCTAATAGGTAGAAAAAATTATTTATTGTTGGTTTCCGGTAGCTGTATCCACAATTGCGAATATAACACATAATTACTGTATTTGCATTACTGTAAGGGTAGGTTTAGTGTTGTGGTAGGTGTAGACATTAATAAATCATAATTTGACAGGTAGCATTTTTCGTTGTCGAATTGTAGCCTACTACCTACCGTTTTAATGGGAGGTAGCAAAATCTGACAGGGTAGCACAAATCGACAGAACACCGGCCCAAGGCATAAGCGAACTAAGGGGCCCCATGGCCACCAGGGGGCCCCCAAGAGTAGTCTACGTGAAATGACCGTTTATTTTATTTTATATTATATTCGTGATATATGTCAATGGACAGTGGTAATTATACAAAAGTGCATTATTAAATAATTAAATATTCTATACATATCATTTTATTATTTCCATAGCGATGTGACATGCAGGCACAATAATGAACATGTTGATAATATGCGCCGGACGCTGCCATGTGGATCTGTCGGATTTAACATCACGTAAATTCACCTATTTCTCCCGAAATACATGAAAGTAAGTGATCAGTTAGCTGGGAGAAAAACAGAGTAAACTTTATAGTAGTCTCGCGTAGCCAGACCTTCAGACTGACGGCAGAAGGTCTGGAATATATGTCTGCTTTCATTGGCCAAGGCCCGCCTATGAGGCCGTTTGACCGACATGTCAAACAACCAATCATAGTTCGTTTCGTTCAGCGTCACGTTTTGGGGCGTGGAAATATCGCCACAATAACAGACATGTGAAACTCTCGGATGTATTTTAAAGATTCTATGCCGCGAACTTTAAATATTTCACATACTTTTGAAAATCCAGCGTTTAGTTGACCCTGATAAGCGTTAGTTGTCACATTTGTAAACACAATGGATTTTTTCTTTTGTGAGGGGGTTTGGCGCCACGGCATCTTTGTTTCCCGGCGGACCGAAAATAAACGCGACACTCGCGTCTCCCGGAAATCCGGTTTAATTCAACCAATCAGATGAGGACTTCGACATTCCTGAAGTGTTTCCAGAAAAGTGTGCCATATGCATCAGACGTTTAGTCAACATTACGTGGGCGTGACGTCTGAGGCTGACTAACTTTATAGTAACCTACACAATGTGTATCTGATAGGAAAAAAACATGTTGTCCATTAATTGAAAGGATTATTATTGCCGCTTTCCATAGAAATCAGCGTATTTAACAAACTAAATGTCTTTTTTTTTTACTTAACTGAAGTGTATTTAAATGTCTGAAACCTAAAATAAACTGTATTTGGTTGAAAACACTGAACAGTTCTGAAATATGAAAAGCACAGAGCGTGTCTTTCTTTTTATTTTTTTCAGAGCTCAGCCCGTCAAAGGGTTAAACTCGATCACGTTTTAGGGGTGGAGGGGGGACAAATTCAACGTGATGTTTTATTAACAAATTTCGGGAGGAGCACGCGCGGATAATTAACACGGCCAATTCACCATCAGCAATCACTCAGTCTATCCCATCAGCCGAGAGAGAACTTCTATAAATAGACCAAGCCATCTTACCTTCATTCTCTCTACAGTTTTCAGCATTGGTACTCCCAATCGCCACGATGTCAGAGATCGAAATGTTCACCAACGACAACTCCCTCGACAACCAGGGTCCTCTGGAGTCTCCCAGCGCCGCCCAGCGCGCTAGCACCTGCCAGGACACCGCAATCGAGCCCACGGCTACACCGCGGGGCCGTCGGCCCTCCCGAGCCGCTTCTCAATCCTCGAGACGCCGAGTCTCGCCCTCGACTCCCCCTTCCAGGCATCTTCCACCTTCTCCCACATCCTCATATGCCTCAGCCAGCTCCTTCGTCCCCGCTATCGAGAAGTGGACAGTCTTAAGCCTAAGACAAGCGCTGAACAACGCCGACGTCTACTTCTCACGGCGGATGAACAAGGCGGAGCTCTACAACCTCTACTCATCTCTCCAGCCAAGAAACCCAGCGCCGACTTCCACTCCTCCATCAAAAACGGCCGACAAACCAAGTCCGGCCCGCAGCGGCCCGTACTCACGGCCTGGAAACAACGCCACGCCCGCGAGGAGGAGTCTCCGGTCTTCAAACCGCCGTAGCAGGCCCTCGGCAAGCCTGGGCCATGCCCCGGATTCCGTCGCTGCTAGCCCTAGCCCGTTTCTCCGCCCAGCCGCCCCCGGCGCCGCACCGGCCCCCTCAGCCACAAGCTGCGTGAGCATGGCTCCGCCGGCAGTTCCAGCTCACCTACAGCCTCTCCTCTCTCCTTCCTGCTATGCGCTCCCCGGTCCATGGCCTGAGGCTCCGCCTTCAAACCCTAGCGCGAGGCTGCCTCCGCTAGCGGCGCGAGCCCAGACTCCTTACGAGCCCTCTCTCCTTCCGTTCCTTCCTTCCATCTTCGCTCCCGGAGCCGTCGCCGGCGTGAGGCTGCCTCCGTCAGCGGCACAGGCGCAAATGCCCCCCTTTTCCTCTCTCCCTCCTTTCCTCCCTTCCGTCTTCGCTCCCGGAGGCGACGCCAGCGCGAGCCTGCCTCCGCCAGCGGCTCCAACGGCCGCCATTCTTCCTCCTCTTCCTCATCCTCAGGCTCGCCCTCCGTTCACGCTGGTATCCGCCACTCCGACGCCCATCCCACCGAACGCTCCTGCCCTGGAAACACCTCCTGTCGCCAGCAGCATCAGAGCACAGATCCTAACAGGTGCGGACATAGACCTTTTTTCTCTCCTGTCATCACTTTCACCACCCTCTTCAGACCGCCAAATCGATTGCGGCGATTTTTCTGTCACATTAAAAAATTCAGCGCACAATCCGTCACGCATTCTGTCATTCTCCGAATTTACGATCGCCTTCACCCGTTACGCCGAGGTAATTTGCACAGCTTTCCCACACAGGAGACGCGAGCTCAGCGACTATCTCTCAATAGTCGCCGAGCTCGCCTTATCATACGGAGGCACGCACTTCTACACCTACCACAAGCTGTTTTCAGCAAAATGTGCCATCAGGGTAGCTCAGTGGAACCAGTGCCCGTACTGGGGGGCTCTGGATACCGAGCTCCACAACAGAGTCTTCTTGGGCTGCCGCAACGTCACATGCTCAGTCTGCCGTTCTGTCGCCCATTCCACCACGGCATGCCCTCTCATCACCCCGCCCACCCCTCCTTGCGCCGAAACGCCTCAGCGCAAATCAACCAGCTATGTCCCGCGCCAGCGAACCACTCCAACCGACCCACTTCCAAACCACCGACGCCACCCTTCCTCCTTCTCCAACAACCAGGTCTGCTCCAACTTCAACGCGAGCAGGTGCTCCAGGCATCGCTGCCGCTACATGCACGTCTGCAGCTTCTGCGGCGGTGCACACGCCCGCACCATATGCCCAGTGTTTAAATCTTCCAATAAAGATGAAAAACCTTACCTATCGACTCCTGTGCAAATTTACTGTCTGTCTGCCGAACTGTCCCAGCACCCCGACATCAACTTTACTGATTTTTTATTGACCGGTCTCACTCACGGCTTTAATCCCGGCGTCGAAAGCCTCCCGCAACAAAGCACCATTTGTGCCAACCTCCAGTCAGCCCTCGCCGAACCCGACACAGTCGATCTTCTAATCAAAAACGAAGTCGAGTCAAACTTCATGATCGGCCCCTTCAACGTTCCTCCCTTCCCCTGTTTTCACGTCAGTCCGATTGGCATCGCGACCCGAAAATTTTCTGGTAAAAAACGTCTAATAATCGATCTCTCATCCCCGCATAACTCCCCCTTCCCAAGCATTAATAGCCTCATTCCGCTCGAAGAATTTTCTCTCCACTACCACGACATCGACCAAGCCATAACACTGATCAAAGACGCGGGTCGCGGCGCCTGGCTGGCCAAAGTCGACATCGCCTCCGCCTTTAAAATAATGCCCATCCATCCAGATTTTTGGCATTTATTCGGCATACGCTGGCACGAGAAATTTTATTTTTCCGTCCGCCTAACCTTCGGCTGCAGAAGCAGCCCAAAAATTTTCGACATGCTGGCAGAGGCTATCTGCTGGATCCTCTCCAATAACTACGAAATCCCATACCTCATCCACCTTTTAGACGATTTTTTGTTCATCTCGCCTCCCGGCTCCATCCCAGCCGCACACCTCTCAACAGTCCAGGAAGTCTTTTCCAAACTCGGGATTCCGCTCGCCCAGGACAAAACCACGGGCCCAACCACTTCCATCGAATTTTTAGGCATCAAACTAGACTCGAGAAAATTCCAGGCTTCCCTGCCCAAAGAGAAAATCGATAGAACGATCCTGGTCGCCTCCGCCCTCTTAGACAACCCAAACTGTTCCAAGCGCGAGCTGTTGTCTATCCTCGGTCACCTAAACTTCGCAATGCGCATCATCCCGCAGGGCCGCCCCTTCATTTCTCACCTACTATCCCTCGCGTCCTCCGTGCACGCGCTGGAGGATCACCTATCCCTATCCAGCTCGTGTTGCAACGAGCTCAGGCTATGGATAAACTTCCTCAAACAATGGAACGGCTTATCCTTCTTCTATAACAGCATGGTTTCCCACCCCGACGACATCCAACTATTTACGGATGCCGCCCCCTCCTGCGGTTTCGGGGGATTCTACAGAGGCCGCTGGTTTGCATCCACGTGGCCCCCCCAGCTGTCAGATTTACCGCAGTCCCTGTCATCCTCAGCATTGTTTGAGTTATATCCTCTTGTCGCCGCAACGGTTCTATGGGGGAAAGAATGGTCCACCGCAAGCATCGTAGTGCATTGCGATAACGAAGCGGTCGTGCATTGCATAAATAAAGGCCGGTCTCATTTCCCTGCATTAATGCCCTTTCTAAGACGTCTCATCTGGATCTCGGCATGCGGCCAGTTCATTCTAAATGCAAAACATGTCCCCGGGTCCAAAAATCAAATAGCTGACTCTCTCTCTCGGTTTGCTTTTCAGAAATTCAGGCTGCTGGTGCCAGATGCCGACAAACTCCCAACGCCAGTACCTCCATATTCAGAGCTGATATTCCCGTAAATCACCCTCTAAGAACCCTCCTAGATGCCTCCCTCCAAGCCGTCTCCCCCAGGACCCTCCAATCGTACTTAACTGCTTGGAATAGTTTCAAAAGTTTCCACCGCACCTACAACCTGCCTTTCCCCGATTTTTCCCTACTCACTATCACCTCGTTCATCTCCCATCTCAACATCACCAAAAACCTCCAGGCCAGCTCCATCAAAGGCTACCTCAGCGGAATCCATTTCTTCCACAAGCTCATGCTCGGCTCACCCTCCCCAGGAATAACCAGCCCGCAGACATCCATGCTCATTAAGGGCATCCAAAGAGCCCAACCCACCCGCCCAGACGCTAGACAGCCAATAACTTTAGAAACCTTAACTAAATGCATTTCCACCCTCCGCAGAGGCTACCACTCCACGCACACCGCCCGCACGCTCGACGCCATGTTCATCTTGGCCTTCTTCGGTTTTCTCAGATGCTCGGAACTCACCATCACATCCAACTTCAATCCAAAAATCCATCCAACCCTTTCAGACCTATCAGCACCAGACACCGAAGCAATCTCCTATCTCATCAAGCAAAGCAAGACAGACCAAGCGAGAAGAGGCCACGTCATTTATATCTTCAATCTCCAGTCACCAATCCAACCATACCAAACCCTCTTAGCTTACCTACAGTACAGGAGCCCGCAGGCCAAACTCCCATCCGACCCGCTTTTCGTCGACAACTCAAATCGCCCTGCCACACGCTTCTGGTTCCAAAAACACCTCAAGTCCGTCCTACTACTATCCGGCATCCCAGCAGATCACTACTCCAGCCACTCCTTTCGCATAGGCGCAGCTACCACAGCCGCCCAAAAAGGCCTCTCCCAGCCTCAGATCCAGACACTCGGCCGTTGGACATCAGAGGCATTCAAGACCTACATTCGGTCAGAACGCTTCCTCATCAGAGAAGCGCAACAAACCCTCATCAGCTGATCCCCTTATCCAGCCACAGCTGCTCACCTCCACTCCAAACCATCCCAGCAGCACCCCGCTCCCACAGGAGCCTTCGCGTATTCCCGCTCCGCCGCAGTAACCGCTCCCGCAGAAGCCTCCTTCCCTTTCCACATACCGCAGCAGTGGCCGCTTCCGCAGAAGCCACTTTCTGTCCCAAAATGCTGCAGCAGTGCCCCGCTCATCCGATACCACCGCAGCAGTGCCCGCTTCCGCAGAAGCCACATTCTCTTTTCAGACGCCGCAGCAGCGCCCTGCTCATTCGATACCGCCGCAGCAGTGCCCACTTCCGCAGAAGCCACATTCCTTTTCAGACGCCACAGCAGTGCCTGCTTCCGCAGAAGCCACACTCTTTTTCCGATGCCGCACCAGTGCCCGCGTCTGCAGACGCCATATTCTTCCAAAGGCCGCAGCAGTGCCCCGCTCGTCCGATACTGCCGCAGCAGTGCCCGCTTCCGCAGAAGCCGCATTCCCTTTCAGACGCCGCAGCAGTGCCCGTTTCCGCAGAAGCCAAACTCTCTTTTCACATGCCGCAGCAGCGCCTGCTTCCGCAGAAGCCACATTCTCTTCAAATGCAGCAAGGTGCGCCCTATTCATTCGATACCGCCACAGCAGTGCCCGTTTCAGCAGAAGACACATTCCCTTTCAGATGCCACAGCAGTGCCCGCTTCCGCAGAAGCCACATTCCCTTTTCAGATGCCGCAGCAGTGCCGGCTTCCGCAGAAGCCACATTCCTTTTCAGAGGCCACAGCAGTGCCCGCTTCCGCAGAAGCCACATTCTCTTTTCAAATGCCGCAGCAGTGCCCGCTTCCGCAGAAGCCACATTCTCTTTCAAATACTACAAGTAGCGCCCTATTCATTCGATACCGCTACAGCAGTGCCCGTTTCAGCAGAAGACACACTCCCTTCCAGACGCCGCAGCAGTGCCCGTTTCCGCAGAAGCCACATTCTCTTTCAGATGCCACAGCAACGCCCGCTTCCGCAGAAGCCGCATTCCTTTTCAGACGCCGCAGAAGTGCCCGTTTCCGCAGAAGCCACATTCTCTTCCAGTTGCATTTTCCTTTCAGATGCCACAGCAGCGCCCGCTTCCGCAAAAGCCACATTCCCTTCCAGATGCCACAGCAGTGCCCGCTTCCGCAGAAGCCGCATTCCTTTTCAGACGCCGCAGCAATGCCCGTTTCCGCAGAAGCTACATTCCCTTTCAGTTGCATTCTCTTTCCAGATGCGGCAGCAGAGCCGCTTCCTCAGAAGCCACATTCTCTTTCAGATGCCACCGCAACATTTCCACTCCAAGCGACGTCCAGCGCCTCTCCATCCTGAAGCCTTGCAAATTTTGGGGGTTATCAACGCCCCACTCCAGCTGCTGTCCCGCGCTAATCGCATCTTGGGGGGAGCGCTCTGGGTCCGGGCTAAATGCCGAGCTCGGACCCCTCTCCCCGGACAGGAGGAGTGCCCCGGGTTCGGGAGTAATTCACAGAGCTCGGAGCCCTCTCCCCGGACAGCACGCCAAATACGCATAAACCTTAAACTCTGTTCATTATACGCAAGGGCGAACTCGTGAAATGGGGGTTTTGTGGCACAAAACAGAGGTGCATTTCACAAAACCATTGTTAGCTAACTATGGTCCTTATTTCCACTGAAGCGACCATAGTTGCTTTTGGGAAATGCACCCCTGGTCAGATCAGTAAAAATAACTTTCCTGGGTATATATTTTTATAATAAAAATAAGCTTCTGTTTCATAAACTGATAACAACTTAACATTATTTACCGCAGCCTACATTTTGTGTCTTTGCTATTATATTCCAATATCATTATACCTCAATTAGCTAGATATAAATTAAGAGTTGTTGTTTTATATGTACAGATGCTCTATGTCGTGTTTAATATGTATTATAAAAAGTATGACTTGTAATAAAAGTACAACTTCGATTAATATTTATGTTGTTAAAATAACATTCTGTTCTGTAAATGCATTGTCTGCTGGTTTATTTAACTACTTTTCAGCACATTAAGTATGCCACTTACTACTGTAACCCTGGGTTTCTTGTTTCACAGACAAGGCTTAAGCCTAGTCCTAGACTAAAATGTAAATCTGAGCCATTTCAACTGGAAGAAACTTGCACTGACTGATCTTAAAACATGTCAGTGCCTTTGCTTTGTGTTAAGATGAACACCAGCAATGCTTTTTTTCTAAGGCATGTTTATAAAAATCACTTAAATGTCCTAATTGATCTACTTAATTCAAATTATTTAATTATTTAATTATTTTTTTTTTTTAAATATTACTTTTTAAGAAGTCTTTCATGCTCATAAAGGCTGCATTTATTTGATCTAAAAATATAGTTAAAACAGTAATATTATGTAATATTATTAAAATTTTTATATTATAGAAATTAATACTTATATTTAGCAAGGATGCTTTAAATTGATCAAACATGATGATAAAGACATTTATAATGTTACAAAAGATTTTTATTTCAGATAAATGCTGTTCTTCTGAACTTTCTATTCATCAAAGAATCCTGAAAAAAATTATACTCAGCTGTTTTCAACATAATAATAATAATAAATGTTTTTGTTTGTTTGTTTGTGTGTTTGTTTTGAGCAGCAAATCAGAATATTAGAATGACTTCTGAAGAATCATGTGACTGGAGTAATGATGCTAAAATTTCAGCTTTGAAATCACAAGAATAAATTACATTTTAACATATATTCAAATAGAAAACATTTGTTTTAAATAGTAAAAATATTTCAAAATTGTACTTTTTTGCTGTAAATAAATCAAATAAATGCAGGCTTGGTGAGCAGAAGAGAATTCTTTAAAAAACATTAAAATCTTACTGTTCAAAAACTTTAGTGTATATTTATTTATTAAATGTTTTTGGAAACCTTGATACATTTTTATTCTTTGAAGAATGGAAAGTTCAAAAGAACAGCTAGAACAAAAACTCATTGGAAGTATTGAAAGTTGTAGACTTCTTCCCCTTTTTTTCTCTAGAGCTATCTTGGTAGCAGAAAAGATGTCATACTCATTTTATAGAGAACTTTATTTGGGATTTGCTATAAATAAAATAAAAAATAACGTTGTTTTTTTATGGATTTGATCATCACCACATGGAATGTCATAGACAAATGAAAAACACACCAAGAGCTATTTTGATTGTTCTCAGCATAAGAAGCAACATGTCTGAACAAAAGCTTTGTCATTGATTTTTTTTCATGTCTGAAATGATGATGAATCCTCTCAATACTCATATTGATCTTTGCTCTCTGTGGCTCACTGATCCCGAACAGTGAGGGAATAGACTTTGACATTCACATGATATGCTTTTGTCTGTTACAATATTAATATATAATAGACCAGAGGCAAAGTGCATATTATCTGATGATTTGCCCTGATAGGCCCATTTCTGATTATCACAGTAGTATATAGGGCATAAATGGTATGTAGACATAATTATAAGTGCTGAAGCAAAGACAGGTTGACGATTGAAACTGATAACTCTGTTCTATATGTTCCGTCTCAATAGGAATGTTAGCGCTTTGCATTTATCTTGTGTATGTCTAGTGTGCTGCTAAACGTCAATTGATTGGTGCTTGTAAAAGGTCAGAAACGGCTGTGTCTTTGTGTCTGCCGGAGAGAGGAAATACTCTTGTGTCGCTCTGTCTGTGCTCTCTCTCAGGGGGGATGCTGGTAGAAGCCACTGCTCCAGTGTCGCGTTTCTCTTAATGGTCATGGTTAGGACTCAGAAGGATGCGATTGATTCAAGATCGAACCGAGGCTCGAGGACTTTCCATTCCCAATCAACTTCACTCTAAAGTTACTGTGAAGTTGTCGTTTTTGTCACAAACACTCTGTAGTCTGTCTTGGGCCGAGCAGCCACTCATACTCTGTACCAATCAATCGACTAAACAAGCTAATAACAGTCATCAGAGAAGCACTGCACTCCCCCTTTTCAACGTTCATTGAGCAAATGGGAAGGGGGCAGAGAAGAAAAAGTGGGCCGTGTCGCATCCTGTGGTTCAGATAAACCTCCCCCTCTTTCTCCATTTAGCTGATCTGATTCGGGACAGAAGGAGCTAGGACGTTTAGCAAGAAAAAGCAGCATGGCAGAGTGTGACTCATTAGTATGGGGATGACGCCAGCCCTGTTGAGCTGAGTTTGTGCACAAATGTAAACAACCCTTGCTGCTTCTTGATTTTTGTCATTTCAATAAGGCTCATTCAAAGCTTGATTTGGTTCATTGGGTTTAATATCTGTGCCCGCTGGTACGATAACACAGGAACTATTGTGATTTATGAAATGAGCAGACCTAGATCAGATTTTAGGAGCCTTTCTAAAGTAAAATGTAAGAGCATGTGGAGTTAGGTGATTGTCAAAGTGAAAATAAAGCAATAAGACACAAGAGGCCATGTATTACAGTCATGTTAGCACAGGTTAGTGATGTTCTTGGGGCTCTTAACACACTTTACGGGCCAGTACTGCATTGCCACATGAAAATCTTAGGTTTACTGATCTCGTACATCTTTTTTATGCCTTACATGTTTAAATCTTTGTTTTTCTGTGATGTATTCTATAGCGTTGTTGTAAATTCTGCTGATTTGAAAGAAGATGATATTATTCAGCTGACTTACATTAGATGAAGATTTGTTGAGTTAATAAAAGTGGCTTGTCGTAGTATTGAAAGTATCAGAAAGAATGTGGTGAAAATGACAAGATGACCAGTAAAGCCATAATTTTCCAGTAAATATGTGTTCATTATTATTTTGAATTTACAATATAGTAAGAAAAAAAAAATGTTAGACAAAATATTTTTTTTTAAACCGTGGTATCAACACTATAATAAAAAAAGACACCAATGCTTAATGTAATGCTAAAATAAAATAGAAAAAAAAATAGAAATTACAGTTCAAAACTGTACACTACCAATCAAAAGTTTGGAATGAGTAAGATTTTTTTTTAATTAATGCTTTTATTTAGCAAGAACCCATTAAATTCATTGAAATTGACAATTTAATGTAAAATTAAAGTGAAAATCACTTTTACATTGTTACATTTTTTTTTCAAATGAATGCTGTTGCTTAAATTTAGGCTTCTATTCATAAAAAAACATGTTTTTCCACAAAGTATTAAGCAGCATAACTGTGTTCAACATTGATAATGATAATAATAATTAAAAAGAAAATGTTTCTTGAGCACCAAATCATCATATAAGAATGATTTCTGAAAGATCGTGTGACCCTGTAGACTGGAGTAATGACTGTGGAAATTTGAACTGTTACTTTCAGCAATAAATTACACTAAGATGTATTAAAACAGAAAATAGTTCTGATAAATTGTGCTAATATTTCACAATAATACTGTTTTAAAGGGATAGTTCACCCAAAAATGTATGAATGTATCACCTGTATGAACGTCTTTGTTCTGCTGAACACAAAGGAAGATATTCTGAAGAATGTGGGAAACAGAGCAGTTCTGGGGCACCATTGACTTCCATAGTATTTTTTCTTTTTTCTTTTTTGATGCCCCAAAACAGCCTGGATACAAACTTTCTTCAAAATATCTTCCTTTGTGTTTGGCAGAGCAAAGAAATTCATACAGGTTTAGAACTACTTGAGGGTGAGTAAATGATGACAGAATTTTCATTTTTGGGTGAACTATCACTTTTAGGTATTTTTGATCAAATAAATGCAGGCTTGATGAGCATAAGAGACGTTTTTTTTTTTTTTTAAATCATTAAAGAATTTTACAAACACACAAAAACTTTGTAGAGGCAAAGCAAAGCAACTTTGTACATGATATATAATGTACAGTCACAGAGATGTGTTTGTAGTAATTTTATAGCTTCAGACATGGCTCATCCAATCTGAATTTAGAGCCTGAACTATATTGTGTTTTTGAAGTTGAAATATAATAGTGTAATAGTATTCTACAGACTCTTTCTCCCAAAGCTAAAGCCTAAATTACTTAGTTTGTACTAATGAAAGTAATTCAGTTTTACACTGATGTTAGTCACATGCCCAAGCCATGAGCTGATAGATTTACTGGCACGTGCTCTGTGGCTCGGTGATCAATGTGAATGGCACAGCAGGAGAACTATTTGCTGGTTTACGAGTGTGACCTTGTTTGACCTGAGAAATCTACCTGTTATAGAGCAGACTGGAGTGGGGAGTTTTTGGAAAAGGTTTATACTGTACATATTTACCTTTTTGATGTATTCTGGTTGAGAAATTAAATGCTTACACAACCTCAAGGCAGTATGGGTAGTATTAGATAGTAACATTCTCACATAAATGAACAGGGGCTGGTTGCATAAAAGTTTTAGAATATAGTCTTACAAGTTAGTCATCTAATTTTTCTTTAAGACTGGTCTTTTTTTTAATTCAGTTTCATAAAAGCATTGATTAGTCTAAGTTAAATCCAAAAATAAGACTAATTAGTTATTGGCTGACTGCTAGTTTATGCAAGTTTATGCAACTGACCCCAGGTCTAGATAGTCTAGTCTAGATATTTTTATTGTGTATAGATAACTGTGAGATTCGACTGATCCTAGACTTACATCATTTATAGCAATTAAAAGGGCTTAAATGTATTTATAATAAGAACATGCAATTAGTTTTACTTTCTTCTGTGTCATTTGAGGTGAAACTGAATATGCTGCTGTGTATTTCTTCTGTGTACTGTGTTTTTTCATATGAACAGCCGCACCTGACAGATTTATTCCACCGAACGACTCTTAGCCATCTTTAATTCATTCATTTCATAATCTCTCTCAACCCATGTATATAATAATGTTACCCCACCCCTCAACACTTTTTTGGAGTTGATTACCATATCCTAGATTTTCGTTGTCATGGTGACAGGTCTCTATGCTTCCATCTATAATTAAGACAGTGAATTACTGTTTCTATCACTAGAGTCTTATCCCATCATCACCACAAGAGGTCGCTAATCAACCTGTCCATGACTGTTTAGGCTCCGGAGAAAGTTCTTAAAGCCCTTAAAAGGGAAGGCAGTGTGTGTGTGTGTGTGTGTGTGTGTGTGTGTGTGTGTGTGTGTGTGTGTGTGCATGTTTATGTGGTTTATGAGGACACAAATTTGTATAATGACATGGGTATGACAGAGGTATTACAATATGAAGGTGGTTTATGAGGACACTGCCTATGTCCCCGTAATTCAAAACATACTAAATGGTGTTTTTTTGAAAATCTAAAAATGCACAAAGTCTCCTGTGAGGGCTAAGTTTAGGTGTAGGGTTGGTGTAGGGCAATAGCACACACAGTTTGTTCAGTATAAAAACCATTACGCCTATGGAGAGTCCCCATAAACCACAAAAACCAACATGTGTGTGTGTGTTCCAATGTTCCAATTATTGCATATAGGATCCTACCTGCTTGTCAACATGTATTTGCACACTTAGCCAATAGCAAGAGTTTGTGGAGTGGCTGCTGTAGCCACAGGGTGTTAGATGGTGTGAGAAAAGTCGTTATGATTTCGTCACAGAAGTGCAAGCCAAAATTCAAAGACTTGGCAAAATACACAAAGACGGAAAACGGTGTAAAACCAGTAAAGCTTGGCTGGGTTTTTAGAAGATGGAGGAATTTGATGGGATTAATCGCTACCAAGTGTTTGCACAGTTTTTCTCGACAGGTAACACTGCTGACAAAAACAGCTAAAACCAGCCTAAGCTGGTTGGCTGGTTTTAGCTGGTCATGCAGCCTGGTCTAGGCTGGTGAGCAGGGTGGCTTTAGAGGGGTTTTAACCACTTCCTTAGCTGGTCGGGCTGGGAGACCAGCTGGAACAACCAGCTAAAACCAGTTTGACCAGCCTGGGCAGGCTGGAAGATCAGCTAAAACCAGCTACTTCCAGCTTAAACCATCTATGACCAGCCAACCAGTTTAGGCTGGTTTTAGCTGTTTGTTTGTTTGCTTTTTCAGTAGGGAAGTTCAACATAAAGTTAAAAGTAGCCTATTATGTTGGACCTTTTATTGAAAGTAGCTTTCAATTGAAGTTGAGCAAAAAGAGTGTTTGCAAAACTTGTTTGAAAACATGCTTTATTTTTGTAATGTTAATAAAGCAACTGTGTATATTTATTATTTTTATAATTATTTTACCTTGGAATATCAGTTTCAGAATCATTCCGAAAATGGCATCTGTTGGCATCTGTTTCTTTCCCACACTTTCCCTAAAAAATTTCTGTTTGGATGAGTGGGTGCGAAATTCCACGAAAAGGGCGGATTGCTTTACGGCAGCAACAAATGCACGTCATGTACAGCTGTCAGGACAGTGATATATTTACAACAGTGGATTCCACTTACTTAACTGTAATGCCCCAAAAGTTCTGTTTAAGTTTTTTGTTTTTGTCTTTTTCTTTGAAAAAAACTTCCAGATTAATTAAACAATCAACTGACAGAGCTTTACATTTTATGAGTTTCTGTAACATGATGAGATTGATTTCCATTTTTTTACAACAAACATTTCAATTTAAAGTTGAACTCAAACCAACTACCAAGTTGCAAATCTTTTGGCTGTTATGTAAACTAAAGCCTGCTAGCTAATTGCATTCAAAACGTCTGTCGTTACAGTATGTCGTACTCACCAAGCTGTCTAATTAAAAATGAAATGGGGATTCAACATAGGAAAATTAAGATTAAGCTATTCATATTGCCTGATATTACTGTACGTGTCCAGTTGCTTTAGCGAACAGTGTCTCCCCTCATATATGATTACTTTCTTGCTTGTTGTTGAGTGGGGCAGCATTTGTTTTTAGGTTAGGAGATTAAGCGCGTTAGACCAAACAAACTTAAAATGATGAGGACACCATGAGTAATGCTGTTTCTATGGTTACAGTAAAGAAAAGGCAAAAATGTCCAACATTTTGGGAGTTATTCCAGCTACATGTTATACATGTAATTCTATGTCTGCAATGACAGAGAAAACGAACATTAGCTTTGAACCCACAGAACTCATTTAAGTATAGCATTAGAATGTCCTCACATGTTGGGTTTCTATGTTTTATGGAGACATTCCATAGACGTATTATCAGGAGACATGGTGTTAGTTTTCACTGTTATGCTGATGATACTCAGCTCTATATTTCTTCGCGGCCCGGTGAAACACACCAAATTGAGAAACTAATGGAATGCATAGTTGATATAAAAAACTGGATGACGAGTAACTTCTTACAGCTAAATTCTGAAAAAACAGAGGTGTTAATTATCGGACCTAAAAACCCCACATGTAATAACCTAGAACACCATCTAACACTTGACGGCTGCTCTGTCAATTCTTCTTCTTCAGTTAGGAACCTAGGTATGCTGTTTGATAGCAATCTTTCATTTGAAAGCCATGTTTCTTAATTGCATCTGTAAAACTGCGTTTTTCCATCTCAAAAACATATCTAAATTGCGACCTATGCTCTCAACATCAAATGCAGAAATGCTAATTCATGCATTTATGACCTCAAGGTTAGACTATTGTAATGCTTTACTGGGTGGTTGTTCTGCACGCTTAATCAACAAACTACAGTTGGTCCAAAATGCAGCAGCTAGAGTCCTTACTAGAACCAGGAAGTATGACCAAATTAGCCCGGTTCTGTCAACACTGCACTGGCTTCCTATCAAACATCGTATAGATTTTAAAATCTTGTTAATTACTGTATTTATAAACCCTGAATGGCTTAGCTCCTCAGTACTTGAGCGAGCTCTTATCACATTATAGTCCCCCACGTCCGCTACGTTCTCAAAACTCTGGCTGTTTGATAATACCTAGAATATCATAATCGACTGCGGGTGGCAGATCCTTTTCCTATTTAGCACCCAAACTCTGGAACAATCTACCTAACACTGTTCGGGAGGCAGACACACTCTGTCAGTTTAAATCTAGATTAAAGACACATTTCTTTAACCTGGCTTACACATAACACACTACTACACTTCTATTATTCAAATCTGTTTAAGGATTGTTAGGCTGCATTAATTAGATAAACCGGAACTGGGAACACTCCTCATAACACGCAATGTACTCGTTACATCGTAAGAAGAATGGCATCCATGCTAATATTTGTCTGTTTCTTTCTTATTCTGTTTCTCATTCCGTGTCTGGATCAGATGGTGGATCGTCGCCGGGAGATGATGTCTGCAGCCTTGATCGTTGGCGGAGGCCGGACACCTAGATTAGCCCCGGGGACATATCCCCAGTGAAGACCTTGACTTAAAATACAATAAAAATAAAAATAAAACAAAATAACTAAAAATATAATAAAATACCTAACTACATAATACTATTATTGTTAGAAATTGCAATTGATTTCTAACGATTATCGTCAATTTGATTTCACAGATAATATTTAAACTAAACTGAGCTAGACAATGACATCTCTGAATTCAATAATGAAATGCCTTTAACTGAAAATTGAGTGTTTAATCTTATTATACATTGTTTAATCATTATTATACATCTTATTATACATTTCTATGTCCTACCCTAAACTTACCCCTCACACAAAACTATGTGCTAATTTAGATTTTCAAAAAAGATCATTCTGTATGATTTATAAGATTGTTTCTGCATGGGTACATAAATATGCAGTAGGCCTATCTTTTTCTCTTTTTTGGAAATAAAGGCTATTACAGGCATTAAATAATGACATGATTTCTGTGATGTCCAAACAATTAAAATTATCTGCATTTTCTATTAAACATGAAAAAACTAAATCTATCTATCTATAATCTATTATCATGACTTTTGTCTTTTTTCGAGGATAACACAAGGTCATATAGCATATTTATTTTTAAGCTTCCAAAATGCCAAGTAATCTTCCTCTGCTCTACACATGCTCACAATGTCAATCACAGGCGTCTTGTAATGTTATGAAACATAATAATTTTGTGTTGTTGAAAATACAATTTAACTGCTGTCCCTCTCTGCAAACCTATACTTATTTTGATTTCATGCACTCATCAAGCCACATAATTTCTGTTGTTGTGATCAAAACTGAGAAGGGAAGTTTGAAAATGGAGAGACAATACCCTCTGGTGGTACCGATGGAGTTTAGCTTTGTGAATCGATAGCTTACATTGTAAAGCACTTGAAGGATTGAAAAAGAAATTTTTTTTTTGTATATTGTTATTGTATAAAAAAAAACCCCTCAGTGATGTGGGGAAAAAGAATGCTATTTTTTACAAAAAGTGTACTATAACTAGCAAAAACATTGAATTTGTTTGTTAACTATGTTTACAGTTAAATCACTCAACAAACACATTCTAAATAAATTCAAAAGCAAAAAAAGAGGTTTTTATTTGGACAACATGTTCCAACTTGGCATATCATACAGTTATGTCAGTCACACACAAACATATATTTTATTCATGAGTTCATTAATAAGCATTATACATGCTTGAATTACTCTGTATAAGTAGACTTTTAACCAATAGTGTTCAAAGAAAAGTCTTATACATACCCCGAGGCTGCAACAGATACAAAACCTGATATTCCGGCTGCTCAGTTGTTATGGCATTATACATGTTACTACACTTTCAGGAAACTTTCAGGTGTACGAACCAGTACTCATGTTATCTCTCAAATCCATTTGGATCCAGTCTTTCCATATCCCCAACCAAAAAAATATATATATATATTATATTCACTTTAGTATATTCCAGGATATATTATACCCACAGATATCCAAAGCCAGTTCTGTATTGTGTAAGCTTGGAGATGTATATACACGAAAAGTACAAAGAGATTCGAGCCATCAGCAAAGATGTTCACGCTCATACAAATGGACAAAATTAATAAAGTTATCAAACAACAGCAGATATGACTAAGTCCCAGATGGACCAGCAGGGAGTATCGGGCACATGCCCTTATCAGTTCTCCGTCCAACGGATACTAAATGGATAGCTGGGCTGGAAAAGTGATAAGGAGATGTGGTCGACTGAAATCAAAGTCTCACCATGATGGCAGAGTCCCCTGTATGTTCTGTACATCCAACTCCCCATCCAGTATATTCACAGCAGTAGAATGTCAAAAAATGTCCAAAGAGCTCATCTTGATATCCTCAACTCCCATTAGAAACAAAACCTCTGACCTGCTGACTAGGGGAGTATCCTGAAAATACTCGCAGAGAAAGTTGTTTAGACACACCTCATTGATGACTTTTATGTCACCTTAGCCCGACCCTATTCTGCTTTTTCTAAGCTCTCATTGGTCCACAACTGAGATTCGAATTTCAGTCGCTCATCAAAACGTCAGCCAATGGGGTGGGAGAGGAGCGCACAGGCAGTCGGTTTGGAAAAGGTGCTATTCACACAGGTGTGGTTCAGCTGTGCATTCCAGCACACACATACCTGTCAGCTTAGACTTCATCTCCATGCCCTGAAGAGACAGGCTGTCTCCCAAAAAGAGCACTACTTAAGATCGTTCAAAACCACATTCCTCCTTTTAATTATGTTGGCTTGCATGTAATAAAAATATACATCTCATCCAAAATGCTAAGTGGGTAGTTGTTAAATTTAGGTAGACCTATGTAGGGCTGGCCAATAAAACAATAACGATAATTATCATGATAAACCTCTTGGATAAAACAATAAAAAGAGTTCGATACAATATTTATGTGCCAAAAGCAGAATGAAACTACGCTGCTCATTTGAACTGTGCCACATGGAGCGTTTATTCACCAGGTTCAAAGTTCAAATGGCAGCGCATGTTGAGCTTACTAGAGCAGATGTGTTTATGCACTGACAAGTCTCGATCACGTGAGCACTAACAGGGGAAACACTGCACAGTCAGAAGGCTTTTCATTCTACAAATCACCATCATTTACCATGGATTTACTGTAGTAACTTTAACTGGTATAAACATGGTATTGTAGCAGATATGTGGGTTCTTGGCATGTCTGGCATAGGATGCATTGGTTAAATTAGGACATTAATCTGAGCATCACAACAGTGGGGTTTTACAACCCCATAATGTAGCTAGTCAACCATGTTGGCCAAAAAAGCTTGAAGGCTTTAGGTTGCCTTGCCACTTTCACAAGACATAGAATTCCACTTAAATATTATGTTGTACTGTGAGGTTATCTTACTATGTCTGTGATACAGATGTTTCCCATACAGTATTAATGAGTGTTTCTGGTCCGTCTCTTCCCTTTTCTCCAGCTGTGGTCCTGTGTGAGTCTTTAGCCACTCAAACTCTCCTTCTCATTGTGCATTAGGACGATATAGACACAGGTCCTCTTCCAGGCAGTTTCATAACATTTTATATTGATTGGAAATTCTTATTTATTGCCCTGATGGTGGAAATGGGAATTTTCACTGCTCTAGCTCTTTTCTTATAGCTCAGTTATCCTTTGCTGCACATCAGAAATATATTCTTTGGTTTTCTCTCATTGTGATGGATGATTAAGGGAATTTGGGCTTTGTTTTCCTTCCTATTTATATTTCTGTGAAACAGGAAGCCATGGCTGGATAATTTCATGTTCATAATCACCCTGGAGTGCTCAAAATTGTGAATATGAATGGGATAATACTTCAGAGATATTTTACTCATAAGAATTTCTAGGGGTACCAATAATTGTGTCAAACGTGTATGTGAGAAAAACATTTATTTCATAATGAGATTCTCCCCCATTTTCAATTGTTTTGGTTCAATGAAAGATTAGATTTTTGTGAATTTTTTAATAAAATATCAAAAGAATTAACAATGCAGATTCAGTTTCACAGCCTTCTTTGATCATACTTACCAAGGGTGCTGATATTTTTGGCCATGCCTGTATACGGGTTGTCTTTACTCTCTCTCTCTCTGTCTGTCTGTGTGTCTCTTTCTCGCTTTCTTTTATTATTTTAGTTGAAAAAAAATGTGTTATTAAGAAGCCTTGAAGTTGTGTCCATGTTTGTCAGTCATATTTCAAAATAATATTTTTTGAAAATATTGCTATAATTTATAACTGTGGCTATTGCTATCATTTGTCTTGTATTACGTTTGTAGGGCACACTCTTATAATGTAATTATGTTACCATAATTCAAATTATTTTTGTTTATTATCAGCTTAAAATGTCATATAAATCTGTCAAATAATTTGGCATAAATACAATGTCAAAATACAAATTATTTTAATTATAATAATACTATCATTACTATGTTCATGTAGCAATGCAATGCTTAACTGCATTATTTAGCTGATTAAATGTACATCATGCTTTTACTTTTAAATATCAGTGTCTGAAACTGAAAAACCTTTCATATATTGACCCTGAGTCAGTGCAGGAATGTTTTGGAGTCACATACATCTCGGAGACTTTGTAAATTAGCTGAGTTGAAGTTAATTTGCTCTTAACACTGCAAAGACCAGCTCTGTGCAGATTTTCTGCATGGCCACAACTTGGGATCCTGATCCATGGTGACGTGTCTGCATAGTAAAGTCAGAAGGGCGGGGGAGGGCATCCCCTTGCTCTGTGTCTGTGTGCATTGCACACCCTGGTTATCTTAGTCCAGTTCCTCTCAGCCCGGTGTGAAAGTGTCGAGCTAAAGAAAACAGGGGCGGCCTGCTCTTGATCCAGTTCCGGCTTATTTCTCCACACCAGCTGCCAGTGGCACTCACACGGATGAGGGGAGATCTGCTAAAGCATCTCCACTGCATTGCGGCGCTCTCTCCTGGGATTAGCTGGGCTCTGCATTCCCACTGTCATATTGCTGGAGTCTTCAGCACGCAGGCAGCGCCACAGAAGGCGGGGGTGGTGTGTGTGACATAGCAATGAGAGTATGAGGTGTGAGATGTGCGGTCTTGGTGGACTGGGCATATTATCAGCTGGATCTCAGTGTCAGTGTTCCTGTAAAGGCAGGAGAGGAAGATGATGCACATGGAGAAAGGCAGCAAATAAACATTTTAGTTTCGTCAGACTTTTCATTATCTCTAGGTATATGAAATCTTGTTTGAAAACTGTAAATAAAAGTCATACTTAAAGGGGAAAAAGTAAAAGTTACAATTTGTAAGACAACCCCAGTTTTTTAAATTTGTGTGCACCATTATTTTTTACCATGGGAAAAGGTATTGCCAATATTTATTTGACTTATGAAGCATATATCCTCTACAAGCTTGTACAACTACATTTAATCAGATCAATTTAGATTAATACTACATATAAAACTACAAAACAACAATTTATACATTATACTTTTACAAATAAAGGTTCTTTGAAAGGCATCTATGGTTCCATGAGCTTATGTCTGTGTACTTACATTTATAATTACATTGTATAAAGTCTGCAACACATATGCAACAATCTTTTGGTTACATAAGTAGCTGTGTAACAGACTCGGTCGGCCAATTACATGTATATAATTACAAACTGTACAGGCTGTTCCATAACTTAGTTACATGGTAAGTACGTTTTGTTTCATTTAAGTACAATGGTTACTACTAAGTACTTAACTAGGTAATTACTTTGTATTATGGACACCTTAAAATAAAGTGTTACCACAGCTTTTTTTTTTTTTCTTCACAGTGTTGTGATTGATGCCCTCTTCTATTTATAAAAAAAAATCCTCTTTCCATGTCATTTCTGATAACTAGTGTGTGATCTAAACATCCATTGCTTTCACTTCATGTGCAATTTTACAATTTCCCAATTGACCATCATGCTCTCCTGCAGATAAAACACACTTATCTGTACATAATGTTCTGGATTGAACAAACACTCACGGACAGACAAACCACAATGGAGTCTGGTCTAATTGAAAAAGCGCTAGGAATAGCCACTAAGGTCCAAAAAATTTAGCATTACATAATTCCCTCACTAATGGATCCTCTGCATTGAATGGGTGCCGTCAGAATGAGAGTCAAAACAGCTTATAAAAGCATCTCAAGTCATCATCACGACTCCAGTTGGTCAATTAACGTATTGTGACATGAAAAGCTGTATGTTTGTAGAAACAAATTTACCTTTAAGGCATTTTAACTTTAAACTGTCACTGCTCCAGTGATTCCTCCAGTGAAATCCAACCCCTGTTGTCCTCTCACATCAAAATCCATCAACATATTTGTCTACTGTTTTGGACTGTTTTCAATTGCAAATGGTACTTGATCTGTGCATATTTCTCTCCTGTTTCAAATGAGACAACCGGAGAAAGCAATGAATTGAGGACTCTTTTTAGCTGGAAGCAATGTTTTGAAGTTAAAAAAACATCTTGATGGATTTGTGAATTACTACAGTAGTTGTGAATTATATACTCTCATTCTGACGGCACCCATTCACTGCAGAGGATCCACTGGTGAGTAAGTTATGTAACGTTAAATTTCTCCAAATCTCTTCCAATGAAGAAACAAACTCGTACATCTTGGATGGATGGCCTGAGAAATTTTCAGCAAATTTTCTTATTTTGGTAAACTATTCCTTTAAGACAAACCATATTTCATTTATGTTTAATATTCAATTTAACATTTCAGATTTTTACATTATATTTATTAATTCAGCACACATTTTTATGCACATACAGTGTATTTTCCCAGGTAATCAAACCCACTACAATGGCTTTGCAAGCATCATCTAAATGTGCATATTTTCTGTACATCTTCTATGTTTACTCACAAACAGCAGTTTATTGGCTGATCTAGTGCTCATAATGTGGTGATATAATCCTGTTACTAGCTCAGCAACACATCCTCCTCTTTTATAGCACAGCAGTGCAGCACAGCGCCTTTGCCAGCATGACTGACTTTCTAAAAATAGTCATCAACTTTATTTCTCAAGGGATACTGAGGCTTTTCTAGAATGTCTTCTTCTATTTCTAAACAAAGCACTCTGCTCTATAATAGAGATTACAGGTTGTACAGAATATCCTTGAGCTTTATACATTGTGAACGGTGAACGAGCAGCTAGCTGTTTAATGGCACAGTCCATATGTTCACATGAATAGTCTGATCATATAGGATCATATATCAAACTGAGATGTGCCACTGTATTTCAAAAGGGTAAATCAGTCACTTCTTTCCAAAGACAGAATTTGGAGCTTTATGTTGTGACGCTGAGGCGGTTTCGTAACATTTAGATGTTGATGTGCCTTTTGAGATGTGAAGGAAGGACCCCATATATCTGCCTGTACTGCCTTAAAGACTTTTCCCCCCAAACCATATTTTGGCTGTACAGAAATTCCCTCACATGCTGTGGACACACATCATAGTTTTTATTTTTTTTTTTTAATCTGTGTCCATGACAACAAACCAACTATTACAGCAAGGGACCACAATGGTAATTCACTTTAGAAGAGGTTGCACGTGCAATAATAAAAAAAAAAGTTATTTATTGTTTCATATCGCATTTACATACATAAAGAATATACTATATTTGTGTACTACGAAGTTGTGTCTGTCACTATGGTGGTCAACTGATGAATTTGTTTAAAAATCACATAATATGACTAATAAATGTGTTGTTGGATAGGATGGTGAGCTGCGTCTTTTTATTTAATAATTGGTATGAATTATTAGCCTATCAGCCATAACTCTGTACACTAGCAACAGACACTGAGTTTGTTTGTTCAAACTGTGTGCTAATAGTGTAGCGGAGCATGCAGAATGCCGCTCCAGTGTTTTCCGCACTGACACTAATTGTGGCTTGCATGAGGTATAAAATGAAGAGGCTATGTACTAATGATGAATGGCATGGAGAGGCTGAATTCAGATGCATCTCAATAGCTATTATTCTCCATTGAGTGAGGAGAGGAAATGCTAGTTGACTCTAAGGGTGCAGATTACATAAAAATGTTCTGAATGTCCAGAAATGATTGTTCCTTTTAACCTTTGCGCTTGTGCTCTCTCCTCAGTGTGAGATGATTCTGATTTATTTGTGATTTTAAATCAGTTTGTGCTTTATATGTGGACACAAAAATACAGCATGCTCAGAAGAGAAAACAAATGTCATGGTAAGAATTTATGATTGTATATTCCAGTGGAAATATACTAAATTTGATTTGCACATCTGTGGGCCAATGGGGATTTACATTGTGTCACTGACCTCATTGTTAGTATACCTTGATAGTTCATCAAGAGAAAGCAAGTATAGAGATTTATTTGAAAGATGTGTTAGCTGTCAAGTGTCCTAAACTGACCTATATATTTATGTATATTTAAAATATGTTTTTAAATATTAAATATCAAAATTTTATTGGCTCTTTGTTCTGAACACAGCAGAATATATTTTAAAGAATATAGGTATACAAACATTTGTTGGTCCCCATTGACTTGCATTGGAAAAAAATGCTATGGAAGTCAATGGGGACCAGAAACTGTAGGCTATATCTTCTTATTTAGAATAAAACTTATTTTGTGTTCAACAGAAGAAAAAAGAATAAGAAAAAAAAGAATAAATATTACTGTATTAGTGTCAATAATGTAAAATACTAAATTTATTTTTCATAAAGGTATGTTTTGACATTTTAGTTGAATAATTGAAGACAGGCTAAGCAGAATCACAGTGAAAGAGATATTTCTGAAAAGTAGCTACATTTATTCCTGACTTAGGCTGGCCTTTTATTGTGGCCAGCCTAATTCACACCTGTGCAATAATCATGCAGTCTAATCAGCATCTTGATATGCCACACCTGTGAGGTGGATGGATTATCTCGGCAAAGGAGAAGTGCTCACTAACACAGATTTAGACAGATTTGTGAACAGTATTTGAGAGAAATATGTCTTTTGTGTACTTAGAAAAAGTCTTAGATCTTTGAGTACAGCTCATAAAAAATGGGGGCACAAACAAAAGTGTTGCGTTTATAATTTTGTTCAGTGTATATACATACATATATACACACACACACACACACAAAGAATAAAGAATAATGTACAATGTTACGTATATATATAAAATATTTTATATTTAGATGATTAACAATTAATAAAAAAAGCATTAATTTGTCCACAAATAGACACAAAAGCCTTTGATATTCAGCATAATTCTATTTAACATATTTAGATAAAATGACAAAATTAAGAGCATAACCACTTAGCAAATTAACAGGAGATTTCAAATTAAGAAAACATTGAGGTGGGGGGCACCCCAAACAACTAGACTGGCCTAACCTAACCAGCTAGGACTAGCTAACCATCTTAGGCTGCAGTTTATGCAGAATACATGAAAACAATACAATTAAGAGAAATTTAAACTAACCTGTCCTACATTCAGTTGTATACGCAGTTCTCCTGCACCTTGATTTCTGTCTCCATCCAGCAGATGGCGTTCACATGCAGGTGATTGACCGTGTGGCATGGTCATCAGGCTCATTATCAAAGCGGATAATGAGGCTGCACTTCGCTTGCAAAGCTGGCAGCTGAGTAAACTGGGGATAAGGAGCAGGTCCAGAGAACGATGCTGAACTCAAAGCTGGCCATTTTCACTCAATATGAACCCTGCATTACTTGAATCTGTAGGCTAAATCTGGGGCTTGTGTTAATTCGAATCTTTTGCATTGGTTGTTACAGATTAACTACTGATTGATATTTTTAGTTAGCAGCAAGAGATATGATGATTTGAATGCAAATGTATGCAAAACATAAAGCCATATTCTCAGTATGCACCATATGCTTTGACATCAGCTACAGTATGTAACACTAAATCTGCCTGCAGATGATTTCATCCTTGTGCCTAAAATAGGTTTACTTACAATCCAGCTAAAGTGGATCCATTTTAGGCCTTTAAATGAGGAAGTTTGCATTTAATAAAGTTCAGATGTGAACTTGAGTGTTGTGCTCCCATTTTATTCCAGGTTTTAATTGCAACTTCAGTATCAAGTGAAGCTGCTGTTACTAATGCCGTCGAGGTATTACACTTACAAATCTGTGTAATGATTCATTAAGCAGCACTTTGTATTCATACTGACATCTTTCATCTGTGAGGTTTGGCGTTTAATAATGACACAGCAACACTGCAAAGGGAGAGCAATGGACGCCTTCTACGGTAACACTGCAGTAAAAAGGAGAGAAAGGGGGTGTTTAAGATCACCACCTCAAAATCAGCTCTGCACGCTGTTGGCAAGTCTTGTTGCTATGGAGATCGCATCCTACTGCAGGTGTAAGTAACGACAGAGGAAGTCAACTGTGTTTTCTCCTTCCCTCTCCTCACGCTATGCTGCTTTTTATCTCTCTCCTTACTCTCTCATCGTCCCTCGCTCTCTTTTCTGTCTCTATCTGTAATTGTAGATGTGAAACTGCATTTTTCATTTCGGTCGATAGAACTGGATCTTGTAGCTCAACAGTCAGCATAAACCGTAAATACCTTCACATCTGTGCTGCAATTAGTCACCGGTGTAACTAGCCATTGTTGCGTTGAACGATTGCAACACGAGTTGTCTTGCTGACCAGACAACCTCTGGCTAATGCTTCAGTGACGTTGGACACGCTGGGCTGTGCAATAGAATTAGCTCACAGGCGGTGTGTAAAATGCACACAGAGCCAGACTGAAATAAATGATCTGGGAAGCCTTTTCTTTCCCATCTTTAGCTTTTGTGGAGATCCAAGCTGAAGAGATGCAGATCCAATCCAGCAATGAGCATTATTGTTGTTGCCCTTATCTAGTCTGTTACTTCCATTTCCAATAATGCATAAAAAATAACACATATTATAACATATATTTTTTTTAATGGTGAAAAATGAATAGTCAGGGACTGTTGAGTCTGTACCCTTTAGATGAGGCTCCAACCACAGAAAATCAATTGTGCTTTATGTTGTAGTGGAGAATGATCAATTACCATACAGCATGGTACAATCATGTAGATAATGCCTATAGGGCATTCAAACTAAATGTAGTAAGGAAGTGATGACAGTGTAATTCTAATATAGCGTTTTATACTATTTGAAGGAATAGTTCACCCAGAATTCTGTTATTATGTACACTGCTGTTCAAAAATGTTTTGAAAGTCACCAAGGCTGCATTTATTTGATCAAAATTCAGTAAAGCATTAATATTGTAAAATGCTATTACAATTTAAAATTACTATTTCTATTTTAATATATTTTAAAATGTACAATCACAACAGTCTCATATGCATTTTCAGGTAAAGACGAATGAACTGGTCCACATGACGTCACCTGTAGTAGCATTAAAATAAATGTCTCTGCACACATTTTTTTTTTTTCAAGTCTTCTTGATGTGTTCAGTCACATCTCTTCTATTATGTTAAAAACAACATGCAACAAAACATGGGTCAGATATCTTTGCTATCTTTGCTAATTTATTCCAGTAATTGAAAAACTGAATTTTCAACAGCCATTACTCAAAACTTCATGGTCACATGATCCTTCAGAAATCAAACAAATATCCTAATTTGATGTTAAAGAAACATTTTTTTTTTTAAATCAAGGCAGAAAACAGTTCTGTTTTGCGTAATATTTTTATGGAAACTGATATTTTTTCAGGATTCTTTGATGAATAGAACAACTGAATTTTAAATAATTTATTTGGCATACATTTTTGTAAACAAAAAAAATAAATAAATAAACAAATACAATTCTTTAATGTCACTTTTGATCAATTTAATGCATTCTTGCTGGATAAAAGTACTAATTTCATAATAAATAAAAATCTTATGGACCCCAAACTTTTGAATGGTAGTGTTGTTATTATTTACATTACCTTCATGTCATTTCAAAAACTGAACTACAAACCATAATTTATCATCAGTTTTTAAAATGTATGCCATCAGTATATCATCAGTTTTTAAAAGATAAAAACTAGGCTCTAGGTAATAGCAAGAGAGTGAGTAAATAATGATGTTTTATTGTCATCTTCAGCTAAACTAAGTGCTACATAGCATTTCTCTCATGTTATATAACATGTTGTCAACCTCACTCTTTCACTTTACTGTATCTGTCAGCGTCAAAAGTTTTCTATGGTATTTTCGCTACTGCCCTCTCTCTTCAGTGAACATCACATGACCATTTGTTGTTGTTTTGTGCTAAGCTTTTCTATTAATATAGTTGTTTCTCTTTGTTTATATACACACACAATCAGTGTATGCATCCTTTCTTATCATTTTGGTTTCATATGCAGGTCAAGCTAATTTAAGCCTTCAAAAGTCCCTTGAAGTAACAAGAAACCTACCACACACTGGATGCAATAGAATTATTTTTCCTGCCTCTCCTCCTGAAAACTTGCTCTCTAGCGCTGACTTGTCTAATTCTATCAGTTTTGGAGCGCAATGTTGTGCACTGCAGGCGGCCGCTGTTCGGCTCTCCTGTGGAGTTGAGGCTAACCGAAGCGGACTGAAAGAGGCTTATTAATCCTACCGCTGCACATGCTCTCTTCAGGCCATGACACAGTGCAGCACAGACATCCAGCCACAAATAGATCTCCAAATGTAGATTATCCAAATACATGAAGTGAGGGGATTCATCCTATACAAAGTCATGTGATGGAGGCTGAAGGAATCCATCGCTAACGGGGACTGACATTGTTGCTGTTCGCAGTCGGATTGGGAAGATGGGTGTAGGCTTCCACCTGAGATCATGTCTGTTGTGGAGGCATCTGCCTTCTGTCTCGATGTGGGCAGTGGCAGAGCAAGTCTATTGTCTTCATTTATACTCATGGGCAAATCTCACAAAAAAATATATTTCAGCCTAAAATCAAAAGAAAGAAGTTATTTTGATTAAAGAAAAGATTAAAGAAATTTTCAGGGTTATAAAGGGCTTTACTCTAATTATTGTAATGAAAAATGTATTCTAAACTGAAAAAAAAGATGGTTAAACAACTTTCACTCAGAAATTGCTGGTAAATTTCAGAAGATAATTACAAAGAAACAGCAAGTAACATGTTGAATAAAATATGACATTTTGAAGTAGAAAGACTGAAATATTATTTTCTTGTAAAACATTCTCTAATAATGTTTGTTTTGTTTACAACTTAAACTATAAAATTGTACTGTAATGATAATCTAATAAGAATTACCACTGAGAATAATTAATGATTATTACAGTTGTTTAAAAAATATATATATTTGAAAAACATCAAGAGCAAAAATACACTTTTGTTCAAACGTTTGGGTTGGCAAGATTTTCAAAATGATTTTGAAAGGAATCTCTTATGTAGCAAGGCTGCATATATTTGATCACAAATACAGTAATATTATGAAATATAACAATTCTAAATAACTCATCAAAATAAATATAAAAAATCTCAATGAATAATTTTAATATATCTTAAAATGTAATGCTTTTTTTGTGGAAACATTTTTATGGAAATTTTGTTCATTAATAAAAATCTGGACACAATACAGTATGATAATTTGGTTATTTAAAGGGATAGTTCACACAAAAATTTAAATTCTATCATTAATTATTCACCCTCATGTCATTCCAAATCCATAAGATCTTCGTTTGTCTTCAGAACACAAATTAAGATATTTTTGATGAAATCTGAGAGCTTTTTGAGCTTCCATAGACAGCAACACAACTGATATGTTCAAGGCCCAGAACGGTAGTAAGGACATCGTTAAAATAGTCCATGTGAAATCAGTGGTTCAACTATAATGTTATGAAGCTACGAGAATATATTTTGTGCACGAAGAAAACAAAAATAAAGACTTTATTCAACAATTTCTATTCTTCCGTGTCAGTTCACAATGCATGCATGTGATGCAGGAGCCATATCCTGATGTAGAACCTGGATGCGCTGCAGCTGAATGCAGAGGAATGCACAGGCATGCGTTGGGGTAATGTCATGAACACCCATCGAAGACTGACCCAGAAGAGAGGAAATTGTTGAATAAAGTCATTATTTTTCACACACAAAAAGTATTCTCGTTGCTTCAAAAAATTAAGGTTGAACCATTGATGGACTATTTTAATGATGTCCTTACTGCCTTTCTGGGCCTTGAACATTTCAGTTGTGTTGCTGTCTATGCAGGGACAGAAAGCTCTCGGATTTCATCAAAAATATCGTAATTTGTATTCCTTATGATCTTATGGATTTGGAAAGACACAAGGGTGGGTGAGGATTTAATGACACAATTTTCATTTTTGGGTGAAATATCCCTTTAACAGCTTTCATTTTAAACATAATTGGACCTTTCATGTGATTTCTCCTGCTGTCATATGCATTCATAAACACATTTAGCAAAAAAACAACCCAACTCAGTCATGCAGATTTTATGTGCTGACTGGTAAAAGTAAAATGTTGATATTTGTAAGATCAGTGGTTTACATTCAGACCACACCAAACAGCACAGATACGAACACCCTTGGCTGGATAATTTATGGCATTGAAACACTATGAGAACAAAAAAAAAAGGTGTACAAATCAACCCTTGAAAATTCTGCCCTACCGACCATCTAAATGTCAGGCAGACAAATGACAGAGCGATGGCTCGGATGGGAGGGCTCATGGGAGAGAACATAGACGACGCTGTAGAATGTGAATTAGAGCGCTGATATTGCGCACAGGCACAGATAATAGCACTTTTATTGAGAGCGCTCATCAACGATGGCGTAAGCGGGCCCAAATCAGGGCCGGATCTGTAAAATGATGGTTGCAGGAGTAGGGTCTATTACCACTCATTAATTCCCACTGATAGGGCTGATGGGTAGTGCAGAAGGAAGTGATCGAGGGAAAGGTCAGCGTATGGATCTTGATTTGACCTCCCTAACCTGCCGCTGATGGGCAGCATCTGTCATCCTTACATTTAATTTAGCCGACATAGGGTGGTGTAGAGGACAGCGAGATAATAACCACATCCCTGTCTCTCTTTCTCTCTCTCTCTCGCTGTTTCCTTCTCAAATGCATTGCATCTTTGTCCTGGCCCAGTTGGACAGTCATTGACCCGCTTATTGCTACACAGGCGCATTTGCTTGGACTATGCTCTCTCCTTGTTCCCAAAGGTTTGTGTCTAGCAGAGGAGATTTGCTGTTTCAGGGATGTAATTTAGAGTATATGAGGAATGTGTTGATTATATGTGACTGGAATATTCTGTCCCTCTTCTGTGAGATTATGTGCTTTGAGTGTGTGTGTGTGTGTGTGGGTGTGTGTGTGGGAACAGCCTTTGGAATATTAATCACACCGCTTCACATGACTCAATAAAATTAAGCTTAACTCCTAATTATCCCCACTGTTATTAAGAGAGGTTGGTTAAGAATCATTTTTGTCCCACTGCTGGCAAGATGAACTTCCTAAAAGTAATTTCTGACTGCCAGCAGAGAAGCAGGAACAGCTGTTTTGGTTTGTTTTACAAATGTAGAATGTAGAATGGAAAATAAAAAGAATCGCCCTCACCCTCAGGCCATCCAAGATGTCGATTTCTTCATCAGAACAGATATGGAGGAATTTATTATCACTTGCTCAACCAGTAGATCCTCTGCAGTGAATGGGTGACATCAGAATGAGAGTTCAAACAGCTGATAAAAACATCACAATAGTCCACAAGTAATCCATGCAACTCCAGTCATCAAAGAATATCTGTGGAGAAAAAAAAGCTGTGTGTTTATAAGAACACTAAACTTCAGCCACTAAACTTGCTAACTAGCACATATTAGGAAAGGCGATTTGCAAAGATTCATAAAAAACCCTTATCCCTTCTTCTGTAGATGAAGCTGGATCACGAATGATTCGCGCAAACATAGACACGTTTAGGCAGATTGGGATCCACGCATTCCCTTCAGAAACGAAGGTAATGTTAATCCTCTGCGTCTTCAGTGGCTCAGATGTCAGGAGTAAATGACGACTGCTATGTTCATTATTACATCCACCGACGAAACACCTCAGTTGCCTTAATCAGAGACATCTTGTCTTCCCCTGCACCGGAGTCGACACAATGGCGCACTGCTCTCAGCTCACTCAGGGCGGGTCTAAGGTAAGACGGCCTTGTCAATCAACTATCGTGGGAGCGGCCTGTGCAGAACTACGTCATTCTGACAGGAATCTCAGAACAGCCTGATTTGAGAAAGGGGATTTTAAAATAGGGATTTAAAAAAAAAACTCTGGGTGGATTTGTATCATTATAGGATGGATGTGTATACACACTTCCAACACACATTTATGTTCAAACAACATGTAAAGTGAATTTTGCATCCAAAAACCCCTTTAATTGATGCTAGAGACATATGGATTGCTTGTGAAATATTTGGGATGTTTTTATCAGCTGTTTGGACTCTCATTCTGACGGCACCCATTCACTGCAGATGATCCGTGAGCAAGTGATATAATAACAAATTTAGGAAATACTATAAAGTTTGGATTATGAATAATATTTTATGCTGACTTTACGTTATCACATGTTCATTAGCATAATCGTGTTGTTGGTCTTCAACCCACTTCATTCTTTTTGTTGTTGTGTCAGTTTCCTTGTGCCATTCTTGTATGAGGCTTTATATTCAAGTTGTTACTGTTTATACATTTTTTTTGACCGTAACTTGAATGGGGACACACAAAAACCTCATAACAGATGAAGCCTGATTCTGGATAATCCAGCATTAATCAAGATAAACCCTCTTATTATTTCACATTTTATGGATGAAAGGCAGATTGCAGAAGTGTACATCCATCACGTTATCTCACTTTCATTTGAAAACAGAGCTGTAATCCAGAGCCATATGCAACAAAGTGCATCAAACATTTTGGTAGCTACCCAATATAGAAACACAGTTAAACCCTCAGGAGTTTCACCACCTTTGAAATTTACTGTGCAGCATATTTTTTTCTGTTTCCACCATATGTGTTTTGTTCTCTTGCATACAGAATTAGAGTGCTGCATGTGCAAAGGAAAGTGGGAAATAGAGACATCAGGCCTGAGATTGACATTCTACAAACAGATTTTGCTCTTTTCCCCAGGGTACCATGCATGATTCTGTGACTTCCTAAAGCCTTCTCAGAGAGAACTAGCAAAATATCCTGCCAGCATAGCAGTCTGATAGAGACAAACACAGCACAGTTTGCTCTTGAATCATTTGGAGGGTTTTCTTTACTTTTTCTATTCATATCTTTGGGAAAACCTGTAATTTATGTGGACACCTGATTCCATGAATTAAGCACATGCTTTCATTATTACAGATTATGGAAGATCATAATCAGACTATTGTAATTGGTACAGATCAGTGTCTTTGAAGTCATCTCCACCTTTTGTGGTCATTAAATGTCAATCCACATTTTTATAACAATTTTTATTACATATTTAATCCCATTTCAGGCTTTAAAGACCCTATAGGATCAAAATGATAGATGTATGGCATTGCACAATTATTAGTGCTGGCATAACTAAACACTGACTAAGTGGAATATTAGTGAAGATTTGTTTGTGAAAAGGTGTTTTCAAGCATCAAAACAATAAATGTTTACAACAGCTTTAAATTTTGTTTTGTTTTTCAGTTGGCTACAATAGAATATGTCCTGTTTCATTTTATTTTTTTAGCAAAACGTAATGACTATCATACATTTCTGTTAATGAAAAACAAGTAATTTAGGGTAATAATAGTTAATATACCAAATAAACTTGTCTAAAAAAATCTAGGTTTTACCCATTTGTCAGCAAGAAGTTTTTAATCATGTAAAATATAGTAAAATTCAATTTGTTCACTTATTTTTTATATATATTTATGTTGTTAGAAATATACATTAAAATTGAATTGGTTTGAATTTTTCCCACCTAAACTTCTCGTTGCAGTAGTCAGTACACTGAAAAACCTGCAGAAAACATGCAATGACAAACATAATCACAAAGCTGACAAATGCAAACCATCAAACAGTCACTGTTGTAGGATATCAGAGACTGAATCAGACAAAATTAAGATTTGATCAGAACATCGAAACATGAGGAGCCGAAATTCCACAGAGGCCCAAGAAAACAGGACAACGTCATAAATCTGTCAGATCCAGGCCCCAGCCCGTCTGAAGAAAGCCTAACCAGCAAGCCTCTTTCCCAAAACAGCTTGCAACATTAAGACAAACGAATACTTATTGATAAATTTGGGGCAAGTAATCAAGACTGATGGTCAAAGAGATGACCGTCACATGTAAACCTGTGATAGAAATCACAAGCTACAGACTCTCTTGGGCGGGTCTCCCCCCACATACAAGACAAAGACTTAGACTGAAATTCCTTAGGAGACCTTTTAACCTCTCCCTGGTCTTCACATAACATGTATTTTGTTCTCCACAGAACTACACAGAGACTCTCTTTTTCATATGCACCTAAAATCATCTTAAAAGGACTTATGAGCAGCTAATCATTTCTATGCATAACTCCATATCATGTATGTAACCCACACAATTGACTATCATGTTAATCACATATTGTGTATGTCTTTTTAATCATTATTGAACAGCTGAAGGATTCACATGCGTGTTTGGTATGCATGAGTTTGAAAAATCATGCTTTAAATGTTTATTCCAATCAATTCTTTGTCAAATGTATCATAGTGTTGTTATAGAAATCATATCCAAAATTATACTTTACAAGAGCGGGAAAATTCAGACCATGTGACTGATACAGGATTTATGATGGGGAAGAAACAGAGCAACACCCCTAGTTAAGATCATTTCTAATTGGTCAAGACATCCATTGGGACGGGTCTGAAAGCCGAGTTTAAAAACTCAGGACACCATCAAACTCTTCTCTTCTGCTTCTACCTCTTTTTGCCACCACGTTTTGACGCTGTTTTAGCGCTCTTTGAGCATGCTCCGGCCTACATGCCAGCGGCTACTTAACACCACAATGAGAAGAAATAACACCTAGTCTCGTTACATCCTTTTATCATTTTACTTTAATTTTTGTTCTTTCCATTGAGTTTCGTGTGCTAAGTTAAGTTTGCCAACGCCGTGTCTCCGAGTCCGACCTCGAGTGCCCGTCTAAAACTTCAACCAGCCCACAACTCCACAAATTCAGCCAAGAGCCAACACCCAAGACTTCACTACAAACGACTACTGAACTGTCAGCCAATCAGCAACCTCGGGAAGCCCCTTTCTGCAAGGACAAGGACACAAGGGAATCCCTTAACACAGAAGCAATGTACAACTCCAGATTTTTGCTGAGCTGGTGCATTTAAAATAAATTTTAGCCTCATTGAGAAACTCAATGCGAGGGTTAAATAAGTGATTGGTGGTTCAAGTCTATGCAATTGCACCTATTGCTGTAAACTTGGGATTTCATATTATCATTCTCTTAAACTAATCCTTTCCTCACTTTCTCTCTTTCTGCAACATGTGAATGTGTGTGTTTATGTGTTAGATTAGTTTATTAAACTATTTCCCTTTAAATTACGTTACCCTTACACTGTGAAGGATGTTTGGAGTTTAGGTAGTTAGTTTAGTTAGTGCCTTTTTGTCAGTAGGTTGTGTGTGTAATTTACCTTTGCCCCTAAGCAGAATTTCAAATTCATTGCTCTGCCAATATGTTTAGATGTGGCTGTCTGGATTGCAACACGTGCAACATGATATGTCACATGGTCATGGTCAGAGGACTTATTCTTCCTGGGGCAAAAGATGAAGAGGGATAGTCACCTCCTCTTCCTCTCTCTTGGCAGATCTAGGGGAGCAATAGAAGCAGAGAAACAGGAAGACGGACTTGGTTATGTAACTAGAGACCTTGTGTGTGTCCTCTCTGAGTTCACATTTACAGCCCTGACGGAGGGAGCAGAGCTTGAAGACACCCTGCGTATCTCTTCCTAGGCTCTGCCACGTTGAATTAGTGTTTGATTTCCTAGTCACTGATAATTGGCCCAGTTTGTGTTTTTATGTTTGTCCTTTTTCACACTAACATTGGGCTTTATGGCAACAGAGATATGAACAACAACACAATGCCACGCTAGGAAGAGACATAATGCATCCAACCCAACAATTCAGAAGATATGTTATTTCTATTTATAATGAAGAGAACAGAGAATGAAAATGTCTGAGTTAAACTGATGTTGGAGGGTAAATGTTTTTTAACATAAAATCTTTATTTTTGTAAAAAAAAAAAAAAAGTATTTTATTTTATTATTTTACATGTCCAATCATTATAGTACAGTACTTCTGCTTCTGTTGAAACTGTGACATTGTTTCATTTTCAAATCTGCAAATTTGGTTTGAATAAGCTTTAGACCTCAGATCTCTATGCTAACATTTATATAATAATACTCACAAAAATGGTAGGCTTTTATTTCTGGCTGTTTCTCCCCCTTCCTTGCTGGCAAAGGCGCTCTTTCTTATTCATTTCTTTCAAAATAAATCAGTTCAGACAAAATGAGATGTGAGCCAAGGGACATGACAGCCTTTCAAGCAAACATGTTCGGCATTGGATGCAATGGCGAGGACTCTGCATTGAAAGCTTCCTATCTGACTATAATTCACTCTATTAGAGAATGAATGAATTAGACAGAACTGAGTGTTTTGTTCCCAGAGAAAGTACTTTTGCTTATTGCTTAACTTGTTACAAAAAAAAAAAAACTTAATTCTCACTTGAACACTAGTGGATGCTAGCAGTGTGATGTGATCCTGAGAACCATTGTTTTTTCACTTTTGTGCTTAAAGGAATGGTTCACCAAAAATGTAAATTTAATGAACATTTACTCACCTTCATGTAGATGTGTTTGTTAGTTCATCATAAGAGATTTGGAGAAATTTAGCACCACTTGCTCACGAATGAATCTGCTGTAGTGAATAGGTGCCATCAGAATGAGAGCTAATAAAAACATCATCATAATCCACAAGTAATCCGTGACTCCTGTCCATCAATTAACCTCTTGTGAAATAAAATATACTTGTTTGTAAAAACAAAAAAAAACTAAACAAAAAAAAAAATTATTAAGATGTTTTTAACTTGTTTCTGGATAAAACACTCACTCATAATAATAATTCTCAACCATAATATTGCTTTCTGCAGTGAAAAAAAAATGTTTTATCTGAATCAGCAGGGAAATATGGACAGATTAAATGACATAATTGGAATTTATAAGTGAAAACCATCTAAAACGGTTCTAAACAAATATGTTGGTGGATTTTGATGTGATAGGACAACAAGCTATTTATTTTTTCTGATGAACCATTGTTATGGATTATAAAGTTGTAACGCCTTGATGAATTTGTTTCAAACATATGGATTTGTATGTTATATGTTGTCTGCACTATGTTTGTACTTTCTGTACTGGAAGCTCATAACACCAAGACAAATTCCTTGTGTGTGCAAACACACTTGGCAATAAAGCTCTTTCTGATTCTGATTCTGATTCTGATTCTGATTCTGATTCTGATTTCCTCTTCACAATGTTAATTGATGGACTGGAGTCGTTTGGATTATTGTGATGTTTTTATCTGCTGTTTGGACTCTCATTCTGACGGCACCCATTCACTGCAGAGGATCGGTTGGTGAGCAAGTGATGTAATGATAGATTCTCCAAATCTGTCTGATGAGTAAACAAACACATCTACTTGCTGGATAGCGTGAGGGTACATTTTCAGCATTTTCTTTTTTTTTTTTTTACTTTGGGGTTAACAATTCCTTTAAAGTTTCTTGCACAATCAGATTTCCTCACAAAACCAGACATGAAGATTTGGTTCAAATGTTACAGAGTAAAATGCACACAGTACTGTTTAGTCCTGTACACTGTGGCATGTGTGAAATTCAATTATGGTCATGCTGTCCAGCCTCTCTGAGCAACACTTCCTAACTGGAGAAAGCACCGGCCAGGTGGCGATCCTGCAGGCAGTACCCAGCACTGAGCACACTGCCCTGGGCCAAGACCATAAGATGGACCACTGCCATCTTCCTACATCACAACACACAACACAGTCTCACGATCCAGACACACTGGGAGCAGGGCACGGTCCACGCTCACGACCACTGCCATTTCCACAGATGCCTGGGCTCTCAGGGTCGCTGCCACAGAGATGCACATTGCATAGCACTTTGCTCCATAATTCATACTAAGTTCTTAAAATAGCGCCCTTCCGACAGTACTCAGTGTTCCACAAGCTCACTGAAATAGAATCAATGCATGCGCTTAGATCCTGAACACAGGCTGAATAGAAAGCACCAAACGGAATTGGGCTTTGCTTGAGAGGAAAACTACAAATATCGACCCCCAGGTACAGGTGAAGATTCTGGGACTGTGTGAGTGTGTCACATAATGTAATGTAGCATCTGATCAGTCATGGTTTTGTTCACCTAAAATGACTGGTGTGTATTTGAAAGATTCTCACTAGAGGTGTATCATAATCATGAAATTTTGTCTGATGATTAATTCTCATAGATATTATTGCAATCAACAAAATTAATTTCCTTCTTTTGTTAACTTGCTTACAGCCTGAAATTATTTCTCTTTTTGGTCAATGTTTGTGTACTTTCTTATCACATTATTATTATTATTATTATTATTATCATTTTGCTTTAATAATTAGTAATATGTTCATTTTTAATGTTGTTATTGTTATTCTTCTTTTTGTCATTTTGTTTTTAATTTATTATTATTATCATTAATAATAGTAATAATAACAATAACAGCTATTAATAATAATAATAATAAAATTAGTAATAATACTTAAAAGTGACCATTTTTTAATTGTGGTTAATAAATAAATAAATAATAACATCATCATTCATATTATTCAGTTAATAATAACAATTATAAATAAAACAACAAGTTTTAAATTGTTGTTAATAAGAAGTAAAAGAAGAAGAAATACATGTCATCCTTTATTAGCAAGTATTAATTCATATGATTAATTCATATTTTTACTTGTTAATTATCAACATTTTAGTTGATTATTAATAATAATAAGAGGAAGAAGAAGAAGAAAAATGAATGTCATTATTTTTGTTGTTATTATAGAAATAATAACTAAACAATTATAAATTATAATAATAATGTGCAAGATTATTATTACTATTAATATATTTTTTCAGTCATTACTATTATTGGATTAATTCTTTCTAATTAATTCTTCCTGTACATATGCTTTTTTTTCCAAAATATATTTTACATTTATGTCAATAAAATTCATGTGAATTTAAAGTGAAAAATAATTTTTAATACATAGTTCACCTAGTTGGGCATTCATACCCATGATGAAACCACACTCTGTATTTCCTCTCTGATTGGCCCACTCATGCTGATGGGTAAAACGCCAAACTGTAGGCAAGCTTTATTTGGCATCAAAGATCTGTTCCGCAGCCTTTCTTATTGTTTCGCATCCTTCACTCACAGAAAATCATTGTATGTTGTGCAACTAATAATGGGTGTTGTCTTTGAAAGACACAAAACTTAATATCACAAGCTGTCATGCCACACAATCTGGTCATCTATTGGACATGACTGGTGCGTCAGTCAAACTGTCCTGGAAAAGCTGGTAATGATGTTGACAGTGTGGGGGGAAATACAGAGGTTACTGCAGAGCCCCTTTATTATCCATGCCCAATGATAACAGGCATGTGTAGGGGAAACATCAGGCCAGCCTCTCTGGGGTCCATGAAAACTCCCCCCTCCAAACCCCCTTAACTGGCAGGCCAACTAATGGGTCTTGACTGAGGAAAATCAGCCTCTGTTAAGAGGAAGCAACAAGTCCTGCCATATAGGCCAGAAGAAAGAGATGCCAAGCTGTATTCAAGGAAGAATCCAAGAGCATCCTCAACCCATTCAGTAGACCACAATATGAGGTTGAATGCTTCCTGCACTCACTCACTCACAAATAATCTATAAATGCAGTCAGAATATGAAGAGATTCATTTGTAACAACATTGGTATGTTAAAATGATTGTCTCATTCAAGCTGTATTCCACCGACCTTCACCACCTGATGAATAAGTAATGTGTATTTTCCTCCTCAGTATTACTATTTTTAACCGACTAAAGCTGATAGCAAAACCCACAAACCATTTTATCAAGCATTAATGACAGGACTCTATTGAGATTAAATATCTCCTTTTCAGGTTAAACTTTCATTAACCTGAAAAGCCTCCTCTTTCAGTCGATAAACCCACTCAAAACTGGAGTTCTGAAGCTGGCTGATGCAATGATGCCAAAAATGAGCATCTTTACATAATTTGACTGTGTCTGTGAAAGCTGGAACATGAGTTGATCATTTGGTCCATGTTGTTCTCTGTTTAGTCCTGAGTTCATATCTGTTGTGTCAGTGTATAATAGACTCAAGACCATAACCACTGAACACTGAGTGTTATTGGGATGAGTTTTCAACAATAACATTGTCATTTTTATTTAAAAGAATTAAAGAGTTTTAAAAAAGAGAATTAGAATTTATTTATAATAGCTAGAACTCTTTGCTCGCATTTGAACAATTTGCAACTAATATTTTTATTTTGTTGAAAGTTCATTAAATTCAATCACAATACAATATTTATTCTTAATCTTTTGTTGAAAATGATTCTTATAATGATTCTTGTCTTGTCAAGTTCAATTAGGAATGATACAGCTAAATTTAACCAACAAAAAAAATATATTTTTCATAACTGGATATTTGGTATTGGTCATTTAACATTTCTATTGTGAAACAGTAGGTGTCAAATGTTTAGCTACTTTATATCTCACCTCACTCTTTTCTGAGTGAGTGTCATGCTGGAATTATTTGAACAGTAAAACCCACTTTCTTTCATTTCCATCTCAGCTATTTTGACATCGTTGAGCACTTTCTTTAAGTCTACAATTTTAAAATTTAAAGAAATTGATCAAATAAGATCAAATCAGTCTCAAGTGAATTGTAATTACACATATTAAGTTGTGTTTACTTCATTTTTTCCTCAATTTAGTAGACAGAACTCAAATTAACTTCATAGTTTTAAATTAAGTAGATTTACACTTAAGTAATTGCAATTTAATACATTTAAGTTAGTCCAACGTGAAATAAAAAGTGAACACAACACATTTGTCAAGTTCACTTAACTTATTTCATTCATTATGCGTGAAGTTTATTTACTTAATAATTTTAAGGCAATAAGGAGTTTCCTCATTTTTTGAAGTAAAGTCAACTGATCGCTTTTTACAGTGTAACAACAATCAGAGTGCAATGTCTAATATTGGGGAGGGGGACTTGTCCTCAGTGTCATGTGGTTACGACCCTGCTTAGATTGTTGACTTTCACTCATTGTAACACATAATGAAATTATCCATATCTGCATGCGCCATATCACTAATGTTCATCTTTGATAATAAACAGTCATGTTCTCATCTTTCAAGCAAGAGTAAACACCTTGGGACTAAGGCTTTTAACTGGCAGATAATGCATCATGTTCCATGGTTTGATCCCTGTTTTTAAAGCAGGCCTAATATTGGTTACATGTTTTTATTCATGCAACAAAAATTTGCCACTCTATGACAGCCATCAAAAGGCATTTTCACTCATAAAATTGAACAGCATTTGTCCACTTAGGGTTATGTGTGAACCAGACACTTTGTTGAATTGGTATTTGCTGGCTTAAGTTTTATATGCAATAAAGCCATATGTTTAATGGCCTGAACACATTTGAGATTTAATCATCGTTCCAAAACTGTATGACTTAGTGAATAATATTGATAAACAAACCGTTTTGGAGACCATTGACTCAAAATATCTTATTATGTGTTCCACAGAAGAAAAAAGTCTTACAGGTTTGGAATGATGTGAGTGTGAGTAAATGATGGCAGAATTAAATTTTGTTTTTCAATCAGTTTTCATTTCTTTAATTTGCTTCTTGTTGCTAAAACATAAACAAGAACCAAATTGTGATTAAAAACCCTTTACACTGACTTAACACACATCATATATAGAGAGAGAGGAACATTTTAATTTCACTAGTACAAAATTATCAACAGCTAAGCTACAAGTGTGATGTATTTCTAATGGCTTTGACGGAACAGCCCACATGCTCCTTCGTCTCTGATAGGTGGAGCCCATGGCAGCGTCTTCAGCCCTTGTGAGCATGCACAGGGAGCAGACAATGAGAAACAAGGGAAGGCTTGATAAGAGCGAGGGAGCTGCTGCTAAAAAAAGGAGGGAGTAATTAGTAAATGTCGTCTAAGAGGAGCACGGTGAATTAGAGGCCTAGTGGATCATGTAATTAGGGGTAGACCAGTCTCCAACGCAGTGCACAGGGTGGAGGGGACACTATATCTTCAGCCGTTCATTTTGATGATCATTAGGAATCTTTCAGTATACTAAGCTGAAGGTTTAATGTATATACACTTTGAAAACATAAACCATGTTCAGAAACTTGCAAGTTCTGTTTGATTGATTGCTTGGGGGTGGGACTATCTGTTTAATTTGCAAATGACAGTTAAGGGGAGTGTTCGGAAACCCAGTCTGACAACAGTCAATATTTTACTATTATTTTTACTGATAATGACTTAAAATTGGCACACTTCTCCTTAAAAGGAATCGTTAACAAAAAAAATAATTTGCTCAAAATGTACTCACCTTCAGGCCATCCAAAATGTATGTAAATTGTTTCTTCATCAGAACAGATTTTGAGAAATTTTGCTTTAAATCACTTGCTCTGCAGTGAATGGGTGCCGTCAGAACATCAGTACATCAAATGAAGAAGTCCATCCTCTGTTGTCATCTCATATCAAAATCCATCAACATATTTGTTTACAAATGTTTTTAACAAGTGCAGTTCACATTTCCTTGTCCAGACAAGATGATTTTTTTTCAGTGGAGGAAGCAGAATTATTGATAAAACATCTTGTTTATTACAAAACATGCAACTTTTCACTTCACAATACGTTAATTTAGGGATTAGGTTCAGTTTGATTATGCATTTTAGTGATGTTTTTATCAGCTGTTTGGACTCTCATTATGACGGCACCCATTCACTGTAGAGGATCCATTGGTAGGCTAATGATGGAATGCTAAATTTCTCCAAATCTGTTCCAATGAACTCATTTACCTCTTGGATGGCTTTAGAATGAGCAAATTTTCATTTTTGGGTGAATTGTTTCTTAACATTAAGTAAAATATATTTTTTTCAAAATGTCTAGTAATGTTGCAGTTCAGTTTTACCTCTACCTCTTACATACGTGCCTTTCCTCATTGAAAGGTACTGTGGTGGGGAGACAGAAAAAGTGCTGGGGGAAAAGGTGAGCAGAGGAGACAAGGATTTTTAATGCAATTTTTTCTGTCTCTGAGCCACACTGTCAGCAGTTGCTGTTGCTGCCAGAGAATGCTGATTCAGATTGCCGCAGACAAAACTGTTGCTTTTACTCCCTTCATCGATGTAAAAGAGAAAAGCCTGATGAAACACGTTCGCATAACTGCATGCGTGAAAAGAGCAGAGCTTTCGAAACTCAAGGACCCTCCAATCCACACACAAGTACTGAATGTGTTCCAGGCAACTGGGCAGTACTCAGTGTTATCACTTTCCTTGCATGTGCGTCTATGCAAATGCGTTCAAAAGATGACGTGAGCAGATGACAATCAGCAATGACAGTGACAACTATTTAAAATCACACACAGAGATATATAAATGATGTCTCAATATCGGCTTTTATTTTCATCTGTAACCAGGTAAGTAATCCATGTTAATGTTAATTCCACATTAAATATCTTATCGAGGGACAAGTCTTTATGCATTCAAATAGCTGTCACGGCGGACCGTGAGGATTTATGAGTGTGTAGTTCTGAGGTAGAGCAGATAACAACAAGGATAAAGTCATAAATGAATCTCATCCGTGAAGTAGCCAGCAGACTGACAGAGCCAGATTAAAGCCTGTGCCTTTTAAACAAATTGGGTGCTTAAAGGAGCATATTGCCTGTGTGCTAGAACATGTTTTATTGTTCAGCCACATTAGCACTGAGACAAAGAGGAGCGTCACACGACAGCACGTCACAGGTCCTGACAAGCCCAGATAATTGGTTCCCCAATTGATTGCCAATGAAAATGTCGAGCTGTTTAATTCAGTGAGCCATTGGTGAAGGTGGATGGTAAGGATGACTTGGACCAGGGTGCATCAGTGTGTCTGATGCCTATAGTATTCTCCTGAATTCGATCCAGTGTGCATTGACCTTTACTTTCTTCATCCAACACCCAACCCAGTTCTGCAGACAAACAGCGAGAAAATTCCTCTTAATTACAATTAGAACCTTTATGATTGTAATTAAATTACCCCCATTAACTCTGGATGAATCTGCATGATAATCTTAACCGAATATTTCAGATCTTTTTTTAGAATGGAGAAAGAATCATTCTACACAATAAGCACGCAGATGGAGAACCACAGGTTTGGATGTATTAATGCCTAGTTTTCCAAATCTATGACGGAAAAATCTTGATGCAGTTCTTTTCGTGCAATAACTGTTTATAGTGATAAATAAGGCCTGATCGAGAACTGTATAAATCTTCCCAAATTTTTTTTTTTTTTTTTGTGACAGAGAAAAAAAATGTGCTAGGGTAAGTAAATAAATGACAGATAATTAAATAAATGCAAAAAAAAAATCACATTGTTGGAGTTGTTGGAAGCTTAGTGATAGTGATGTTTGAAGTCATGTGACCATGGCTTAGTTCATTTATAGCCTACATTTAATTTTTTATTCCTGACGATTATATTTATGCTTTAAAATTCATAAAAGTTGTAATAATTTGTGAAGACTATCATTATGAATAAAACATGTAAGGATCATATATGTTTGCTGGTCACAGAGCTTATTTTCTGGGGTTTTATTGAGGGAACCATGTTGATGGTAACTTCCGGGTTGGCCTGCAAAAATACATCATCAGTGGAGCACTTTATTGTGAAATAGATTAAAGAAAAAGAAAAAAAATTAGCATTGAGACTTGGTTCTATCCATTGTTGATTAGATCATGGAGGAAAATTTTAAGAAAGGGTCAGGTTTAAGCAGCAGAAATGACTGGACACATTAGGCATAGTAGTCTACTTTGCAGAAAAAAAGTTTCATTTCACTGAAAGATAGAGTTATAACATTTTGATTAAAAATTACAGGCTCGTAATAAACAAATGCATGGATAAATTGTTCACAATAAGATGCATTTAGAAAATGCATTTAATTCATTTAGACTTAAGACACCACACAAAAAGTGTACAAAAAGTGATTCTCTCACCTGTTTCAGTGATCTGTCAGGTAGATGCGTGGTATTTGTTGAAATCGCTGACATCACCTTTAATATATAAGGAAGTCAGGAGTCATAGGCCTATATCTCTGCAGGAAATGGCTGAATGGATGCATTACGAACATGTCCTTGGTAGATTTATTTTTTCTGCTTATGGTGAATCACAGGCATGGTGTCAACAATCACAGGAGATAAAGAAGAGGAAATGACAGAGATGTTCAAGGAGCTGCTGCGTTTGAGCACAAATGACTGATCACAGCCGTCATCTATTGTGAGGTTTGAGTGTGGACACTAAGTGCTGGTTTAAGCCCTTCCGTAAACTGTTGATACAAAATCAGTATTTTACAAGAATCGTCAAAGACAAATGTTTTTCTTAGAAATCTTGGTAGGGAGCACTGCAAGTGCAGCAACCCTTAGAGATGCAAAACAAGCTTTCCTGCAGGGCGACAGGAAGTGTATCGCTCATTGCAAATGCTCATTTGATTAGTAGAGCAAATACAAAGTCCTGTATGATTTACTGCCAATCGACCACTAATGATCATTCACACGATTGATTACAGATAAATGCATTGGTTGGACAAGTCATGAAATAATTTCATAGCTACCTTAAGGAACAATAATATCTCTGAACGTGTGATAAGCATGTTTAGTGAGCTTAATGGCAATGGCAATAATGCTTTTGAAAGCAATTGATTTTACTGAAACGCAAGCCTTCCTTTTGAAAAAAGACCCTTGAGGAGCATTTTGATATTATGTATATATATATATTCATGTGTCTATATTTATAGTTTCATATTTATAGGTACATGTGCCACTTGTGATGCAGATTAGCTATGTATACGTTTACTGGTAACAAATTTAAATGCAATACAGGTTCGAGATGGTTTTATCTCACATCAAGCAATCTGTCATCATTTGTGCAACAGATCTATAATGAACTCAAGTGACTGTAAAAGTATGTGTGTTTCTCTGTCCGAGGTGCTGAAAGCTGGTCACGTGACGGCACTGCCTCATTCAGCAGTGAGCGCGCGGACTGGTTTATAGAGAATTTCACGTGAGAACGCGACAAACCATCACTCGCATACACTGTAGCCTAATTCTCCCCGCTCACTGCGTCACAGAAGAGGTAACGGGAGGCATTTCTGGGTCTTTTTCCAAAGCCTGAACGCATTCGACAACATTACGATGGTAGAGTTTGGCATTCTTCGTTTTTCTCTGCGCTTCTTCCCTACTTCATGCCAAGGTGGTGATTGCAGTGGATGGGCAGAACGTGCCAGGCTTCGTTTCTAATCCAGAAAGTGCCCGTCTGCTCGGGGATCTGGCGCTAAGAAGATGTAAGGACCGACACAAGCCTTTCCCCCCAAAACCAGCATCTTCTTCACAAAAATGCAGAAGGGAATTCGACTTAATGATGGTCATGTCACCTACCTGGGTCTTTTGGCAAAGAAAGATGGCACGAGGCGAGGCTGCTTAAGCAAAAAGAGCTCCGACAACACAAAATGGCACACCAAGTGGTTTGCTCTGTTGCAAAATATGCTTTTTTATTTTGAGAGCGAGTCCAGTTCGCGACCCTCGGGATTATACCTGTTGGAGGGATGTGTGTGTGACAGGTCGCCCTCACCCAAACCTTCACAGTCAGCCAAGGAGTGCTTAGAAAAACAGGTACGAAACAAACGGAACGACAAAATAGAGTTACTTTTGGGGTAAAGCAACTAAAAACGGTCATTGTGTTTCCAGCAGCAGCGACTGGGGGTTTGTTTTATGCGTAAAGATGATGAGCATGCGCTCGTCGAGACAACCAACAATTTTACCACCAGGCATCTGCTGCTTTGCTCAGTGCTTGGAGATTTTTGCACCTGATATTCCGTGTGTTTGTTTAAAAGGGTTTATCATGTGTACTTTTTTCCTTGGAAATTAGCATCTATTTTTCTGCGAGATGATAAAACTGTGTTTAAAACCATCTGATAGGTTACATAATATGCGTATACTTATTAGTAGATAGATTCCTTGTGGTTACAAAAATTAGGAATTAATTACAAATAGCTATGTGTTTATGTTCTTTGTCATTACAGTATAGTTCATCCAAACAAGCAAAATGCTGTCATGTACTCAGCCTCATGTTGTTTCAAACCTGTATGACTTTGTCGTCTGTGGAACTCAAAAAGAACGACAGCTTCAGTCACCATTCACTTTCATTTTATGAAACAAGATGCAATGAAAGGGAATGGAGACGTATGCTGCGAGTCCCTAACATTACGCCAAAGCATATCCCGTCTATCACAGAATATATAACGACACGAAGGAGAAGGAATGACATAATTATTTCAGTTCCACAGCGGTTTATGCAGAAACTTGTTTGCAGTATCAACGGCAGTCAACAGTTTAAGTTCAGTGTCTTTCATCGTTTGATATCCGTTCAGCTTTCCAGGAAAAAGGATGTTATTTATCAGCGTTTCTCCTCAGAGACATTTAAGTTTCGACTGTTCCGCTCTCTGCCTCACACAAGAGAGAAAACGACGCTCGAGAAGCACTTTATAAACCTCAGAGTCGCCATTATGCGGAAAACTGGCGTAGAATCGCAGTCTGTTTGGCGTATTGATTTAATTCCTGCACTGATATTAATAGCATCCTACCTAGGCAACTGCGTCTTCACAACGTGTTTAATAACAAATCGTTCCCAAAACTGAACTTTATGTTCACAAGACACTGTTTGGGCGTCTGAAAAGGTGTTGTGCAACATTTGTTCTTCACTCGTGTTATTGTGATCCAACACAGAGATGCTGCTGATTAGGCTAAACCTTGTGACTCCTTCAAAGATGTCATATTATCCTTTTTTTCAGACATTTCAAAGTAGTTTGTCTATTTGTTGTTACTGAAACATAGTTATTATAACAATGTTATGTGGTGTGTGCCAACCTTGTTTGAGTTCAGAGTGAATATGTATTATTATTTTGACCAATAACTTATGCTCCTATAAAAATGTGTAGCCTAGATGACGTAGCCTAAATTAAAGGTGCACTTAGTTTTGTTTTGTTTTTACTTCTTAAAATGTGTTAGAGAGAATAAAACAAGTTTCTGACAAATATGTTTAAAAGGTTATTTGTCACCACTTACATAAGGAAAGCTGCTTTATTGTACGTGGATCGGATGGTCTTCTAATGGAGGCCACCATGTTGAGGTCACATGACCAACAATGTAAAATAGGGCTGGGAGTCAATTCCAAAAATAATCGATTCTGAGGCGTTGGGAATCGAGAGTCGATTCGAAAAGTTGGAATCGGTCCCATCAATCTACTCCTCATTCAGATCCTTTTTCAGTTCAACAAATCTTATGTCTCTCAAATGTAAGGCTCCATCCTACGAAAGCTGCACGCATTTAAATCATGAAAATAAACTGAAAGAAAACGAGTTGAGGATGCAGCCCTCCGTTTGAAAAGCACCCATTAATTTGCCTCAATGCTCGCTAATAGTGATTAGAAATCTGATTTGTTTCCATGAAAAGGTTCTTGTGGATAGATAGTTTTAATGAACCAGTTCCAAAAAAAACTATTCAGAGGTTATTTTACGGTGGAACTGGCTGTTTTCCACAATTTTGAGCGCTGCACGACAGAATAGATTATGACGTGATCGAAGGTCTTGATCTTATTTCCATCTTAAATAACATGTTATTTTTAAAGCATTTCTATTAGCCAATGATAATTCTGAAAGAAAACATTGCGATTATAGATCAGTGGCCGAGAACGCATCTGATTAACAGATAAACCACGAGCTCTTACATCAGTGTTGTTGTTATGTTCTGGTTATTTTGTTTAGTGTACAGTTTGTTCATTTTGTGCAAAGCAAACAGTTAAAGTAAACTTCACCATTCAGCTGAACTGTGCACATTTATTTTAGATACTGAATATATTGTTTCATTCATGCGATAAATGCATGTCCCCGCTGAGCTGTGAGCTATGACTAATTTCACAGGCAATGCAGACAAAATTACAATTCAAAATCAATCAGAGCTATAGAAATGTATCATAATTTTTACAAATAAAGTTTCATATTATGAGAAGGCTTCTTTCTACAACCTTTTTATCCTGCAGTCATGGCGAGAATAGATTCCTTCGATCTAAAAAACAAGAATCGGAAAAAAAACAACAGTGAGGAATCGATTCTTGGACTCAAATCCCATCTATTCCAGAACCAGGAATCGTAATCAGACTTGATTCCAAAAATGTCATAATCTAACAGCCAAGTGTCATGCAATAGAATCCAACAGTGCCAGCCCACTTTTTTTTCTTTTCCGGATAGGGATTTTTAAAAAGTATTTGTTAAAAGCCTTAAACCTGACCAGCCGGCTCACAAAAAAACGTAATTTGAAGCAAAAGTCAGACAAAAAGACAAACGTACAAAACTGTGAACTTAATGGCTTTAATGAAGGAAGGAAGTACAGTTCCATGAAGCATTGCAAGTGACGTATATCAAAACAATAAATACATATAAAACCACTGATAAAAAGATGTTGATAAATATTACAAATATCTAAGTTGTTTGAGAGTATGGGGAAAAGACTTAATTATGTCCTGCTTGTTGTGATTCTCTGATTGGTCATTTTTTGTTTGTTTGTATTTTTTGGAGAATCATGGGTAATGTAGTTATATGTAATGTGGGCTAATAGCTTATAAAAAATAATCAACAGCCTCTTAGCTCACAGTTGATCTGTCTTCAAAGGTTTATAAGTTATCATTAAATCAATGCCCCAATGGAGAAAACAAATGTGTTGTTTTGCTTCAGGAACACAACTGTTGAACTCTATTGGACGGGATACTAATAATAACAATAATAGTACTATATTAATATTAATCATTTTATTTTTTAAAACACTTTTGTGTTTATAAACTATAAACATTTAAGTTCATGGTGACAAGCATGTCCGTGATCCACTAGACAGTCCAAAAAGAATCAGTACGAGTGGAAAAATAAAATGTCCACTCAAGCAGTCCGTGTTGAAGTGATGACCCACAGCTCTACAGAGTGAGGACAAACGGCAGGACGTCAAGTGTTGGCCATGGCCAGCACACCACCAAATGTCTCATTCTAAGACAGCAGCACTGCATTATAGAGAGCGAACTCGCGATATACTGCGCACCAGCACGAACCCCTAACAACGCACAAAATTTGTTGGGATGGAGTCCAAGAATGTGGACTTTATAGATGTGTGCATGAAATAAATGATAAATATTGACAAAAAGGAGCAAAAACAGTGTGATCCTATAGGTGTCAGTATAAAATCCAGTAAAATGTAAACAAAAACTTAATGAGCGCACCGTTAATATTCAGCAGCAGCCACTTAATCACTGCAACAACATGGCAATCCGAAGCGTACAGTAGTTAGGATGGTTTATCAGGTGATCCTGAAAGAAAATATAAGGAAAGCTGCATCAGTTCTTCTTTGTTTTACAAGCATGACTACTACTACTAGCCAGTGATGGAAACTGACATAGCTGAAGATGTTTCACCTTGGTTAAACCTGCATGGCTGTGTCTTCAGCCTGCAGTGCTCATCTCTGTGTGTAAGGACCGCAATTCAACAAGAGTCTAAGACCTTCCTGTGAACAGCTCTCCCTGTGCTGACAAAGCAGGATGCAGCATGGAGTTTGATGCTGTGCATGTCTGTCATCCTCTAAAGAACAGAACGTAGTTAGAGCGACGTTACCTAACAATCAACGACTCAGTGTTTGACAGAGTCACGCACACTTCACCCTTTATATTAGGCATGCACACTGTAACCTCATTCAGTGTAACTCATTTGCATAAATAATTTTGCACTGGCAAGCTTTGGGTTTTCACCAAAATGGAAATAATGTAAGATGCCTGCTTTACTGCTAATACTTGCCTTGAGCAGAGCAGCCAATATAGATGCTTTCTTCCACTTCCACTTATTTATTTATTTAATGGAGCAGATAGTGAATTACATAGTAATGTCTATCACAATTCATGTGTCTTGAGTAAGCACACTTCTTTTTTTTCATGTGATTTCGATGATTTCACTAACTTCATAATTTAAAAAATGTCAGTGTCTTAAAGGGAAAGGTTTACCCAAAAATAAAGACTTTCATCTTTTTTTTTTTTTAAATAAAATCTGTTGTCTAAATCTATGTTATTGATCTTATTGTGAGTGATTCTTTTAGTCCTGCCCTACATTTCTTTCCTTTTTCAGTAATCTTTTTCACTCAGATATATGTCATAATGCAGAATAAAATATCTGTTGCTACTTCTTTACATTGCGGAAAACATGCAATGATCATTAGTTATACATTTATCTTTTTTAGTTTATTGTACTTTAGTCTTTGGAGCTGCAATTGTCAAATAAAAAGCTGTACTTTTTTGTTTCAAGAAAAAAGATCCATGGTCATGGATTAAAGCATGTTAAATCCCTACATCCCTGCTGTTTATTCCAGATCCTTCATTAGATCTTACCTAAAGTTTGTGGACCTAATGAGGTTCTTGTAACCTCTTATGATCTTGATGTAGTGTTTGTTCCATATTCATATTTAGCATTATACAGTTCTTCTCTTTCTCCAGGTGTGCCAACTCAAAGAAACAGGAGCGAAAAAGTGGGACGCTCTATTTAATCTAGAGTTTGGTGCTACACAGGTGTAATATTGACTTCCTTTTTAGAAATAAAATCAGCCCAATTCAGTGTGGGATGCACACATTATAATTTGCAGACCGGTCCCCACAACCATTTTAATTTCTAATCAAATTTAGTTGTTGTTTTGTTTTTGTTTTTTGGATTGCAGTGTTCCTAGATGTTATTCATTAATCTAAAAAAGCTCTTACTCGGCACAAAGGTGCTTTTAGGCAATGTGCATATGCACAAATTTGTGTTTTATTGAAAACCATCCCGCTACCTTTCCTTTCATTGTCATTGTATTTACATACCAATCACTCTGCTCTACCATTCATTTATTGGCCCTACTTTAATATATCTGCATTTTAGCCCATGGTTCCTATGGCAACTCCTATTTGCATGAGAAAAAGAGTGGTTGGAGGGATGGTGTGTGTGTGTGTTGCGGGAGCATGTAGTAGTGCGTTGCGCCTCCTTCATTAATGCTAACACTGTTTGGGCTAAATTTGTTCTGTTCAGTACCTCTGACGGGTCAGGGCCCATTTATAGCAAAACACTCATCTCTCTTTTGGGAACAGCTGCATTTTTGCAGCTCAACAGAATGAGCCTGTGCATGTAGACTTACTGATGCATGCTATTTTGGTCTGCTTGCAGATTGCACTTGCATTAGTGCTCAAGACTGACATAATAAATTTTGTCCTTTACAGAGGTGTGGGAACACGAAGAGCGATGCAAAAAATAGAGTATACATCTTACTAAGGGTGTGCATTATGGATTTGACTTGTAACAGTCATGGTGGTACACTTTTATTCCTTTACAGGCCATTTCCTTTCCCAAAGCCGTGGTTCATTTCATTTAGCAAAGGCTGACGTGACAGGTAACAGGTTGCAGATAGGGATATATGGGTGTCTGATGAAAGAATATGAAAGGACCTATCTGAACGCATACATTATACAGCAACTTTCATAATGTGTAATTTACAGTTCCTTTGTTTCGTTTATGCAGACTGTGCTTGAAGATGAGAGCAATCATTTTTGAATGTCATATACATTATTTGAAGCAACTTATGCTCCATTATCTGATTTTGTAATCGTTTTTCTCATTTGTAGGTTTGAAGCACATTTGGTTTGGTTTATCTTGTAAAAAGGCAACTAAGAAGAATGTCTGTGACAAAGGTCAGAACTCCTGTTATGATGTAGATTTTCAGGTGCACTCTTTTTTTTCAGGTCATAAATTACTCTATTAATTTTCCTACATAATTTTTTAACAAAAAAAGTGTTAAAATATCTATTTAGGATTCTTAGACCTTTCCAATGATATATAGTTTGTCATGATTAGATTAGGATTTAATTGTAAAATAGTGAAGTAAATTTAGCGTACCACGGAGTGAACGGGTGACAGTTAACAGGCTAAATGCTAATGAGCTCTGCTCATCACCCCTCTCTTTCGTGGGGTGATGAGCCGTTCTCACTGTAAACTTTAGCCACATTTAGCTGCTAACTAGCACATTGTTAGGAAAGACGATTTGCAAATATTCATAAAAAACCTTATACTCACTTCTTCTGTAGGTGAAGCTGGATCACAAATGACTCTCACAAACAGGAATGCATTAAGTTAGATCGAGGGCCTCATTGCCTTCAAAAATAAACATAATCCACTGCATCTTCAGGGGCTCAGATGTCTGGAGTAAATGACGACTGCTATGTTCATGATTACATCCAACAACAATACACCTCAATCGCTTAGGAGACAGTCTTGTCTGCTCCGGCGTCGAAACAATAGTGGATTGTTTCCAACTCACTCAGGGCGGGTCTACGTTAAAACAGCCGTGTCAGTCAATAGTTGTGGGAGGGGCCTGTGCAAAACTACATCACTCTGCCAGAAATCTCAGAGCAGCCTGATCTGAGAAAGTGTTCATTATTATTGGGGATTTAAAAATAAAAAAGCACTGGGTTAATTTTTATCATTATAGGGTGAATGTGTACACACACTGACAACACACATTTATGTTCAAACAACATGTAAAAGTGAATTTTGCATCCAATGACCCCTTTAAATAGTATAAATATTTCACAATTATACTGCTTTTGCCTGGGTTGTCCCCGACTAAGGATTTTCATAGTCGAATCGGAATTTTCAAATCTTGTCAATAGTCGACTGATAGTCAAATCCTATTTTTGGGGGCGGGGGGGAAATGCAAGAGTCAAGTCGGACATTTGACAGTCATAATTACTGACGTTAACAGTTAACACACAGGGAAAATGTGTAAAGGACGCCTCGAAGATACAAAATAATGTTTTATGTTTTGATTAAAAGATAGTTAACATTAAACGTCTGCGAAACCCTAAGAATTCACAAAATTTTTTACAATAGTACTCTCATTATAACGTTATGTACATGACAGTTATTAATGTTCTGCATTTCTGTTTTGAGCTGCACGCACTAAAGATGACCAGTAGAATCAAGCATTTGATAGCAGGTTTTTAATCAATGGGATTTAACTTATCATTAATCTCATATAGAATACGCTTCTTTATTTATATAACATTAATATTACAACTTATAGGCTATCTGCACAAAATGCCCTGAATGCATGAACGTGTCTGTGCGGATCTGAATTAACTCTTTTTGTAGACGCATTCTTCATGCAACAACGTGCAGAAACACGGCAACTAAACACTAAAAATTCACAGCGTCTTATTATAATAGTGTTCTCGTTATAATGTTATGTATATGACAGTCCCACTCATAGTCATAATAAATATAATATATTAACATAGTTAGTATATTAACATAGTTAGTTATAGTCATAGAATATTATATTAATATTAATACTCTGCATTGCTGTTTGTCCTGCTCACGCTGCACGCTGAAGAGATCATCACCATAGTACTACAATGAAGCGCTTTACCGAAACTCAACCAAATGCATCTTATACTAGATTAATAATATACATGATATATATATATATATATATATATATATATAACCCGGCTGAAATGTTTTGAAATCACTTGTACCCTACCTGATTGAAAAAATCCAGTCTTTCACTCTACCTGTGTCAATTTGAGTCTTGTTAAAGATTTAAATCCCTGCTGCCAAGATCCTCCTCTGTCTGTCACGGATTATGGAAAGTGAAACTTAAATCTATAGGGGTGGTTGGCTTTATTCTCGCACATTAAAATATTTATCTTATTTATATTTAATTTTATTTTATATTTAAAGCTTATTTATTTCCAGATTCTTATTTACAGCATTATCTTAATAGGCTGTATATGAACTTATTGGGGAAAAAACGGTAGTTCTATGTGAAATTAGACATTTGAGCACCCCCATATAGCCAAAATGGCACAATTATAACACCCCACGAATATTCGACTGGGAGTTGAATCAGGCTCCTCCTATCGAAGCATCGAATCATCGACTATTCGGGGTCACCCCTAGCTTTTGCTGTACTTTGGATTAAATAAATTCAGGCTTGGTGAGCAAAAGAGAATTCTTTAAAAAACTTACTGTTCAAAAACTTTTGACTGGTAGTGTGTGTGTAGGCTATATAATATATATATATATATATGTGCAATATGACATGAGTACAAGTGTGATATTGTGTCAATATCTACAGGTGTGATATTGAGTTAATACAACAGTTCGATGGCACGAATGTGTTAATACATAAAACAATAACAACGGAGTATCTTTTGTGAAACTACTCTTCTGTGAAGCCCTCTTCTGTGAACTACTTCCTTCCACCATGGATTCAAATCTAAAGTTGACAGTTTAACAGCTGAGCTCAAGCCTCCGTTACTAATTCCAAAATGTCACTTTAGAACTAGTAACGAAGGAATGTCGTTCTAAGCCCGTAAAAGCTTTGTTTGTCTTCAGAACACAAATTAAGATATTTTAGATTAAACCCTGAAGGCTTGTGACTGTCTCATTGACTGCCAAGTAATTATCACTGTCAAGGCCCAGAAAAGTATGAAATTGTTTTCCGAAGACAAACAAAGCTTTTACAGATTTGGAACGACATGGGAGTAAGTGATTAATGACAAAATTTTCATTTTGGGGTGTTGTAACCCTTTAACAAACCACATATTTGAAGTCCAAACAAGTACATTCTCACCTAAAATGCTCTTAAAACGTCTTAGGTTACTTATGTAACCCCAGTTCCTCGAGGGAACGAGACGCTGCGTCGAGGACGCTTTGGGGAACGCCGTATAGCGTAACCGGCTCTGAATACCAATCAAATCTGTCCAGAAAATGGGAAGGGACGTCACGGGTGAGGTGACGTAATGACCAGCTGGTATAAAAGCACGTGCGGTGAAACCGGCATCAGCTTCTAGAATGAAGCAAGCGCTGGCAGGGATGCCGGAAGTGTGGCCCCGTGACGCAGCGTCTCGTTCCCTCGAGGAACTGGGGTTACATAAGTAACCTAAGACGTTCCTCTTCAGGAACTCGAGCTGCGTCGACGACGCTTTGGGGAACGAGATACCAACGGCACCAGACTTCCGCACCCCTGCCCTGTGTGTCCAAAGAGGAGCACAGCTAGGGCAAGAGAAGTGCATGTCCAGGCCATAGAATCTGACGAAGGTCAGAGGCGTGGACCAACCCGCAGCGTTACAGATGTCCTGAATAGGGACACCTGCGAGAAAGGCCTTGGAGGCCGCCACACTCCTAGTGGAATGAGCCCTGACTCCCAACGGCGAGGAGAGGTCAGAAGACTCATAAGCCATGTGAATGGCATCCACAATCCACCGACCGAGGAGGAGGACCGTAGCACACTAGCAACTGGTCCGTCCTTCTCCACATGGCAGCTCTGTGGACGTATGCGTACCAAAAGCAGCCGGTGTCCGTCCCGGCGCACTCTCTCCAGAACTCCGGGGAGCAGAGCGATCGGGGGAAAGGCGTACAGACGCAGCCTCGGCCACGTCTGTACCATGGCATGCAGCCCCAGGGGAGCTGGATGAAGTAGAGAGTATGGAGAAATGGATGGAGAAAGAGACTCGCTCATCTCCGATCCCTCTGCCAGATCCCATTGCGAATCCCACGAACGCCGTCTCCGCTCCGCCTCAGCGGAAGCGGGTCCAGTGCCGCGGGGAACGCTAGTGAAAGAGCCCTCTCCGGAGAAGCGAAGCACACGCAGAGGAAAACCCTCGCAATGCGGACAGTCAAACACTCTCCAAATCTGCTCCACCACCTCGGTGTGAATCATCCATTCCCCGGATAACAGCCCCTGCCTCGACAGGGTGTCTGCTCCCACATTGAGATGCCCAGGGATGTAAACAGCTATCAATGAGAGGAGTTTGCCCTGGGCCCACACAAGAATCTGGTGTGCCAACCTGTACAGGGGGCGCGACCGCAGACCTCCTTGGTGATTGATGTAAGAGACCACTGATGTGTTGTCGGTGCGAACTAACACATGGTGACCTCTCAGGTCTGGGAGAAAGTGTTTCAGAGCCTGAAACACGGCCAACATCTCGAGCCTGTTGATGTGCCAGACGAGATGACGACCTCTCCACCGACTGTGGGCAGGGTGGCCACTCGTGACCGCTCCCCAACCAGTGAGGGATGCGTCCGTCGCTAGCGTTACGCGGTGACAAGGAGCTCCCAACACCAGGCCCTGGGACAAGAACCAAGGTTGTCTCCACATGTCCAAGGCACGTAGGCACCGCCGCGTGACCTTGATCATGCGAAGCGGGTTTCCCCTCGGGGAGAACCCCTTGGTCTTGAGCCACCACTGTAGGGGTCTCATGTACAGCAGGCCAATAGGTAAAACGTTGGACGCAGCCGCCATCAGACCCAGCAGTCTCTGAAACTGCTTTACAGTGAGTGACTGGCCTTCTCTCACTCTCCCGACTTCTGTGAGGATCGACTCGGTCCGAGCAGGAGACATACGTGCCTGCATCATGGTCGAATCCCACACCACCCCAAGATAAGTGGTTCTCTGTATTGGAGAAAGAACACTTTTCTTGGCGTTTAGTCTTAACCCCAACACTTTCATGTTGGCGAGAACAGCATCTCGATGCTGAACCGCCCTCCGCTCTGACTGAGCGAGAATCAACCAATCGTCGATGTAATTGAGTATGCGGACGCCCCGCAGTCTCAACGGAGCTAACGCGGCGTCCACACACTTCGTGAAAGTGCGGGGTGAGAGTGCTAGGCCGAAAGGAAGTACCTGATACTGGTAAGCTTCGCCCCCCGAAAGCAAACCTCAGGAACCTCCTGTGAGAGGGAAGAATGGAGACGTGGAAGTATGCGTCCTTTAGATCGATCGCGACAAACCAGTCCTCAGACTCGATTTGAGACGCGACCTGCCTGAGTGTGAGCATCTTGAACCTCAGTCTGCTGACTGAGCGGTTCAGATGCCTCAGATCTAAAATTGGACGCAACCCTCCATCCTTCTTTGGAACTATGAAGTACTGGCTGTAGAACCCGGACTCCCTCTCGAGAGGAGGAACCACCTCGATGGCCTCCTTTCTTAAGAGAGTATGTACCTCCTGTTCCATTACCAGAGCCTGCTCTGCCACTGACGTGGAAATCACCCCGTGAAATTGAGGCGGACGAGAACCAAACTGGATTCTGTAGCCTCTTTCTACAGTACGCAGGACCCATCGAGACACATTTGGCAGTAGTTTCCACTCTGCGAAATAGTCTACTAAGGGAACCAGTCTCTCGAGACTGGCCTCTGGTGCCCTGAAGCGGCGAACCGGCAGGGAACGACCGAACTAGCAGCTCCAGAGACCCCCGAAGGGGTGGCGAGCATCTCAGCTCCGCTACGGTCCCGGGTGGAAGAAACTGAAATAAGCGCTCGCTGGAGACCGCTGCACCCTGAAGCACCATAGGTGGCAGGGTTGGCAGAACGATCTCCTGAGGGCGCTGGGGGGCGACGATCGCTGTGTTGCAGCGATCGTTGCTCCACCCCAGCGGGGGCTACCCTCATAAGCCCTGGTCCACCACCATCAGGGCCTCTTGCCTGAAGTATGGTCCTCAGATCCTGCTTAGGCTGAGAGGTCTTCGGCCGCGCACCCTTCTTTCCACCCCGCTTAGGAGGAGGCGCACGGGTGGCCACGATCTCCTTCTGCTCCTCCCTATGTGAGGAGCCAGCACGCGGCAGTGGCTGCTCTCGCCCAGCAGCCCCGAGAGCTGGAGAGCGGCGAGGGAGAAACCGCTGGAACGCCGCCGCCTGCCTCCTGGCCTCCTGGTGCCTGCTGACAACCGAGTCAACAACGTCACCAAACAGGCCAGAAGGCGACAGCGGGGCGTCCAGGAGGAAGACCCTGTCACGTTCTTTAATGTCCGACAGGGTCAACCACAGGTGCCTCTCCGCCGCCACCAGGGCTGCCATAGACCGCCCAAATGGCACGGGCGGTCTCCTTGGTGGCGCGGAGAGACAAATCAGCGGTTCTGCAGAGTTCGCGAACGTCCTCCGCAGAAATTTCCTCGCCCTCATCCAGATCTTTGAGCAGGTCCGCCTGGTATGCCTGCAACACCGCCATGGTGTGCAGACATGAACCAGCCAGACCCGCTGCCGCGCACCCCTTGCCCACCAGCGCCGATGATGTACGCAGCGGCTTGGTGGGCAAGGTCGGAGCCTTCAGGGACGATGCCGCGTCAGGAGACAGATAGCTCGCAAGGGTCTGCTCCACACACGGCATGGCCCCGTAGCCACGCTCCCCCGCCCCCATCACACGGCCGCAATAACCATGTGAGGGGGCGAAGAGGCGGGCCGAGAAGGATTTTCCCCACGACCTCGACACCTCGGTGTGGAGGTCGGGAAAAAAGGGAAGGCTCCAGTGTGCAGGTGAGGTCTGGAACTGTAGGAAACTTGGCTACAGCCCGAGTGATCACCTCCACAAGCTCCTCGTACTGGGGTGAAAGAGGGGGTGCGACATGTTCGGTGCTCCCCATGTCAACCTCCTCAGAGGAAGACAAGAGAAGCGCATTGGCCGCTGCCCGAGGGGAAGAAACCGCCACGCGTGCTTCCGGACTCGGGGAGCGGTCGCGGGATCCGGCAGGTGAGGATGGAGAAAGAGACTCGCTCATCTCCGATCCCTCTGCCAGATCCCATTGCGAATCCCACGAACGCCGTCTCCACTCCGCCTCAGCGGAAGCGGGTCCAGTGCCGCGGGGAACGCTAGTGAAAGAGCCCTCTCCGGAGAAGAGAGCCTTTCGGGAGCGAAGCACACGCAGAGGAAAACCCTCGCAATGCGGACAGTCAGCCCCCTCGAGGGCTGCCTCCGCATGCCTCGCTCCCAAGCAAAGCACACACAGACTGTGGTTTGGTTGTGTGTATCCTACGCACACAAATAACGTTTGCACGGAGGAACACATCGCCTGTATTGCGCCTCACTCTTCTTCCCACTTCGCTTTGACATGTTTACAAACAGACAGACAACGGTAAATAGGACTCACAAGACACAGAGCGCTTAGCTGAATGACAGAAAGCTGATGCCGGTTTCACCGCACGTGCTTTTATACCAGCTGGTCATTACGTCACCTCGCCCGTGACGTCCCTTCCCATTTTCTGGACAGATTTGATTGGTATTCAGAGCCTGTTACGCTGTAGGCGTTCCCCAAAGCGTCGTCGACGCAACTCCAGTTCCTGAAGAGGAACTGCATTCTGTGACACAAAACAGTATTATTTTTTTAAATTATAGTGGATTTTGGCGTCCACTGTGACACTCGCTGTGAGAAATATGGCAACTTCGGCAAGCAACGTGATACAAACAGTGAAACAGCTGTTGGAGTTCTGTTGAACTCTAATATCGACACTCTTATCAGCCAATCAGATTCAAGGACCAGAAATAACTGTTATATATATATATATATATATATATATATAATTTATATTTTAGAACTGTTATATTTATATATATATATATATACTGTATGTATATACATATTCTATTTATTTTATTAACCTTTAAGTTAATTGGTGCTTATTAGTGTTATACATGTTAATTTTACAGTATGTTTGACAAATTTTGATAAAAATCTTTTAAAACTATCCAAATAAAACCAGGTTTTGTTTTCTGTGGCAGACAGCAACAGTAGTAAAGTTGTTACGTTGAAGCTTTGTGGAGGTTTTGTTCATGGCACTGTGGAAGAAAACTGGATGACGCTGACAAATACAATTTAGAATTTTATATGATCTCTTAAATCTGATATACTGTATTTATATATCTTAGCTAAAATGGTTACTTTAAGTCAGTTCAGATCTTACAAGTTGTTTTGTGACTTGGGTTTTTAAATAATGAACAGACCCACTAGACCCTCTAGAATTTTATGATAGTGTGGAAAAATCTGCAGAAATCTGAAGAATTAATTGAAGTATGGTCAAATGTGTTGAAACAACACTTTGAGAAGCTTTAATTCTCTTATTTGAATAATAAGTTCTTTCAGGACTGTTTGCCAAATATATAATATAGCGATCTGTGCGTTTGCTCCCTCAATCTCTTGTTTCCTGCTGTCAGTGGGTCTCCACTGCATGAGACAAATGGCTGTGATGTAATTTAGCAATGCTAAGGCATCTTGAAGGTCTGCTGTGCAGCAGAAATGGAGGTTGTTGGGGATTCAGTGCTAAGGCCTGGATTTCTGAAATGGAGAGAAATGGGTAGCACATACAGAGCCATAGCCACTAGTGCACAGAGGAGTTGCTAGGTAACAGGTAGCATACAGTTATGCAATGCGCCATGCTCCCAGTTTACATGTTGTATGGTATTCCTCTGGAGAACTGGAGCTATCTCAGGCACATCGAAGTTTCCCTTAGCACATCCATTCAGACCCAGCAGATGCTTTCTGTGTTCTCTGAACTCTTCATGCACTCTCAGTCATCAGTCCGAAAAATCAGGGAGGTGGAAGCATGCAGTTCCTTATTTCTGGTGTTCTTGGTGAGGTTATGCATGGAATACTGTATCCTGTACAATATGCAAAGGGTTTTCCTGTTCATATTTGATGTTGTACCAATCTGAGATGTTGGGCTGCTGATCTTTTTACTAGAAGATTCATTAAAATGACACATTCAAAAATGATGTTCATTGCACAGAGACTTGTTGTTTATATTTATACATGGTTTTTATTTATTTGTGCCAATTGTCATCAGTTTCTTGGGCAATTCAGCCCAAATGAGACACATAGTGTTTTTTTTTTTTTTTTTACCTCTATTAATGGATAATATAAAATTAGCTGTCATTATCAAGATATAAACTCAGACAGGTGGTCTTGTATCATGCATATAAAATTTTAAATAAATGCTGTTTTTTTTCTATATCAAAAATGAATAAAAAATGTATCAAGTTTTCAATAAAAACGTTAAGCTTTTTTAACATCGATAATGAAAAATATGTATTGAGCACAAAATCAGCATATTAGAATGACTTCTGAAGGATAATGTTACACTGAAGACTGGAGTAATGATGCTGAAAAGCTTTGCCATCACAGGAATAAATTACATTTTAAAATATATTAAATTAGAAATTAGATATATATTTACACACTATCTTTTGTTTCCGTTTCTTTTTTTTTTCTTTTTTATTTATTGGTAATTAAGATAAACTCTGACTGACTCTTATTTCATCCACAAGTGTAGTAAATGAGATTCTTTGTGTAGCATTGTAGTTAACATGCATTTTTATTCTCTCTGTTTTACAGTATTATTTCACAGTCAGCTTCAACCATGAGAATCAGAAGGCTCTGGAGCTTCGTACAGAAGATGTTAAGGACTGCGATGAATGGGTGGCAGCAATATCACATGCCAGGTAAGTAAAGTCTTTCAGTGAAATTTGAAAAGATCACATATACTGTTGTCTACTTCAGTGGACAGGAAGGAAAAGGGATTAAATTGGCATGTTTGTTGCTACTGTAGCTTAAGGATAAGTTGATTTAGGTAAGAACTTACCTGCAGAGAAAAGAAGACGGCCTTCTCATAATGGCAAGATTCTCTGCTTTAGTTTATGCTCCATATACTGATCCATTCACACAGCTTAAATGTGAAGGGGGAAAATAAATAAAGAGGAGGATATTTTGTGAAGTGGACAGATCCCATGTCTCATTATCTATAATTAGCCTGAAGCTTGTTTAAGCAGTCTTGGATGTTGCAGAGGTTCTGTAGGGAATATTGTTTATTTTTAGTAATGAACTTCGAATTTGAATTCTCTGTTGGGAACTAACAAACAAAGCACAACATGTTGTGCCTTTAATAACAAAGAGCCGTAATGCAGGCAAAGACAAATGTGAATTCTGATATGTTTTCAGTCTGTTCACTGTGTAAGAGTTTATGCATGAAGGGTTAACCTTGTTTATATCCAATATACTGTTTCAAAAATATATCCAATTGTTTTATAATGTGAAAGAATTGTGCATTTTTGCATTGAAATGTAACGGATAATCAGATTAAATGGTTTTGACTTGTTGGTTTATTACTGTGATTAATAGTTTAAAAGGTTTTTTAGTCTTTTTGTGTGAGCCTTGTTTTATGAATTGACACGACCATGTCAGGGTTTTCTTTGAACCAAGACTTTCTGAGTTCTGAGAATCATAGTGGAAGCAAATAATAGCATATTGCATTAGCATAATAGGATGTAATTCTGATTGTTTACTATGCAATTTAATATGTAAACATTAACATTTTATATAATAGCAAAAAAGCTTGATAAAATACACTAAACGTTTCAGTTAATGAAGTTTGTTACAAAACTGCATTTCCCATCATCCTTTGTGTCAGTTTTTAAAAAACAACTAACAATGATGATTTGCTCTTTATTTTAATGTACTAGCACTTAAAAAGCTTGCTGTCTTTTTATAAAAAAGAGAAAGAAATATTAAATTGCTATTATATTATTAGTAACTTTTGTCACTTCTTTGACTAATTTACATCACTTATTCCTATCGTCACTTCTAAGACACTATACACTGCTGTTCAATGTTTTTTTGTAAAGAAAATAATATTTTTATTTAACAAGCATGTGTTCATTTCATCACAAGTGACAAAAAAGACATTTCCCGTCACAAAAGAGTTTTATTTCAAATAAATGCTGTTCTTTTGAACTTTGTATTGATGAAAGAATACTTAAAATGTATCAGGTTTCCACAAAAATGTTAAGCAGCACAACTGTTTTCAACATTGATGATAATACAATATTTTTGACCACCTAATCAGCATATTTGAACGATTTTTGAAGGATCATGTGACACTGAAGACTGGAGTAATGACGCTGAAATTTTAGCTTTGCCAACACAGGAATAAATTACATTTTAAAATATATTAAAATAGAAAAGTGTTATTTCAAAGTGTAATAATATTTCAAAATACTAGTGCTTTTTTACTGTATTTTTGATCAAATAAATGCAGCCTTGCACGGTTTTTGAACAGTAGTGTATGTTTGGACTGTATGTGTGGTTCTTGCATTTAATTATTTCACCAATTAAGTAATTTAATTCCAGTTTTGCAGGTATTAAATAATACACACTCAGAAGATACTCTTTCATAATCAGAAGGTCTAGTTTATTTTTAAGGAGAAGTGGTTCTGTAGAGCGGGTCTGTGTTTGTGATGAGGGTGGATGGTGCTCTGTTCTGTTCTCAATCTGTACTGGAGGACTATTTTGGCTGTTTATCTCTGGATGCCCTGCAGCAGTTCTAAATCTGTGTGCATAAACATGAAGGCGTCTGAATTTGCTTGCTGTTTTGAGATAAGCGCTGCTCCAACAATTCTGTTTAATTGTTGAATTTGAGCATTCACAGTTTGCTCTGATAAAGTGTGTGCTTATGGGGTTACGTGTTAACACTGTGTCTCTGCTAATGAGCTTTATTTCTAGTATAACGTGATGTTCCTCATTGTGTGGAGCGTGTGTGCGCGCACTCATGTTTGTGTTTGTGTCCTTTATGCCTTTGTGGATGGATGTGTGTGTGTGTGTGTGTGTGTGTGTGTATGTTCTGTGTGCAGCTACAGAAACCTGGCCACCGAGCATGAAACACTCATGCAGAAGTACCTCCATCTACTCCAAATCGTGGAGACCGAGAAAACAGTTGCTAAGCAACTTCGACAACAGATAGAAGATGGGGAGATTGAGATTGAACGTCTAAAATCAGAGGTAAAATTTGTAATTCAAAGTGCAGTAGGGATTGTTTATCTATAGTGAACATGCCAAAATCCAGTCGATCATATCCACTATCTTTGTATTTAAAAAATGTATTTAGCTACCACTTGTAGTACACTTGAACCCATCTTTCATACACTAGTACACTCAAGTGTACTACAAGTGGTAGCTAAATAATTTTTTTAAATACAAAGATAGTATGCTAAAAGTGCATTTTAGTTCATATTCATGGTGTCTCAAAATAACACAGTTGAGTACACTTAGATGATATTAAGTTTATCTTATGAAGTACTAAAGGATCATTTTTAGTATATTAAGTACAAAATTAGTGCGCGAAAATAGAGCAATTTAAGTGCATTATGGAAGTGTACTTGTTTTTCACCTGATAAAGGTTTATCATGCACTGTAAAAAAAAAAAAAAAAAACAGCAGCTGGTTGCCAGAAACTCACTAAAAAATAAATGCTTACAAGGTATTTTAGGAATTGCTGGATGGCATATTGGTGCCTGTATATTTTACAACCATAAATTTCATGAAGTGACATAATATTAATATACCAATCTATTTCTGTAAAAATCTGCTTTTTACTTTAAAGGTCCCACGGCATGAAAATTTCACTTTATGAGGTTTTTTAACATTAATATGAGTTCCCCTAGCCTAACTATGGTCCCCCAGTGGCTAGAAATGGCGATAGGTGTAAACCGAGCCCTGGGTATCCTGCTTCGCCTTTGAGAAAATGAAAGCTCAGATGGCCCGATCTGGAATCTTCCCTTTATGTCGTCATACGGGGAAAGGTTACCTCCCCTTTCTCTGCTTTGCCCGCCCATGAGAAAATGAGCTACGACCGTGCGAGGCGAGCGAGAGACATCATGGCCTGCAAACGAGCGAAGCACTGTTTTGCGAGTAATAAACTGCGCATATTAACAGACAAATTATGTTCATATTTGAAACTCCAAACAGTCAGTAAGCAACAAGTGCTTGGAAACGCTGTTTTTTAAATGATTTATTGATGAGTCTGCTGCTTTAAGGCAAACTGAAAGTGTTGCTTCTCTGCCGCTCGCTGCTCAGAACAGACGCCGAGAGAGGCGACACTGCGCCGGGAGAGAGACCTCGCGCTCGCGGGGCAGTACTGGAGACAAGTCGCTAGGTTTGTTAGTATGTATGTATATCGTTATGGGAAAAAAAGCTGCCTAAAGGGTCTGAAAGTTACTAAATATTGTGCTAAAGTCGCGCTCGTGTGTGTGAGACACGGGAGCTGATGGCAGCGAGCGGTGGATATTGTTGCGGCCCGCCCAGGTAAAGTCTATGTGTGGGAAACACTGACCGTATCCAGACACAATATTTTAAACTAACCATTCGGAGACGTCCTGCTGTAGCCGTTGAGTTGCAACTTCTTCATCCGGTGCTTCTCCATCCGGATCAGATTCTGGGTCAAACTGAAAAGCTTGAACGACTGCGTGTCTACGAGCCCTTGCGATACATCCACTGTCAACATTAGCGCATGGTACCGTGGCCGCAAGCTGCAGGACACACACCCACCCTCCACTTTGCGCCGCCTCTCTCCTCCTCATTAGCATTTAAAGCTACAGACACAGAAATGGCTTGTCCTAAGGAAAGCTCATTTTGGGACTGGCTCGCAGTGGCTGAAATTCTGCACCAAGCCTGAATTTCAGGAACGAGACTTCAGATACAGTACTAGGGACCACTTAGGCCTATATAAAAGCATCCAAAAAACAGCATGTCATGGGACCTTTAAAATAAACTGATAACCACTATAATAATACAGGTGGAACAATAAAAAAATGTGTGATGAATCAGAGTTCACTGTAAATGGCCTGTAAAAAAACAAACACATGGCCAGTACTTATATATATATAGAAACTAATATTACAGCATATGCACACAAAAAAACTAGTCTGCCCCTCTTATCTACTAGTCCGTTGTTGGATGACTAGTCAATCATCGTGACCCATATTACATGCTCATTTCTTTTCTGAAAAGGAAAATAGTAGAGAGAATGAAAAGTGGTGTGAGAAGCATTTGGTTTTCAAGAGCTTTCTCCAGACTACTTTGCACTTCACTTTGCATCTCTGCTCATAAAAAAACGGCTCTCCAGGAGAACTATGATCCCTGCTGTATTCTTCATCAGCCAGATCAAATAGTCATTTTACTTTAAAGTGCAAATGGAGCTGGCTGTATGAAATGGTGTGCTGAATATGCATGACCCCAGATGTATTGTGTGCGTTGCATCCTTGGTCCGCAGCATAATAAACTCTTTCAGTCGGCGCCCAATAAATGGAGCACTCACCTTCAGACTGTGCTAGCCAGCTCCCGTCTCTTTTGTGTCCCCAACGTTTCCCTTTCAAATTGCAGGGCCATGTAATAATTTGAAAGTTTGTGTACCCTAAGCATTGGAAATCAGCTGAGTGGCATCTGAGAGCTTTTTGTGCCACACTGTGCTGGCACTGATTTGGCCTGACTCAATCACTTTGTCAGCATGCTGGGAAGTAGTGAGGGAAGGAACTTTTTTGCAAAGGAAGTGTTGACTCTGCCATTTTTATCACTGTTTTGTTGCAGATCGCAGCAAAGCTCAAAGACAACGAGAAGATTCAGTCGAATCCCACCACTGCACCTAGTGATGATGATTCAGAAATTAAGAAAATCAAGAAAGTAAGACTTTTTTGTATGGCTTTTCAAAGTATGGCTTTGAATCACACAGTTCTAGTCCAATCCTAGTGAGCTGCTTACATTAGGTAGCACCCATAACTGTCAGATTGTTTTGTGGACTATATAAACAATTTCTATGTGAAATTGCGTAGTTGTGGCAGTACTGAATTAAAACATTTTATTATTTATTTTATATATTATTTATTTTATTACATTATTACATTATTAAATTATTCAGATTCTGTATGTTGTACTCTTTGTAAACTTATGACCACAACTGTATATTAGATTAAATCATCAAATATTTCTATGGATAATCTTAAATACTGAATAAAATATAAGTGAACTATTTATATATTTAAAATAAATATTTCTAACCACTCACCTTTTCATCCATCTTGCTTTTTTTCACTGAGCTCATTGCAATGCTAAAAAAAAATGTTTCCTATATGTTTAAAAAAAAAGTTGCATGCTGAAAGCAACTATGATTACTTGAAATGCAGCTTGGTTTTGGAGCAGAGCAAGTGTCGTATGTTTCATAATTGGTCAAGGTATTGTTTTGATGAGTTTGATGTGATTCTATTGATTGATTGTTGTTAATTAATGCTGCTGCTCCAGGTGCAAAGCTTCCTGAGGGGCTGGATGTGTCGGCGAAAGTGGAAGACCATCATTCAAGACTACATCCGTTCGCCACATGCAGAGAGCATGAGGAAGAGGAACCAAGTCGTTTTTAGCATGCTGGAAGCAGAGGCTGAATACGTCCAACAGCTCCATATCCTTGTCAACAACTTCTTGAGACCGCTTCGCATGGCTGCCAGTTCCAAGAAACCACCCATAACTCATGATGATGTCAGCAGCATATTCCTCAACAGGTAAGCACCAGTTTCAGCTAGAAAAAACCTGCACGCTTAGCAGGAGAAACATTTCAAATGAGTTCACTTTAAAATCTCAATTGTTTCTCCTCAACAGCAGTGAGATTAGATGTCTCCTGCTTCTCAGATGTTTCTTCTTTGATCTTGTCTATGTGTCTTCTCTGGTGAAGTAGAAGAGTTCTTGGGAATGTCTCACACTGACCTTAGATTTGTCAATTATCAAACTCTAAAGCAAATTCCAATTCTTCCAAGATCAAGTTATCTGAACCTTGGTGATCCTCATTCATTTTATGGCTCTGTACTCTTGCTTTACCAACAATTGCCTTATTTATGGTTATTTTTATTTCTTCCAATCGACTTTACACAAATCATCTGAGACTATTGCACAAAAGTTTGGGTCAATAACATTTTTAAAAGAAATTAAGCTAAGGACAGATTAAACAGTAAAGACATGTAACCAAAGATTTCTATTAAAAAAAGATTTTTTTCTATTCATTAAAGAATCCTGAAATTCTAAATCCTAAAAATTCTAATTTAGCATATTAGAATGATTCCTGAAGGGTCATGTGCAGTGTTGGAAAGGTTACTTTGGAATTGTAATAGGTTACAAATTACAAGTTACCCTATTTAAAATGTAATAAGTAGTGTAAATATTTAGATTACTTTATTAAAGTAATGTTACTGATTACATTTGATTACTTTTTGATTACTTTTCAAAATGCATAATGAATGTTTTCAACTGTTAATCATTTTTAAACCTTTAAAGCAGGTAGGATTAACCTTACAGTAGGACTCAACACCGATTATTGTCAGACTTTCAGACTTTAGCACCTCTTTTTACTTTGAGATTGTTCTGAGCTTAAATACAGATTTAGAATCAGAAGATAGTTTAATAGATTTGAAATTAAATCTTTGCATGACAGGAAACACTAGAATCTAACAATGCTTTGGAAAAAAAAATCAGTTAATCTTAAAAAATAAAGCATATGTATAAAACTAAATAGGAAATAAATCAGTTATTAAATAAGCATGTGTCCTATTCTGTGTCCCAAACACCCGAAACATTGGTGTCTCATATTTTAAAGCAGTCAATGCAATTTGGGAAAGAAGTCAATCAAATCTATATGTGTGTGAAAATATTCAGATGAAACCCCCCTTGTAATATTTAACTTTTTCATACAGTAAGTATCTGTAATTTAATTAAAAAAAAAATGAACAGGTTACAGATACATTTATTTTGTAATTAAATAATGTAATTATGTTACATATAACTAGTTATTCACCAACACTGGTCATGTGACACTGAAGACTGAGAGAGTAATGTTTGCAATCACAGGAGTAAATTACATTTTAAAATATATCAAATTAGAAAACAGTTATTTTAAATTCTAATAATATTTTGCAATATAACTGTTTTTACTGTATGTTTGTTCATATAAATGCTGCCCTGGTGAGCATACAGTAAAACATGTTAAAAAGATTATCAGGAATAATGAAACACTTGCGTTGTTGTTTACATGTGCTGTTTGTATCTGCAGCGAAACCATAATGTTTCTGCATCAGATATTCTACCAAGGGTTGAAAGCTCGAATAGCAAGCTGGCCAACATTAGTCTTGGGTGAGTGCACTGCCAGAGCATTTGGCAACCAACAGCAAAGAACATTCTGTAGACTCTTCAAATTGCAAGCTAGCTTTTTTAAAAGGTGCCACAGATCTGAGGCCCAGTCACACCGACTCTGATCTTCCTTCCTGTCCTTCAGCCGACCTATTTGACATCCTGTTGCCCATGCTGAACATCTACCAGGAGTTTGTACGCAACCACCAGTACAGTTTGCAGATCTTGGCCCACTGCAAGCAGAACCGCGACTTTGACAAGCTGCTTAAACAGTATGAAGCCAAGCCTGACTGTGAGGAGCGCACACTGGAGACGTTCCTCACTTACCCCATGTTCCAGGTGACCATAATCTTTCATTCAGGCTCTCATTACCATGCTATGAATCACAAGCTGGCTGGCAGCACATGGCAGGTCCTCATGTGCTTTTTTAGTTCCTTAAAGTAGGATTTTGTAGTGTATTCTGGTCCATAATGGCTTTTTTCTTGTAGAGTAAGCAGTTTCCATGTGATCTAGTCTAGCAAGGTCTACTTTGGGCTTTGCAGCGTTGGTAATAAATGTGCTGATGAGTGATAGAGCTCCCCGCTAAGCCTCCTTTGCAAGAATACAGTGAACACTGTTAGCAAAGTTGTGTTTGGATTTCCATGCATGCACATGACTAAGTGTGGATATGATGAGTGTGTTTGTTGCAGAAGGCAAAAAAAACAACCTCCTGTCTGACATTATGACGTGTGCTTCTTGTCTGGCAGATTCCTCGTTACATACTGACCCTCCATGAGCTGTTAGCACATACACCGCATGAGCATGTGGAGAGAAACAGCTTGGATTATGCCAAGTCAAAGCTGGAGGAGCTTTCCAGGTACATCAAAATGTGCCTCCAGCACACCCATCCATGACCATGTGTCAACATTGCTATATCATTTCTCACTACTCACAGGTTATGGGCCTTATTCATGAAAAAGAAGCTGAATGAAGCTGTAATTCGTTCCTGAAAAAAGATCATCAAAACAAATCAATTGCTAAATGCTATAAGAGTGTAATTTCCTCACCACTATTGGCACCAAATGGTACTGCAGTCTGACTGTGCAACCCGACTGGACTGAACATAATAGCATGGTGCCAGAGGAAGGACTATTATATATTATATATAAGGACTGTCTAACGGTTTGATAATGCCACAGAAAGTGCATACTTTTAAGTATGTGAATCACATTTTTAATATATTTTATTTATAGTTTACTATGTCAATTTAATTTTCATGCTATTCTTAATATTCTTAATATTCATTCTGTGATAATTTGTTTTCACGGTATTTTATAGCTTTAGTTTATTTCGTTTTTTAGCATTTTAATGCTAACTTAGTGGCTTAAGTTACATCATTTAAATTTATTATTAAAACTTACTATCTAGTGTTATTGCTAGTATTATCTAGTGGCATTTTCATGTTTAATGAAGACGAGTCTAAAACTAAAATTCTAATCATTTTTGTTTGATTTTGAGTTATTTTTGGAAACATGGAAATGCCATTTTAAATATATTAATATAATATGTTTTAATATATTTATTAAAATATGTAATATGCAAATAATAAAATACCTTTGTGGCCATTTTTATTTGATTTTATGTACTTTGGACATTTTTTATCATGATTTTTTTAAACAAATATATTAATATACTATATTTTTAAATACATAAAGTATGCAATATATAAATTGATCAAATTAATATATGGCCATTATATTTTATTTTATTTAGTTTTGGAATCATGAAAATGTAGCATGAAATGTATATCTACAATATGTTTTATAAATATATATTAAAATATGCCATATACAAAAAGTTATAGAGTTATATTTTAGTTATATAAATATAATTAAACTATATTTCGTAACTCAAAAGCTAACTAAAATATAATTTCAGTGAAACTAAAAATGTTTTCACTTTCGTTGAGTATTTCAGTTAATTTCTTTTCCATTTAGTTTTTTTTTTTCTGTTAAGAATAATATTAGTTTAAAAAAAAAACATTCAAAAATCTGTATGTGACAAAAATAACAACTGTGAGTGCTAAAATGATGTACCTCCACAGAATCATGCACGATGAGGTTAGCGAGACGGAGAACATTAGGAAGAACCTCGCTATCGAGCGTATGATCGTGGAGGGCTGTGAGATTCTCCTAGACACCAGCCAGACCTTTGTCAGACAAGGTGAACTCCTAACACACACACACACACAAATCCTCCTGAGCGCTCTGCTGAAAGGGGCCACAGATCCCTGATAAGTTTGGATTTGGATTCTCCTTTCCTTCTGTTCTTTTCTGCAAACTGTCACTCTTGTCACCTCTTATTGTCAAGACCCCCACCTCCCTCTTCTCCCCTTCCCACTCCAAGGCTTTTCTAGGCTGCCCTCTTTTCCCTGCAAGCACAAAGCGGAGCATTAACTCAAAGGATTGAGCACCCTAATCCTGCTAGTCTCCGTAGAGCACAGTGTGTTCAAAGACCAGACCAACTCTTTCATTTCCAAGTGTAATCACATTTTTACCAGTCAAACCTGGTGTTGAACCTGAGATCGGAAATGTCACTGATGCGCTGCAGGGTACGAAGACACAAGGAAACTGATAAGAGTCTGATAAGAACATATGTCAGTCCAGTATTTCCCCATTTGCTGGCATAGTATTTGTCTGCTCTGCGTTTCCCAACTTTACCTGCAGGGCTAACGCATCCTGCGCCTCTATGCATGTTTTTCAGGATCTCTGATACAAGTGCCCATGAGTGAGAAGGGCAAGATCACCCGTGGCCGACTGGGCTCTCTGTCTCTGAAGAAGGAGGGAGAGAGGCAGTGTTTCCTCTTCTCCAAACATCTGATCATCTGCACTAGAGGCTCTGGAGGAAAACTACACCTCACCAAGGTGAAACCTCATGCACTTCGCTACGCAGTCTTAAAAAAAGTACATACTAGGGGTGGTATGAAGAAGATATTGGACAGTTTTAAAGCTGTTTCAGCACATATTTTTCCACATACCATTCATTTTTAGGAGATGAAGGAACTTTTCTTAGATTTGTTAGCTTTTCAATGAACTTGTAAAAATAAACATTGCCATTAAAATGTAATAAAATAATCTAAAAATAATAGAATAAAATAAAATATTAAATAATCTATTAGTAGTAGCAGTAGTAGTATTAATAATTTTTAGTAATAATTGTTTTTAATGAATGCCCAACAAATTATCACATATTTAAAAGTATTCATAGTTCAAAGTTTTGAGATTAAGTAACTTTTATATGATTTTATAAGATTTTAATTCACTTTGCCACATGGAAATATAATAAAAATAAATATAATATAAACTGAAAATAATAGACAGCAACAATAATAATAATAATAATAATAAATAATATGCATTGCTTCTTGGAAATCAAATAATAAATAATAGAATAGAACAGAATTATCTAATTAATCAATTAATTAAATAACAACAACAATATTAGTCATGTTTTGATGAATGATCAGCATATTATCGACTTTTTCATAATATTTGTCAATCTTTTTTAAACCTATTTTAACTTTTTTTTAATGTATATACCATGTAGTGCAGTGCTTTATGGTATCATATTAAAATTGTGCTGTCACAACAGAATTATCCATTGTAATATAAAAAAAAACACTTGAAATCTGAGGCATATAATTCAGATAAATATTTTTTGGGCGGGGGAAGCTGTTTTTTGCTTGTTTGTTTTCTGATTTACATCGTTTCTTAATTTCTCAGAGGATGATATTTGAGTGTATCAGGTTCCTTGTTAAACCAGTGAAATTTTATGTTGTGCCCAGAAAAGGGTGATTACCACCTTCAGCAGACTGTAATTTTACCACATTCAATAAGCCACTATTGCTCTTGGTCTGTGGGGAAATTCAAGAAGGAGATTCTTTTAGTATGGCTGCTATTGATTATTTGATAGATTCTCAGAGCATGTCTGACTGTTGCTTGTCTCCGAATGGCAGAATGGAGTGGTGTCTCTCATTGACTGCACACTGATAGAGGAACCAGAGGGCACCGATGAAGAGTGTACGTATCAAAACTCTTGATTTAATCTTAAATCTATCATAAAATATCTCCAATAACAAAAGAAAGCTTACATTCTGACACTGATAAGAGACCTATGTACTTACCCGCACTGATATTGACGTGTTGTGGAAGTAGATCCAACCACAAATCTAATCACAATAGACCTCCACTAGATTTATTCCAGAGGATCACTACGCTTTCTTTTTTTCTCTTCAGCCAAGTCAGACAAGAGCGGTCAGGACATGGAGCACCTGGATTTTAAGATTGTGGTGGAACCCAAAGACAGCCAGTCCTTCACCATCATCCTGGTGGCCTCCTCACGGCAAGAGAAGTCAGCCTGGACCAGTGACATCAGCCAGGCACGTCTGCTCACATCAGATAGCACTGAGTGATCCACGCAGCCCTGAGCAAGACCTTCGCCTTTTACTCACATCCTGTGGTTCAAATACTGTTCTCACGCTCTTTTTCTCCCCTATCTTTCTCTCTTTCACTCTTTACTGCAGTGCATAGATAATATTCGCTGTAATGGGCTGATGATGAACGCCTTTGAGGAGAACTCTAAAGTCACTGTGCCCCAGATGATCAAGTAAGCACTTCTTCTCACACTAGAAGTCACTATGCTTTTGTAAATATGCAAATCACTCCTAACAATCTGTGTCACACGTTTAGGTCTGATGCCAGTTTGTACTGTGATGACGTTGATATCCGCTTCAGTAAGATGATGAACTCCTGCAAGGTGTTGCAGATCCGCTATGCCAGCGTGGAACGCCTGCTGGAGAGGTTGACCGACCTGCGCTTCCTCTCCATCGACTTCCTCAACACCTTCCTGCACTCCTACCGCGTGTTCACCAGCGCAGACGTAGTCCTTGACAAACTCATCACCATATACAAGAGGCCTATCAGCGCCATACCAGCCCGGTGAGCCAATTGGAAACGCACAGAAGATGTGATCACATGGGATGCATAGAGATGTTGACTGTAGACGGCTCTCATGTACATATAGTTGAGGTCAAAAATTTACATCCCCCTTTCAGAATCTGCAAAATGTTAATTATTTTACCAAAAGAATCGGGATCATACAAAATGCATGTTATTATTTAGTACTGACCTGAATAAGATATTTGACATAAAAGATGTTTACATATAGTTCACAAGAGGAAATAGTTGAATTTATAAAAATTACCCCATTCAAAAGATTGCACCCCCTTGATTCTTAATACTGTGTCGTTACCTGAATGATCTACACCTTGCATATGAGTCCTTCAGTTGTTGTCATTGTGAAAAGATGGATCTCAAAATTCATAAAGTCATTGTTGGAAAGGGTTAAAATACACAAAAATGCTGGAAAACCAAAGAAATTGTGGGACCTGAAGGATTTTTTTGAAGAACAGCAGACAGTTTAACTCTTCAGGACCAACAAGGAACTCATGAACAACTATCACTAAACAAGAGTTGTATTCAGCACAGGCTGCGGTGTATAATACTGATGAGTTTAATAACTTGATGTTAGAATAAAGCCGACTGACTAAAGCAGCATGGTGTTTGGTAGTCGATTAATCAGTCTTAAGGAAGCCCTTCATGACAAGGCTGATTTTGGTTATGTTTAGCTAATATTTATGGCATGTTTCTGCTCAAAAACAGCTGAATAGAGCAAGAATGAAAGGCAGGTTTTAAAAGTATGACTATATTAACCTGACATAGCTTCTTAAAGTTGCTCTTAATAATTTGTTTACTCCTTAAAAAGGCTGAAATATTATATATTTTTTTTTAAAATACACTGCCGTTCAAAAGTTTATAATGAGTAATTTGTTTTAAAGAATTTAAAGAAATTAACGCTTTTATTCAGCAAGAATGTGTTAATTGATTTTAAAAATAAGTGATAGTAAAGACATATTGTTAGAAAATATTTCTATTTTGAATATGCTGTTAATTTCTTATTTATCAAAGAATCCTGAAAAAAGTATCACAGGTTCCAAAAATAAATAAATAAATAAATATTGAAGGGGTCATATGATGCGATTTCAAGTTTTCCTTTCTCTTTAGAGTGTTACAAGCCGTTCATGCATAGTTAAGATCCCTAAAGTTGCAAAGATTAAAGTCTCAAAACCAAAGAGATGTCCACGCCCTCCTAAAATGCCTCATTTAAACACGCCACCACATGTCACTGTGTGGGACAATTTGCATAACACCGCCCAAATGTATACGCAAAGAAAGAGGGCGGGATTTATATTCTCTTTGCTGCCGTCAGGGCGTTATGTCCTGGAGACGCTGTGTTTCGTCGTGAAAGCGAAAGTACTTTGTTTGGCCTTCCAAAACAGGACACAACTAGAAATCAGTGGTTAAGTTGAATTTACAACACTGTTCCAGAGCAGTACAATGCAAGTATTAGAGTGTGTGCAGCGCATTTTACAGAGGACTATTTCCTGAACCTGGGAGAGTAGCCTACAATGCCAGCTGTGCACAAAGGCTGTTTCTATAAAGTGGGGCAATTCCAACTTTGCAAGGACAGTCTGGCGCTTCTGACTCACAGCCTGTAAGTATGTTTTCATATTTAAAGAATTTGCCACTGACCATTCAAACGCGAGTTTTGAGCTGTGTAGAGTAGCCCTTGTTGTTTGTCGTTTTGTCCGATCACATATGCAGACATTTTAATGTTTACGTATAAAAAGACAGTATAACTCACTATAATCAGATTATGTCCCCACTGTATGCAACAAATGCCTCGTTTATAATGGTTTTTATTGTTTTCGCCACACTGGGACACGCCATCACAATAGGTCAGGGGTGTAACATTTCCATCACGTTCTTAAGGTATTTGGCCAATCACAATGCACCGGACAGCTGGCCAATCAGAGCACACCTCGCTTCTCAGAAGGAGAAAGGGGAAAGGGAAGTGGTGTGTGCCCAAGTATGATGACCCATACTCGGAATTTGTGCTCTGCATTTAACCCATCCAAGTGTACACACAGTAGTGAACATACACCCGGAGCAGTGGGCAGCCAATGGTGCGGCGCCCGGGGAGCAGTTGGGGGTTCGGTGCCTTGCTCAAGGGTCTCACCTCAGTCGTGGTATTGAGGGTGGAGAGAGTGTTGGGTATTCACTCCCCCACCTACAATCCCTGCTGGACCTGAGACTCGAACCCACGACCTCCGGGTTACAAGTCCAACTCTCTATCCATTAGGCCATGACTGCCCAGAACGATGAGCTTTGTAAAAATCGACGCATTTCAGAAAGGCGGAGCATAGAGGAGCAACAATAATGTACAGTATATGGAAAATAATGTGTTTTTTGAACCTTAAACAACATAAACACATTGCATTACACCAAATACACAAAATAATGTTCTTTTTAGCAACGTCATATGACCCCTTTAAAGCAGCACAACTGTTTTGAACATATAATGATAATAAATCAAAATGATTTCTGAAGGATCATGTGACACTGAATACTGGAGTAATGGCTGATGAAAATTCAGCTTTTCATCACAGGAATAAATTATATTTTAAAGTATAATAAAATAGAAAACTGTTGTTTTAAATTGTAATAATATTTCACAATATTGCTGTTTTTTTTTCTTTATATTTGATCAAATAATTGCCGCCTTGATGAACAAAAGATACTTCTTTAAAAAACATTAAAAAAAAATCTTATCGCTGATCCCAAACTTTTGAACAGCAGTGTATATATTAACATTATTACAATTTAAAATAACTGTTTTCTATTATAATAGATTTTAAAATACAGTTTATTCCTATGATGGCAAAACTGAATTTTTAGTAGCTGTAATCTTTACTGTCTTCAGTGTCATATCATCCTTCAGAAATAATTCTAATATGCTGATTTGCTGCTCAAGAAACATTTCTTATTATCACAATTGATAACAGTTGTGCTGCTTAATATTTTTGCGGAAACCATGATACATTTTATCAAGATCCTTTGATGAATAGAAAGTTAAAAACAGTTACATATTTACTGTTACTCTTGATCAATTTAATGCATTCTTGTTTAATTAATTATTAATTTCCAGGAAAAAAAGTAAAATCCTTTTAAACCCAGAATTTGAATGTATTGTAAATATAAGAAAAGTCTAAAAAAAGTAGTCGACCTGTTTAGTTGGTTGTTGGAGGACCTATCATTATCCATCTCTAATTCTCAGCATTTTTTATGCCGTTTGATGGACTTGTATCTTGGCACAGATATATAAATGCACATGCAGCTCTTCATGAGCAGCAGGTCTTTGCTTTGCTGGAGTTGTGTTCTGGAGTGAGAGAGAATGAAAAAGCTATTCAGTGTGATAGGAGAGAGGTCACACCAGTGTTTGTCACCCTATAGTGAGAACAAGCGAGCGTCTGCGTGCGTACGGGATAAAAGGAGAGAAAAGAGAGTGAAATAGAAAGAAAGCCAAAGGGGAAGGGAGTGAGATGTGCTGGAGTTGCTAAAGGCTTGCGAGAGGTCACACTAATGCATGTCGCCCTGCTCTATGTATGTGTGTGTTCTGCTGGAAACAGCTGTAATTGGGCCCTGCAACATCGCCTGTGTGCCTGCCTGACTGATGCATCTCAGCGGGGCTCTGTCGCCATCACCTTAGCAACCGGCCACTCTGCTGCAGGACCCCACCCTCCGCCCGTGTCGCATCTGCGAGATGAAATATTTAGTGTGCACGTTTTGCAGCCAGAGCAGCCTCTCTCACTCGCTCTCTCTCTATCGCATGCACGCTGTATTTTCGTCTCGCTTTCTGCGTCTCCTCCTCCGGTTGGCTCCGGAGACGGAGATCCAGGCAAATCGGTAAGAGCCGGGGACCTCCCACACACCCACAGCCTGTAGCACCCACTCTCCCCTGGGCAGACTGCATGGCTGTGATGCCTCCCCAGACCTCCCCCGCTCAGCTGCCCTGCCTCAGCTCCAACGGTCACCCAGACTGTCATAAGAGGGGCTATTTCTGTGCAGGCATGACGTGTAGGGGTGGCTCGATGTGTGGGAAAGCTTCTCTGCAACGCTCTCCAACCTTATAGAGAGATGTGAAGAGTAGGCTGTTTATGCTCCGCAGAGGCGCTTTTCTCTGTCAGCGCATATACCCTGAGCACACTGCGCGGCGTTGGGAAGCCATTATGGGCTAAATCATGAGCTGCAATGAGAGGCAAATACATAATTGTTGTCCTTTTATAGGTTAGTGGTGCGCTGACGGTGGTTTTCTAAATCTGGACTCATTTAAAGGTGAAGCGTGTCATTTGGTGTCTGTAGTACTAGTGACACTGAACTGAAAAAAATTAGTTTTTTTTTCAGACAGGTTCCCATTGGTTGGAGTGTTAGCTTCATATTGATCTTAAACTCTTTATTGTTAATTTATTTCAGGGAGATCATTTGAATGGCTTCCTTATCTTGTTGTATCTATATATTAAGCTGGAATGACAGAAAGTATTGAAAAAACATTGGAAAAAAAATATTTACAGTCCCATTCAAAAGTTGGGGATCTGTAAGATCTCTTATGCTCACTAACACGTCTCTTAAGCTCAGAAAGGTTGCATTTATTTGATCAAAAATATGATTAAAAAACAGTAATAACGTGAACAATTATTACAATTTAAAATAACAGTTTTTTATTTAATTTATGTTAAAATGTAATGTATTGCTGTGATGGCAAAGCTGAATTTTCAGCAGTGTCATCAGTGACACTTCAGTGTCACGTGATCCTTCAGAAATCTTTCTAAAAAGCTCATTTGGTGCTCAAGAAACATTTCTTATTATTGTCAAAGTTGAAAACAGTTGTTTTTTGTGGAAATTGTGATTTCTTTCAGGTTTCTTTAATGACTATAAAGTTCAAAGGAACAACATTTATTTAAAAAAATAAATAAATAAACATTATTACTGTCACATTTTATTAATTTAATGCACCCTTGCCAAATACAAGTATTACATTCTTTAAAAAATATTATTTAAAAAAAAAAAAAAAAACTTTTAAATGGTACTATATTTAAATTTAATTTGAAAGTCATTGAAATTTTCAATTCCTTTTCTGAAATTGCATGTCCATATTTGACAGCCTCAGGAGGTTTAAATCAAGACAACATGGTCATTAAATGAGCCCTCCCTCCTGCTCTTTTCAACACATAGATCCCTGGAGCTGTTTTTTGCAAGCAGCCAGAACAACAAGCTCCTCTACGGAGAGCCACCGAAGTCGCCCCGTGCCAGCCGCAAGTTCTCCTCCCCACCCCCGCTGGCCATCACCAAGACCTCGTCCCCCAACCGCCGCCGCAAACTATCCCTCAACATCCCCATCATCACTGGTGGGAAGGCTCTGGACCTGGCTGCCCTTAGCTGTTCCTCCAATGGCTATGCAAGCATGTATTCCTCCATGTCCCCTTTCAGCAAGACCACGCTGGACATCAACAAGCTCTACGTGTCCAGCCCCGTCACCAGCAAGATTCCTGACGAGGGCGAAGGCAAGACGGACAAGGCTGATGAGGCTTCACTGTGCAAACAGGGTGAGATCATACTGCAAATAAGTACACCAAAATTTCAGTAGTACTAGAATCATTTTTGTTTCTCGACCACAGCATAAACATAATAACACAGCGCTTTATTTTTTTAAAATTATATTCATAATATTTATTAGTACAAATGGTAACACTTAAAGTCTTTATGTATATATAATGCATTATAAAAGTAGTTATAAAACATTATGCCTTGTAGTGCGCCTTATAATGCATTGTACAAATTAATGAATAATAGTAACCACAGTTAACATTACATTATAACTTTATAAATGTATTGTTACACTGTGCATTTTAAATTTGGTTATAATTATTTACAACAAGATACGATGTATTACAATGCACATTATGAATAATTATTATGCATTATAACCTTTACTAACATTTTATAATGCATTATCCGTAGGCTTTAAGTAAAGTGTTACCAAAATATTTTATATTGTTAGTAAATATTATGAATATAATTTTTAAAAATATAAATTTTTAGTTTTATATTGCTGAATATTTGAATACACACATGTCTGTGTGTGTATTTATAGATATTGTTATAATTTAACAAACTCAGCAATGGCTTGTACCTTCAAGTATAGTCAGACAGACATTGATATACTATTATAGTATTTGTTTTTGTTTTATTAAAGATTTATTTTTGGCTTTTTTTAGCCTTTATTTTGATAGGACAGTGTTTAGACAGGAAGCAAAGTTGGAGAGAGAGAGGGGGCACGGGATTGGGAAAGGTTCAGATTTGCTGTTTTCATTCTAATAGTAATTTTGTTGTGTCTATTATTTTTATTAGTTTTTGTCTTTTTTTTTGTATTCTATTAGGTTTTAGCTTTTAGTTTTAGTCAATGTAGTACCTTTCTTCACCTTAACTAAACAAAATAAAAAAATGTTCCCAGACTGAAATAAAATACATTTTTATATATTTTATATCAGTTAATGTTTATTTTATTTCAGGTTTAAAAATTTAATTTTTTTATGGTTTTAGTTTTATTTTGAGTTGAGGATACAAATCCTTTTTAATCATACCAGTACTTTTTAAATGCAGACTACAAACTGTCATAACATGGTGGGATTGTGTTGTTTCATGTGTTCGATGTTATGCATATGGATAACTGTAATACCTATGACTGATTTTCTCTAGACATTTCAGTGAGGGAGGAAAGTGACAACGACCAGATCCAGAGTGACGAGGCAGAGGCTGAAGTGTCGCCCACCAAATCACCCACCACTCCCAAAAACGTCAAATGCAAAAACTCCTCAGGTAGAAGACACTCTGTCCTAGACTTCCCTGCCATGTTGTTATCGCTCACTGACATGAATACCAGAGCACCTGCATCTCACGCTGACAAGCCACCTGCACCCTTCAGACCAGCCAAATGTTGCATTTATCAGTGGCTCAAAATGGCAGACTCGCTGAGTGTTTAATTCAAAAGTCCAGTAAGGTTTGCGAATTTAGCTAGATGTAAAAACTTCAAGTTCCTTAGCATTTGAGATGTCGCTACATACTGCTCGTTTTTTGTTCCCACGTGTCGCTCATGTTTTAAAGTACACGCTGTATCTGTAAACGTCTGAAGTGATCCTGAGGACGTAGATGGAAGCCTCGCAAGACACGATTCATGCAAAATCTCATTAATTCTGTAGGTTTAAAAAAAAAAAAAAAAAGCTCAGGGAAATGCCAAAGGAGGCGTGAGTAGGTGTTTGGAAAACTTGTGCCATAGCAACCATTAGCATGTATTCTCTCTGCCACCCTGGTTACTGGGTTTGTTTGAGTGCGGTCGATGCATTGCAACAGTACTGTCTCCTTGCTTTCGAAACTAAATTAAATGGGGGTTCAAAGGTCAACGATCACCCTGTTGTTTCATATGTGTGACACAGTATTGCCATTAAGCTTTAGAAGGCTGTAGAAGAATAAAGCATGTTTAGGTTACCCTTGGGGGGGGGGGGGTCTAAACCTTACCTGAAGCATGCAACAACAAACTCGCTGCTTTTGTTATTTTCTGAGAGTGTATTTGAGACATACATCTTAGTGAAATGATGAGCTATTTTTAGTCTCAACCATCTTGAGAACCAGAGCCCTGCCTATTGTCTTGATGAAGACGCAGTCTGTGATTTTATGTTTCGTACCGCCACCTACTGGATGCATAGATGCTCTACATCAATGCCGCATCATCATTCTTATGCTCCAAAAATACATTTTTCATATGATAACATGATGCATTAGCCTGTGGAAAGTGCTTGCAAGTACAAAACTAACAGTATGGAAATATGTGCTTATTTTGGTCTTGCTGACAGTCGCAGACAATCTGGGTTGTGGTTTTTGTTTAACAGTCGTTGGGTGCAGTAGATATTTGTGACATTTTCATATGTCATCATCGGAGGCTTATCCATAGTGGAGATAATGTCACTGCCTCCATTATTTCTGCACGAGTCTATCTTGTCTTATTTCACACCTGCTGTACCCTTAAAGAGGAAGCACTCTGAAACACAGTGAATTCACATTTACTTATATTTTATCTGGACTTTTTAGTTTTTGGGCTACCAGCAGTTTTAGGTAACTACAAGTTTTAGGTACACCGATATTCTTCTTAATTCAGCTCAAATCTCTTAGTGTACAGATTCAAACTTTGTACTGTAGATCATTTTAGATAGTTCTTAGATTTCTAATTGCCCGACTGCAAAATCATAGGAAAATTGTTATATTACTTCAATTGTTATATTACAAATGCTCTTTATTAGAATTGTATTGAATGAGCCACATTCAAAACTGTTGCAAAAAGTGTGCTGGTAAAATATTTTGCAGTCACAAACAGCACTAGTACAGTGATTTATATTACTGGTTTGTTAAAATTTCAGTAATATTATATTATTAATTCAGCTTGAATATCTTAGTGTACAGATTTAAACTTTGTTTGTAGATTATTACTTAAGGCTTAGTTGTGCTGTTTACTCGTATTACTTTTTAATTTTTGTACATTTTTATGAATAAAATATTTAATAAAATATAAAATCTTAAAATATTTCATATTAATGTTTGAAAATCTTTCTTATAAAATAGCTCTTAGATTTCTGATTGTCCAATGGTGCTGCAAACTGACTGTTAATCGAATTGTTAAATTACTTTGTAACCATAAACAGCTTAACACTGTAATCAATATTAATTAAAATGTAATTAATATTATATTCTTGTTGTTACCATCATTTTATCTTATAGTAGTATTATCAATAATAAATTTGACTCTTTACTGGTTTATTGCTTTGGCTTACAATTAATTAAATGTTCACAAAAATGTAACTGACAGTGATAGAATCATCCTAATATTTGCACACTGAACTATGCTTGTTTTTTTTCTTCTTTTTTTGTTTTTTCTTTCCTTTTTTTAAAATGCCGGTACTTTCTATCACTTGAAGTATACAAAAATTATATTTATTTGTTTAAATCTCTTAATTGGTATTGAGTAACTGACTAATTTTGAAATGAAAGCTATATTAACATGGTATTAACCTCCATACATGCATTTAACAATCATGTGTTCTGTTTGTCTTTCTCTCTGGGCAGAATTCTCTCTGTTCTCATACAATAATGGCATGGTGATGTCGTCCTGTCGGGAGCTGGATAACAACCGTAGCGCCTTGTCTGCCGCTTCTGCCTTCGCCATTGCCACTGCTGGTGCCAACGAGGGCACGCCAACCAAGGAGAAGTACCGCCGCATGTCTCTGGCAAGCACAGGTAGGATTCAGCAATCTGTTTCAATCTCTCATAGGCTGTGGATATTTGTTGCCTGGCAGAAGAAGGATTAATGTGAATTTCAATTGGTTATCAGGGTTCCCCACGGATCAGAGGAACGGAGATAAGGAGTTTGTGATTCGTCGAGCAGCAACTAACAGAGTTCTCAATGTCCTCAGGCACTGGGTGTCCAAACACTCGCAGGTGAGAGGAAGTAAACATTATACACTTTTAAAAATAAAAGGGTTTTGTAGCAGCACCATCGAAGATCAATTTTTGGGTTCCCAAAGAACCTTTCAGCAATCAGTTCTTAAAATGTGTATGTTTGTAGGACTTTGAAACCAATACTGAGCTCAAAATGAAAGTGATTAGTTTCCTGGAGGAAGTGATGCATGACCCTGAACTTCTGACCCAAGAAAGGAAAGCTGCTGCCAACATCATAAGGTGAGTGGAGTCTGTTTACACCCTGACAGAATCAATGCTCACATGTAGTGTGTTGCAATAGCTGGATTACCATGTCCTGCAATATTTCAGATTTCTGTAATCTGATAAACGCTTATTCGTGTGATTAAATCAGTAGTTTTGCTTGTTTTTTCTATCTTTTTGGACAGGACATTGACACAGGAGGATCCTGGTGACAATCAGATCTCTCTGGAGGAGGTGCTGCAGATGGTGAGTGGGGAGATTCTGGGTCATCCTCCAAATTACTCAACATTTCAGTGCTAAAATAATCAGAACTTCAAGTTTGGGGTCAGTAAGATCATTTAATGTTTTTGAAAGAAGACATTGTCGCTTTCCTCCCTCACTTATATTCTCAAAATGCAATCTTGTGACAAATGTTTTCTATTTTTGTAATACATTCATTTATATTCTTTTATCTATTCTGTAATGGCAAAGTTGAATTTTTAGCAGCTGTTACTCTGGTGGCACATGATCTTTCAGAAATCATTCTAATATGCTGATTTTATCCAGAAACATTTATTTTTATTATCAATGTTAAAAAATAGTTGTGCTTCTCAATAGTTTTTGTGTAATCTGTGGTATTTATTCATGATTCTTTGATGTGTAGAAAGAATCAATAGGTTCTTGTTGTTGATTTGGGTGTTTTCTGGAAAATAACTGTTTTGTTAAATTATAAAAGTCTCTGTTACTTTTGATCAGTTTAATCCATTTTACTGACCCAAAACTTTCGGCTTGTAGTGTATATCCAGAACTCCTCTTCTCTGTCAAATTGTATTACAAAGTGTATAGTATATTTCACTATTTATAAAAGTGTGTAAACTGTGCTGAAATTCATTATTCAGTGTCTTATCTAACTGTTTTGTTACATAGGCGGAAGGAGGAAAGTCAGAGCCTTTCGAGAATCATTCGGCTCTGGAGATCGCAGAACAGCTCACCCTGCTGGACCACCTTGTTTTCAAAGTCATACCATATGAGTAAGTGTGATTATGTTTCGTTTTATTCATTCTTTAGATAACTAGAGAGTAAACTGATGACAATTAAAATTATGTTATTAATGTGCATACAACATACAACTTTTACATGAATGATTACATTTTTCATTTTGGGTGAACTATGGATTTTACAAGAAAAACTTAATGACATCGTTTGATTAAATTCAACTTAATACTCAAAGATCTGTGAAGAAATGTGAAGGATATTATAACCTATTTATGAACATGCCATAATCCCTACAGTAATTGTTTTCTCTTAAATGTGTTTGTCATGAACAGGGAGTTTTTTGGTCAAGGATGGATGAAGAACGATAAAAATGAGAAGACACCTTACATCATGAAAACGACAAAACACTTCAATGATGTAAGTGTTCAGTGTGAAAACATCTGGTCCTAGTTAAGTGCAAAGTTGTTGCAATGTGTTTGTTGTTGCATTGTTTCAAATAAAGCATAATGAACACAATGTTGATATACCTCTGTCTCTTTTAAAGATCAGTAACCTGATCGCTACAGAGATCCTGCAAAGTGAGGATGTGAATGTACGGGTAGCAGTGATGGAGAAGTGGGTGGCGGTGGCCGATATCTGCCGCTGTCTCCATAACTACAATGCCGTGCTGGAAATCACCTCATCCCTAAATCGCAGCTCCATCTTCCGTCTGAAGAAGACCTGGCTCAAAGTGTCCAAACAGGTGGGGAACTACCTGATAAAACCTAATCAAAATTAAATGAATAGACTTTAGATTTAAAGTAACAACAGTGGAATTTAAGACAATAAAGAATATTTACTGGACTCCTCCTGTTGATTCAGTATTGATGAACTGTTATTTGATGTTGTTAGATCTGAAAGTATGTGACAACTGAAAACATTTAACACACTATCATTCCATTTAAATCAAAGACTAAAACAGTCATTGACAAGCTGCAGAAGTTGGTCTCATCTGAAGGAAGATTCAAGAACCTCAGAGAGGCCTTAAAAAAGTAAGTTTTTTTAAACACCTGTAGTAAGTCAGTACTTGTTGCTGTAATTTAAGTCAGACTTTTGTATTTGAGCAAATGGGTTATTTTATTTTATTTTGGTTATGATAATGTGATACGGCTATTTAGAAACTGGCATGGCTAACAGTGCATTTTTTTCCTAATATTTCTGCTAGTTGTGACCCTCCCTGTGTACCATATTTGGGAATGTACCTCACTGACTTGGCCTTTATTGAGGAGGGGACGCCCAACTACACAGAGGACAACCTAGTCAATTTTTCCAAAATGAGAATGGTAGGTGTTTTTTAGATGCATTTCTTTAATGCATGTGTGGGAAAGAGTTATAGGTATAATTTTGTTTTCATATTTTCTTCATTTTACAGATCTCCCACATCATCCGAGAAATCAGGCAGTTTCAGCAAACGGCATACAAGATTGATTACCAGCCAAAGGTATTGAACTGATGTTGGTTTGTACTGACAAAATATAGGGTTTCATGATCAACATTCACTAGTAAAATTTGTGGTTGCCAGGTTTGCTATGTTTTGTTCTGTACATAATTATATTAAGATTAAAAACAGTTCGAACTGTAAAGATCCGAAATTTTCGCATACATTTTTCCATTTTTTTTTCGTATTCGTCATCCTTTCCTATCAAAATGATTGCTACAGACGCGAAACCTGGTCCGAATTTTTTTATGACAGATGAAAGTTTCGAAGGCAGTGTGTAAACTTGAACATGAAGTCATATTTATTTTTTAACGTGCGAAAAGTTCGGACGAGAATTTTGGACTCAGTGTGCAAAGACCTTTAAGCCCAACAGAATGCAGAAACACATTACGGTAGCTCTACAAAACCATTTAATCACAAAATCTTCATAAAAACTAACCTTCACTCACATTAATTCACCTTTCGAAAGTTAAAATCAAATTTGTGTTTGAAATTGTCTCATAATTGTTTATGAGAATATTCTCTTTTCTGCACTCTTAAAATCTTAATTTAATTTGTTCTTAATTTGAATGGATGGTTCCATGAAGAAACTTCCCATTGGACAAAAAGGTTATTTTCTAGTGGGAAAAAAAGAAAGTTTTTCACACTAAAAAAGTGTTTTTTAAAGCACTGAGAGGTTATTTGTGGAACCTTTGTGGTTCTTCTGTGGCATTGCTTTGGAATCTAGAATGTAGGAAACTCGAACTGAGAATTGAGCCATGGTTGTATTGAAGAATCATCTTCGATACAAAACTGACACCCTGTTTGTCTTTTCAGGCAGCACTGTATTTACTGGACAGAAGCTCAGTAATGGATGAAGAAGGCCTGTATGAAGCCTCTCTCAGAATTGAGCCTAAAGTGCCCAACTGAAAGAGGCTCTGCCTAACGTCGACACAATGTACAGACACCACGCTCTCTACAGTATACATCCATGTGTTCTGTTATGTAACATGATTATTACTCCTGGATGTGTTTCCTTGTTTTTTAGTCGTAACCAAATGTTGCCTAATTGTTTCAGATCTTTCACTGAGAACTTACCTGTTGATTTCAGCCTTTGTTCTTTAGGGAATCACATTTTTTTCCAAATCCAAAGTATGCTTTAAACAGTACTTAATACAGGATATAATCCTAGTTCAAGGTGTGGTTGTCTCTTTAATTGATAAGGCTCATCCACATCATTTTAATCAAATATGAAAAGCCGGCAGGAGCATTTTGAGATTTTAATAGATGCATGTAACTAATTTACAGTATATGCATACAATGTAGCAATGTGGAAAGCTGATATATTACTGTATACAACCAAGCATATAAAAACACTTATACTGTTATACTACTATATTCCATGTCACTGTACTTAGCAGAATTAACTCCAGCATTTTACATCTATTTGTTGCGATAATTAACATCCATCCCTTGATTTTTCAAAGGGTTGGTTGGAAATGCCTAAACTGCCATGACATTTTTTAACAATTTTGGCATGACTTAATAAAGCTGACAGTGAAGAGCTTGGTAATTATATTACATTAAAAAAACTTAGAATATGTCTCCTATTGGCCAATAAGGATTTTGATTCTTGCATGCAAAGTTTATTTTGCAGAAATCTTTTTCTTTTTTTTCTTTTTTTTTTTTGATTTCCTCACCTCAAAAAAATTGACTATTTCTTCATAAAAAGAAGCAAGAACTGCATTTTATTTTCGTGATTGTTTACCCATGTAATGTTTTCGTTGCTCACAGCCACATTTTTTAGCATTTTGGGAAAACACTATCCTTCTACGCCAGAGTATCCAGCTATTGTACATTTACAGACAATCTATGTCCTTCTTCCTGTTCCAGTGATTGTGGAACGTGACTGAATATCACTTTGTAAAATGCATTGTCGTTTAAGAGTATGATCAAAAGTGAATGACCTTCCCGCTTGCAGCATACAAAAGGTATTTTTGTAGTCCTAGAATAAAGGCGTAGGGTTCTGCATCCTTACCTAAAAAGAAAGAAAGAAAAAAAAAAACAACCGTAGAAACATTTTTGTACAAACATTGTCAACTCGCCACACAGAAAAGTATTCTGTATATTTTGTACATGCAGCCCTATGTATTTCTTAACATACTAGTTTAAAGCACACCTCTTTAAAGCGTTGTATCCTTTGCTTACACTCAATGCTATATGATTTGTGATTTTGAAACCATGATCTAGAGGTAGAGGACTTTAAAGTGTTTTTGCATATACTGTAATCCTGTCTATAATCATTATCTTAGCAGGAATATAGTAATGTAGTGCTTATTCTGTGAATATTTGTATGTATTTTTACTATGTACAGTCTGGAAACACACTAAACGCTCATGTGGCAGGCATGCAACACTATCAGCCAGAAACTTTAAAAAGGACAATATATATATATATATATATATATATATATATACATATATACATACTGTATACACATCTATGTGCACATACTCTTATAAATGATATATAAACATACAAACAAACATTTTGCAGTTAGCAATACCCAGTGGTATGAGAATTATCTTTCAACCCTTAAGTTTATTTCCACGGCTCGGGAAATATTTCCAGTTTTTGTACAAAATAGAAAAAATAAATGAACAGAAAAGAAAAAGAAAGAAAATTAAATAAACTGTATGTTTCCTGATTACCTCTTGCTAATAAATCTATTCTATCTCAGGGGGATATTGCTTCCTTGTATGTGTTTTTGTCATGCTCACATCATTTGGTTCTCTTAAAAATTGGGCCATAAGTGTATTATGTATACAGGCCTCGTTTATTTTTAAAAAGGCAGGTTTTTAGTATTTACATTTATGCAATTAAGTAAACAGTGTTTGTTTGCTCTGATATTATGCTGCCTTATATACAAAATTATCCATTACATAATTGTAAGACTTTATAAATAGCTTGCACGTGGATTATTTACACCAATGCAATCAATTTTTGTTGTAAAATAATAGAGTTTTATCATATCTTTATGACACTTTTATGTACATAGTATATAGTTGTGTTCAGGAAAAATATTGGGTGTAAACCAAAACCCAGTTTGTCTTGAAGACTGGCTAAAAGCAAGTGCTACTGTAAGCTAAATTTAAACTTAAAGTAACACATCAACATTGCAGCTCCTGAGGAGGCGACCCGCTCTATGTAAAATAAAACAGCTTTATCTGAGTGCATGTTTTACTGATATATCTAAAAAAATGCTGCTCATTTCTTTGTTTATACCGTTTGAATTATCAAAAGAATATTGAGTGCACCTTTAACCCAAAGAGCAGAGGACAATGAAAGCCCTCCCTCGTGTAGGAGGAGTGCTAAAGCTCATGTGATGAGATCTCATATATTGTAGTGCTGTTGTGCTGCTCGCAGGGTTGAAGATGAACAGGCTGATTTTACCGGTTCTGTTTGCCGTTCTCTATCAGGTGCATACATCTCCACTGCACACTGAAGGTAAATTTTCAAACCAGCTTTTGACTTTGAGCGTTTTTTTCTTCCACGTACGTGCGCCGTTGCGTATTACTTTCGCTTTTGGCTTTGGCGCTTAGTCTTCAATACAAATGCATAACAAGTTTACGACCACTTAGCCTTATGTTTTATAGACTTATAGGCTATAGTTAAATATTTAAAATATATTTTATGTACTAAAATGCAAATGATTCATTAATTTAAACTTCACAAAGGAACTTTGGAGAATTGTTGTGTGCATTAAAAATGAAAACGTAAATGTTTATTTGTTACAGATGAGTATCTTTTCAAATCATGGATGTCTCAGGTAAGAATAAGTTAATTAAGTTCATGTCGCAACACAAGGAAATTTATGGCGACACTAGGAAAGAAGTGAAAATTAGAAAGAGGAAGGAGAGTAACTTTATTTATTATTTTGCAGTATAACAAAAACTATGAGATAAATGAATATTACCAGCGGCTACAGACATTCCTGGAGAACAAGAAGAAGATTGAGCGACATAATGCAGGAAACCACAAGTTTTCAAGTATGACAGATAGCCTATAATCTAACTTTCTGAAGTCTTTGTTTTAAAGCAGTGTTATGTAAATGGTGTTAAAAAAACACACACAAATAACATTTCTCTGCACTTTACAGTGGGACTGAATCAGTTTTCAGATATGACCTTTGCTGAATTTAAAAAGTCCTACCTCCTGACAGAACCTCAGGTATTATTTTTAACAGCCTCTCGTGATCAATGAGGAAATAGGAAAGTACCACAATTCATGAATATTTTACAACCTGACAGAACTGCTCCGCCACTAGAGGGAATCATATGAGCAGTAATGGGCCTTATCCTGATATGATTGACTGGAGAACGAAAGGACACTATGTAACTGATGTCAAGAACCAGGTAGCTTGCTTATCTTGCTCTAATAATCCTCTATTGTACTTACAGTTTATTAGTAAATAGTGCTCATGCTTAATCGATGACACTATTTCAGGGGGGTTGTGGTAGCTGCTGGACTTTTTCCACCACAGGCTGTCTGGAGTCTGTCACTGCTATTGCCACAGGGAAACTCCTACAACTAGTATGTAAATGTTGCTTTTCATTTAACAATGACTGTGAACATTCATCATTAGATATTAATAATGTATTATTATTCAATTTAGTATCAACATTGTAATGAATATTCAAATTTTCTGCCCTTTGGCAAGTTCAAACAAACCCCAAAACAGCACATTAGTAACAAAACATAACTGAGATATATAAAACATCAGGGTATTTTGTCTAACCTCTTCTTGCATTGTTTTACAGGCAGAGCAGCAGCTTGTTGATTGTGCAGGTGCGTTCGACAATCATGGATGCAATGGGTGAGTTAGACAAAATGATTAATGAATTCATCTTGGCTTATTCTATGGTTTTAAGAGTAAAGTCTTAACTGTAAAATGGTCTAAACAACATTTTATTCACGTCACATGCTTTTTAGTGGCCTCCCAAGTCATGCCTTTGAGTACATCATGTACAACAAAGGTCTTATGACAGAACAAGATTACCCCTACAAGGCTATAGTAAGTATTTTACCATTTTAACTATTGTTTTCAAGAGTTAATTTATAAAGTGCTGACATTTATTCATACTGTATTTGCTTGTAGCAAGGTGACTGTAGATTCAAACCGGAGTTGGCTGCTGCCTTTGTGAAGGATGTTGTAAACATTACAAAGGTAAGTGATGGTCTGTGTACAAATATTATTAAAACTTCATGTCTTCACGCTAACTGTAAATCCCTGTTATTAGTATGATGAAATGGGCATGGTGGATGCTGTGGCCAGGTTGAACCCTGTCAGCTTTGCATATGAAGTGACATCTGATTTCATGCACTACAGAGATGGAATATACAGCAGGTTAGGATGAAATATATGTACATTTGCATTTATACTGGATTCATTTCTGACAGTTCATGGGAATTTCTGTAATGTTATGACTGTATTTTATAGCACCGTGTGTCACAACACTACTGACATGGTGAACCATGCAGTGCTTGCTGTGGGCTATGCTGAGCAGAGCGGAACCCCGTACTGGATAGTGAAGAACTCCTGGGGAGCCAGCTGGGGAATTAACGGGTCTGTTTACATGATTTACTCAAATGTTGTGCTGCTGTAAGGTTAAAAAATATAGTAGTGATTCTATATGAAACTTGACCATTTGAGCAAGTTAATAACAGTAAATGTGATGTCTTGTTATTTCCCATACAGATATTTCTACATCGAGAGGGGAAAGAACATGTGTGGACTTGCTGCATGTTCATCCTATCCTTTACCTTTGGTGTAAATGACTGAAAAGTATTTTCTTACACCATGAAAAGGGAGACAAGTTATTACATTTACTCTCACACAAAATCATTTTCTGCACAATGAGCCATTATAGTCTAGTCTAGCTGTCAGTATGAGAATAAGAATGATTTACATTCGTTAAAAATATTCAATGACACTTCATTTCTATTAATATGCTTAATGTTGAAGTTGTCTACTTTGTTAAAAATAAGAATTTGTCATATTCATGTTTGCAACCAAAATTAGTGTACTGAAATAAATATATTCTCAGGGATTAGTGTGTGTGTGTGTGTGTGTGTGTGTCCTGTCTTTTTATGGATCACTTTCCATCAGATTAATGGTGTTCATCCATTAAGTTTAAAGTCTTTAAAGACTTTTAAAAAGTAAAAACTACAAAAGACACTGCAGACATTGCTGGAGAACTTATGTTTAAAATTTACTGTATTAAAATTAACTTAAAATGAATTTTTAAGTTAATTTGTTTCTGATGCTTCTTAATTAAATACAGTGAGACTGTACTTCCTTGCTGAAATAGAATGTGTAATTCCACAGCAAACCAGTATGTGGCAACCTAAACCCACATCTAATGCTTCAGCTACAACAGTGTGCGCTAGAGAGAAAGTAGTTATTTATGTACTTATTAGTCTAGGCTGAGACATGATTAAAAATCCACTCAACAAAAAGAGGGTGAAGAAACGGGGAAAAGCTGCTGCTGAGGTACAACTGAAAACGCGACAAATATTTATGTTGCAAACGAACAGGCGCTTAACGGAAGTGACGTTACTGGCAGCTGTCCAATCAGAGAGCGAGCTACGAATACGCGGTAAGCGCGAGCTTTCAGCGGTGTTGTGGTGATGTTGTATGGCGCGCGTATGTTATATCTGAATATCACATTTTTGTGTTCGGTGGCGGTAATTGCAAAGGCATTTTGTGTGGCTTTCTTTTTTTGGTGTTTTAATGTTTAGACGATGGCAAAAAGAGAGTAAAACTTTGTTTTTGTGCTAAGTCAAGTGTTGTAATGTCGCATTAATTCTAACACTGCATGGCCGTTTTTTTTGTGCGTGTGTATTTGTTTGTGGGGTGGATTAAATGCCATATACATGAATATTGAGGATTCATATTTACTATAAATTCACACACAATGCCGAGTCTTCCTCAAAACAACCTAAAGGAGCAACTGGAACGACACAATAATGCGGCACAGAGCAAGTTGTCACTGCTGAAACTAAAGCCTGGGTAAGAACATTAGTATATATTTTGCGATAGATAGATTTAGCTACAGAGTTTAAAAAAAATGGTTAAATAGATTAAAGTAACCTTACAGAGTAAAAACAATTCGACACAACAGATAGATACAGCCTTTCAAAGTGAATTGACCATGTCAGCATTTCAAACGTGTAGCCTAACCTCTGAAATTTCTCTGTTTAGGGGGTTTTGTTTCAAAAAGAAGTCTTCATCAGGTATCTCCAAAGTGGAAGTTCCCCAAAAGGTAACTGGTGCAAATGTCTTAGCAAACAGGAGTGTCAATATTCCCCGCAGCTGTGAAGTAACCAAAACTCCTGTGACGTTTTCGCAAAAGCCTGAGAGAGCAGCTCCGAAAGTCAGCTTCTTTGCTGCACCCAGCAGACCGAAGACAAATACTGTTAATCCATTAGTCAACCCGTTTGCTGTGAACAAAGCACCTTCTGTCCAATCTACCATTAAGGATTTGCCAAAATCTGCAGCCTTACCCAAGCATCAAACTGTGGGTGAACCTAAGCACGACATCTCCCAACTCTCCTTCAACGAATGGGATGACTTGGATGATTTTGAAACTCCAGTCAAGACAAGAGTAGCGTCCCCAGTTACAGAGACCTCTACAACAAAGCTAAGTGTATCGGACCAGAGCACGTCCCTAAATTCCTCTTGTACTATAAGTGATGAGACTACGTTAAATAGAGGTTCACAGGTTACAGAAACCATAACTGCCCCAAAGGATGTCCTGTCAGCTGCTAATAGAGTCTGCATAGAACCTGCTGAGAGAGAGCCAGAGGACTCGCCCATTAAAAAATCCAAAAGGCATAAGAAATCATTCCAGCAAAAGACGTTACTGAGTGACACGGAAGATGAGGAGATCATTGACTGTATTACACCAGATAAAAATGAAAAGGACATCAAGTGTGTGACAAGTTAGTGCACCTCAATTTCTTCAGTGGGTTTACCCCTAATTTGTCAATTTTTCACATGTTAAAGAAAAGGTTGGTGTGTTTAGACATTTAATATAAAGCTCGCAACAAAATAATACACAGTATTTGAATTGCAGCTGCTGAAGAAGTGCAGTGGGCTCAGACCAACATCATAGACATTGATGAGACTGAGACCGACAACTTTTATGAGGATTTCATCCCCCCATCCCCTGTTCCTGAGGAGACGAGTCCCGTTGACTCAGAAAAGGAGAAAAGGTAACGTGAAAAAAATGAAATATTGCAGAAAATAAGTACAGTTTCTTTTTGTTTTAAGTTTGCTCTAAAACTCTTTTTTTCTTTTTTTCTTTTATAGTTCATCTGACCCTGTTACACATGCTGACAAAAATGTTCCACCTCATGGGTCTGCCTCAAACCAGTCAGCACCCTTGAATGAGCCTGCTCAAGAATTAAAAGGTATCATTAATGCAGGATTTACCTTTTTGGTATTCAACCATTTGCAATAAATTTAATTATGTAATGTGTCTAATGTGCATGCATTTGTTTTAGGACCTGATGATGCTCTCTTTACTGTCATGGAGTCTATTTGTCGTCTAGTGGACACTATTCCAGAGCATGAGCTCATAGGACTGACCTGCGGCACAGAGCTGTTACTGCAGAGAGCACACAGGTAAAGCAACAAAGGAGCACTTTCACTGGGTAAATTAAAAATGTATATTTTGAATAGTCTTCTACTACTTTTTTTGCATAAACTATGCTTTTAAATATGAAATATTCTGCATAAAGTCAGCTTTTAAAAATAAAGGCTGTTCTAACCCTTGAAAAAATTTGGCATTGACATCATTTTTTTTTATTTTTGTCAGATGGCCTTTTTGTAAAATTCACCTTATTACTCATTAGCGAGGAAATGTTCCAGTTATGAAAGCTTTATTAATTTTTGTTTTCTATTACTATTAGTGTTTGATGACATTACTGCTTGTTTCAGTATAACTAATACCTCTCTGTTATACTGTGTGTCTGTCTTTACCACAGGAAAAGGATTCTTGCTAATGGTGCACCATCTAGAACATTTCAGTTAGACCCAGCAGCATATCCATATTCTAGTCTGCTAAACAGACAAGGGTTTGGAGTCACACCCTCTAGTCTAACATCATCTATGACCCCAGAGGCTGTCAAAACAGGCTTTCCGTTTCGCAAGTCCATTGCCTCCGTCTTGTCTTTGGAAAATGACAGTGTGTTTGAGGATTCTGACTGCATCATCAGTGGGGTTGAGACCCCTGGTGGTTCCTGGAATCCTAACAGCACCGCAAAAACAGCAACTAGTAGGGACATCTCAAACAGGTCAAGTCCCCCTTCAAGCAAATCTGAGACAAAAACCGATAAGTGCTACTCAAGGTTGTCCTTCAATGAGTCAAACAATCAGACTGTGGGTGGAGATCAGGTTGACTTGTTTTATTCCCCCAAAAGAGTAGATTCAGGAAAGAGAAATGATGAGAGCAGTGTTGAAACCAACATGGAAGTACCCAACTGTTCTCGAACAGATACAGAGCCACTTGATGACTTCCTAATGGATGACTTTGATATTGATGATTTTGATGAGACTGATGTTCCAGATTATTTTGAAGAATCTCCAAGTGTCTTGGCATCAAGAGACCGCTTTGGTGCAAAAACGCTGTCGGTGCGGGAGGGAGGGCCTTCAAAACCTTTAGAGAGAAAGACAGTAACACCGCCAGCACTAAAACCTAACAAAACATCCGACCCTGGTAGGTTTAAGTAATGTAATATCCCTTACAGTTTAGTTTGTATAATTAAAGAACCCATGAAATGGCATGATGAGCAGTTATCTGGTAACCGTTTATGCCATGATCTGCAGAACCTGTGTACAGAAACCCAGCTCATGACCGCTTTAGAGGCTTCAGCTTTCCTCACAGCCCAGAGATGATGAAGATCTTCCATAAGAAGTTTGGGCTGCATCAGTTTCGCTTCAATCAGCTGGAGGCTATTAATGCCACACTATTAGGAGAAGATACGTTTATACTGATGCCTACAGGTTTGTTAGAAATGCTATAGCAACATGAGTCATTATGACTCATATTTCTTGTTTATTTTGATGTTAAACTAGACATCCCAGCACACTGTGTCTTGTCTTCACTTGCAGCATGTCTGGCTGCATCATTTTTTTCATGTTTAATATGCATGTATAGATATAGTGTTCATGAACTAGTGGTCAGACAGCCAGTGTCATTTTTTTCAGTGGTTTTACTATATTTAAAGATATTTATGGCCAATGGTGCAAATCAGTTGAGATTTGCACAAATTTATTTGGTAACACTTTACAATAAGGTGTCATTTGTTAACATTAGTTAATGTATTAACTAACATGAACAATGCATTTATTACATTATTTATTCATCTTCGTTAATGTTAGTTAATGAAAATACAGTTGTTCATTGTTTATTCATGTTAGTTCACAGTGCATTAACTAATGTTATACATAACTTGTGATTTTAATAATGTATTAGTAAATACTGAAATTAGCATTAAGTTTAATAAATGCTGTAGAAGTATTGTTCATTCTTAGTTCGTTTACTAATGTTGTTAACTAATGAACCTTATTGTAAAGTGTTACCATTTATTTTATATTTAAAAATAGTTTTATGTAATATTTGAAAATAAATAATTTATTCACAAATCTTTAAGTAGACTTTGGTCAATGCCCCTAATCTTAAAATAGCAAATATATCATTTGAATGTACTTTTTTTTTTAAATGTATAAGCGCTTTTGATAAAGTAAAACTAAGTTCAGTCTAGTAAGTGTCCATCTTGAAATATGAAGTTATTCTTACATTTACTTTCTAAAAATAATTGTCACAGCAAAAAAACTAAAAGACCTGTAGTATGACATGAAATTGAGGCAGTCTCAATTTTTTTAGCATTAAAGCTGTGTATTTTTCTCTCTTCCTTTTGTTTGTGTTTTCTTTCTCTGTGTTAAGATACCAGCAATTTTTTTTAAGTGTTTCCTAATGATATGTTACAATGTGACAACTCCTTTACAGGTGGTGGTAAAAGTCTCTGCTATCAGCTTCCTGCTTGTGTCTCTGCTGGAGTGACTATTGTCATTTCTCCTCTACGGTCTCTCATAGTTGACCAGGTCCAAAAGCTTACCACATTAGAAGTAAGTTTGTCTTTTCCTTATGCACAGTAATTGTCTTAATATGATCAAAACCGTTGCTTACTGTGAAATTTTGTGTTTCAGATCTGTGCAACTAGTTTATCTGGGGACAAAAAAGATAGTGAGGCTGCAAAGATCTATATGCAGCTGTCTAGGAAGGATCCCCCCATCAAACTGCTTTATGCCACTCCTGAGAAGGTGGGATTCAAATCAGACAAGTGTATTGCAAGTTTGCATGCATATCTATAACTGTATTGATATTTGTATTTTTTTTTTTTTTCTCAGGTGTGTGCAAGTGGACGGATGATCAGTGCTCTTCAGAATCTGTATGAAAGGGGTCTGCTGACTCGCTTGGTCATTGACGAGGCCCATTGTGTCAGTCAGGTAAACTCGACTGAAAATTGTATAGTGTAACAAGAACAGTCAAATATATGTGATTTAAGACAAGAAAGTAGTGAAGACAAGACCGTGTTTTACAAAAACAGAAAATATTGGCACTGTTAAAAGCAACATAGCAAAAACATTGTAAAATAAATAGATCGCTTTCTTCCTCAGTGGGGCCATGACTTCAGGCCAGACTTCAAGCGCTTACATGAGCTCAGGCGGATGTTTCCCAATGTTCCTATAATGGCACTGACGGCCACAGCCACTCCTAGAGTTCAGAAAGACATTCTTAACCAGCTGGCAATGACCCGTCCTCAGGTGTAAGTTTTCCTGCAAGCAATTGCTGATTCATGTTTTTCTAAAAAGCATGACATTCTGATTAATGGCACTCTCACACTGATTATAATATGGATGCAGGATTATTTTAAACCTCACCTTCCTTCAAAATACAGAGTAACATTTTTACATTTTAAATAAATGTTTATATGATTGTTCTAGTAGAGGGAGGATGCATTAAATTGATCAAAAGTGACATTAAATACATTTATAATGTCACAAAAGATTTCTATTTAAAGCAGATGCTGTTTAAAAATCTTACCAACCCAAATCTTACCTTTTTATATTTTCTTTGATACTCAGCCATGAAATCTACAGATATCATGTACTTGTGTTAGTCATATTAAAATTATAATGTTTTCATAGATTCACTATGAGCTTCAACAGGCACAATCTCAAATATTCAGTTTTGCCAAAAAAGCCCAAGAAAGTTGATGAGGAATGCATTCAGTGGATCAAGAAATATTACCCACGTGAGTGCTGTCCAGATTGAATCAGTCTTTAGCAATTATAATTTCTCACCACAGCATGGAGACGTTATAAATCATGTTGACCGTGTGTGTAGGTGACTCGGGGATTGTGTACTGCTTGTCTCGTAATGACTGCGACAATCTGGCTGACAGTCTTCAGAGGTCTGGGATCGCAGCGCTGGCCTATCACGCTGGCCTGAGTGACAGCGACAGGGAATATGTCCAGAATAAATGGATCAACCAGGATGGCTGCCAGGTGAGGCACTCAGTTTTTTTTTTAATTACTATAAAACATGGACCAGTGCTATTGACCGGGCATTTTCCCAGCTTCCCAGAAATACCGCTTTTTATTTTTAACCATTCATCTTTAATTTTTAGGTTATGTGTGCCACCATTGCGTTTGGCATGGGAATCGATAAGCCAGATGTGCGTTATGTGATCCATGCCAGTTTGCCCAAGTCAGTGGAGGGTTATTACCAGGAGTCAGGCAGAGCTGGTCGAGATGGAGAGATTTCCCACTGCGTCCTCTTCTATGCCTACAGTGATGTTATCCGCATCAAGAGACTCATTGCTAGTATGTCCTGCAGGTTTTTGTTTGTTGTAATGAAGCTAGGATATATTGGTATGTTAACTGTAAACTATCCCTTAATAAAACTGAGCAAGATATAACCGAGAACTTTAAATGTTGCATTTGTTATTCAGTTAAATGACATGCTCTGCAGGAACATGGATTTGGGATTTAAAATCCAGACACTATTATGCAGTCATAGTTAACCTGTCTGTGTGAGCGTGGCCTACATAACGGTTAATATAATTGCAGTGGATAAAGATGGCAACCAGCAATCCAAAGCCACCCACATCAACAACCTGCACAGCATGGTGCATTTCTGTGAGAACGTGGCCGAGTGCAGGAGAATCCAGTTGCTGGCTTACTTCGGCGAGCACACATTCAATACAAGCTTCTGTAAAGAGCATCCTGAGGTCATCTGTGACAATTGTGCCAGACCACATGTAAGACCATCATTGAATCATTTCATACTTTACAGTGTACATTATGCAAATGACATGCATAATAATAAACTGTATAATTGTACACAGCCGTTGGTTGAAATTGGATATAGTTTGCTTGCCAAACAATTTAATTGTTACTTGCATTGACTAATTGTTTGCTGGCATTTTGAATATAGTCCCATTTTATGTTAATTACAGATACAAATTCATACATCTTAATGCTTGTCTCCAGAAATATAAGTCAAGAAATGTCACCGATGATGTGAAGAAGATTGTGAGGTTTGTGCAGGAGAACTGTGAGAAGGTTGGAAACAGATACGGCAAATCCGCCCAGCAGAACAGGCTCACTCTCAACATGCTGGTCGACATATTTCTGGGTAAGAAGCCTAGCGGGATTTGACTGTCATAAATGATAGTGTGAATATTACTATGAATATCCTTTGCCTCATCCAGTGCTTGAGATTTAATGCCTGTCAGGATGGATGCTAGAGTCCTCAATAAGAATATCTCTGTGCGGCAGGCTCCAAAAGTGCTCGGATCCAGTCCGGAATGTTCGGGGTAGGAGCAGCATATTCCAAACACAATGCTGAGAGGCTTTTTAAGAAACTGGTGCTGGATAGTGTTCTGATGGAGGACCTCTACATCACTAACAATATGCAGGCAGTAGCCTATATCTCTGCTGGGCCTAAAGCCATGAGTGTACAGAGTGGCTGCATGCAGGTGAGACCATTAATATTATGTTATTCTCTCCTGTGAAACTTATTTTATGGTCAATACCGATGTTGTATGCTCTATTAATGACCATACCCCATTGCAGGTTGAGTTTGTTGAGACAGAGAGTGCGTCCAGCATCAGAAAGCACAAAGCCTCTGTGATTGAGAACGTTTCTAAGAGAGAGGAGATGGTTAAAAAATGTCTACAGGAACTCAATGATCTGTGCAAGAAGTTGGGCAAAGTCTTCGGCATTCATTACTACAACATTTTCTCCACTGCCACACTCAAAAAGATCGCTGGTTAGTAAATTTTCATAACATATAATATGCACACATTACATATAATATGCAAGCGCGCACCCCCCACACACACACACACACATGTATGAGTGTATATAACACATGTATGTGTTTGTGTGTAAACTATTTAAGCAAAAAATTATATCACTTGTAAATGTTTCTGAAAGCCTATGTATTTATATTTTTAAAAAAGATAAATTGTGGAGGGAAGGAGTAAATGAATCATTTAATTTAGGCTACATTATGCTGTCATTTAGTATATGAAATGTGCCGATTTAACAGAAGTTACTTAAGTCTTTTTTTTTTTTTTTTTTCTTCCCCAAGCAGCTTTACATAATGTGTTACGAGGATGAAACGCCTTAAGTTAAAGCAATTAATTCCCTTTCTTTTTCATAGCCCCATGTGCTCTGTGTTAAATGTATTGTGATGCATTTCTGTGCAGAAACTCTCTCGTCTGATCCGGAGGTTCTGCTGCAGATTGATGGTGTGACCGAAGACAAGCTGGAGAAGTATGGAGCTGAGGTTATTGAACTTCTGCAGAAGTACTCAGAGTGGCAGCTGCCTGGTGAGGGTTTGACCGTACACCATATAGATTGCCCTCAAGATAAACGCTTTCCATGACACAATAAATAATCCTATGTTACAGTAACCCTTTCTAGCTTCAACCTTGTTAGTCTAGAAATGCAAATACGCATCTATAAGATGTGGTCACATTTATTGCAGACAAAATCCACTTGGTCATGCAAATTCAGCTCTTTGACCAACAGAAAGCTGCTTGGTTTAAAAGTGATGATTTTCTGAGCTGTGCTTCATACATTGCTATATTATTGGCAAAGGACTTTTTTTGCCTATGAAATATCGCTAATGTGATTGCAAGTTTAGGGTGTATAAAGTTACAATATCTCTAAAATACTACAGAGATCCTCCAATTTTACTAGCTGAGATTACTATTAGTTTAAAGCTTCCGCTCCCTCATACATATTTAATCAGTGTAATTTCCCTTAGTCCAAGATAAATTCAAAATGCCTAATATAATAAGAAACTATTACAGTTGTGATTTGGCTTGCTCTACCTATAAACTTTAAAATCGATCATATTTCAGCTAGCTCAAAAGAGCAACCTATAAAGCTCCTGAAATGAAGTAGCTTAAGAGATATAATGTTCTCACACTGCCTCTGCAGCTGCGGCACAGACAGAGAGTTCAGGATGGATTGACACAACAAGAGGCTATCAAAACGAGGAAGATGACGATGATGAAGGGGACACCACATCAACCTATTTCAAAAGCACCTCTGGACGAGGAGCAAAGAGAAAGCAAGGGTCTTACTCCAGGAAATCCAAAAGAAGAAAAGGTGCCAGCAGCCAAAACTCTTCCTCTAAAGGGTCAGTATATTACAGCAGAAGCATTGTTGGATTGTGCTGACTTTCATATTGGCTATATGAAACCAAATGAACTCTCCCTCTCCACCCTTATTGTAGTGGATACAGCAATAACTGGTCTTCATCAAGAGGAGGAGGAAGAGGAGGATACAGGGGTGGTAATCGAAGTGCAGGGAGAGGTTCCAGGCCGGCTCCATCAGTCCCAGCAGTGAAGAGGCCCGGCTTTATGGCTTTGCCCACACCACAGACTGCTGCTCGTCCGTTCCTCAAACCAACATTCTCTCACCTCTAGAATCAGAATACTTCTACTGGTAATGTCAATTAATATGACTTTGTGAATATCTGTAATTTGTAAAGACATTTTATACACTGATTTTTAATAAATATAATTTTGTGGTGTATATTAGTTTAAATGTTTGATATATGTAACATTGAAGCACAAGGGTGTAATATTTTTTGTTTGTTTTTTTTGCTACAGTTTTTTTCTTAAAGAAGAAAAAAAAAAAAAAGTGCTATCATCCCATTTCTTATAGGTTGCTATATCATCTTTAAGAGGCCAGTATAGTTTGCTGTAAGTTTTCAAAAATATTTTTGGGGAAATGCCACAGTGAATCAGTGATGCCTTTTGATTATAAAGGAAATGGTTATTAGTCTAATTTCTTGAATTAGCTAATTAGAGAACCATCTGATTAATTCCTACATACAGCATTTTTGCACTGTGAACTATAAACCACAAGATATCTCAAACTCTTTTGAATGTTTATTTCAAGTTTGAATATTTCCATGGCACCAGTTACAAGGGACTATCAGTGAAACAATTTCTTTATACCATTTTCATGGAAGGTTTCCTACAGTACAAAGATGATTTTGGAATGAATCTGACTTAACGGGAACTGCATTTGGCACATAAATTTTGTATACAGTTCAATATTCATATTAGGGAACTAAACAGCAACCTTTAGTCCCGAATAGAAAAGATGCAGATTACAGAAAAACGCCCACAGACAGACATCTATGCATAAACAAATGTGCATGTATATGCATATCTGTTGAGGGGACTGTGGGGGCTGGCAAAGTGACAAAAGCACAGTACAGTAAATGAAATGTTGCCACCACTGATCTTTACAGGATCTCGGCGCCATAGTGAATCTTAAAGCTATGGTTCAGGTGAAGTCAGATGTTACCAAATAATTTGGGAATTTGTATGCAAGCATGTAAGGAGCAGTTCATTCTAATGATGATGAAATTTAAAGTCCCTGATAGAATAATTATCAGAACTTAACCAAGTTGATCTGAGACGTCATGCAGCTGCTGTCTAATGCGAGTGGTTCATTGAATTACCTCAAGGAATCTCTTTTATAAACATGGAGGACATCTTGGAATGCGGTCCAAATCTCTTAAGATCAGCAGCCACTCAATATGATTTCACAACAGAATCTAACAGCTGTAGCCACCAATACCAGTTCTTGAACATTAAAATCACCATCTTTAATAGGTTTGCTTGAAGCTGTAACATTTTGTTCATGCTGTCAAGGTATATTTGAAGCCAGTGAAGTGTTTTATCTGCAGTGTACAGTAATACTCCTGAAAGTCTACTTTTTATAAGTGTCATGGCAAGTGTTTAACTTCCATTATACTTACACTTGCATACTAAGAAGCATAAAAATACTTCTGTACAAAGTTCACAGAGGGACCTTGTGAAATAACCCAGTTAGATAATTACAGAAATGATCCAATTTAGCTGACAATTGTCCTTTACAGGACCCTTGCATTCATCACAGTCAAACCTGGCCATTCCGTACAGTACAAGAAAACTGTCTAGAGACAAAAGTATGAAGTAGAAGCCCACAAGGACAGTGGTAGCAATTGCCCTTGATCTACTAGTCTAGGAAGCAGCACACCAGTTTAAACTTGTGCAATAGGATTTCAAGGATGAAGAGAAGCGTAAAACTTCAGAACAACAGGACGCTGACTGTTCAGGATCCAAGCAAGATAATTGCTCACAATGAGTATAAAATGTAGCAAATTTTGGCAATAATCGTCATATAAAATGAGCCTTTTAGTTAAAATGCAATTTTGTGTCTAACTTAAAAGGAAATGGATTAATTCCAAAACATCAGGTAGTCTGACTTGCTACACAACAGCACAAAAACCATAAAAATGATTAATCAGTATGATTCTATAATTCAGGTTATTGCTTATTGAATGGTGCTGCCATGCAGGACTGACCACTGAGGCTACATAATGCTGTCAATGAGTAAAATTCGATCCACTTCAATTCTATTATTTTTCAAACCCTTTACTGGTCTTCCAAGTGTTTATTTTTTTTCTCAGCTCAAAATCCATTTATTGATATTCTGAATCAAACCCCATCATCAATGGCATGCAAGTACTCAGAGCAACACCGTTGTATTATTGTACTGTGAAAATAACTTTGATCAGATTCTACAAAAATATAAATGGATTTATGCCACCACAACGCTGTTATAATTTGGCTCATCAGAGATGTTATAAATGCATGCATGGATACTTGTCAAGGTAAGAGACATGCATAACTCCAATGGTCCTCTCTCTTTTCAATGTGTTTCATCAGTTTCTGCTACGGTTTTCCATGCGCCTCATATTTGTCCATCGTAGCAAAAATCAGTTTCAGCTTCTGTGATTGGTGGAAGACAGCGGTTCTACCAAATGGTTATAAAGGCATGTGACCTGACTGCACAATTCAGCTAGTAAAACCCATTACTGTTACAGTCAACTGCTTCCTAAAACACATATCAGCCATCGTTTATTCACTAGCACCATAGTGATTCTGGCCTCAAACACAACAGCAGATTGTGATTGGTGATTGAAGCATGTTCATTTAAAATAACTACTAGTAAAGCCAAGCTTGGGAGCTGCCACAAACTAATGCTAAAAGCTGCAATTATTGTGAGTACCAGTGTAAGATCTAAAACATCCCCTAATTACCACTAGCTGTTACTTATCTCTCAACCCTGGAGTGGACTCTTTTTCACTGTACTCAAAAATAAGTCCGCTCCTTCTGCATTTTGCATTCACTTCCTCTATTTTTCGCTTTCTCAAATACAAAAACAATTACATCAGTAGCAGTTTCAAAGGGGCAGGCATTAAATAGATCATGTATGGTAAAATAAAACCCCTGTCCAACTTGCATGCCACTGGAAGAATCTTCTGTCTTCAAATAAATAATATAGGCTAATCAGATTCAGGACGTAGTGTACTAAAGACTAAACCTGGCCTTCTAGTACATATTGCCAAAAACAGCAATTATTTAAAATATGAGCATACACACACACACACATTCTTTTGGCTAAACTGTGTATTAAGTCATCAGTATTGTTCAAATGGAGGGCCAATATACAAAGCACAGGGACGGTTTTCTTATTACTGATTAAGTTAATGAATTGGAAATGGATTGTAGATCTGGATTAAAATCTTTTCCGTGTCTCCCTTGACAGAAACGCCATAGATTCTAGACCTCATCTGGAACACAGAGCTAAAAAAGGTATAATTTAATTTTCAATAACAAAATAACATTTCAGTTTCTGTTAAAATATACATGGAAAAACTGTCGATATATTAGGAAACTAACTACTTTTTGTACAAAAAGTACAGCATTGTTATTGTAATTAAGAATAATCATAGCATGATATCCACAGAATACAAATTTAAAACCAAGGTCGATATAGAATAAAAAAAATGATTATACAATGGGATTTCTTTCTATTGAGAGAGAATGGAAAATTAAAAAAATAATTATAACAAAGCAAATACACATTCATGAAAAAAAATGTATGTACTTATTTCTTAAAACCCAAACCCTTACAGTATTGCACATCTACTGTAGCTAGATTGGATCTATGGGTGCTAGTTGCTTTTAAATCAATCATGTTAACTTTAATAGACACTATTGGGTCACATGACAGAACACAATTTATACCAATTAATGTTTCTGTATCCATTAGAACCTTTTAAAAAATAATTCTACTTCACAGCTTGCTACTGCCTAAACAATTATATTCCTAAAACGTATTTGACACCCTAAAACTCAAGCCACCAAATACAGAACTCAAATGCACCCATCAATTTTATTCAAATAACAATTTCCAGTCTTTCCTCAGCTCTCGCTTCCAAAATAACTTCCACATTCTTACCTTACATGTGACCCTCTGCTGATCTGATCGTTGTGGTAAATTATAGCAGCCTTCAGAATTTACTAAGAGTTACACGACGGATGGATATGAATTATGCATAAACTCAGAAAAGCATTGGTTTTTCAACTTTCTTGTGCTTTCCAAACCCACTATACCGTACCAACTTGACTTAATGCACCACATTCTTTAATAAGTAATAAATATAAATGAAGGCAACATTCTCGTTGCAACAAAATATTCCCTATTTAAGGAACGATATATTCTTCAAGTCTTTGAATTAAGTTTTATGTGTTTTTTTCTTATTTTTTTGTAAAAATAAAATACCTGAAATGACCTGAAATCCAAAATAAGGAAACCAAAGAAAAAAATTGTCTTTGTAAAAAAACAAAAGACGACAAAAATAAAGGTGTAAAAATGGACGGGGGAGAAAAAACTAAAAGTGGAAGAGAAGAGGAGCTGTGGGCTTGGTGGTCCACCGTGTGTCAGCAGGAGTGTCATGAAAGAAGCTGGGTTCATGGGACAGGTCGATGCCCTCCGTCTCTCTCTCTCTCTCTCTCCACGTGTTTAGTGTCTTCTCGACCCCAACAAGGGAGGCTTTAAGAGCTTTAGTGCCTCATTTTCACTTGTTAATTAGCAGCCCGCCCACCCAGCGGAGCTTGCAGGCAAACCACCGTCTGAGGGGACAAAAGTATTCGTAATGGAACTGCTCAAACTCGGGGGTCTGGCGGATATCACGTAAAAATGCAATGTCAAGATCAGACTCAGTGAGGATGATGAGGAGGAGGAGCAAGACAAAGAGGAGTCCAATGGTCACAAGGAGCAGACGGAGTACACTTAAAACAAACTTATTCACCTGTTCCGTCTCGCTGAGCGCGGCCTCCCCGCCTGCGCTCTGCATGGGGCCTGCCGCCCTACTGTCCGCTCCTAACTCGGACATGTCGCCCACAGTGGGCGTGCCTGCCTCCGACTCTTTCTCCTCCTCGATGCTGCAGGGGGCGCCGTTGATCTGGCGCGAGGCCGCCAGCTCCAGGCTGTGCTCGGCCACCGGTGTGGGCAGCATGCTGTTGGATGGACTGTAGGTCTCATCAGAGATGACCGCCGTCCCATCGCTGGAGTCCGTCACCTGGCTCCGCGAACGTGGGATGAAGGAGTCACCATGGGACACGGACCGCACGGGAGTGGAGTGGGCGCTGTCCCGCAAGGATTCCAGACCTGGATGGATGCAACAGGAAGGATAAAAGAGAGACAAAGACAATTTAATGAATTATAATATATAACATTTTGGGTGATTGCTTACAATGATTTTGCTCAAGTTTAATCATGGGTTAAACATTCAGGGCTTTTCTAGGTTACCATTGTGTCTAATGCAGAGTTCACACTGCACGGTTTTAGCCCTGATTTTCACTAGCCGGCAGGTTTTGCGAAAAATGCCAACAAATGCCCGAAATCGGAGCCAAATGGGCGCTCGTTCACATGAGTGACAATCACACAGTGTGAATTATCAAAGACGCGATCTGAGAGAATCAGATCAGAATCAGCCCGTGAAATATTTGGCATGCAAAATATCTGGATTCAGGCGATTCAGAATTCTGCTGTGTGAAATGAGTTCTGAATGACCTACAGCTAATGAGAGAGCAAGATACAGGGCAGGTTCGGGGAGGAGTTATAGACCACAATATCAACAATCCTTGCTCCCGTGTCTCCCCAACTATTTCCTCCTCCATAATCTTTTTTTTTTTTCTTTTTTGCCCTTTTGCTGCAAATCAGCGCACTGACCTTTCGTATCGCAAACTTCTTACTGCTACCATTTTTAATAACATTTCCAGTCTCGTGCGACAACTCTTATCTTGTGTTATTTCTTTATCACTTCTCGCGTGCATTTGGTTGTGAAAGTAGTTTGCGGACCAGACAGAGTTGTTGACGATATTGTGAAGTCAAGCAGTGTGTAACCTCCTGTCGCCGATTCATTGTGCAATGTGAACACAGCAGCAACTGAATGCTACCCCAGATAGTCGTGCAGTGTGAAAATAACGGTGATCCAATGACTTTGAAAATCGTGCAGTGTGAACTCCGCATAAGTTTGTCTTTAAAATGTCAATAGCTTCTTTGGTACAATAATTTGACCAGTACTGTAATATGTAATGTCTTTATTCAAATGTAAATGTTTTTTAAAAGGGACATCGGATGAAAAATTCACTTTTACATGCTGTTTGTATATAAATGTGTTTTAGCAGTGTGTTACACCACCCTACAATGAAAAAATCCATTCACTCCTTGTTTTTAATCCCCAAACAGCCTAAACAGTCTCCGGCTCAGTTTACACTAGGGCGTTTCGTTTTAAAACGCATAACTTTTGCTACGGTTACACCTATCGTTTACACTACTCCGGCGTTTTCAAGGTCGAAAATGGAGACTTGAAAACGCTGCAGAGCCCATTTTAGTTTGAAAACTCCAGGGTTGCATTTCAGTGTAAACGGACCAAAACGGAGACTTTTGAAAACGATGGCGTGGCTGCCCACATTCACTCGGAGTATCTTTGACGACCATGTAAACAATAACATCATGCTCATTGTTGAACTCATAGAATATCTGTAGGTAGAGTCCCCATTTGCCCACTCCAAGCACGCAGACGCATCCGCCATCTAAATAATAGGGAATCTACCTATACATATCTATGGTTATACCTGCATGAGTGGTCATGTGACATGCATTTTCGGTTGTGTAGTGTAAACGGAGATCGTTTCTGAAATGCAGCGGAAACGCCAGTGTAAACGTTGATCGCTTTCATTCTAAAACGCCGTTTTAAAACGAGGGGTTTGACTCTTCCTTGACAGGTGACTACGTGATTGAGTTGACCAAATGGCAGATCTTTTCTGTATTCAGATGTATATTCTAGTGCAAAGAATTTTTTAAATAAAAAAAAAATAAAAATGTAGGGCCGAAGACTTGATTATATGCATCGGTTGCTGATATGATTTTGAAATTTGAGTGTTGCACTCAAAAATGGAGGCAGATGAACAAAATATCAGCCATTAGCACTTACTTTTTAAATTTTTCTTGTCAAAGATGTAAGAACATCCAGTCAATCATGTCCAGTGTCAGCGTCTTATTCTGGCCTCAAAGGCTCAAGACCTCAAAGACCTTATGCAATATGATAAGTAGCAATCGCAAAGGACAGAAAAAACGACAAGGTGTGCACCGTGCTTGAGGGGCAATATTAGAAGGGTCTCATGAAGGTGACAGACCAAAATACTGAATCACAGGCCTGGAGTGCAGTAATGTGTTCGCAGAAAAGCAGATCAGAGCGCTAATGTGAAAAGAGATTTCCCAGCTTGTTTGCTCTGATAGACACTGTACTTCAAGCCCCTACAGGCCTGGGAATCACACGTATCGACAGGCAAACAGCCAACTTGCTGAGGTTTTGTAACAATTAGCAGCGCATGGTCAATCCAAAGGACTAGACCTCACTATACAACATGCACATGTACAGTGCCCTCCAAAAGTATTGGAACAGTAAAGACAAAATTACTCTGTTGGCTGTGGAGTCAAGACATTTACAAATATGATTAAAAGGTGAATGAGACAAAACTGTCACATTTCATTATTGGGTGATTCAACACACAGATGTTTTGCCAGCTAAGAAGATCAGCACTTTTAGAGTTTCATCCCTCTATCTGATGTGAGCATAAGTATTGGAACAGTTGCCTCACAGGTCTTTCTAAGTGATCAGCTGTGTCCTGCTGCATTAATTCTTCAAGAATTAAAAGCAGGAAATGTGTCGTATCAGTTATATCCATTACTTCTGCATTCTGAATCTTGCATTCGATGATGACACACACAAACCAGGATGAAGATGAGGGAGCTGACTTCGAGAGAAAATCAAGCAATTTGGATGCTAAAAGAAAAGAGGAAGTCAATTAGAGTTATAGCAAAAACAAAGGGCATGGAGAAATCAAGAGTTTGGAATCCACCAGCAACCAACAACTACCTGATCGGCTGAGAAAACAACAGTAGTTGATGACAGACAAATCATAAAAGCTGTGAAAATGAATCCTAAAAGACGTGTCTGTAAAATCACCAACAACTTCCAGAAAGCTGGGGTGATGCTCTGACAATTTACTGTCCTCAGGAGACTTTGACACAGAATTACAGATGCTACACAGCAAGATGCAAACCTCTGACCAGCACCAAAAATAGAAAGGCAAGATTAGAGTTTGCAAAAAAGCACAAAGGTGAGCCAGAAGAGTTTTGGAACTGTGTTTATGGACCGATGAGACAAAGATGAACCTTTATCTAAGTGATGGGAAAGCAAAGATGTGGAGAAAAAAAGGGAACTGCAAATGATCCCAAGCATACAGCCTCATCTGTAAAGTATGGTGGAGGTGGTGTCATGGCATGGGCATGCATGGCTGCCTATGGAACAGGCCCTCTCAACTTTACTGATGACTTAATGTATGATGACAGTAGCAGAATGAATTTGGAAGGGTACAAAACCATCTTGCCTACCAATATTCAAGAAAAATGCCACCAGATTCATTGGGAAGTGCTTCATATTGCATCAGGACAATGACCCAAAACACCCTGCCAGTTCAGTCAAGGAATTTATAAGGGCAAAGAAATGGAAAGTCTTAGATTGCCCAAGTCAATCTCCAGATTTAAATCTGATTGAACATGAATTTCACCAGCTGAAGAGGAGAGTAAAGGCAGAAACTCCCCGAAACAAGCAACAAGTGGAATTGTCTGCATTAAAGGCTGGGAAAAGTATTTTAAAGGATGAGACCAAGAGTCTGGTGATGTCTATGGGTCACAGACTCACGGCTGTGATTGTGTGCAAGGGATCTGCAACTAAATAATAGCTTTTAATATTTTATATCTGCCTTATGTTCAACTGTCCCAATACTTATGCTCACATCAATGAGTGGGATGGACTCTAAAACTGCTGTTCTTTTTATTTGGTAAAACATTTATGTGTTGAAATGGCTAATAATAAAATGTGACATTCTGTAGTTTTGTCTCATATTCATCTTTTAATCATATTTGCAAATGTCTTGACTCCACAGCCAACAGAGCAATTTTGTCTTTACTGTTCCAATACTTTTGGAGGGGAATGTGTATATATAGCACATAATCATAAATAGCTACTAACTTAGAAAGGCATTAAATAAGTTTTGTGATACCAGTCTATTATAAAGCAGTACAGAAGTTACATGATATACAGAATCCATCTGAGAGGGGATGTATATTTATGTTCTTAAACATAACTTTAACACCATGATGTTAAGAGGATTCGTCACAGTAAGTGACCACAGAAGCCACAAAGTGAGGATGCTGCAAATCTCGCATAAACCCTTGTGCTTCAGTTCTCGCATACCCTTTTCCTCAAGGAATCCAAAGCAGAGAAGCATACGAGTTTTGCTGAGCATTAGATTCTTGAGCGCGTCATTGCAGATATGTTACATCTCTATTCTGATGTGCAGGGATTAGGATTTCATCTTTTGACGATGTGACATTTTACTGCTCAACCAAAGGGCTCTCATTCACAATATTAAACATCCTGCCAAAGAGAAAAATGGTCACATATAAAAGCACATCTGCTTTAGTGCATAAAGCTGAACTCAGCTCTCATTTATCGGAGTTTAAAGAACCCTGGAATTTAACAGCTCAGGTTTTACTTGAAATATAAGCATACGGTTGTAAGAAAAAGCTTGCGAAGCCTTTGTATTTACCTGTACTTCTGCATTAATAATTCATAAAAAATGTGCACTGCTCTCCAACCAAGTTAAAATAACAAAGTAATCTACTTGTATTGCCCAATACTGAAAACGCTGTTTAAACATTTACAGACCAGACAGTAAAATGAACCTTGAAATGTGAACATTAACTGACTGTTAAATCTTCTTTAGCAGTAATAACTTCCATCTATTAGTACTGTAGTTTGGAAATCCCTATAAAATAGTTTAACTATTTGAACGGTTTCTTTAACTCTTCAATTCATATATCTGTTCTTTGTGTTAAACGCACTCTTCTGCTCATGTCACAGCATAGTGCATCCATAGAATTGATGTCTGGACTGAGAGCACAATTTCTTCTGTGAAAGCAGTTCCACTGGTCAATTACTTCTGTATTGAATCTGCGTCTTCTTGTATCACGAGCTTCAGGTGATGAACAGCTACCCTGATATTATCATCCTTCTCCCACCATGCTTCACAGCTGGAATCAGGTTTTAGTTTCAGGCTGCAGTCCTTCAAACATTGCGCTGCGCATTTCTGCAACTTCTGCAGTTCTTATTTCAGCTGCATTTCTTCTTGATGTGATGTTTGCAGGATGGCAACTCCTTGAAAGATTAGCAACAGCACTGTATGTCTTACACTTGCAGATTGTGGATTAATGAATACCCAGGAATCAGTGGTGTGCAGTGTTCTAAAATGCAGAGGCAAAATCAAAGTTTATTTTTTAATCAAATGTAAATTTACGTGCCAATCACATTTTCTTGGTTAACAAGCATTACTTACACTATCAGAAGAATAAAAACAAACAAAAAACAATTCTATTTTATATTTTTACATTAATGTAATCAATTTTCTATTTTTTAATACAAAGTATGAATCTCAAAATGTTAGCATTTTACATTTATTCCAAAATAATAACTCAAGGCAGTAACAATTTAAACAATAGATTTTATTTGTGAACTTGTTCTTTTCAATAGTTAACTTAACTATTTTTGAATTAGTCATCAGTCATCAAAGCTTGGTGAAATATTGGTCACAGAGACTGAGATTTACTTTAAATTTAAGCCAATTACGCACTAAAAACTACCACAGATCATGTTTTCATGCCATTTCAAGTCTTAATTTGACGTTACAAAGCGGTTATATCTAAGTGTGTGAGTTGTTTACTTTTTTATATTAGTCTTCCTATTAATGCCATTATATTGTTCATTCAGACTGATTCACGAACACAAGAGGAGGGATTTTTTGCATGAACCAATCACAGCCGATCATAAACAGTCATATCCAATCATATCACATTGGAGGCATTGTGTTGGACAATGTTTCTTTAGAAAAACGAGTGATTTATACACTTTTCAATGTTATATTTTGAGGAGGCACTGCCTCCCTTGCCAAAAATGGTTCTTTAGCTTTCAAGCTTCTAAAATGCACTGTTAATTATGATCAAGACATATGAAGAACCTTTTATTCTGTCAATAACCAAACGTTTCTTAGTGAGGTAGAGTATCTTCAATCCACGCATCTCATTGATCGACTCCAATTGCTCTTTAAAGAAAACATTAGCCTTTAGGTTCACAATCCAAACAACACTATGATTGTGTTTATATGCATTATCTATACATAAAAATGCAGGCAATTCCAATGATCAAAAATCATTCTAATATGCTGATTTTATACTCATGAAACATTTCTTGTCACTGTTGAAAACACTTTTGCTACTTAATATTTTTCTTTTATGAACAGAAAGCTCAAATGTCTTCACTGTCACTTTTGATCAGTTTAATGCATCCTTGCACAATAAAAGCATCCATTTGTTTAAAAAGAAAAGGAAAATCTTACTGAACCAAAACGTTTGAGCGGCAATGCACATTCTTTAGAATTAAAGCACTTCACACTTCAAAGAGCTTTTTTAACTGACAACAAACACCACCGCAGCAACACCAACAGAAATTCCATTACCTGCCTCTTTCTATTCTAACCCACCTAATCAGATTTCATCAAACCAAAGCAGAAATAAAATACATCTTACTGACCTTCAGTAAATTCTAATAATAATAAAAAAACTCAATCTGGTGCAACACAAACACACACAACATCAGACTTTACCTAAAGCTGTGGAGGGCACTGCATAAGATGGCGAAGTCATGGGCAAAGGTGATGCCCGCAGCTGGTCCTGCTGCCCAGTGAGGGATGGGTAAAGGGGCAGCACGCCCAGGGCCTTTCCCAGCATACGAGGCCCCAAACTCAGCACCCGAACCTTTACATCCCGATAGCAGTGGTTGATCATGCGCAGGTGGACGTTCACCCGGGTGGTGATGCGGATTAGGCACTTCACCATTTTTATCTCCAAAAAGCGAACGTCTGCAGCTGCTAGACTTTAGCGGTTGCCCTATTTCCACCGTGGGCTGCTGGGTAAAGGCTTGGCTGTGCTGGTAAACGGCAAAGTAGGCACCCAAGACAGCGGTGGCCAATCCTACCCCACCCAGGCCTCTTACCTCCTCCTCCCTTCTACAGCCAGTGACTTAAATGGTGAGAAAGGTCCTGTCTATTTTCAGAGGAGGGTATTAATACTCCTTGAAGACTCTCAGTCAGCACATGCAAGATAGTTGACTTTATCCTCCCCAGCTCTCCGAGCAGATCGCACTACAGACAAGAGCTCTTCACAACATCTTTAAGATGGTCTTTTCTGTGTTGTATCACAGAGTGACCAGAGATTTAACTACGCTGTCTATGTAGAGTGTACTCATATTGAGAGAGGGCAGTGCTCTGTTGTGATGCTAGTCTAACAGTCGGGCTCATTAGATGAGACCCACAATGAAGGGGTGGGCAGAGGACACCGGTAAGCCTTGGATGGGTGGAACAGGATGGCACAGCTGGTGCCACAGGGAAGTGTTAGTAATAACTGTACACAGCTGGCACAGAAATAGAGTGGTGTGACTGACAGGAGCACCTGCATCTCCACTCCTCTATGTGACGGCCGGTTCAGCCTCATATTACTGCATGCGGTCAACTTGTGAACTTTGGTTAGGGTGTGTGTGCGTAAAAAAATAAAAAAAAGATTTCTCTCTCTCTGTATATATATATATATATATATATATATATACACACATATATATATATATATATATATATATATATATATATATATATATATATATATATATATATACACATATACATATATATATATATATATATATACACATATATACACATATACATATATATATATATATATATACACATATACATACATACATATATATATATATATATATATATATATATATATATATATATATATACATATATATACATATATATATATATATATATATATATATATATATATATATATATATATATTAAATGTTAAAGTAAAATATTTTTAGGAAATAAAAATTATATTCATTTATTTATTTTTAATTATATTAAAATACTATTTTAATTACACACACACACACACATACACGTATATATATACACACATATATATATATATATATATATATATATATATATATATATATATATATATATATATATATATATATACACACACATACATATATATGTATATATGAAAACAATTATATCAACTTATTTTTTTAATTATATTGATCAATACTTTTTTACTTAATATATTATACCTTTTACATAACATATACAGTGTGTGCATAATTATTATGCGAGTTGATTTTCTGAGCATATTTTTTTCCAAGCACATTTTACCAATTCCTCATGGGCATTTAATTATTTTTGACTTTTCAGTCTGAGGTTTATCTCTTTTTGGCTCATTTTATCTATAAAGAAAACCTGCCTAATAATTATGCACACCTGAATATAAGGAGTTTTTCACTTCCAGCCTTCATGGACAATTATATATCACTTATAAATGATTAAATAGAAAATTATTAGTAGTTATTAAGATTGATGTGGTTTGGAATTGGTAAGAATGTGCTTGGAAAAAATATGATCAGAATATCAACTTAACAATAATAATTATGCACGCACTGTATACTTTCAAAAATACACAAAAGGCAAAAATTCATTATTTTTATATAAAAATGAATTGAATGAAACTATTAATTTTTTAAAACTGAAATAAAACATGTTACTACACAACAATACACACACATGTACCCACACACACACACATACATATATGCATAGTAAAAAAAAAGAAAAATTGGTTGCAACAAATATCTAAAACATAAGTTACAAAAACATGCTAAAATATTCCCAACAATAACTTTTATTGGAAGTATTACAGTTTTCTTGACTTCTTGAGTGCCTTTATATTATATTGTCGTCTTGGCATAAATTTCCCTCTTTTTATAAATTATATGTTGCTGTATTATAAGTTGGCTGTTTTCTACAGCATTTTGATGATATTACAAACCATTCAGTGCTTTGCCTGTGGTTTCAGGGTTTCAGCATAGAGCTGAACTCAGGTTAATGGGTTGAACTGAACTCTGACCTTCCATGATGGATATGTGTACGGCTCTCCGGCGGGTCCGCGGGACACTGCTCAGCCGGGGCCCATGTGTGATGGATGGACAGCTTCTGCTGGGCACCAAGCCAGCCCTGTGACCACATACAGTACTGTATCAACACACCCATTCATCACATTACAGTACGTCCTATGACTACAGACATCAGTCTTACTGGACATGCATGCATGCATACAAAACAAAACCAAAAGAATGTGACCCAGTGTGATCAATTATAAAGTTAACAGATCCACACTCATGCATACCTGTGTATTTCTGGAGGCTCCCGTTTAATTTTTGCACTCTGCTCCATTACCTCTTTGGCTACTCTTCCACTGAAATTAAACAAAAAACAACTGACGTGCCCAGTTCCCCCTGCTAGAGTGGAAAATTTTGGCATAATTTCCCTTATCAAATGAAATACCCATAAATATGTAACTAAAATAAAAACCTAAGATACATAAAAGCCTCTTTAAGTGGACCAAAGCAAACCTTGTTCTTTATTTGTAACCAAAAACTACAATTTATGTATTATATTATATTTTTTATTATATCAGAAATATATATAAAACAAATATCTAAAATTCTGCTTGCATTTACACTGAAACCAAAAATGAAAATATTATAATTGGAAATATCTAAAATATATCTCAAACAAATATCTAAAATTCTCCTTGCATTTATACTGTAACCACAAAATAAAATATATTATATTATATCAGAAATATCTAAAATATATTTAAAACAAATATATAAAATTCTCCTTGTATTTATAGTGTAACCAAAAACTAAAATATATTATATTACATTACATTACACTATATTATAAAATACCTGCACACCGTATATACCAAAAGAAAACAGCTCAACCAATGAGGATAAAACAGCTACGCTTTCTAGCCACGTTCAAACCGCTGGCATTTTGGTGGGAATTGTGATCCCTGTGACTGTGAGGAATGGTGACCGCTGCTACTAGAGTCCATGAAGCTCAGGAAATAGATTAACCTTATTGAGTCCCCTCTCTTAACTCAATCTTTGCCTCTCAGGCTGTGACTGAATTACTTCTCTTTAAACAAAAACTCTCAGCGGAGTCCTTTAATGCCTTAAAATCCTGCCTGTCTCCTTACATAGGAGTGAGAAAATAACTGTTATCAATTTCCTAATGAGGTGTTTGAGCCTGAGAGCCCACTATAATAATTGATTGTGCTGTTTGTTTAATTGCCCCGATGGCTCCATTCATCTGTTACAATTGCAGTTATTAAGTAAACGTCTGTGTCTAAAAGGTGGCCTGTGTGAACAGCTCCATCCGCAGCAGGTTGTGGTGCATTGGCTCCAAAGCAGTCACCTCTATGTGACCGTGATGAGGACAGCAGGCTGTTTTTGGAGCAGGGACCCCTGAGGCTGTGGCGGTCCATCGGCAGTGACCCGTGCCTTGTCTTTCTGTCTGTCCACACTTACCTGTAGCGGAAACGACTCCCCTTGAAGAACAGGTTACTGCTGGACACCGTACGAACCTGGCTCGACTTCTCTAGCCTGACGAGGGACAGAGAGGAAAGATTAAGCTCTGAACATGCACAACAAACACATTTACACATTCGTATGAAACTAGAAGTCAAACAACAAACACAACTCTATTTCAAATAGTCTGAATTAAGAATCGTTTCTCTTTTAAGCAAAAATATGACATTGCTGTTATCAAATATGTTGAAACTTTCTAAGATGCTTTAGTATTTTTATATTGTATTTATATTTGTATTTATATTGTATTTAGAGTTCTATGCAGTGGTGGACGATATACACAAACAAGACACCCTAAAAAATCACTCTGGTAAAAGTATACATAGCACTTTTCAATGTTATTTGAGTAAAAATAACAAAAGTACTTGGTAATTAATGTGTCTGAGTATTACAAGTTAAAGTACTGGACCAATTCGACAGGCTTATTGAAAATAATCAGCTAGTTCACAAATCAGACATTGCTATTGCATGGTGAAATTATGAACTATGATGTTAGATTATAAAACGTAGTAAAGTAAAACTTTCCCAAAGTAAAAATATTCTATGCTATGGTATAATATTACAGTATTTGCTATATTAGTTATTTATGTAAGAAATGTTTACATTTTATTTGCAAATGTAAAATTAAATTAACATAACATTTAATTGATGTGTGGACACAGGTTTGTGTATATTACAGTAGCTACAATGTATGACTTCAAATACCACTCATCCGATCATAATTCAGAATTTCTTTTAAACTTCCAGTATAAATTTTACAATCTTTTGTTTTTAGCTCAAAAATTACATGAATCTGTCAGGCATTTGTGCAAAAAAAACTGCTTTACATTTATCGACTGTTATGAATAATCATATTTCTTAGTTTGCATTCATAAACTTCCAAAATAAAAAAGGAAATTACCTAAATGTGATTAACTACTTTTAAATTGAATTTAATTAATTTAATTCAGAAATACTTAATACATTATTTACTTAAAATTATTTATTAAATACATATCCAAAGTTCTGTCATGAAACTCTAGATGGCGCAGTACGATAGGTCTAACTCAATATGACATAATTATCACATGGCGCAGCTGATTGGTTCTTTATGTATCAGCAGTCAATGAGTTTGCTGCTCAACATTCAAATACTTGGCTAGTGCTTGCTGCAGCAGTTGCAGCGTGCTTCAGAAACCCTCCACCTTCCCCAGCTCCACCTGTGTAGATCTGCTACAGGGTGATTCATGTATGCTTCATATGGGGGTTATTTCATACATATTATATGTGCAGCAGCAGTATTTCTTACATGCTCACAGCAGCATGTTGTGGATGAGCAAATCTCGGTACTTGCTCTGCCTCAGCAGCATAGTAAATCTGTTCCGCCAAGACCAAACACATTAACACCGTTACATTACCATGCTAAAGATATAATGTTGTTAAGTCAGATTTTGTCATATCACCTACCCCACTGACATGCTCAAAATGTTTGGTTTCTAAAGCTTGTACATATTTTCTATCTAACCCTCTTAGTGACTGAAACCTTAGGCTGAGCTTGAGTGTTCTGATTCAGATGGTCTCTGGTGAACATTTGATTCAGGCTTTTAATCACCAGGTGTGGAATCTCCTTCCCCAAAGACGGCCTTTATATGAATCATAAAACCCACTTTTTAATTATCATCTGCCTTCACCTGCCACAAATTCCCCTTCTCTAGGGGACTTTAACTACAGCTACAAATTTCTCTTTGCCCCAGCGGAATGAATTCAGTCAGAGTTGGAATAGCATGTACATTCAGTTTTGATAAGACACCTTGCCAAATCAGTGATTACACCATTCCCTTCACCTAAATTGAGCTTTCCCACACTTCATGATGAGCGCTGAAACAGACTCTCGTTCCAAAGATGTCACCTCAGTCAGCCAAAATCGTTCATCATAAAACAGAGACAAAAGCCAGAGGTGGCTCGCCGTGTTATGAAACTGGGCTCTCCTTTTAGAAACCTGAAACACTGCGGTCTGCCTCGAGCTGCACGTCACTTTAAACACTTCCCATGACGTGGCCAAGGACAGGTACAATCAACCATGACTGAAATGCGCACAGACATCCCTCCAGAAGAGCTAGCAGAACACATCTCTCATTGCTCTCACGGTAAAGGTCATTCTCAACACGTGGCTGTTCCATTAGATGACCCCCACGAGGTAAAAGCAGTAACGCATCTAGATGTAGGTGCCCAGACACTTGCAGAAATGCCTTGCATTATTAGTTATGTCAGCTTATTTACCAGTCTTAAATATCATACTCTGGAGTGACAGTGTTTGCAATTAGGAAGAGCCAAAAAGGGACTAATTATTTCTGGAACTTGTTTATTGTGCAGTTGCCCTTTCAGAAGCATCACACCTGTCTAACCAAACAAATATATTCATCTCGAAGGAAGGAGCAGTGCAAAAACTCACTTGTAGAAGGCTTGATTTTCAACACCGCATTTCCAAAGGTGCTTGCAGGCCTCTGGAGTTGGTGCAAAGTATGTCAAGATGATCTTTTTGTCCTGTGCATAACAAGAAGTCATTAAAGGTGTATTAAATGCGGCACTGTCGTTGAAGGGAATTCAAGTTTCACAGATTGTGTCATAATCATAAGGCAATTTGGTATATTGTAATTATCTTTCACTTCACCAATGTTGGCATATTTAGTGTTCTCACCTCCTTCTGATTTGCATATATATGGAATGTCTTTCCCTCAAACTTAAGTTTGGTCACCTCGTTCCTGTTCAAGTGGAAGAAGAATGGATATATTAAGATATTATAATGTGTATAAATTTAGAATATGTACACACAAATGATACAAAAAGTTAATATTATATGTAGCTCATACATATGTAGTAAACTGTATGTACCTAATTGTATATAAATAAAGAAATAAATGATTATGTATAGAGAGAGACTACATGAATAACACATGAAATTTTTTTATTTTTAATGCAACATCATTGTCCATGTTGTTCTATCTATCTATCTATCTGTCTATGTATGGATGGATGGATGGATCTAAACCTGTTTTATATGTATTATTTGATTTACTAGTGTGGGATTACAAATTTATTAAATGTTTAATTTAGGTTCCAATACAATAGTATATAAACTGAGAAAGTTTAGTAGACTGAATTTTAGCATTTGAAGTATAAATGATAATTACTGAGTTTCCAGCAAGAGATTCCTGCCAGACCGGTTTTCTCCATTGTAAGTTAAATGAGTCATATTACGGAGACTCTCACCTTTTGTCCTTAATGGCTTTTGGAGCCTGAGCCCCAGCCCCAGTCGTTGAATAGTTAGGCTGATTGGATTAGCATTTATACAGTTGAATAGTTATGCTGATTGAATTAGGACTGGTAACACTCTAGAGTCTGGGGCGGGTTCCTAAACCTGTAGGTTCCTAAACCTGTATACTTCATTTACATGCTTTGTTCCGAGTGTATCCACCTCTATGTAAATCCCTCCCCCTTGAAATGTATATAAAACTACAATGTATACTGTTTGAGTCAGACTTGGATGACTACAGCGACTACTGCGAGTTCTCAATAAAGAGTAACTTATCCCAAAGTCTCCTGGTCTCTGCTTTGACGAAGGAAAAAGTTTCCAACACTAGGATTACCTGTAAATGTGTTGAAATAAAGGAATGCATGACAAACTAGTTTAAGGAAACAGAACCTTTCACATCTCTGCCAGGTATGAGACATTGTCCTTATTATTCTTTTGTTTTAATTCAGCCATTATACTGACAATAAAACCTTTACCAAGCTTCAATCCCAATTTAATCCCGCTTCAATTCAATTCAATATGGCTTTATTCGCATGACTGTAAAAAAATACAATATTGCCAAAGCTTGAAATATATATAGAGAAATATAATAACAATGAAAATATCAAAATAATAGAACAAAAACATTATAACAATATAAACTTAAATAAACAGTGTAACAAATAAGAACTTGTGTGAACATTTCATACCACAGTGTTTAACATATAAACACACACAGGCTGAGGGTCACTGTGGTAGACAGAGGTCAGACATAATACATATATTACACACATTACACACGTTCACCTGCTGTCTCTCAGGCTGTGGCACATCCACACGTATCTCGCAGCCAGTGCTGCTGTCTGTCCCTCTCCTAGTATTATCTTTATTTGTTCCTCTTCAGTCATGGCTGTAAAGTTCTTTATGATGTTTGTGAATTTGTTGATGTATATGTCTCTGATTGATTTAAATTGGTAACAGTGAAGTAGGAAGTGTGTCTCTGTCTCGATCTCTCCTGTCTCAGTGAGCACACACTCTTTGCTCTCTGGGTAACCAGCTCTTTCGGTGTCTGCCGGTCTCGATGGCTAGTCTGTGCTCACTGAGCCTGTACTTGGTCAGGATCTGTCTCTGCTTTGTGTCTTTGACACTCTGGAGATATTCTTCTCATTTATATTTTAATTTTATAGTTCGATAGAGTTGTAATATACTTTGTGTTTTGGTTTCTTGATCCCAATGTTCCAGATATATATTTTTAGATTGTTTGATAATTTGATTTATTTTGATGTTTGGGTGAGAAGCAGTGCTGGTCTGAGACTGGTTAGTGTTAGTAGAGTTAGTCAGGTTAGTAAGTCTCAGAACCAGTTAACTGAGTGGACTCTTTTCAGGGTTCAGTTCTTGGGTTCGTAGTGCTTTAAAATGTAGCGATTCTGTGGGACTTGATTTTAGATGCATCCAGAATTTGAGCAATCTTTTTTGTATATTTATAATCAATGGGAAACGGCCTAATTCTGCCCTACATGCATTATTGGGTGTTCTCCTTTGTAATTTTAGAATCATTTTGCAGAATTCTATGTGTAGGGCTTCCGTTGGATGTGTGTCCCATCTAGTGTAGCTCCGATCACTGAGTGGACCCCAAACCTCACTTCCATACAGCGCTATGGGCTGAATTACACTATCAAAGATTTTACACCAAATTGGAAGCGGTATTTCAATATTTTGGAATTTTTTCTTGATTGCGTATAGAGCTCTTCGAGCTTTATCTTTGAGAGCATTCACTGCCATACTGAAACTCCCCGATGCAGTGATGATCAGGCCGAGGTAAGTGTACTGCATCGTGTGTTCTAGGGCGGTGCTGCCTAGACTGAACTGGTATCTGTGTTCCTGACATCTGGGCTTTTTCTGAAAGACCGTAATGTTGGTCTTTTTGAGGTTTACTGCCAGGGCCCAGTTCTGGCAGTAGTTCTCCAGCAGGTCTAGGTGCTTCTGTAGTCCCTGTGGGGTGGATGACAGCAGCACTAGATCATCTGCGTACAGCAAAAGCTTGATGTTTTTGTCTTGTAGAGTGAGTCCAGGGGCTGTAGACTGTTCCAACTGCACCGCTAATTCATGCTAATTCGTATTGCATGTTTGTTGCTTGAATACACTTTGTAAAAGTTTGTAATATAATCCGTCGTGCCAAATAGAATCAAATGCTTTATTTTTTTTAATCGACAAAGCATGCAAATATTTTTCCATGTTTAATCTGTTTTACGTGTTTATTGATTAGGGTGCGTAGGGTGTAAATGTGGTCAGTAGTTCTATAATTAGGAAGAAAGCCAATCTGACTAGGACTCAGGACACTGTGTTCATTAAGGAAGTTTACTATTCTATTGTTTAAAATACTGCTAAATAACTTCCCCAGATTACTGCTCACACAAATGCCTCTGAAATTATTAGGGTCCAATTTGTCTCCACTCTTGTGAATAGGGGTAATACGTCCTTGGCTCCAGATGTCAGGAAAACAGCCTGAACTAAGTACAAGGTTGAATAATATGAGCACAGCTGTCTGAAGCTCAGGTGTGCTGTGTTTCAGTATTTCACCCAGAATGTTGTCAGGGCCACAAGATTTTTTACATTTTTGGCGTTTGAGTTTATCATCAATTCTTCATGTGTAATTGGGAAGTCGAGAGGGTTTTGATTATTTTTAATTATGTTTTCATAAGTTTGCAGACTTTGTTTGATCTGATCTCTCTCTCTCTCTCTCTCGGATACTCTCTCTCTCTCTCGGATACTCTCTCTCTCCGCGTTCGCTTCACTTTTGTCGAGCCTGGTGCCTTATAATCACACAATCCCTGCGTCCCAATGTGCATACTATACACCCTATCTGCCCTAAATAGTATTGAAAATTACTAATATCACATAGAATTTAGGATGGATAGTGTGCACATTGGGACGCAGGCAATGATTTCCTGAATCCGTGCTGCGATGACGGCAAGAAGTTGGGGTCAAACCCTATCAAACGATTAAATTTTCGTTAAAAACATATTAACGCGTTAAAATGTTTAGATTAATCACATGCGTTAACGTGTTAACGATGACAGCCCTAATATATATATGTATATGTGCCCTCGAAAAGTATTGGAACAGTAAAGACAAAATTGCTCTGTTGGCTGTGTAGTAAAGACATTTACAAATATGAGTAAAAGATGAATATGAGACAAAACTACAGAATGTCACATTTTATTATTGGGTGATTCAACACATAGATGTTTTACCATCTAAGAAGTTCAGCACTTTTAGAGTTTCATCCCTCTATCTGATGTGAGCATAAGTATTGGAACAGTTTCCTCACAGGTCTTTCTAAGTGATCAGCTGTGTCCTGTTGCATTAATTCTTCAGATATTAAAAGCAGGAAATGTGTCGTATCAGTTATATCCATTACTTCTGTATTCTGAATCCTGCATTCAATGATGACACACAAACCAGGATGAAGATGAGGGAGCTGACTTTGAGAGAAAAACAAGCAATTTGGATGCTAAAAGAAAAGAGGAAGTCAATTAGAGCTATAGCAAAAACAAAGGGCATGGAGAAATCAAGAGTTTGGAAACCACCAGCAACCAACAACTACCTGATCGGCTGAGAAAACAACAGTAGTTGATGACAGACAAATCATAAAAGCTGTGAAAATGAATCCTAAAAGACGTGTCTCAAAAATCACTAACAACTTCCAGAAAGCTGGGGTGATGCTCTGACAATTTACTGTCCTCAGGAGACTTTGACACAGAATTACAGATGCTACACAGCAAGATGCAAACCTCTGACCAGCACCAAAAATAGAAAGGCAAGATTAGAGTTTGCAAAAAAGCACAAAGGTGAGCCAGAAGAGTTTTGGAACTGTGTTTATGGACCGATGAGACAAAGATGAACCTTTATCTAAATGATGGGAAAGCAAAGATGTGGAGAAAAAAAGGAAACTGCAAATGATCCCAACCATACAGCCTCATCTGTTAAGCATGGTGCAGGTGATGTCATGGCATGGGCATGCATGGCTGCCTCTGGAACAGGCCCTCTCAACTTTACTGATGACTTAATGTATGATGACAGTAGCAGAATAATTTGGAAGGGTACAAAACCATCTTGCCTACCAATATTCAAGAAAATGCCACCAGATTCATTGGGAAGTGCTTAATATTGCATCAGGACAATGACCCAAAACACCCTGCCAGTTCAGTCAAGGAATTTATAAGGGCAAAGAAATGGAAAGTCTTAGATTGCCCAAGTCAATCTCCAGATTTAAATCCGATTGAACATGAATTTCACCAGCTGAAGAGGAGAGTAAAGGCAGAAACTCCCCAAAACAAGCAACAAGTGGAATTGGCTGCATTAAAGGCTGGGAAAAGTATTTCAAAGGATGAGACCAAGAGTCTGGTGATGTCTATGGGTCACAGACTCACTGCTGTGATTGTGCGCAAGGGATCTGCAACTAAATAATAGCTTTTAATCTTTTATATCTGCCTTATGTTCAACTGTCCCAATACTTATGCTCACATCAATGAGTGGGATGAACTCTAAAACTGCTGTTCTTTTTATTTGGTAAAACATTTATGTGTTGAAACGGCTAATAATAAAATGTGACATTCTGTAGTCATTCTCATTTTGTCTTTACTGTTCCAATTCTTATGGAGGGCACTGTGTATATACATATATACATATATATATATATATATATATATATATATATATATATATATATATATATATATATATATATATATATATATATATATATATATATATATATATATATGTATGTATGTATGTATGTATATGTATATGTATATATACACACGCACACACACACACACACTCAATAATACATGCACACACACACACTCAATAATACATGCACACACACACACACACACAAAGATGTCACAGAAGAAAATGACATAATTATGTATTATTCATGGTCTTATTACAAATGTATTAAATCAAACAAATTAGTTGACAAAATGTTTACAAACTGAATTACATGAGCTCATTTTAATTAATGACAATGAACAAGCCATTTTTTTCAGTGTCACGAAAAACTATAAATTGCCATATTCTGTTTTACAAATAAACACATAGATTGCACAACTGCACTCTTTCTTCACTCTTTCTTTACTCTTACTTTAAGTGTGTTTCAAACATACTGCACTACAGATTGAACCACTTATAACAAAACCCTGAGACACTGAAACAAAAACAGGCAGCACAATGGTTCAGTATTTTATGCATTTCTCTTTTCTTTGTATGACCAGACCTCACAGACTTGTTGTGTCCAGATGACTTTAAACATGCCCTCTGGATGGAGAGCTGGTGAAGGATAATTGGACACCTGTCTGCTCTAACGGTTCAGGAAGAGGCAGATGGTCAGGCCCTTTTGGCTGGAAATGTATAATACAACATAATAAAACCAGCTGTGACTTGTATACCCAGAGCTCGTCGCTAGGCGAGAATGACTCATTATTTTCAGCTTCACGATGCATGCGTGTATGCATGTCTGTGTTTACTCAGCCCCGAAGACGTCAATAGAAGTTCAGTAGGGAAAAGAGACAAGTATTAGTCACTCACCACTTGAGGAAATGGACTCTTTTGTTCCCCTGAAGCACGACAAAACCGAACGGGGTGAAAGCGAGGAAAGCCGGGTTACCAGATACATCCTGTGATGAACAACGACAGAGGAGGACCACATCACCTTCATTTCTCAACAAGCAGACACTGAGCAGGAAGACTCAATGATCTTAACAATCAAACCTTCACACTTTTGTTTTGTTTTCAGGGTTGCTTAATCTAATGTTCAGCAGCAAAATGGGCAGTTTTGGGCTTTTACTGTTGAGATTACTGACAATAGATATTTCACAAACTGGAGACAAAAAACGCTCACTGAAAGAACTGAGTTTCTTAGTACACTATTTTAATGGCCTTGGTTCAAGCTGCAATTTCCCTATTCATTTTCCATAAATCTGCAGAATATATACAAAGATGTAAAGAAAACAACAACAGCGAAACATATATCAGTGGTTTTATACATGACAATATATAAAACTACTGACTAAGTTCATGAACTAAATTAAGTCTGTTGCACTGATGGTCAAAAGTTTGTAGTGGTAGGATTTTTAAAGTCTCAAGCTCAACATTCTGACATTATAAAAGGGCACTTGGTTCATAAACGTTTCAGAAACTTCTACACAGTACACAATAGCTTTTGGATGCAAGCTGTAAATGCGTCAGATAGAGTCATCTAACCTTGCACGGATGAGGATCCACACCGTATGTTTCAAGCATTTGTGCTTTCTGCAGGAACTTCAGCTCAGCTGTTTCTGGAGATTGACCTCTGCAAAACAACACATTAAAACAGCATCTGTGTCATTCAATGGTGGAACAACCACAGCAACAGCACAGCAGTCACCAATTACATTTCAGAACTGATACACTGGTGCCATTGTATTGGACTGAATCCACATTCTAGTGGTTTTGTAGTCAACATATCCTGCAAAGTGGAAATTTGCAATAATTTTAAAAAAGGCATCTGAAACAAAATGCCAATTTGAATATGAACAAATGCATCTATTTTGACACTTTACACTTGAATAGAAAGCCAAACCAAACCAGCCAGACGGTTCAAATATCCTCACTCCAGGAAAACTCTTACCAGTTCATGTTTTATTCAGCACTGGCCATTTAACATTCAAGACCTTAAATGTAACAAGACAGCCTGGCTTGTATTTCAATGCAAATCAAAGAAGAAAAGCGACCCTTAACACTGAGAAAGCGATTGCTTACAGACTCAAGGACTGATTTACTGGATCATTTTGGAGCATCACTCTACATTCCCAACATAGTTTCCATAACTGGACAGATGGGCCAGCTCTGGTCATAGAATGGTCACACCACCAGAGGGCAGCAGTAATCATGCTCCTGTTTGGTGGATCATCTAGTTTGGTGTGACCATAAATTCCAAAGTGTAGATGTTACAACGTCTTAGTTTCATGTGCCATCCATATAAGAATAGTCAACTGCTTCTAAAGACAAATTACAATCCTGCAAGTAATTAATAGACTAAAACCAACACTAAACCCATGATTGTTTGGCAGTTTAACAGTTTATCATTCGTTGAGCTATTATAGTTGGACTTGCTCATGTAAACTTGGAAAGAAAGTGCTGCTTGGTCAATGATGGCCTACGGATTTGTGCCATAAAATGACATCAGATCTGACCTACAATACTGAGGTCCAAGTCTTCACACTAATGACACATTGTGTGATCCAGTGTGTAAATTTGAGAGAAATAAACAAAGAGATAAAAAGATCATTTCAGCACCTCAAAAGAGTGCACAAGGTCAACTAAACCATCTTTATGTCTAGTTAACTTGTACATACAGTCTAGCAAAGGACGAAGGCATTAAAACAAAATCAAACTTTGTGGTAAAATTTTACAATAATATGTTAAATATTTATGGTTAAATATGTTAATTTCTACGCACAATACACCTTAAAATATTGGGGTCAGTAATTTTTTTAAATAGATATCAATATGAAAAAAATATCATTGTTTCCACAAAAACAATGATATTTTGGCCGTTTTTAACACTGATAGTAAGTAATGTTTCTTGCACAGCAAGTCAGCATATTAGAATGATTTCTGAAGGATCATGAGACACTGAAGACTAGAGTAATGATGCTGAAAATTCAGCTTTGCCATCACAGGAATGAAATGCTTTTTAAAATATATATCCAAATACAACATTTATTAATTTTAAATATTACTGTTTACCACATTTTTGTAATAAAAGCAGTTTTAGAGAACATGACAAACCTTACAGAAAAATCGAACAGACCCCAAACTTTTGAATGGTAGTGTATATTAATAAATTTTCAACATTTTTAGTTGTTTAAATTGACATTAATGTATTAATTATGAGCATCAATTAATAATGGACAATAGCACATTTATATAAAAAAAAAAAAATGTTTTTCATTGTAGTTCATGACACCCAATGCCTTAATGTTACAAAAATTAAGTGTCACTGAAAACTTGGAAAAAAAAGTCAGAATAAAGACAAGAAAAAATGTTAAATGAAATAACTAAATTATTTACATTAGGACACGCACACCAAGTAAATCTGATAGCAGATAACAGAAATGTACAGAAATATACAAAAAAAGGACATTTCCATAATTCCTGAGCCATACATAAAGAAAAAAGGAGAGGAAAGGTTAACACATACATTAACTCGGTCTTGTGAATCTCTGCAATCCTTCTTTCCAGCTTCTCCGAGTGCTTGGGAAAGAACTGGAACTTGGAGCTGTAGCCCTCTGGATGCTTTCCTGGGTCATAGTCTCCAATCTCAGCTGCAAAGTAGTCATAAAAATCAATCTTTCACCATGCTACCATTCATAGAGTCCAAACTCAGCAGTAAAGCAGACACATAAATCAATCTTTCATCGTTCAACCGTGTTACTCAGACGCATTTTAGTTGACATGTGGGCATGTTAACGTGTTGTCTTAATGAACATCCTCTCTGAGAGGAAGTGTTGGGAGCCATATGTTCTCTTAGTAGGCAGGATGTGGGGTTTTGTGGATTAGCATACAAGTAATAGCATTTTCAATATGCCATTTGCTTCTGCACTCGGTACCCATGAGTCCTGACCAATGCTCTGTGCTCTGAGGTGATGGAACAGTGCATCTTTAATTCAAAAGTGTCATCCAAATCATGCCCCTGACCAACCTGTCAAAGAACATTACTGTGCATCCTACCCTTAGAGCCACTATATTCCCTTCTCATGTGACTGAATCTCAAACATCTCTGTAGACTTGTTGGAACTTCAAGAAAAAAAAAAGTGTACAAAATATGCTGATTTGTGGCTCTACAAATGTTTCTTCTTATTACCAATGTTGAAAACAGTTGTATTGCATAATATTTCTGTGAAAACGATGATACATTTCTGTTCATCAGGACAACTTGAAGAATAGAAGTTTCATCCTTATTGAATAAAATAATCTTACTGATCCCAAACTTCTGAATGGTAGTCATCATGCAGATTTTATATTAGATATTTTAGGGTCACAGTTCATTCTACGTTACCTTGTAAGATGTAAGCTGCCAACATGGCAGCATCAGACGTTTTGCAGAGGAGACGACCGTGGTACAGATCTCTTTTGATCTGCAGGAAGACGAGATACCTGCAACCAGGGTACAGAGTGAAAAAATACCTCATGCATTCCACACTGTAAAAAAAAAAAAGTTCAGCCAACTTAAAATTAAGGCAACTATAGCTTCAGCAGATTTTTGAGTTCTCTCAACTTATTTTTGTAGGAGATTCTCAACTTTTTAAAACAAGTTGAGAAAACTCAAAAATCTGCTGAAGCTGGTTGCCTTCATTTTAAGTTGGCTGAACTTTTTTTTTTTTTTTTTTTACAGTGCATTATCCTTCACATTTGTTTTGGACTATGTAAATAAAATGTTAAATGTTAAGCTATTTGTCTGTAATGATGAGGGTTGATAATGACGGACAAAGAGGTGCAATGTGAAATTTCACAGTAGGAGAAAAAACTGTATGTGGATTCAACTCTCTCTCAAAACATGCTGAATATTTCTCTTTGATTTGATTAAAATGAGCTCTCTGAATGAATTGAGAACAGGATTGTTGTTTTGGGAAGAGACGCCCTAAAGCAGATTGCTGTGTCAAAAGCTGTCAAGTTGGGGAAAAGAGTCTTCAGGAGTCAAAAACACTTCAAAACCCAAACATCTTTGTCCCTGGACCTAACATCTGTCTCACAGCGATATAATGTTATAAACAGATGCTACTTTTTGTAATTATGGATTTAGAGCTCATAGATTAGATTTCAATGGAATGGAAAGAGTAAATTCAAAACATATTTATATACCGTTGCTTTATGTGATGAAAAACTTATTTTTGGCACTGTTATATAAAGACAAGAGCTTCCTCATGCACCAGTGTCACATTTTCTATTCATAAATCAATCCAGTCCCAATCTGGTATTTGGCTCTTCTCACCTTCAGTGCAACAGATGTCCCATGAGTAAAGAGCGACATGCTTGTCTTTAACTTCTCAAAGTAGGCCAGCCCAGCTAGAGCTAATAGCTTTTCACTTAAGAGGCCATAGGAGCTAAAAATGCAATTATGTTCCCTGAATTCTCTCTAGGTGACAGCAGCTAAAATGGCAATTTCTGTAGCCACCAGTCAATTCCTGGCCTACATATCGGCTTCCTTCTTTAGCTGTAACCTGACATTTATGAAAACACACTCTGTGTCAGTGTCATTTGGTTCTGGAGAAGGACAGGCCAAATAAAGGAACAGCTAAAAGGCAAAGTATTGGGCTGAGATGCTTGTCTTTGCTCTGTGGAATATGCACTCTACTCAAGTTATTTTCCAATAATCCACAATCACAGAAACTGGATACATATTACTAACAAGAACATAATAATACTAAATCATCTCATTATAGGGAGATGTTATTACTAAGTGTCATTTTTATGCTTGTAAGTTTAAAATGTAAAGAAAAGGGTAAAACATGATATAAATATTAAATATCACTACAGTACATAAAAAGTATATATTCAAAATTAAATTAAATTTAGAAAAAAAAAATATTTCGTTTGAAGAAACTATAACAATATAATTTAAAACAAAATAGATATCCATTCCTAAAACGATTAGAAATTTGTAATTTTACAACAACAAAAAAGTTGATTTACACTAAAGATTTAAATAAAGACTTCAAAAAGTTGAATATCATATAATTTCAGCTTTATCTGTTGCTGCCTGAGATCCTTAAATGGTATTAATTCACTAAGACATATTTATGAAAATAAGTTTAACGAACTTTTATGCAGTATGATGAAAGATGTTGAAATGTTAAAAATATAGCATATCATTAGCCATCATTTAGACATAATATGACAACTTGCAATGCATGATGTGATGTTAAAGAATGAATGGATCGTGCTGCTTTGCTATGTTGCTAAGATGCAGTTTGGGCATGAGTGACTTGTTTGCCATGGACATTAAGCTAATGACAAATTTGTGCATGGTGTTGAGCAATAATCTCTTCTTAAAACCTGAGAATTTCCATTCACGGAAAAAATCAGCATGGATTTACTGTGGAAATATGAGTGGCAGAAGAAAGCGCAGAGAGACAGAATCACTTTTCTCTCACATATCCCAACAGCTGCGACACCCTTGCTTGAGGTGGATACATTTCTTTCTCCTACAGGGACTATGCCAATTCTTCCATTCACTCCAAATGATGTCCTTTTCTTTCAGATAATCCCTCGATTTCTCAGCCATATCCCTCGCTAGTCTTTCTGCTCCTTCTGTCTACCTGCCTCTCTCTCATCTAATTTCCTGTCTTCAACTCTATGGTCATCCTCTTGTTTCATGTCTCTTTCCAGCTTCTCCTCTCATTTCAGCGTGAGTTATTACTTTGTGTTCCACACAAGCATTTCATTTCACAGTACAGTAAACACTAGCATCTCCCCCTACTCCACACATCAATCTATACCTGAACACACTGCGAAGTGCCCACATGTCAAAGTATTTAATGTCTGCTACTTACAGTATATGCACACACTGTCATTAATGTGACCTCTCATTAGGTTATAAGAAGCATCATAAGTATCATAAGATCTCGTTTCAGGTTGAGTGTGTGAATTTCTGGGTGACCTCATTGCAGACTGATCGAGAGGGGATGAAAGAGGTGGAGAGAGACACTGTGATGCCGGCCAAGACTTTGCTTGCTAGAGGCTAATCATGTATCATTCAGAGGAATCTGTTAGGAGTCACTGACCATACATCTTTCCTTAGCGGTGAGTGAGAAACAGCTTTGAATCTTGAGATTAACAGCAAGATTAGAGTCATATAGGCACTTGTATACATTTAGAGTGTTGTAAAGGGGTCATGAACTGAGAAATCAAAATTCCCTTGATCTTTTGTTTCAGAACTCAAAACTTTCTCATTAGTCTAAAAACAGCTTATACTGAAGCCAATCTGACAAAATGACAGCTTGTGGAATGTACAACTCTATGATGTAATAGTGTGGATAAGCACCACCTCCGCAGAAGATGATCAACGCCTGCTTCTACATCACTGCTTGTTTAGCTCCACCCACCGATTTGAGCATGTAGTGTAAATAACGAGAGAGGCAAACACAGGTCTATGCAGAAAGCTTGGATAGTCCAAATAGTCCACTTAATATGTTCTGACTAATTGTTAGGATATCGGAAAAAAATGTCTATTTTCTGACAGGATCTGGTGTCTGGGGCTGGATGTAGTATTTCTGGCTTAGAGACTTAGATCTAACAATCACAGAGCTTATTTTCTAATAATCCAAAAACCAGTGGAAAAATCTTTTGGATTTTTGGGCAAGGTAATTAGTGTGACATTAATTTATGGGTTGGCCAACAAAAGTACATCATCAATGCAGCACTCTATAGCAAACTGGCCATATTGGGCAAATGAAGCACAATGTTTCAAAGCCAGTATAAAGCAAAGTTGAATGGCTTTCTGGTGCTGCCAAACATCTGTTGCCGTTTGGTTTGTAATGCTTAATCAAAGCAGAGCTTTAGGTCTATGCTTCAAGGAATCCTATCCTTTTATGCGAGAAACTAAGCCAGCTATGTAATCAGGTACCATTTAATCATGTGATTTAGGTACTGAATGCAAAAAGCAGAATCCTTTCACTGTGGCAGCTCATACCTGGTGATCTCCTCCTTTAGAGCAGCAGGATCTGGTGGGTAGAACTTTACCCGCAGACACATGGTGAATGGAGGTTGTGCTGTGGAGAAAATTAACAAGGTTGAGAACCACTGTCTCAATCAGTAAACTTAATCTGATTTAGTACTTGCTGCCTTAATATAATACATATACACACTGTGTACTGTAATGCCTTAATCAAAACATCTTTAAAAACAAGTTTACTTGAGAAGCAAGATTGCATCACACTTTACGCTATTTTGCAATATGTATGAATATGCAATATACTTGTATTCAGAGAATATATCCTGAATTAAGTTTATATTTCTTATCCCACTGACAATTTTTTCCTGGTGTTTAAACATAGATCTAACACAATTTTGAGATGTTTATAATTAAAATAGTTTTATACACAATATTGAGAGGTTCATAACTAAAATATCAGGGAACAATCTGCCAGTGGGATAAGAAAAATAAAATTTAAGATATATTGCACTTTTTATACAGTAATTTGTAACTGTGTTTCAATACTATAATCAAATATTATTTTGGAGAATTAATACTACTGAATTCTCACTGTTTATGCCTTTTAGTTTCAATTGGACCCCAAAGTACAAATTATGCAGGTCAAACAATCCTAAAATCTGCTGCTGCTGAATTTAACATTCAACAACTTTCAACAGACTACAGTTTCACATCTTGTGAAGTCAGATAAAATATGATTAAACAGAGTGCTTGTTTATAATGAAAGTAACTTTCATTCTATTGTTTCATAATTTCAACTGTCTAAGGCTAAGAAATTTTGTTTTTTGTTTTTTACTTTTAAGTAGCAAATACAATTAAATGTGGACATTTTATTTTACTTTTTTAATTTCTCTGTACATTCTACAATTATGTGAAAACAAACCTTATCTTAGGCAGTTTTGCTTCTCAGGTAGATGTATCTTGCTTCAAGGATGGAAAAAACAATCCTTAAGAAAGTTGTTTTTGCAGTAGTTTGTTTGAGATCAGAACCATACAAAGTGAGTGTTGAGTAAAGGCCTGTTCATACCAAAGACAACAGCTATAATCATAACTATAAAACTGTGTGTTGGTCTGGATGCTAATATAAAAGTTTAACACAAGGTTTCCAGACCCACTGCATGTCAGAACAACAACATCACTTCATCAAATGACAGCTCCTATTTGAGATTGCACCATTTCTAAATGTATAGTACCCATGAATCCCATTAGCATGCTTCATTACAGTCACCATAGTGGTGTTGTTTGTAATTTCTCCATTATGGCAGCTACGCACTATAAATAAGATCTGACTGATGATACTTACATTTCATCTGCTTAGAAATTGACTTGGTGTACTCCAACCAGTGCTAAAACAACAGAGGAGAGAGTTTTATTTCCACACTCACACACGTATACTGACAGAGCACATGTACACACATATTACATCTATATTTCATCTAACACATAATTACACAGGAGCAGGTGGTCAGTGTGGGTAGATGTACAGAGATTTGATATCAGTATGAGTGTGAGATGGGGGCAGGGTAGATATATTAATAATTTCATCTATTTTCTTTCTTCTCCGGAGCGAAACATTAGCACATCTTCGACGTCATGCTGAGATTCTATCACTGCTATTGTGTGCAGCATCAGATAAGCCAAATCAGCCAAACTGCACCATTGGATTTGAGAAAAAATATTTGGGTCTTAGTGCCAGTAGGCTAATGTCTAGAAATAGCATCAGGCTAGATTCGATTTCAGATTATAGTGATCTGAAAGCTTTTTGGTCAAAATTTTCCCTGGCACATGATCATATTCTGGACTGTCAGCTAATCTTAGCCATATTTTGCCAACTGGGAACATACTAAAGGGAATTGTGGGCACTCTGTAGACACTAAGGTTGTCCCAGTGTGTCGTCTACCATCAGTTAGATGCCCTCATTATTATTTATGTCACTCAATGCGAAAAGTTCCCAAAGGGGGTCAGTCAAAAGGACAGATATGAAGCGTATGTGTTCCTTACAGGAGCTATACAGAATGTTCATTTAGAATCTTTAAATGTTTTATGTCATTTGAATCTTTTTTTTAATTCAAATTTAAAATATATATTTAAAATTTACAAATATTTACACATTTAATAATTTGTTCGTATAAAATGTATTTTTAACATTTGAAAATGTGTTGTAACCTAAAATATTAGATTATATTAATATTGATGAAATAAACAAATATAACATGAAAAACGTAAACCTAAATTAGAAAAGTAGAAATTAGAAATGTTGCCTTGGCACCTAACGGATATAAAATAAGTTGAAGTACTAAAATTGCTATAACTAAAACTAAAATAAAAAAATATTAGGCTAAAAAGATTTTTTTTATATAAATCTCATGTTTTAACATTTGAAGCAGTGTTGTTATTAGATAATTAGATTAGATTACATAAATTAGATTCATTTCATATTTGCATTTTGGAAGCAAAATGGCAATTCTGTATGTTTACACATACTGATATATTGATTGCATGAAACATGAATGCCATTTTCTTACAGTATAGGGCCACTGGAATGCTAGTCTGTTCCTCATTATAACGTCACTGCACTAAAATTAACATGGAGAACATGCTCTCCTTTTCCTTATTGCAGATAAATAATGACAGATTTTTTTATTTTTGTGTGAACTGGCCCTTTAAAGCAAACTCTATTAATCGGAGCCACATAATGGTCTGAAGGTCTGCCCTCAAATGATTTACAGTTTTCAAACCTGTCCTTCTAGAAGGTTCATTCCATCAATCGTCAGTTCTATCTCTTTCAGTGACACTCCCTGATTACTCCAGAATGACCCTCAAAGTCAGTCTGACTGCTGCAGGATCAATACAAACACAGCCCACCCATAACACCCATTAATTCATCACTTATTAGGCATCACAACCAATAAGCTCTAAGAAATGAAAGGCACTTTGAATATTCTGACAGATGCAGCTTTCTCCTAATAAAAGGCTGTGGACACGAATGCTGAGATGATGAATTGGTGCTCTGCATTACCGTTGACCTTGGACTGTTCGAGGCAAGCCACATGGTGGGACACTCACCCGTTGCTTATCCGGATCGACATATCTAATGCCAAAATAGTCCTTCTCCAGCAGGTTTAGATGGTGGCAAATGAGGTCAAACAAATACTGGCCTTTGGCATCCCTCTGAAAGACAAACGAGAAGAACAAATGATCAATAGGGCACAAGTTTATTATTCGTTTGGGTACGTTGTTTATTTTTGGACCAAAGAAAAATGTGGAAGAACTGAAGAAGACCAGCCAAACAGAACTAAAATTTAGTGTTCTGGGTCTGAGGAGGAAAGCATAGGATTTTAATTACTATAACTCTGATAATTCCTTTGATTCCTATGAAGAGATTCTGTATATCCAATATTAATGCAGAGAGTCCTGCAAGTCGATATTAGTGTTTAGTGTACATGTCTGCAATAAAACCCACATCAAACAGACTTATTTTATCAAGGTGATGTTCAGCATGTTTTACTCTACAAAAAGCCTCATCTAGCCAATTAAATATTTTAAAGCAGAGCAGAACTAAAAACATTTCAATTCCCTATAGAAATGTCCATGAATTTTTAAATGTATCACCCATTTCGTTGACTTTTCCAAGCTTAGAAATCACACATGACTGTAGAAACCTGAGAGTCTGTCCAAATAAATGCACAAGGAGGAGAAATAGATGAAGTCGATAGTTGACAAGTTTGTATGTGAGATCAAATGGTAGAGTCTCCATGTACTACTATTTCATCATTATTTTGTTACACTTAATAGGTTGTTTGCACAGGGACACAAATTCTATACAATGTTCTTTGTTCTTTAATAGTCCCACTGAATAAGTCTAGGCTGCAGTCTAAACTACTCCATATCTGTTTAACAGTTCAACTCTTCATACCTAGAGAAAATGAGTTGGGAGAAAGAAATAAGATTCCATAAACCTGAAGCCACTTTTTCTTTCTCAGCCCACCTCTAATACCACACTCATTTGCATTCGGAATCCATTTTCCCTCAAACTAACAATAATCACAGCTTTTGCAGTATTTTTTTCTTTCTTTCTGGAATTGTATGCGATCAGAGTTTCAATTGCCAACCAAAACAATTCACCCTCAGTAGCAAGTCTTCAGGCATGAGTGATTTATTCTGGTTTTAGACTTATTGTAAGGACTTGGCAAGCCATATGCATCCAAGACAACTCAGACAAATCACTGAGTTTAGGACAGTATCACAGGAATTACTTTGCAGTCAAAAGTCAAATTTGCATTTCTTTGAAATTTCAGATTGCTCTTTTAACTCAATAGTTGCCCCTGTGAATCATTGCTTATATGCAACCCAATAATATGTTAATAATTTGACTGTTAGCGTAATCTGAATGATATGGATCCGAATGGTGGTGTAGATCTTGCAGAATCTGTTAAAGAGATAGTTCTCCCAAAAGAATTGTTGAAAAAAGCAATTATTTTTCTTTTCTTTGCACACAAAAAGTATTCCCATGTAGCTTCATAAAATTATGGTTGAACCACTGATGTTGCATGGACTATTTTAACAATGTCCTTGCTATGTTTCTGGACCTTGAACGTGGTAGTTGTGTTGCTGTCTATAGAGGGTCAGAAAGCTCTCGGATTTCATCAAAAACATCTTAATTTGTGTTCCAAAGATGAACAAAGGTCTTACGGGGTTGGAACAAGATGAGGGTGAGTAATTAATGACAGAATTTTCATTTTTGGGTGAACTATCCCTTTAAAATAATACATTTATTCAGGTTGATGAGAATCTGTACATAAGCACAGTCAGTAATAGAGTTTAGTCAGGATAGCACCATATTTAATTTCTGACAGGAATGAAAACAGCTGTGAGGGATAAAGGTACAGTGCATTCCAATGCATTATTCATCTGACAAAACATCTTTCCCAAAATAACTTTCAGTAGACACAAACTCCACAAACCAGTTTTGAAAGTTGTGAGTCGTAAAAATTACATGATTACACGATTCTAGACCTTATACAGTGCAGGCCATTCTAAAAACTGTACATTTACCCCACACAGTCTCGTTTCCGTCAGCATAAAATTGAACTGAGAAAACAGAGGTGAACGGTCACTCCGCAGCTTCTCCAGCAAGCACGATGTGTGATGTACCTCTCAATCACAAAACCTCTGGAAAGCCTTTAATGATGCTCACATAGTGAGGTCAGCCAGCAGACAAGCAACACATTCAGTCAAATTTTTTCAGACCCTTGTGTGGAGTATAAAAAGGGGAAAATATAAAAGGTCAAACACAAAATACAGCATTTTATCAGTGCAAACAGCTTTGAAAGCCATTTCTGTTCTTAAATGCTGCTATGGAGGAGCCATTTCTGACATAATCAAGCATCTGACCTTACTAATGTAAGGCAAGGAGAAGGGCAGAAGAGACTCACGCTGGTTTGTTTACTCTTGGAAATAATTTTTAGTGTTTTAGAAGGAGCAACGGACATGGGAAGGGTCATTCTGTAGTGATGCCTGAGTGGAGTGACCATCTGGCTGTGTGCACTGTGAGACACCCAGCACTTAAGAGTGTCTTACACACACACACACACACATCCATAGACACACATATACATACAGAGCCTGCTATCATATTCCGCATCCCACAAAAATGGTAAAAAGAGACACATTCCAGTTCTCATCTCAAGTTCTCTCTGTAACAATTATGAAAATCTTTCAGTAGAAAACTTTTATGGTTCTATTTCGGGTAAATGAGCAGATGGAGGGCAGTGGACCATGAGCGCATGCGTCTGGCTGATGCCAAATAGAACATTCTGTGGGTGTCTAGAGACGGCTGGATAGCTGTATAACACACAGCCTTCACGCAAGACTGCTGGAACCCAACAACACTGCCAAAGGGGACAAAACAGGAGAAAGAGGTGCCCTATTTGCAAACAGGTCAGACGACCCCTGCAGAGATGTACAAATCTCAGCAAGCAGATAAGGTGAATCATTATTATTATCATCATCAATGTGTGCATTAATAATAATAATAAATCATATTATTATAATAATAATAATAATAATAATAATAATAATATAGTACCTTCTTAGACTAATAACAAACATTTATAAAAAGCTAAAATAAAAGCCTAATGTTACTACTACTACTGCTACTATTATTATAACATTTATTATATTTAAGAAATCCAATTGAATTATTATTATTATTATTATTATTATAGCACCTTCATAGACTTTATAATAAAATCACACATTCATAAAAAATAAAAGCAATGATATTAATTAATATTATTATTATATTATTGTCAGTCCTCTGTCGTGTGTCATGTGTTCCCGCCTCATGTTTCCATATTTGGTTTGTTTCCTGTCCTTGTTAAATGTAATCATTAGTTAATCCTTGTCCAGCTGTGTTTGTCTCGTTATCTATGATTATCCTGTGTATTTATAGTCCTGTCTGTTCACTTTGATTTCGTCTGGTCTACTCATTACTCCCCGGTGTTCCTGTCTGTGTCAGCCTTGCCTTGTCTTGCCCTGCCTTGATGTCGTCATTAAAGATTGTATTTTGAGTTTATATCCTCGTCTGCGTGTTCCTCGTTCCTCCCTGCTGTGTGCACCGTGACAATTATATAGTACATTCTTAGATTTTATAATAACAAACATTCATAAAAAAGCAATAATACATATTACTATTATTATTTCTACTACTACTACATATGTATTATTATATAACATTTATTATATTTAAAAAAATCCAGTTAAATAATTATTATTGTTGTTGTTGTTGTTGTATGATCAGGATCTGCACATTAAAATCTTTTTTTTTATTTTTAATGTTGTATGCCTAAGTTCTCCAAAGGTTCTCTTTGCTCCGAGATGTATTTTTCACTGTGTGAAAACATAATGTGTGGCGTGGTTTATGGGTCATAGCAAGAGTAACGAACGGGGGCGGGTCTTTGCAAAGGGTTAATCAGACACTGCATTAGGTGGTGAAGTGGTAAAGACAGTATGTATGTATATATAACTGCGGACAGTAACGTTCACATAGCTCAGGGTGAGTTACATGTCAGCAGTCAGACAAAGGCCCAAAGGATTATGGGAGCGCGCTAACCCCTGTCACTTCTAAGCAGGTTCCTAACTGAAGGCCTATAATCCATTATGGCATGCCTGCTTACTAGACTAAGGCTAAAACAGGCAAAGACACTCAAGCCCATAACACACATACACGCTTGTTTCGAACAATGCGTAAAGCTATGGCGACTATGATTGAGCATTACTCATCAATTGTTATGAGAGATTTATGTTCTCCTTTTCACTTACACTGCCTCCCAATTTAGCCACTAAAGACGCTTTGAAAAAATTGCACTTCCCCAGCACACAAACTACAGCAGACTGAAACACACACCATCCCAGCCCATGTTTTTACACGCAGGAGAGAGCAGAACACAAATATTTGTGGATCCCATTCATCATCTAACAGAGATGGCTGGACAACACTCATTGTTCATCAGGCTGAATGTGTAAGCAGCCACTTAGCCAGAGATAACACAAAGGCAAAATCATTTATCTTGGTTAATGAGAAGACCGTATTGGAAATAACAGTGCTCTTTGTCAATGAAAGATCGCACCTTCACCCCTACAAAGAACAGATGAGGGAAGCAATGTAGACCGCATAACAACTAAAAGCATTAAATCAAAGCATTTTAATTTCAAGCATTCCTTTTTATTTCAATTTGGTCATGGTTACTCAGTGGCCAGGCCACATAAGAGACTTTTTCCAAAACAATTTGAAGAGTCAAAATCTGCTCAGGCGTCATTAAAAGTAACAAATTATGTAAAGGCTTATCTTTCATTGGAAAATTAAACAACCTTTTAAAAAAACGTTAATTGGTAATTGCCATTAATCCTTTAAACAACTAAGATGTGATGAAACTACATTTGAAAATAAACCTTTCAAATCACCTTTCAAGTTCAGAAATATATATTAATATTGGGATATGAGTCAAATTGGACTACAGGGACTCATGAATCACCCATTTAATGGTTTATCTATTGCCAAAATTATTACAATATTGAATACAACTTCCGTTGCAAACCAATGTCAAATGATGTTCACTAACATAGTGAAGTTTTTCAAATGGAAACAGTAAAACTATTTTTTCACGATCCTTCACAAAATCTTTTATAACATTATAATTGTCTTTACAGTCAATTTAATTTACTGATGAGAAACTTTTGAACGTTAGTGTGTTAGTGTTTGTGTGTATCATTTATGCTACTACAAGATAATTCCTTCATCAGTGTCTCTTCATAAACTTTTTCTCTCTCCCCAGCGTCCACGGGCTGTTTCCTGCAAACACTGTAACTGCAGGATCTGTGGTATCATGAGACAGAGGAAACAAATCTTAATAAAGGGGAATAGGAAACTTTTGCTGATTAAACCTGATGTTGTATCTTAACTCTGTTGAGAGAGATAGACCAAACATCCACATATGCAGAGCGCTCAAAGGTCCCTGCTGTTCCTGTATGTTTAATTTCATTAACTCTATCACATGTAATAAATCCTAGACTTGCAGCAATAATCGAAGAGACTCATCTTTAGAGAATCATTAGTAAGCAAACAACATTAGTGCACATCGGCATTTCTCTTATAATCATAACACCATAAAACTTCCTCTTTACTGACAGCCATAATCATTTTTATTTCTCCACATACTGTGCTTGACATCATTAGCAAGAAAAGTCCAGCTCAGTGCAACTGTCAGGAAAATAATTAGATATCATTATCTAGATACAGTTATATAATTTTTAATGAAAAAAAAAAAAAAAAGTAAATCAGGAATCAATGGCATGATAGAATACAGTTTAATATCATTGTATATCACTGGTTAGCACTCCAGATTACAGTAATCTTTCAGTTGATCTCTGAGACTTTGAAGGATAAAATGTTGTTTTATAGCATCGTGGCACAATATAAAACTGCTAAACCATTGTACGCTTATGTGTGTGAATCACTAAGATAAATTAATGAACTGAGAAAGAAAGAAAGAAAGAAAGAAAGAAAGAACAGTAAGTTAGTCACAGTAAGTTAGTCACTTAATAAAAAGGTACAGAGCATGAAAAGTCATTATTTGTTGATAAATACAAAGTTAAGCAGCCAGCACATTTCAGGCAGTTAGCACAGTATGTATTGATCTCAAGGTCTCCAGGGCACTATAGCTTTGCATAACAGTGGCAAATCAAAGCTTCAGATTAGCCATTTCAAGCTAAATGCATTACCAGTGATTCATTCCCCCTTTCTCTCTGTAATTCTGTTGACCAAGTTTGAGGGTTCCTTACAATTTAAGCAGTCGCCCTGGTCCATTAAGACAAGTCAAGGTATAAAACCTCAGTCAGCGGATAACTGATACTCATAGCAATTCGAGGCAATGTCATAAAAGAACCGCTTTGGCTTCCCCAAAAAACGTCTCGGTTACGTATGTAACCCTCGTTCCCTGAAGGAGGGAACGGAGACGTAACGTCAGTGTGACTGACTAATGGGAACTCGCTCGAGAGCCCAATCATCTTCGAGTGTTAACAAAACAAGCCAATGACAGTTGGCGTGCGTGTTTCGCCACGCGCACCCCGCCACGCAGTGCGGGTATAAAAGGAGAGCGCGTGCAAACGCACATCAGTTTTTCGCTGAGGAGCCGAGACTGTGTGCCCCGGCCGTACAGCGGTGGTACAGCAACTATGGCGACGGGACGTTAGGTCTCCGTTCCCTCCTTCAGGGAATGAGGGTTACATACGTAACCGAGACGTTCCCTATCAGTCAGTCACGTTCGACGTAACGTCAGTGTGACTGACTAATGGGATCCCTTGGAAAACGCCACTATTGCTGACCCCCTCCAGTGCCCTGCGGAAGCCGGCAAGTCCCCCCACACCAGTTGGGGTGGAAGATAGGACAGGGCTTAGGCAGAGATGACAGCCACTGCTGTTCCGTACAGTGGGTATGGATAACACTGGGAAAGCGTACCACAAGTAGGGGAACGCTACGGAAGCCACATCCTGTGTAAGGAGGTACCACGTGGAAATTACACATATGGACTGACCAAGGGCAGTACTACATATGGAAGTCTCTGAGGTAGACTCAGCCAGCCTGGGGTGAGATAACACAGCAGAGATGGCAGAAGGTCTCTGCCAGGGAAAGACACGGGCTCACCGTGAGGGGAACCGTACCGTGGAAGAATACACATGTGGGATCACCCGAAGGGGAATCACTACACACGGGCACCTAGCCCAGCACAAGGGCTGACCTTGGGCAAACACACGAGTGCTGGACCTGGCGTCTGGCGTTCCGCCACGCCTGACTGCCGAGGGTGCGGGAGGAACTTCAACAGGGTTCGCCATGGGGAACTGAACTGAGAAGCAACAAAGCGCACGTATCCGGTCCGTAGAGGGGAATGGCGCAGCAAGCGGGATTGACACAGAGCAGTGTCCCAGTGCTACTGGCCGTCTGAGCCAAGTACACGGGAGGACACGGGCTCTACACGGAGATTATAAAATCTCACAAATGTGTTAGGTGCCGTCCAGCCGGCAGCTCTACAAATGTCTGCTATCGAGGCGCCCCGCGCCAACGCCCAAGAGGAAGCAATGGCTCTTGTAGAGTGTGCTCTCACACCGAGGGGCCACGGTAAGCGCCGGGCCTGATAGGCCAAGACTATAGCCTCGACTATCCAGTGGGCAAGTCTTTGTTTGGAGACAGCCTTCCCCTTCTGCTGTCCCCCGAAGCAGACGAAGAGCTGGTCTGAGGTCCTGAAGCTCTGCGTGCGGTCCACGTAAGTGCGCAAAGCGCGGACGGGACAAAGCAGGGCAATGGCTGGGTCTGCCTCCTCCCGGGGCAGCGCTTGCAAGTTCACCACCTGATCCCTGAAGGGTGTGGTGGGAACTTTGGGCACATAACCAGGCCGGGGTCTCAGGACAACGTGAGAGTCATCCGGCCCGAATTCTAGGCACGAATCGTCGACCGAAAATGCCTGCAGGTCCCCAACCCTCTTGACCGAGGCCAATGCAGTGAGGAGCGCTGTCTTCAATGACAGAAACTTAAGCTCTACTAACTGCAGAGGCTCAAAGGGCTCCTCCCTCAAGGCCAACAGGACCAAGGGGAGATCCCAAGAGGGTACCAGATGAGGGCGCGGAGGATTTAACCTCCTCGCCCCTCTGAGGAACCTGACGACCAAGTCGTGCTTCCCCACAGACTTACCGTCTACTGCATCGTGATGTGCGACAATAGCGGCGACATACACTTTGAGGGTGGAGGGAGACAGCCTTCGCTCCAACCCATCTTGCAGGAAAGAAAGCACGACCGCGATCGGGCATCCCCGGGGGTCTTCCCGGCGGGAAGAACACCAATCGACGAACAGGTTCTACTTCAGCCTGTAAGCGTGTCTTGTAGACGGGGCTCTAGCTGAAGTGATGGGGTTTACTACCGATGGAGGTAGCCCACCTAGAACCTCCGCGTCCCGTCCAAGGACCATACGTGGAGATTCCACAAGTCTGGACGCGGGTGCCAGAGGGTGCCCCCTCTCTGAGAAAGGAGATCCCTCCTCAGAGGAATTTGCCAAGGAGGGGCTGTCGCGAGGAGCATGAGTTCTGGGAACCAAGTCCGACTGGGCCAGTACGGCGCCACCAAGAGGACCTGCTCCTCGTCCTCCCTGACTTTGCACAGGGTCTGCGCGAGAAGGCTCACTGGGGGAAACGCATATTTGCGTAGGCCCCGAGGCCAGCTGTGTGCCAGCGCGTCCGTGCCGAGGGTACCCTCGGACAGGGAGTAAAACATTTGGCAGTGGGACGTGTCCGGGGAGGCAAACAGGTCTACCTGAGCGTCCCCGAAGTGTCTCCAAATCAGCTGGACTACCTCGGGGTGGAGTCGCCATTCTCCCGGAAGGGCGGGCTGACGTGAGAGCTCGTCGGCTGCACGATTGAGCTCGCCAGGGATATGAACGGCGCGAAGCGACCTCAGATGCTTCTGACTCCAAAGGAGAAGATGGCGAGCGAGTTGCGACAGGCGACGGGAGCGTAGACCACCCTGGTGGTTGATGTACGCAACGGTCGCAGTGTTGTCCGTACGGACCAGTACATGCTTGTCGTGTAGCAGCCCTTTGAAGCGGCGCAGCGCAAGCCATACTGCTAGCAACTCGAGGCAATTGACATGCCACTGCAACCGGGACCCTGTCCAGAGCCCTGCAGCTGCACGCCCGTTGCACATGGCTCCCCAGCCCATGGCAGAGGCATCTGTTGAGACAACAATGTGCCTGGATACTTGCACTAGGGGAACTCCTGCCCGAAGAAAAGCAAGATCCGACCACGGGCCGAAGGTCTGACGGCAGGACGGGGTAACTGAGACCCGGTAAGTGCAGCGTCGCCATGCCCATCTCGGGACCCGGTCGTGAAGCCAATGCTGAAGCGGTCTCATATGAAGCAACCCGAGCGGCGTGACAGCGGCTGCAGATGCCATATGCCCCAGGAGCCTCTGAAAGTGTTTCAGTGGAACCGCTGTCTTGCGCTGGAAAGACTCCAGGCAGTTCAGCATCGACTGAGCACGCTCTACTGAGAGACGTGCTGTGAGGTTGACCGAGTCCAACTCCATACCGAGAAAAGAGATCCTCTGCACAGGGGAGAGTTTGCTCTTTTCCCAGTTGACCCGAAGCCCCAACCGGCTGAGGTGGCCAAGCACCGTGTCCCTGTGATCGCACAACAGTGCTCGAGACTGGGCCAGTATGAGCCAGTCGTCGAGGTAGTTGAGAACGCGAATGCCTGCTTCCCTTAATGGAACAAGGGCTGCCTCCACGACCTTGGTGAAGACACGAGGCGACAGGGATAGCCCGAAGGGGAGGACTTTGTAGTGATATGCTCGTCCTTCGAACGCAAAGCGGAGAAACGGTCTGTGTCGAGGCAGGATTGAGACATGAAAGTACGCGTCCTTCAGGTCGATCGCTGCGAACCAATCGAACGGACGGATGCATTGAAAAATGCGTCTTTGCGTCAACATCCTGAACGGGAGCTTGTGAAGGGCCCGGTTCAGGACGCGCAGGTCCAAGATTGGTCGTAACCCACCGCCTTTCTTGGGTACAATGAAGTACGGGCTGTAAAACCCCGACTTCATCTCGGCTGGAGGGACCGGCTCTATCGCGTCCTTCGCCAGCAGGACCGCGACTTCCGCACGCAAGAGAGGGGCATCCTTGCTCAACACAGAGGTGAACCGAACGCCCCTGAACTTGGGGGGACGACGGGCGAACTGAATCGCGTAGCCAAGTCTGATGGTTCTCATGAGCCAGCGAGACGGCCTGGGGAGCGCTAGCCAGGACCCCAGAAACCGTGCAAGCGGGACCAAGGGAGCCACGGACGTACCCGCGGCGGGGCAGCGAAGTGGAGCACAGGGGCCCGACTCGGAAGGGAGTGTGTTCCGAAGTGGGGTCTGAGTGTGCAGTGCGACACTTACCTGGCTCCAAGGCTGAGCAGGGGGCGCGGGAGAAGGCATCGCGTCCTCGGACCGGACCCTGCTGCTCATAGGCGAAAGGAGAGGGGGACGGGAGTGTGGAGACGGGGTCTCGTGCACTGCCATCCTCGCCCTCTTGGGACCCGGAGAAAAAGGAAACTGCTCTTTTTTTGAGGTTTTGGGTACCACTGGCTGGAGAGCCAGTGGCGGAACAGAATAAAAAGGGAACAAAAGATTCTCCACCCGGCCCTCCTCCGGGGGAAGGAGTGGTGCAGTCACCATCTCCTGAAGAGCAGGATCCAGAGACTCCGGGTCGCCCGTCTCAGGGCCGCCGCTTGCCCTGGCGCTTCGCAGATTTGGCAGGGGCAGAGACGGTCTGCGCCGCTTTCCTGCGGCCAGCTCCACGCTGCGGCCGTTGTGAAGGCTGCTGCTGGGGCCGAGCTGGAGCGGAGGTGGAGGCCGCAGGAGGGCGCCCTCGGCGACGAGCAGACGGAGGGGCTGCAGCCGGCGGTGGGGTGGAGACAGCAGCGGACCGCCGGGGCAGGATGTGTCGAAACGCCTCTGTCTGCTGCTGTGCGGCGGAGAACTGTTGGGCAAAGCCCTCCACCGCTTCGCCGAATAGGCCGGCCTGGGAGATCGGGGCGTCTAAGAAACGGTGTTTGTCAGACTCCCTCATATCCGCCAAGGTCAGCCATAAGTGGCGCTCCTGGACCACCAACGTGGACATCGTCTGACCCAGGGCCCGCGCCGTGACTTTCGTCGCCCATAGGGCAAGGTCCGTCACTGTGCGCAGTTCCTGCAATCCGGCTGGGTCAGCACCACCCTCGTGCAACTGCTTTAACACCTTGGCCTGGTGGACTTGCAGGAGGGCCATGGCGTGCAGGGCGGAAGCGGCCTGTCCAGCAGCACTGTAAGCCTTGGCCGTCAGAGCGGACGAGAACTTACAGGCCCTGGATGGAAGGCGTGGATTACCCCTCCAGGCGGCAGCGCCCTGCGGGCAGAGCTGCATTGCAATGGCGCGCTCAACTGGGGGGATCTCCACATACCCTTGGGCCGCCCCACCGTCGAGGGTGGTGAGGACGGAGGAGGCACTAGGTCTGTTTCGGGCAGAAAAAGGTGCCCTCCAAGACCTAGTCACCTCCTCATGCACTTCCGGGAAGAATGGAACCGGAGGCGGTTGCCTGCGATCGGCCTGCGCCCCCAGGAACCAATCGTCCAGCCTTGAGCGTTCGAGGGAAGGAGGAGGCCTCCAGTGCAGCCCGATGCTCTCAGCGGCCCGGGAAAGCATAGCAGTCAGTTCTGGATCTGACTCGGTCAACGCCACTCTTCCTGATGGAGGCAGCGCAGCCGAATCATCATCTCCAGAACCTAGCTCATCCCCCGATGCAGTGACCGACATCCTGTCATCTGCTGGAGCTCCGAACGAGATGCTGGGCCCCGCCCTGTCCGAGGACTCCACAAACTCGTCCGGAAACCCCAGACGGTGCGATGCGCTAGAGGAGTGAGAGGCCTGCGGAGACGCACTCGACGGGGAAGCTCTCACTGTGATCCTCAAGTCACCCTGACCATGAGCCGAAGTAGCCCTCCGAGAACCGGAGGAACTAGAACGGGGCATGGCAAGGGGGATACCCCCCGCTTGACGAGGAGGTATCTGGAGCGCAGCATCGCGATGGTCATGTTCCCACACAGAGAACATGAGTCATCCACGAGCGCTGCCTCAGCGTGCTGAAAGCCCAAGCACGAGACACAGCGATCGTGACCATCAGATGAAGCCAGGAAACGGCCACATCCAGAAACACACGAGCGGGAAGCCATCTTTAAAAAGACGCCCGTCGCTCGTGGAGCTCTTTCAGAATTTGCTCTTTTTTGAAAAGAAATTCTCTTTCAGAAAAAAAAGTGTTGAAGCGCCCAGGAGAGGTCGCAGCGCGACCGCAGAATGAGAGCTGCAGCACGCCGAGATGAAGCAGCAGCACTGGACCGCAACCTCCGCTGACGCGCCGTAACACCAACACTCGTCAAATGCTGTCTTGTAGCACACTCTCGGAGATTCGCTGAAAGGCTCGGCTCCGAAGCGAAAAGCTGATGTGCGTTTGCACGCGCTCTCCTTTTATACCCGCACTGCGGGGCGGGGTGCGCGTGGCGAAACACGCACGCCAACTGTCATTGGCTTGTTTTGTTAACACTCGAAGATGATTGGGCTCTCGAGCGAGTTCCCATTAGTCAGTCACACTGACGTTACGTCGAACGTGACTGACTGATAGGGAACTGTTTTTAAAAAGAACAAATTTTCCTTAGTGTAAAGAACATTCATTTTGAAGATAAAAAACCTTTTGTGCAATGGAAAAGGAACCATAGACGGCAATAAAGAGGCTTTATTTTTTTTAAGTATGTGTTTGCTTCTGTACTGTGGCCCCAAAGATGTTTGGACCCTTAAAAACTACTAAATTTTATAAACGTTTCATTGCATTAGATATAGGGGTTAACCAATTATCGGCCTGGCTGTTTATCGATGCCGATATTAAGCATTATTATGGTTATCGGTATCGACCATTTTCAAAACTGATTTTCCGATTATATAATTTAAAAGAATTTTTAAAAAGTTTTTGTCTGAGCCCTTGTTATTCCTAATTCTGACATTGATTAAAAATTTTATACCAGACATATCAGTTTAAAATATCGGTTATCTGTCTACTTGATCTGTAATAATCTGTCGGCATCGGCCCTGAAAAACACGTATCGGTCGACCTCTAATTAGATAATAAAACAGCAAGCCAACTGGCATACTGTAGCACAAGATAGCACAAGCTCAGTTTTAGCATAAAAGTATCAAAAATGAGTTACAGCTAGTTTTTAAATCATATTAAAAGTAAAAGAAGCTCTGGCTTACATTGATGACTGTTTTACAATGCCACAATTTATGAAAGCGCAGCTACACCCACACAAGTTAAGCAGAAGGTGAGAAGCGGTATTACTAATAAACAGATAAAGTACTGTAAAGTGTTTTTAAAATGTATCCTAAAATGAACACAGTGAAGTGTTATAACGTCGTAAAAGCAGGTACAAAAACCTGAGAACTAAAACAAGAGAACACCTCCTCAATCTCACAATATAGTGTCAATAACACAAACCGCTGAAAACAATAAACACAAAACCTCTATAGACTGCGGTTCCTGCAACACGCTAATGCAATATGGGCTTCTGAAGAGAGATGCAGCTTTCATTAGAGCTCAGAAAGTGCAGGGCAGCTGAGTGAAAAAGCCACAACCCCCGGTGAGTTCTTGAATTGCCGATATGCAACACTCCAGTTCCTCAAGTGCACTGATCCTGTGATAGACAGCCAGACGACCATCTGCATACACCCGAGGGTCCACACGGCCCCGAGCACAATACCATTCAGGGCTAATCAGACCATAGACCACTTCCTCACAGCTCCATATCAAATTAGACACAAACATAAGCAATATAGGGCAGTCTAATTCACTTGAAACTGGGACCGTTTTAACATTTTCTTTGTATTTGTTGTGTAGCTGAATGCTGTGTCAGATACTGAGAACTATTCCAGCATCCTAAGGCTGATGATACACTAGGCAACTTTTTGAGCAATGTTGCTGGGCAACTTTGGGCAATGTTACCATCAACGGGCAACCAGTTGTGACACAGGGCCCACGGCCAATCTAAATTATCCAGATAGAAATTTGTTACCCATTCTCAATGGGAAAGTGCCCAAGCAACATTGTTTAAAAAAAGTTGCCTGCCAAAATTGCTCAAAAAGTTGCCCCATGTATCATCAGCCTAAGTTGTAATACCGAGTCACTAAACATTGACAGAGGATTCTCATTTCACAAAGTGCTTTGCTCAGTGCTACAACTCCCAAAAGCAGCAGGAGGATTCCCACTGTCATGGTGTGAAAGAAAGCAGACTAAGCATACCCAAACTGGGCCATCAAAACACAGTGGGGCGGGTGGGAGAGGCAAGGAGGGGAAAGAGGACGCATTTGCCCTAGAAGAAAACACAAGAAAAGAGATTCTGAGATACAGACATAACAACAGAGAGGGAACCAGGACTGTGCTTAACACATCAAAAAGATCCTGTAACACACACTTACATGTTGTATCATAAGCTAAAAGCAGTTATTAATCAGGTCAATCGTGTCATGTTTAATCACATGAAATAATCACACTGTAAATAACTTAACTGGTGTTTCTGATTCATAATGCAATTATAAATCAAGCAATATCTCCAAACCGAAACAAGAAAATTTGAAATATCACTGAAATATCATTACAAATATTATTGACATTTCTATTTTAATAAATATTAAACTGTTGTTTATTCCTGTGATGGCCAAGCTGAAATTTCAGCAGTCTTTACTCTAGTTTTTGATGTGACGTGATCCTTCAGAAATCATTCTAATATGCTAATTTGATGCTCAGAAAACATTTGTGCTGCTTAATATTTTTGTGGAAACTGTGATATTTTTTCCAGGTTTTTTTTATCAAAAAAAGGTTCAGAAGATCCACATTTATTAAAAATCCAAATCTTCTAACATTATGAACATCTATTCCAAACTTTAAATAAATTGAAGGCATTTTTTCTGAAAAAAAAAATTCAATTTCATTAATTTCTTTCCAAAAAAAAAGAAAACAAAAGAGGATAACCGTAAAAAAAACTTAATGACCGTAAATGTTTGAATGGCATATATACATATATAAAAACTGTGGTAAAAGCTGCTGAAAAAAACATTAACATTATAAAAAGTATACCAAAATAAACAACAGTTACAGTATTTTGAATTGTAGTTACATTTCACAATATTACTGTATTTCTAATAAAAAATACAGTAATATTGCATTTCTTCTTTCAAAACCTAAAAAATCATATTTTATTTATCCATAATTATAAAAAGATCCCATTATAAAGCAATTTTTATCACCAAAACTCAATTGTCCAGGCTTCAACAACAGTTCAAAGAACATTTCAGGGTTCTTCTCGCTCAATCTTGCAGAGATTTCTTCAAAAGTCCAGATATGATGTACTTCGCCATCAGAGACAGATTTCGGTAGACATGTCCAGTGAAAAGGCATTAACTTTCATGAAAGACTGCTTTCCATGACTCTGTGAATCATTTATGGACTAGATTGTGGATCCCTGGGGCCTCCATTAAAGCTCTGACACGCTGCACAGTACTGCTCCTCTTACGCCTGCCTGCGCAGGGAGCCAGTCTCAGGGGCCAAATAGCTCTCTGCATTTTTATGGCTGAATTCACTAGTGGTAAGTGATCTCCCCTAGGGCTGAGAAACAATGACAGCGGTATAGTACAGCATCACTGTCGTATTTTACACCCCTTCATGAATCATCCTGAATAAGGTTGAAGTAACACTTAGGTTGTGTCAGTGTCAAGTTCTAGGTTTGCTGCTGTCCTGAACCGATGCTCTGGATGCTTCTGTGGAAAGTAGTCGCTTACTAACCTTTTCTGGGTAAAGTTACATCTTATTTTACAACTTTGTTATCATAGCAACATAAACTTGTCAAGGACAGCTGTACAGATTAAATAATTGCACATTTTTTGAATCAAAAGCTTTTTTTCATTGAAACCCTTCAAAAAATTGTCCCCATTTACTTCCATTGTAAGTGGTTCTCTGCAACCTCAATTTTTGCCTATTTTTGTTTTAAAGAAAACCACAAAGCCCCAGACGTGGCAAATCATGGCCACAATTTAACTAAATTGATACTGGGAAAGACGTGGCCACAATTTAATGGCCTTTAATTGAAGGTGTGATCACACTTACCATTGTTCAGCAAAGTTTCACAGGCAAATCCAATCATTTCACTAGGAATCCATGAGATTTCCCCATGCAGATTTCACAACGGGTTCAATTAAGGTAACAAATGTGGCAATGGTTTAACTAAAATGAGGGAAAGAATTAGTAAAATGTGGTCACAAATTAATAAATCATGGGAAATACCACAATATCTATTTTTTCTTTAGAAAACCAAGAACAAGTCAAAATGATTGTATGGCAATCAGCATTACACCACAACTTATGTTGCTGAATACGCTTAACTCGTATTAAACTCAAGAGTTTTTCTTTAAAATGCGCAGGATTTTAAGACCACAACTCAAATATATAATTAATATTAATGCATTGCATGTGGATGCATTTGGCCTTGATGAGGAGAAGATAAGTAAACTTATTACAGTGAACTTCAGAGAAGGACACTTACTGCACGTCCAGACAGCAGACAAAGGCCTTGAAGCCTGGCAGATTCATACAACACTTAAAAAAAATCAATAAGAGGTTTTCACCCTCAGTTTAAGGCCACAGAATGAAAACTCAAAGCCACGTCAGCAACAACAAGAGCCTTGAACTACGAGCAGTCGATAACCCCCATAACATCTTTCAAAGAAACACCACACGACATGTCCAGGTGACAGCATCGCACCCACAGCGACATACTAAAGGTAATGGGCTATTTCTCTCTGTTCCCTCCCACTGACCTGACTGCACATTAACATAGAGGAGAGCACAAGGGCTGAGGGGCTCCTGCTGAGTGGGAGTGACTTCAGTCAGAGTACAGAGAAATCACACAACCTGCCCACTCACTTCAGAAATGCTGCTGCTGGCTCCACAGATGGACACGGAGCTCACTGCACTTTTCCTTTGCTAGCATAAACGGTAACCTTACCGCACACTGGAGACAATGCACAAGGCCTTTGTTAGACATTTATAAGGGCACTTAAATCACGCATGGCCATTTATACATTTGTGGTTGACTTCTTTCAGTTACTATATTTCAGTCTTCATTGTTTGGTTTCTCTCATATCAAACCTCAGCCTGTATAGGGTTCAGAAAGTTATAGTACGTTTACACAAATCATGTCACATGTATAATACTAAATATGCAAAGACTCAACTTATGTTATCAAGGCAGTTTACATTTCATTTCTTAAAGGATAATACTCCAATTTCGGTTTCTAGTCAAAGTCAAAATGCTTTACATTGAGTTTGTTGAGCTAAGTCATTTGATAATACGTACTCTTTTTCAATTCTAGGCTATAGTATTTTGCTCACGAGTGCCAACAAGTAAATGAGGATGTTTCAGTGGGTGTTATAAAGCTATGGGAAGGTTATAATGCGTGGGAAGGAGAGCTCCTTATTGTGCGTTTGTAAGGATAAGAAGTGTAGATGGATACTAGATAGAACACATTTCCTGCATTTCCTCACAGGATGAGTCAACTGTTAAAATGAGTCAACTATCAAAATTGTTTTCCTACATGAGGCATTGTTTATTGAAGGGATTTTCAAAGTTTTCTGACACTAAAGGTCCACAAATAAAATAATACCCTTGCCAGGGCTCAACTTCTGAAAAAATAAAACAGTGTTATTGTTAACTCTAAAGCTCACCCAAAAATTTAAATTTTGTCATTATTTACATTGACCCTCATGTCATTCCAAAGCTGTATAAGTTTCATTCTTATGTGAACGAAAACACGAAATAAGATATTTTGAAGAACCAAAGAGTAAGGAAAGAAATACTATGGAAGTCAATGTGCATCAACTGTTTGATTACCAGCATTCTTCAAAATATCTTCTTTTATGTTCAAAATAAGAAAGAAACTCTTACAGGTTTGGAAAGACATGAGGGTGAGTAAATGATGACAATTTTCATTTTTGGGTGAACTATCCCTTTAAGTGAAATAAAGCTGAAATAAAATTTAAATATTATTTTAAAAACTTAAATTAGTACTATTGACTTGGCAACTAGTTTTTTTATAAAAAAAACAAAAAACACACACTACTACCAAGACAAAAGCACACACCAAAATTAAATTAAAAAGGAACCAAAAAGCTTAAAAACTCAAAACATAAAAATAAGTCAATTCAAAATATTAATAAATACTATACAAACAAATTAATGTATTGACCTAATATACTGTGAAAAACATTATTAAAATATGTGGAAATTATAAACTGGAAATAAATTTTAGAATATTTTACATAAAATATGGTCTATTCTAATACAATATTGTCAATTTGTATATTGTTATTCACTATTAATTTATTCTAGTTTTATTATTTTATTATCTGTTTTGTCTTGTCACTGTCATTCTGTCACGAAAAAAAAACATACCTGGCAATAAAGCTCATTCTAATTCGGATTCTGATATTTTATATAAAATGTAAATAAAAATTTTAACTAATTTTTGTATGTTGTAAATTCAAGTTGATACTGTATTTGTTCTTTTCAAGCGAATATGGCTGTTAATAGAATCAAATAACTGTGTTTCATGAAATTCATGAAAGTACATTTTAACTTTATTATTTTCTCTAATTTTGTATTTTTTTTTGCAAACCCAGTTTGAACGCCCTGGTTTATTGCATATGGTACTTGCTGTCTGAATATAAATGATGATTACAACAGTGATGCAGCATTGATGCATTTCCATTTTTTGTAACCTACTGCATATGAATGAATATTGAAATTCTGCACATCATAGCTGGCTCTGGCCTAGCAGGAACACTGGTATTAAAATAGCCATGGCTGCTCAAGAGCTCTTAATTATGCAGAAGGAAGAGTGGGCCTCCTGCTTGAGCCACAGCAGGGAACAGAGACTGGTGACACGACTTCTCATCCATCACATAGCGACAGCTCCCATTAGGACTGCCCACGCTCACTGCATTGATCTAACACACACACAGAGGCACGCAAAGCCCAGACTGTTTGACCAAAACGAACTATAGTGAAGTAGCTTCGTCTGCCGTCATCCTGGAAACTTGCAAATGGACTTTAAAGATCTTCATCACTCTAAAATAAAAGCGAGAAACAGCCACACTGACCTCAGAGAGGACGGCTAAATAATTGACAGAGAGGATTTTCTGCTTGCTTTCCTCTTTAGAAAGCAATGAGCCTTTGTACTGCAATTTTTCTGCATTTGTAAATTATAAAAACTATGCATTTACTGTAAGCTGTTCCATGAAGAAAAACTAAATGAAAGGCCATGTGCATTACCTCATCTTTAATGAAACTGACAGAATGAAATGTAAAATCAGCAATGAATTATCAGAATGAAATCTCTCAAAAAAGCTTTGTTTTACAACTGTACATGCCAAAATTGCAACTTTTGGTATTTCTTGTGTCTGTCACGCTTGGCTGAAGCTTTTTGTCAAATGCAGTCCTCATCACTTCCCTCCCTTGCGCTGGGCCTTGGTTCAGGGCAGCTCTATTTTGGATGAGGTGGCCGCATGTTAAGACTGCGTTAAGTAACTCTTGATGACAGAGTCAGGGTTCCCTGAGAACACAATCCAGGAAGGACCCAAGGGCACGTCTATCAGAGAAAACCAAACTCTAGCTGATGGCTTCATCGACCGACCTTACTTATCAGCACAGCACTATGTGCAAACACACAAGAAGTAATAAGCAGTCTTTCTCTCTGTTTCTCTTCTTCTCTTCCATATATTCACTCTCTCAGACATTCTGACGTATACACATCAGCAATGAAGTTTGATCAAAGCTTTCTGATATTCTCTTCAACGGGGTTTCTCCAATGGGGAACTGCAGGGGTTTGTGAACTGATGAAAATCAAAGAATTATTTAAATACGATGTAACATTAAACAATTTGGGACTGCACAATTAATCAAAATAAAATATAACTATATACTGTACCTTATCAAATCACAATAAACTGTGATGCAGTCAAAGTACAGCCTGTTGCCCCAACATGTTGAAGAGTACCACTGTATTTACACATGTAGCTTTTCATACTTGATTCTGTTGTTTTCTGTACAGATTTCACAAATATTCCACCAAAATAGGATCGGACATCTCAAAAGCTCAAGGGTTTGAACTTTTGTAATTAAAGATTGTATTTGTATTGAAACTCGTTGTGTTAGTTGGTTCTTGTAAAGACTGAACCCAAGTGTGAACCTTAAAAGTAACTATTTTCATTATCAGTAAATCTGTGTTCCTTGTGTGGGCTGCACAAATTTTATGATTAATTTCACAAAATTGTGTCATATGAATAGTGTATGTCTCATATTTCTACTGCTGGGATATATATTTAAATAAAAACAAATCAAAACACTTTCTAAAATGATTATGTATTTAATCTGGTTACTTGTCATGTGACCTTTAACCAACATCAGAAAGAAATGAAATGGAAAATCTAAGGGGGGATTTCAAGTCTAAAAAAAAAACAGCTCTTCAATGGCACCAAAAAGGACATTATATCTATAGAAAGTTATATCTCTAGATTAGAGGAAACCATTTAAAGCACTTCCTGTAAAATTTTAAAACTGTACAATTCCTGTATGAAGATTGTTTCAACAACATATGAATCTCTTTTAAAGCTGATCTAAACAAGTCCATAGCTGTCAGGATGCAGAAGTCCCTTCTTGAACTTCTTCATAAATCTGTTGTAAAAAAGGGGGGGAAAATGCTGACAAGCACTATACATTTTTAATGCCATGTTTCGTCCAAACCTCATCAGTGGTGTTGGCTAGGAAAGCAGTACTGACTAATCACTAAGCATCACTACAATTTTTCAAAAAACTTTTTTTTCCCAATCCTAAGCATTAAAATTCAGTGCATAACCCTTTGTTCATCATTTGTGCTACAGACATGATTTATATCTCAAATTTCTAGGTAATTACATGTAAAATCTTCACATGGCTGATGATATTATAGTTTAAAATTCCATAGACTTGCAAAAAGGTGTCATAAAGCCATTTCATAGGGACTTAAAGGTGTAGTGTGTAAATTTTTTTTTTCACTGTACTGAAGCATAAAAACACCATAATATGTTTGCAGATATTTAGGAAACATGTTCACATACTTGTTTTTTTTTTCCGAAAAACAATGCTACAGCTTTATTCTACTTTTTAAATGTGTTTTCCATGTCGGAATGTCTGTTTTTGTTTTGGTTTGTGTGATTCCTCCCACTACCAGTTTACACATTAGTATTTCCACACCCCAGGTTGCCAGTTGGTAAATGCCGCTTATTGCAGCCATGGACGCCAGCAAACGAACTAAGAGATTGCAGATTCTACCTGACCTAAAAAGCCTCAGCATCCACCTAAAAAGTCCTATGATCAATGAAAAATCAACTAATCAACTTACAATATAAGTAGGCTTGTTGCCTTCCATTATCAATTGTGCTCATTCCCATTGTGTGTCCTTAATCTGGTAACCCACATGACTGTCGAGTCCGAGGAGGAGGAAGCGGGATAAACAACTCTCTCCAATATTTTGAATTTGAGCTGCAGTACCCATTTCAACCACTAGTCAATATTACATAGTGCACCTTAGAGAAGTAGAAAACCACCTAGCAACCAGAACACCCTTAACAACCACCGAGAAACACCCTAGCACTCCAAAAATACTCTAGCGCGTTTTAAAAGTTTTGCACTGCACACATTTTCCTTAGAAGATATAAAAATCTGGTTTGCGATGTTGTCTTGTTAGCCTGTGGAAATGACTACGCCAACTCAGTCGTCGTGCATGCTAAGTCTATTATCTTTTCCTCTCTCCATAATAAAACACACTAAAGAAGGAATACATTCAAGCAAATTCTGTGGAGATACAACCTCATAACTACAACGAGAGCTGCTGCAGAAAAGAAAAACACTGGCAAAGACATGACCGTTTATGCAAGTATACAATCAACTTGTTGCTATTGCAAAAAAGAAACTCTGATAGAGTGATCACTAAGGAGAAGCATCTTTTTTGCGATAAGATATTAACTAGTTATTAAGTAAGTAGAATAAAATCATTGTAAATTATTTTATTGTGTGAGATTAAAGAGTTCTAGGTGGGAAATGAAGCAAGCAAAAGATATACACTTTAGTGGTCATTATACAAAAATACTGGACCACCTGTGATTGACCAATCAGAATCCAGAGATTACTTGTGATGTTGATATGTGATGAAAAATGCACCTTGATATAAATATGCACTCTTTCTCTTCTGAGAGAGTAACCTTCAACATACGGTATATGGTGATTTTGCTTGACAATTTAAAAGGAAACCATTAGCACACTGAGAGCCTATTTTTCCTTTGCTGTGTTTGAAATATCTCTTCTATTTTTGGATACGACTGCTCAGGTTTATTGAAAGAGACTTGCCTTTCACCATCTGTTACATTTGCAGCATGTTTTTAGAAGTTCCACCACAATTGACAGTTTTAACAGACTAAATCAAGAGTATAAACTTGGTTACTGCAGTGTGAAAGAAGCCAATAACAATCCACCGATCGCAGCAAAGCGGGTCTCTGTACAAAGGACAGAGGGGGCAAGTGAAACAGAAAAGGCTGGGTGTGACAAGGCAAGTATGGAGGTTATCACATTATCCGCTCCTTATGAGTGGCAATTATGCAAATATGAACTGGAATGGAACCAGGACAATTAGGCACAGTGGGTGTCTGTGCATATATTACAAATAAAAGGCCACAGTCAAAGGGCCGGGGAAGAGGGTCTCTCTCCAGTGAGTGGGCAGCAGCTGAACTGGGTGGGGAGGGGGACGGCTAATGACTGTACCGTGCTTTAGCTATTGTTTGCATAAGCCCAGGTGGTCTCAACAGACCACAGCTTGCGAGTGCAAACTCACTTTCATTAGCCTTTTAGTAATATTTTTTTTAAAAATAACTGTTTCCTTCCTATTTTAATATATTTTTAAATGTAATTTAGCAGTCATTACATGATCTTTCAGAAATCATTCCAATATGCTGATTTGGTCTCTTTAGAAACATTTCTTATTCTTCTTATTATTATTAACAATGTTAAAAACAGTTGTGCTTTTATATTTTTTGTGGAAACAGTAATACAGGACTCTTTGATTATTTAAAGGGATAGTTCACCCAAAAATTAAAATTGTGTCATCATTTACTCACCCTCAAGCTGTTCCAAACCTTTATGAATTTCTTTCTTCTGCTTAACATAAGAGTAGATATTTTGAAGAAAGTGGGTAACCAAACAGTTGACGGCAGCCATTGATTGCCATAGTAATTTTGCCAAGTCAATGGCTACCGCCAACTGTTTGGTTACCCACATTCTTCAAAATATCTTCTTCTGTGTTCAGAAGAACAAAGAAATTCATACAGGTTTGGATCAACTTTAGGCTAAATGATGACAGAATTTAAATTTTTGGATGAACTTTCCTTTTAAGAATATAACGATGCAATTATTTAACATTACAAATATGTTTACTGTCACTTATTTATATCAACTGAATGCGTCGAGCGGAATAAAAAAATATCACTGACCCCAAAGTTTTGAAAATAAATAGAAATACAAAAATAAAATAAATGTTTGTATAGTCAGAGACCAAGAATCGCAAAAAAAAAAAACTGAGTTGAATTTGACAAATTATAAATTATCAAAATATATCAAATAATAATAATAATGATAATACGATAAAAATAAGAAAATTTGTGTTAATTTGTCAGTTTTAAACTTTTAAACCAAATCCTATAACCAGCAAAACCATTGCAAAAATCAAAGCATTTTCACTAGTGACTGTGCAAGAGGTAAACAAATAAACATCAGCTAACATTACGCACATTAAATGTTTGGCCCTGAGGTCAGCGAGGGTGATCTTTTCTCTGAGTCATCGCTGAGGAGTTTGACAGTGTGAGCTCACACTGATGCATCTGCAGTAAGCAGACACTCCACATTACACATTGTCAATATGCAAAGCTTCAGTGTGCTCTATTGTGTGGCCTGCATTCTGTTCTGAGGCATTTGGTACACTTTTCATTGAGCAAAAAATGTACTTACAATGCCATGGCGTAGCAAAGACCCAAACAAATGCATCGCAGAGTGAGTGGGACAAAGACCCACATTTCCCCTCACAGACAACAGCTGTCCAAGACCTCTCTATAGAGACAGAACTGGATGATTCTTCCCGTATACACAGCTACCAGCACTGCTATAACAGTCAGCAAACATACTGCACATTACTCGTGGAACTATATTTAATAGTGTAAGTCATCACTTAAATTTCCCAGTCATTCTGGTGTACATGTAATTGTCTCTTAAACACATACCTTAGCATGTATAAAAACCCCTTTAAAACTAACATATCCAAATATCTTGAATCTATATCTGAGGCCTCTTGTGTATGTTTTCAGTGATCCGATCTCTATCAGTATCACTTTACTACACAAACCAGTTGAACTTGCACTAGAGAGACTCAGACCTGATCGAACGAACAAACACACAAACAAAAGAAAACAGATCACTGAAACATTTGGAGATCATAAAGTCAGATTTTTAACACATTTGGCTAAGGTGTGAATGGTAATATGTAATGGGATTTTCCATTTCATTACTCTCACAGATAGCTCTAAATATACCTTATATACCTTGTATAGATATATATCACTACATCTGCATCACTATCTTTAGACATGTAAATGCCAGGTGCAAACACAACACAAATAATGCAACAACTTAACATGATTAATATAACTTAATTCCTACATTAAACATGAAGAGCAGCAATATTACGCAGCATGTCCTCGCTGATGGAAGGGCTTTTTCTATTATTTATAACACAAATGCTTCATTAGCCACTGATACCCACACAACCAATTTAAGAAAGCATTTAGAATAGACAGGCCTGAGGGGGAGGACAATTCCCTCATGAACAATTCCCCCAGTTGATCATTCGTTCATTCATTCATTCATTCATTCATTTAAATAATAATATTAATTTATATGTACTCATACTTACTAAGACTTAATAATATTCCTATTTTATGTATTCATAATTTTATTTATTTATTTATTATTTAATAATATTTTTTTTTTCATTTACATGTATTCATTATTCATTTATTTATTTTCAATAATATTTTTATTTATATGTACTCATAATAATTTGTTTGTTTATTTTTATTTAATAATATTTCTATTTGTGTTCATAATTTTATTTATTTGTTTGTTTGTTTGCTTATTTAAGGTGTTCATGCATTTAATGAACTTCAAGTATTGTGAGATTCAATATTAGTTTATTAGGGAGTCATTGATATATAATAGACAAATTACAGTGAACAACAAAGAATAGCTATCTCTCCATGAATACATAAAACAAACATTTCATTCAAAACAGCCCACACACACACGAGACACGCAGCATGCGCACTGCTGTTCACTTTACTGCCAGTGGTGTTAAGAGAGAGCCAGCTTGACAAGCAGTGAAAGACAAGCCTTCAAGGCTTTGAATCAAACTGACTGCGCTCAGCACTGCAAGCAAGTGAGCGCTGCAAAAAAATAAAAAATAAGCTGCCAGGCTGTCACTGACTGAGTATGACAAGTGACAATATTTTCCCCAAAAATCTGAATGCATGCAATAAAGCTAGATTGTGCATTTCATTGATCTGGTTGGTTAATTGCTGAACTAACTGATAAACTAATTGACAAGCTGATAATTTGGGATATATATTCGCCATGACCTGCATGCTAAGAAAGATTTTGAGTGCTGTAGGAATGACTCGGATGATGATGTGAGTATTTTTGCACAGAAATTGGTTTCTTTTTGCCAGCAGCTCTCACAATGCTAGCTTTTGTAATCTATTAACCATTGTCTGCTCCCTCCCACAATGCTTTGTCCAGAGATTGGGAGGAAAGTTAATACAGTACTGGTGGCAGAAGAATCACAATTGTATTCCAAGACTCCTGAGTCATGTTCATGTAGAAAAAAAACATTGAACAAAACCTATATGAAAAACAACATGGGAATTTTTTCTTCAGCATGATCAGTTCCTCTATTTTTAAAGCTTAGATTGTTTGCTGTCATCTAACACTGAAAGGTTGTTTCTCCATCAGAACAAATTTCTCATCAATGGATCCTCTGCAATGAATGGGTGCCGTCAGAATAAGAGTAGAAACATTTGATAAAAACAATAATCCGTAAGTAATCAACATGACAGCCTATCAATTAACGTGTTGCCAAAAAAATTATTAAACAAATCCATCAAGATGTTTTTTTTTTTTCTTCAAACCCTTGCTTCCAGCTAAAATATAAATCCTATATCCATATTGCTTTCTTCAATGAAAAAGTTGTTTTGTCTGAATTAGAAGAGAAATATGCTCAGATCAAATGCCTTAATAATGAATTTGTCTGGAGCCATGTGGATTATCTGCGGATTATTATGATGTTTTATCGGCTGTTTGAACACTCATTCTGACGGCACCCATTCACTGCAGAGGATCCACCACTGTAATGCTGAATTTCTCCAAATCTGTTTCAATGAAGAGGAATATCTTGGATGGCCTGAGTACATTTTTAGTAAATTTTCATTTATGTGTGGACTAATTAAATAAACAAATAATTAAATAACACAGTTAAATGGAATCTTAGAAAAACAAATCTCAAAGTGAATAACATTTTACACACTGTACTGTGTTGTGATGCCTACTTTTACTTCCTACTGTTTTAAATGCAGTTTTTCATATTACTAATAGTGTCATTTTACCCGAATCCTCATGCCAAAATATTCCTATAATTTCTTCTCTTTTGTATGCCTTTATCACAAAGTTTCCCTGTCGTAACTGTGCACTCTTGAAAATGAAAACCAGTGAACGCTGACAGATTTAAACCTCATGGATTACTGAAATTAAAAGAGAGAGACAGAAAGAAACAGCAAGAGAGGAGAGACACAGCAGTTTGTGTGTCCAGCTAGTGGAGCTTGGCTTACGGCCCAGCCAGAGCCGCGCATGCCATCCACCGCTGCTTATCCTGCGCGAAGGATGAGAGCAGCTCTCATGTCTAAACTCCTCCAGCACAGCACTCATCCAGAAAAAAAGCCAACCACCCCGACAGAATGTCCTCTCATTAAAAGGATTTGCCCATCAGGCCTAAAGAGGATGTCATAGCAACACTCATTTCACCTTTCCTCCAGTCATGGGCAGAATGAAGCGAGAGACAGAGGTGACGATCGGGATTGGTGTAAATGTGTCAGGTTAAAGAGGCGTTACAAAATGCTTAAGGGTCATGGTGAAAGCAGGTGTCTGCTCTGAAACACACACAAAGCTCTGTCAGTGATTACAGCCAGGGTGCATTAATTAAACTAAAATCAAGGTCCCCACACCTTTAGAGCAAGCATTTGAATTTTTTACAAAAAAAGTGAAGATGAGGAATTATAAAAAATAATTTAATAAAGCTTTTCTGTTATCATTTTTTATGGTGACATTGTTAATGGTGTGAGTTTGTGGTGGCAATAACAGTTTTGCCAACCAATAGAAGATGAGGGGAGTGTTTGAAATTTGTGTGACCACAATTATAATTTTTGCAAACCAGTTTGGTGCCATTAGAGGTCAAAAATTAAACTCTTCACCTTAGTTCATTCAGAAAAAAAAAAAAAAAAAAACTGTCATCATTTACTCTCCTGCTGTTACATAAGACCCCATAAGACTTTTGTTCATGCACTCCATCGAAACGTATTAAAGTTTATTCAGACATTGTAATACTAGTCCATATAAATCAAAAAGCTTAATCAAGTCTTCTAAAGAGACGCAACGGCTTTATACTGTATATTGAACAGACTTAATCTAGACCTATATTCGCATATGTGACCCTGGACCACAAAACCAGTCATAAGCCGCACAGGTATATTTATAGCAATTGCCAACAATACATCGATTTTTCTTTTATGCCAAAAATCATTAGGATATTAAGTAAACATCATGTTCCATGAAGATATTTTGTAAATTTCCTACCATAAATATGTGTGAAACTTAATTTTTGATTAGTAATATGCATTGCTAAGAACTTAATTTCGACGACTTTAAAGGCCATTTTCTCAATAATTAGATTTTTTTTCGCACCATCAGATTCCAGATTTTCAAATAGTTGTATCTTGGCCAAATATAGTCTTATCATAACAAACCATACATCAATGGAAAGCGTATTTATTCAGCATTCAGATGATGGATAAATCCCAATTTTACAAATTTTACCCTTATGACTGGTTTTGTGGTCCACTGTCACATGTAAACACTGACCAAATGAAAACTTACTGTACTTATTTAATGTCAGAAAACCAATGAAGTTTGTTTTAATGTTATTGCAAGAGCTGCTGTTTAGCATATTTGATGTGCTCTACTGCATGCATCTGAGTTGATATATGATTATTATGAAGTATTAACCAAAGCCTAAATCATATAAAAGTGACTGCGTCTCTTCAAAAGACTTACAGTAGATGAAACCACTCAATTCATGTGAATTACTTTCTGTTTCTGTACATTATTTAATGCACAGACTTTCAATGGACAGACAAAAAAATTAAAATGAAAAATATTTTAATGCATGTTTTATGATTTTCATTAAAAAAAATCTTTAAATTATTTTTACTTACTCCAACAAGACCAAAAAAAAGTATCCAGTAAAGATACTTTCATTACTTTTCTGTCTTTTTAGAATTGTTTTTCATTATTTTTAATTTTTATATTTTAAATATTCTAGATTTTTTACAGCTCTGGAATCCCTGTTAAAATCTACAAATGTGACTAAAATCCCAGTGATGGGAATACAGTTGCTGTTGTAAATGGTGATTTATTATTATCACTAAAAATGAAAAAAGTGGAAAAGTCAAAAAAGGGTAGAATGGGTGAAATAAGTGAGGAAAAGGAAGGCAAAGCGAGGGCACAAACACAGTTTGTGTGTAGTTCATCTAGCCAAGCATTTGATTAGTGGGCTGGCTCATACTCGCAGGGCCAGAGAGGCATCCGTGTAAAGGGCATTCTAGCTGTGTCTGTCAACACACAACCGCACAACAAACCGCCTCCCGATCCTATTACATCTCAGACTTGAAGCCACAACAGTGTCCCATCAGAGGAGAAATAAACACAAGAGTGTGATTTACAAGTTAGGAAACCTAATCTGAGGCAATATGTGAAATCATACAGCAATATCATGCTGACTACTGTAAAGCTTGTTGGCCATTCTGTCAAAGCAGCGTCTCCTTTCAGGGTTAAACATTTGAAATCAAGGTGCCCTTTTAGTGCAATATTACTCTCTTGAGAATTCACATTTGATTTTCATGGTTGTTCATTTCTACTAAAGAAGGTCATTGAGTAATAATCGTATTTGTCACATGCAAAGCGATTTGGCTCTGCGACACAAAAGGGTGTTTCTCGGGCTTCATTCCCCCCTTTCTTCCAGTGTCCTCTAAAACAGTGTCCTCTTAAATGATAACTACCAAGGGACATTGTAAAGAGTCATTAAATCATAAGAGACAGGATGGCCCAGTGAAAACGCAACACGATTTGTCATCTGCTTCATAACATTAGGCCTCCCCGAATCACCAGTCTGGTCAGCTTAACATACAATGTGACTGCTGCAGACAACAGCCAAAGAGTACACTAACAGGCCTGCCGGAGCGAACGGTCCAAAACATCAGAGAAAGCTGAGAGAGAATGCTGAAACTCTATATACTTTACTTTACTTTACTTTACTTACTTTTGTCATTTAGCAGACGCTTTTGTCCAAAGCGACTTACAAATAAGAAAAAGTAACTAAAACTAAAAAGTTACAACTCTATAAATACTATCTACCCACATATTTAAGAAAATAAAGAAATTAAATCAAATTGACACATGCATATAACAACATTTCAATAATAAACATATCAATGAAAAAATTAAATAAAAAGCGATACTACTATCCCTTGCCGGTGTCCCTGCCCGGTGGAGTCGCACGGTAGAGTCGATGGTCTTTACACTCTTTGGTCTTCACACTAAGAGGGCTTCACACGACGACTGCCGCAACCGCTGCCGCGGTATAATAACCTTTATTATACCAATCCAACAAATGATCATTTCAATTCAGCTGGACCCACTTTCCTGTTTATCAACTACAAATGGCCAAGCAAGTGCACACACTGACAAGATACACGATACAGTACGAGACCAAACGTGATTTCAGCAACTCTCATCCCAGTAAACAAAATACGCGTTTCCTAGCAACGGCAAATGCGCTAAACACTGAGACAAGTAAATACACTTACGAGCTGATTTTAAACTTCCGCTGATAGACTGCTTCTCTTAAAGACCACTTCATTACACTGCCTTCTGCTGGCGCTTGATCCCACTTTCCTGTTTATCAACTACAAATGGCCAAGCAAGTGCACACACTGATAAGATACACGATACATAATGATATATAAACATCATTTATCAAAAACATTGATTTATTTATGGTTTTAGCTCCAGGAAGGGTTGCTTCTTAAAGCAATTTTATGTTAAAACACTCTTTCTTATCCTCGCTCAATGACTGGTTTCTCTGAGGAGTGTAAACACAGCAGCTTTCTAAATTCTTTGGGTCACATTCACTAATAATTGTGTGGATTATTTGTATTTATAGGCTACAGGTGAACCTAATTCCCAAGAAATGCATATGCACTTTAATTTGTTCTTAACCTCATTCTAATGTTAATGAATTTGGAGTATTCTAAATAAGTGACCGCATGCCTGAGGTTAGTCATTTGCATAAAACGTGCCCAAACAACTCCATATATGGGCTCGATATGCTCAAACTTTCCTTTACAGCCTTTCATCACTCTCAAAAAACATACGACACTATAAAAGCACATGCAGCAAGATGCTCGAGCAATGCCAAGTGTGTCATTCTCAAAACCAGTTCAGACACAAAAACCCCTTTTATACAGACCTTTCATTCGGTAGCAGTAGCTACAGAGAAGTATTTGCATTTTTATAAAGAGGAACATCACAGCTCTGTTTTTTTTATTGTATATGATGAAATACATTGAATAAAGATGAAATATCCATGTATAAAATTTAATCTAAATCCATTTATAAAGCCACCCAGAGTGTGTGATTTTTGCATATTCAGTTGTTCCTACCTTTTTAAATACAGTTCGAATACATTTTGGCATTAAATTTATAGGAACATCATGGTTTGTTTGTGAAAACATTTGTATACAGATTTTACACACATTTGTGTGCATGCATGGTTGAATAAGAGTCCTGACTTTGGCTCAACTAATGGTGTTAGTTTAGGCGAGAGGAACTATTTGTTTGTCCGACCAATGACAAACTGGTGGAATGGCCAGGAAACTATCTGTTGTTGCTTTAGTCTGCATTTGTAGAACATGACATAATCAATGCAAAAAATGTCAATTAATGCAATGACACTAAGAAATTCTGTGTTGTGAACTTACATGAAAAAAACAGCATAAAAAATTAGCTCAGGCTTTTTCCATATGGCATGAATCGAAATTGTGGACGCGCTCTCACAGTTTGCAGTTTGCTGCAACTCAAATCTCACCAGTTTTTGAATGTTTTTGTTGTTAATTCAACATAACATAAATCTGATCCATGATCCTCTCACTATGGGAAAATAATAATAGTAATCATAATTATTATTATTAGAGATAGAGGGATGAGATCGAAAAAAATTACTTGTAAGAACAAAAAAAGAACAGTGATTGCTATTATTGTATATTTTCCTCTAAATATACAGTAGTCTAGATCTTAGATTAATCATCAGTTTCAGACACCATAGAGGTATAACATTAGAACATAAATCAAGACATAGTTTTCTGGAGCTCAATAACAGTAAGAAATTTGGTTAAAAGCCTATTTTTAGTGGCAGTGTTGGTTAGCAGTCTCAATAGAGTTATTTACTGCATTCACATCTCACATGCTGTGAGCAGTTGAGGTAATGGATGACTGTTTCTGTTCTCAACTGACCGTTCACAAAACCCGCCCACCCTTAGTTACTGTTGCCATGACCGACAAACAATGCCGCTCTCACACTACACATGTTCTCACGCAGTGAAAAATACATCGCAGAGCAAAGAGGAAATTTACAACACACTGACAGAGAATATGAAATAAATTCTCAGGACCCTCAGCTTTTAAATTGAGTAATTTTTAAAAAAATTCAAACAATAAATACCGTTTTGTGGCTCTTCAATGTGTCGTGACAGATCACTGTATTGCCTCATTTCAAACACGTGAACCGATCCATCTTTTCATATTTACTTAAAGGGGTCAACAGATGCAAAATTCACTTTTCAAGTTGTTTGAGCATAAACGTGTGTTGGAGGTGTGTGTACACATCCATCCTATAATTATAAAAATCCATCAGTGTTTTTTTTGTTTTTTTTTAAATCCCTATTTTAAAATCCCCTTTCTCAAATCAGGCTGATTCCTGTCAGAATGACGTAGTTCTGTACAGGCCCCTCCCACGATAGTTGATTGACAAGCCCGTCTTACCTTAGACCCGCCCCTAAATGAGCTAAGTGAGCTGTAAACAGTTCGACCACCATCGTGTGACTCCGGTGCAGGAGAAGACACAATGTCTCAGATTAAGCGACTGAGGGGTTTTGTTGTTGGATGTAATAATGAATATAAGCAGTCGTCAGTTACTCCCGACATCTGAGCCACTGAAGACGCAGAGGATTAAATTTACTTTCGTTTTTGAAGTGAATGCGCCGATCCCTGATCTGCATAAATGCATCTATGTTCCCGTGAATCATTCGTGATCCAGCTGCAAAATGGACTAAAAAATGGCTCGCTGAAAACAGAGCTGATTTTGACGGGAAAAAAATATGTTTTTTTACACTACCATTGAGAAATTTTAACCAAAGTATGTTATAGACTTTTAATTAAGACTCTAAAGAATCATAATCAACTTGTGCAAAATGGGCATCCGATGACCCCTTTAAAGCACGTAATGAACATGAATAAACATCAGAAAGTGTTTTATTTCAACCGCGGAACACACCATTTTTCAAGTTTAAGTCCACCGCCGTTATCTACTCTCCTGTCTGATTTGTAGTTAAGGCTAGAAGGGATACAGCTGCGTCTACTGGGCATGCGCATTTACATATTTTCCGAGCCGACATAATGTGAAACCTATGAAAATGGTTTTAAAAAGCAAATAGCGCCATAGTTTCATCACAGCGTGGCACAATGACCGTCTTTTTGCAGTAAAGAACCTGTCATAGTTTAATGAGTGGGAATATGACATGAAGTGACGCGAGGAGAGCTGCATTGACATGTCATGAGCGCATATACAGCTCCCGAACGGGGCGAAGTTCACAGGATTTTGTCCACAGAATCATAAGAGCACACATTTTAACATTATTTTATTATTTAACACTCCGTATTTAATTTAAGCGCTGCAAGCCATGAATACAGTGCTGGACATGATAGATTTTCTGGCACACAAAACAAGTACTTTAAAGGAATACCTTAGATTGTTACCGTTTCCATGGCAACCAACAACAGCACATCTTAATCCGCACATTTTTATATTTAGTTATATCGAAAAAGTTTCAATTCAGTCAATCTTTTTTACCCCGTTTTAACATGTATTTCTATGGAGACCTGACGTAGCTGTTGGGCAAGATGGCGGATAGCGGCGGCGGCACATAATATCCGCGTTCTGATTGGTCAGATCGCCTGTCAATTAAGCTATTTCCGAACGGTCAATTAAGCTTCCACAATGAATCATTTTCAAAACTTGGAATTCTACATGGGGAGGAACCTGCCTCAATACAACATACTCACATGTTTTTTTTTTTTTTGTTGTTGTTGTCACCGGTCAAACAAATCTTGAAAAAAAAAAAATGCTGGTCAGGAGAGGAACAGACGCCTCTAACACAAGCAGTGGCACTTCAAAATCCATCTTGTCTGCAAATCATATACAAATTTAATGCTTCAAATCATTCTGTGTGGTCCTTGTATATGTACCTGTGCATTGTATTAGAGAGTGAGCAATGAAAGTATTGCTAGTTTCTGCAAGAAAATTATGATTTAAAGTTTCTTTTTGACTCCAGTTCAGTTATAGATTTTGATTCCTAACGAACTATAATGGCCAGTATGAACCTACAGTCACAATTTTATGGCCGGTATATGTTGAAAATATATAAAACTGCTTCAACTGTGTAAAAGCCTCCATACACCTATAGTGGGGAAGTTTCTCTCTGATAATCACTTCACAATAATATAGCTAGCCTTTGGCAATTTTGCTTTATATAACACAATATAAAATTAATTTTAACGCTTTAATTCCCATTGCTACAACTGGCCGAGCATAATACCCATGATGGAACAGGATGTGTTTGATAAATATCTGCATGGACTGAAGAACTGCCGGTGTAATTTTATTTTCCCTCTTGCAGGAATGAACAGTTTTTGCAGACTGCTGCTTAATTAATTAGTCTGTAATCCAAAACCGTATCTGGTATAAAACCTAATAACTTATTAAAACTCTTAAAATAGAACCACAAAGGTCAGTAAAAATAGGTCTTTGTTAAGGTCTTTTTTTCTGAAAATGAATCTGAGCTTTTTAATTTATTTCTGGAACAATCTGACTAAGTCTCCTCAGGAGAGCACAGAAGATGAATCCGATTCCCGTGAGGAAGAATTTTCCCAGCATTGAGGTGGTTTGCTTCTGTGGCAAGGACAAAATCAATGAGAGACTTGAGAATAATCTGGACGAATGCAAATAGTTTAACCTTGTTTTCCTATACATTAGCATAACACACACACATGGTCAGATCACACAGAAGAACTACTGTAGCTCAAACTGCTGAAAAACTTCATATTTAATACTGGTCATGACAGAAAGGTGTCAGACGCATGTGTGTGATGCTGCTGTCACAGCAGCCGGCATTCTGACGTAGAACATGGATTTGCTGTGGCTTGTTTACAAGCAGAGGAATCCACACACATGTCGTGGTACTGACACGGGAGAAAAGAACTGTTGAATTAAGTTTTTTTTTTTTTTTTTTTGCACAAAAAAATATTCTCATAGCTTCAAAAATGATGGTTGCACCACTGATGTCACAAGGACTATTTTAATGATGTCCTTACTACGTTTCGTGGCAGTTGCTGTCTATGCAGGGTCAGAAAGTTCTTGGATTTCATCAAAACAAATCTTAATTTGTGTTCCGAAGATGAACAAAGGTCTTACAGGTTTGGAAAGAAAGAATTTTTTTTTTTGGGGTGAACTATCCCTTTAATTGTTCAGGAATGGTTTGAGGAACATCACAAAAGTACTTTCGCACTATGTAGTTCTAGGAACTATGAAGCAGGGTCAATCCTAGAGAACCAATTTCTCCTTCTAGCCGTTTTCCTGGTTGCATTAGCACCAGCAGGAACTCTGAAGTGACCGACTGCAACGTTTTTATTCAGGGCATTTACAAATATCAACAACCGGTGAAAAAAGGATGCCGTGTTCAGTGCGGTTTTTGTTGTGTGTCGTGGGTTTCGTGATAAGAGTTTACGCAATTGAAAGACCATGAAAGTCTGACTAAATCTCCTATGAAAACCTGTAGTGTTATCATCGAGGCTGAGAAAAGAACACAATGCTGCAGACAACAGGTAAATGCCTTTATCCCTGTTTTCCATGTTCGTGTAGTAAATATTTTTACATGGCTTTTTAAAAATGTCTGGTATCTGGTGTTTCGTATGCGTTTGGCCAACCAGCGAAAACTAACGTCACTGGTAGTCCTTATAGAACTGTTTTAGACCCTACTTTGAAGTAGGAGCTAAATTAGTTCCCCCAAATTGAGCTCTTAGAACTAAATACGTTCCTGCGGTGTGAACACGTCAAAAAGCGGAAACTTCTGCTAAAAGTTCTAGGAACTATGAAAAGGTTCCTCCGGTGCGAAAGCGCCTAAAGAGTTCAGAGTGTTGCTTTGGCCTCCAATGTGCTGGACCAACAAATCCAAATCATGGAGGCCCCGCCTTACAACTTGCTGGATTTAAAGGATCTGCTGCTAATGTCTTGGTGCCAGATACCACAGGACATTATTCTGGAGGAATTATTCTGACAAGCTCAGGAACAAATTCTCTTCCAGTGATCCTGCTTCAGTGTGGATAGGAATGAAGGACATCACCAGCTACAAGACACCATCCCCCAGCACTCTGGAGAATCAACACCTGGCAGACGACTTAAACAAGTTCTTTTGACGTTTTGAACGATCACCCCACACCCGCCCAGAACACCTCTTCACACAACCTTTCACACCTCCAGCAACCCCTCTCTCCCCCACACCTACAATTCAAATCAGTGAAGATGATGTGTGCCAGGTCTTCAGGAAGAACAAAAGAAGGAAAGCACCTGGTCCAGACGGTGTGTCACCAGCCTGCCTAAAAATCTGTGCTGATCAGCTGGCCCCCATCTTCACACAGATCTTCAATAGATCACTGGAGCTGTGTGAAGTCCCCTCATGCTTCAAACGCTCCACCATCATCCCCGTCCCAAAGAAACCCAAAATTACTGGACTTAATGACTACAGACCTGTGGCCCTAACGTCTGTAGCCATGAAATCATTTGAAAGACTGGTTTTGGCTTATCTGAAGGACATCACTGGACCCTTACTGGACCCCCTGCAGTTTGCCTACAGAGCAAACAGGTCTGTGGATGATGCAGTCAGCATGGGACTGCACTTCATCCTGCAGCATCTGGACAGACCAGGGACTTATGTGAGGATCCTGTTTGTGGACTTCAGCTCCGCTTTTAACACCATTATCACGGAAACCCTTCAAAATAAACTAACTCAGCTCTCCGTCCCCACCTCCGTCTGCCAGTGGATCAACAGCTTCCTGACAGACAGACAGCAGTTAGTAAAGCTTGGTAAATTCACATCCAGCACTCGTACCATCAGCACTGGAGCTCCTCAGGGCTGCGTTCTCTCCCCACTGCTCTTCTCCCTCTACACCAACGACTGCACATCTAAAGACCCCTCTGTCAAGCTCCTGAAGTTTGCAGACGACACCACACTGATCGGCCTCATCCAGGACGGTGACGAGTCTGCTTACAGACAGGAGGTTAAGGAGCTGACTGTCTGGTGCAGTCTCAACAACCTGGAGCTTAACACGCTCAAAACTGTGGAGATGATTGTGGACTTCAGGAGAAACCCCCCTGCACTCCCCCCACTCACCATCATGAACAGCACTGTGACTGCAGTGGAGTCATTCAGATTCCTGGGCACCACCATCTCTCAGGACCTGAAGTGGGACATTCGCATAGGCCACGTACACACTACAAGTTTCAGGAGTGACAACCGCATTTAAATGCGGGAGTGAGTCATGTAAATTATCGTTCCATGTGTGTACAGAACGGCAGTCACTCCCGCATTTGTAACCGTAGCAACATTCTGTCGTCTTGCAGGAGTGAATAAAAGTTTAGCCGTTTGTTATGTGCCATTTTTTGACTAAAGACGCTTTTTGTCCGTCGATTTTAACTAAACTTACCGCTGATAGACGTGCTGTGTGTTGTTTATGCTCAGGAGGCTGCTTTAGAGAGCGCTTTAGAGATCGCTGTCTTGCAATGTTGCCATGTCCTCACATTTAGAAGTGCTTTCAGGCATGTTGTTTGATCTTCGCTCATAAAGTCACTTTATGAAGTTCATAAAGTTTTGTGTCACGGATATGAGATATATGATTTTTGTGTGTGTGTGTGTTATAAAACATAAAGCATTTGGGTTTTAGTTTGTGTTTTTTTTGTGCTTGTCCTTGTTCGTTTGTTTGTTTGTTTGTTTTTCTATGAAGATCTGGCAACACTGTCACTTTACCGCACGGTTCAAGAGCGCATCTAGCCCCGTGCTAAGACTTCTTTCACTGTTTTTTTGCATCTCACATACAGGCGAATACAATGATGCATGTTCAAAATACGTCATTAACAACTAGTTGTCCAGTTCGGTTCTGTACACACTGCGTAGAATTTCTGTAAATACGGTTGTCACTACCCGTATTTTTCGGGAGTTAATGCGGTTGTGGAATGCGGTTGTCACTCCCGTATTTTAGTGAACTGTGTGTGTACAGAACGCGATTAAGGAGTAAAAGGTGAACTGACAACCGAATTTAACTGCAGTGTGTACGTGGCCATTGACTCCATTGTCAGGAAGGCCCAGCAGAGGTTGTACTTTCTTTGCCAGCTGAGGAAGTTCAACCTGCCACAGGACTTACTGAAACAGTTCTACTCTGCCATCATCGAATCCATCCTCTGCACCTCAATAACTGTCTGGTTCAGCTCAGCTACCAAATCTGACCTCAGAAGACTACGGAGGGTAGTCCGGACTGCTGAGCGAATCATTGGTACAACCCTCCCCACTCTCCAAGAACTGTACTTATCCAGAGTGAGCAAAAGGGCTGGCAAAATCACTCTGGACCCCTCACATCCAGCACACAACCTCTTTGAACTGTTACCGTCTGGTCGACGCTACAGAGCTCTGTGCACCAGAACGACCAGACACAGAAACAGTTTCTTCCCTCAGTCAATACATCTCATGAACACTCAATAATAAACGTGGAACACACAACTAATACATTATCCATTCACCACACTCACTTATTTTTCTATTTTTCTAATTTGCACATACTTGACCTGTATATACATAGTTGTGAAGTGACATTCAGCCAAGTATGATGACCCATACTCGGAATTCGTGCTCTGCATTTAACCCATCCAACGTGCACACACACAGCAGTGAACACACACACACCGTGAACACACACCCGGAGCAGTGGGCAGCCATTTTATGCTGCAGCGCTCGGGGAGCAGTTGGGGGTTCGGTCAAGGGCACCTCAGTCGTGGTATTGAGGGTGGAGAGAGCACTGGACATTCACTCCCCCCACCTACAATTCCTGCCGGCCGGAGACTCGAACCCGCAACCTTTGGATCACGAGTCCAACTCTCTAACCATTAGGCCACGACTTCCGTCTATATTATATAATATATATTGTGGTTTTTTTTGCTGCTTTGTACATTGGTTATTGGCTATTTCTTGTTATTTTGTTTTTATTACCTGTGTCCTGTCCTGTTACTGTCTTTCTGTTGCACTGTGGAGCTTCTGTCACTACAACAAATTCCTTGTATGTGTAAACATACTTGGCCAATAAAGCTCATTCTCATTCTCACATGTTTAGAGGTCTTGTGCAGTCCATGCCTCAATGCATCAGAGCTGTTTATTTGTCTACAGTAGTAAGGTTGCAATAAAAACCAGTGGAATGTGATGTGAGGGCACAGAGCAGGTGGAGAGAAGACACACAAAGTGCTGACTCACTGTGTTTAGCTTGATCACGTCCTGATCTATCAATTCTTACTGAATAATATTCTCACAAAACCTCAGCCTTTCAGTCATTTCCACCACTGATCCTCTACAAACTATTTTTTTTCAAATCAGTAGAATCTTCAGTTATCTTCAAAGTACAAAACCAAAAGGCATCTGGGAACATTTGCACCTTAAAAGACAACAAGTCCAAATTTACCCTCTTCACTTTCCTAATGAATGTCCTTGGTCTTACAGCATATTTATTAATTATTATTTTTAAGACTAAAAGACTTTTCCCACTCACGTATACTCATGTGAGAGAAAATCCAATCCAATCAGATCTCAATGGATAAAACTAAGTCTCACAATACATTTCAATTAAATAGATCTCATGCTGTCTATAGAGCAAATCTTTGCTTTGACTGAAGGAATCAATCCTGTATTCAGCACTCAAGCTAAGCATATAAGCTACTCGAGCACTACACAACATCTTACATCCCACTTACATAATGCATTGATTGACCACTCTAGCCTCTAAACCTTTATCCTTTATTTATAGTTCAAAATATGTGAATCCAGCACTTCCACTGGATCCAGCACTTCCACAAATAATTTATTTCTTTACACTTTCTATATATCTAAATAACTGAACAGATTCACTCTCATATTAAGTCATACATTTGTTATTTGGTAGGAAAAATAAAAAAGCAGCCCATTTTAAAATAAGAATGGCAGCAAGAGAATATGAAATTTTTCCTATTACACCTATTTGCAAGGAGATACAAATCAGTAATGAGATACTTAATTTACATTAACCACATCCCAAACCACAGCTGTTTATTCATCCTCTAAATAGGCTTAAGAACATAAAACTGTAATGCATAGTAAAATAAGATTTGAGCTGAATGTCTTCATTGTAAAGACTATTAGCAAAAGTGGTTTGAATGCTACGTAATTGATTGGCTCATATTTGCATGGATGCACTTAAACAATCACTTGTCTTCCCTTCCATTACTCAGGATTGAACAGTATGCTTTCCGATCCATCTCTCAGATTCAAAAACAGACATGCAGACAATTGCATTAAAGATTAAATCAATATAGCAGTTACAGCACAAGGCATTAAAAGCAGCATAATTCAGTTTCGACCCTGGTTTGTAAGCAAAACCTCTTTATTCATATGCACAATCTCATAAGCGTTCAGTGCACTAGCTTCAGCATTCCTCCCACAGCTGGAGTGCCTCTACATCCTTGGTGTCTGACAGTGCAACATCTTCTCTGAACACAAAAATACTCTTTCGATTAGCTTATTTATCTTCGAGAGCACCTCAAACAACAGTCCTTAAATGAAACCTAAAATTGAGTCACAGAGTGTCAACTCTTGTCTTCCTCTACGGAGGAAGAGGAAAGAGATAAATAAACTGAATGATGAGATTTTCAAGGTGCCACCACAGCAACGAATATTAAGGAAGGAGCTCAGAATGTCATGCAATAAACAGACACAACCCAAAAGACTTATGATGCACAACCTTCATCTTGCTTGCTGTATTTATTCGGCTAGATACACAACCTGTCAGGTTTGTAATTTAATATTCAATGAAATGTATAACGGATAAATCAACATGAAAAACACCCACATTTTACAATCCACTCAATTCATGATGGATAAAATCCATACAAACTCACCATTTTGCTTCATCTTAATTTACGAATGTTCAGTATACCAAAAAACAAGACACTATGAAACAAACCTCAAAATACTTTTAAGAGTATTACAGACGTAAAATTTGATTAAACAGAATTTTATGATAAATTTCTAATTCTAAAATATTTAGAATTGTAGAGGCCCTTGATTTGAACGACTAAATTTAGAAAAAATTTCGAATTTCTAATTCTAAAATATAAAACTTAAATGAGATATTTGAAAAAGAACTCATCAAAATTAGAGAATACCTCAAAGCAATTGGTGTTAATCTGGCACCTGGTGCTAATTTCCTTAATTATATGACAAACCCTATTTAACTGACAGCATTCCTTAAACTTTCAGTGAGATTGCAAGATGGCAGGCCGATCTAAGGTGACTGAAACCCTGTGACAGGAGGTTGTCCAGATGAAGGCCATGACCTTTCAGCCACTGCTAGAGAAGCTGGTCTCCTAATCTGTGATTTCTTGAATATTGCAGGTTTGCAATGACAAGTTCATTCAAGTCCTCCAAAAAGGCTGGTCATCCACATAAGGCAAATGCACGAGAAGACAGGATAATGCAGAGACTCACAATGGGGAATTGGTTCAACACTGCAGCTGGAATTGCTTGCCAGTTCAGTGTTGAACAATGTAAAGATCTGTCTTTGCCTGTTTAAGAGACGTCGGACAGAAAACGCACTCTGCAGTGACGAAGCCTCTCGTCAACAGAAAGAATCAAAAGGCTACGCTCACCTTTGCTAAGGGACATGTTGTGTGGAGAGAGGAAAACTGGTCCAAAGTTCACTGTAGAGATGAGAGCGAGTTTAATTTATTTGGGTCTGAGGGGAAACATTTTGTTCGGCATCAAACTAAGGAAAGAAAGACTGAAACCCAGGTGCATAAAGAAGTCAGTGAAAGGTGGAGGAGGAAGTGTCATAGTTTGGGGGATGTTTTCTAGCGCAGGAGTTGGGCCTCTTATACAGCTACATGGCACAGTGAATGCCAATATTATGAGAACCTCTTTCAGCAACATTCAGCGGTTCCTGGTATCTCCCCAATCAGCCTGCAAAAATGTGCTGAAGTCATTCAAATCAAGGGCCTCTACACTTCATACTAATTTCTGACGGCTGCGACCCTTCTAAATTTTAGTTTTAATGTTTCCCACAAAATAAAGGTTTTCGTTAAAATGCCTCGAATATTTGTCAAACATGTTAGTAGAATAGTGGTATAGTCACAAGCTAATATTCCTTCAAATCGCGATGGAAAAAATAAATATTTCGGAAAAAATAAAATTTATAGATGTTCTCCAATTTTGATCTCTGCTACATATAGACTAGATAAGGGTTTTTTTCTCCCCATTTCATAAAGCCCACCGATCACATCCTGACTAAGCAGTCAATGCATCATGATGACATTTCAAATGAAACTAGTGTGAATTCACTCAACACAATTTTAATTATTGTATATACTGTAAAGTCAGGCCTCATTCAGGATCCTAATAAGTCATGATTTATATCATAGCACAGGATATTTACATTCAAGTAGATTACACTATGAATATAAGTGGATTATTGTAGGATGAAGTTGAAATGTGACTGTGAATCGAAGAATCACAAATCATGTGGAGTGAGCAGTGATTGAATCAGGTCACTGGAGTCATGCTGAGATCAGAAGAAATACTGCATGATGTCACGTGCCGATTGTGGCATTGAGCAAGATGCTGAAGGTTACGTAGGTGCTGTACAGATTTGTAGTGGGGAAAAAAAAAAAAACTTCTTATTGGTGTATTTGGACCACATAAATACAGCACATGAATCATAGCCTATCATAGCACTGGACTGGCATCGCTGTTGCATTAATAGTTTGACTAGCGCTCACTTCAAGTAATCAAGGAGAAGACATCAGTGCATCTGGTCAACCATTGTAGGGTGCAGCTGTATGGTGGCACACATCTGAGCCGACAGGTCACTTCACACAGAATCACCCTAGAGGAACAGATGCCTGTGCTCAGCGCATGGAATGGAGGATGAGTGGGCTGAAAAAGAGGAGATTACATGATGGAGTTGGGCAGGTCAAGAAGCACACCAGAGCTGTGTGTGGCCAGACTGGGAAAGCATTGGACCTGTGTGTGTGTGTGTGTGTGTGTGTGTGTGTGCGTGCGTGCGTGTGCGCGTGCGTATTTGTGCTGCTACGGTGTTTTAGTCCACATCACCCTTCAGAATTGAATTAAACATTTCAAAATGTGTATTTCAATTCAATTCTCAATTATAAATAATGGGACAATTATCTAAACATTCTTAAATCAAGATGCATTTACTTGAAGCCTAATATCTTATTGAAAAAAAATAAGATATTATGTCTTGTTTTCTGAATAATTTATCAAAATTAAGTGAGTTAATGCTTAAAATATGAAAAATGTCTGCCAGTGGGTAAGAAAAATAAACAAATTTATTTTTCTTAACCCATTTGCCAATTTTTTTAAAAGCATGAGCATGAATTTTTTTCTTTTGTTTTTAAATAATCTTCATCATTTTGCTTCTGAGGTAAATGTATCTTGATTTAAGAATGTTCAGTATACAGAAACTGGAAATACTGATAATATATTTTATTTTTCATTATGGATTACTCAAACATGCAAACAATGCTTTTTTCAGAAATATATTGTTATTAAAAAATGTATGATTTTATTTTAAAAAATACAAAGCATATAATTAAATGTTTTAAAGCATTCAATTTAGTTTAATATTACTAATTATAAACAAGTAAATATATATTGCTATTTTATTACACTATTAATATTATTATAATAATTATAATTATTGCTAAATCAATATGATCTATCCATCTATCAATCCATATTTCTCCATTCTAAAGAAAGACATTTGCATTATTGTGATCCGAAGTGACAGTAAAAGACATTTACATTGTTACAAAAGGTGTTACATATAAATGCTGTTATATTGAATTTCTATTTATCAAATAATTCTAATAAAAATATTAAGCTGCAAGAAATCATATCATATCACTGAAAATCATAAAACCAAATCAGCATATTAGTCTTGCTGAAGGATCATGTGACATTGAAAAAATAAAACAGCTTTCCCATCACAGAAATAAGATTAATTAAAATAGTGTATATGTATTGTATTAGCATAAGAGACATTACTTAATCTAATCAACTTCAAACTTTTGACAGGTAGTGTAATATTCAACTGTACATCCTGTGGGGAGTGAACAACTCCAATCTGAATTTACTCTTCTCTGTTGCACAGACATAAAAATAGAGATTTGGTCCACTTAAATACTGTGCTGCATCATGTTTACGCTCCGTGACCACTGAGATCAGCTTTGCCAGCACTTCTACGGGTCAGGAAATAATCGAAAATTAAGTTGATGAGATGTTAATGGAGATTTTAACACATTTAAAGATCAACCGAGCTTCACCTCGATTCTTCTGCTGCTCTGCAAGTGGCATTTCATTCAGGAGATGCAAATCGAATTTTGATGAATCTCCTTAAAACCATATCATTAAAATGCAAGGTACCCATTGCAGAGTTATAAATGTCGTTTTTACATCTAAAAATGTTCAACATAAAGGACTAAGAAGCCGATTCATTTCCGTACACCATATCAGATACAGCCTTACAATGAAAAGCAATTACTTGCTGTTGAGAATGTTCTTTCAAGCACCTTATCTGCGCACACCACAGGCCAACTCTGGCTTCTCTGGAGCTTTGAGACCGGGTGTATGAGACAGGGCGATTTTACCCATACTCTGTTCTATTAATAGCCAACCCTGCGAAAGGTACAGAGTGAGTGATGCCTTTGAGTGCCGTGGAAACAAGACAATTTGAATGGGCTGGCTGACACTCAGTAAATCCCTGGACTGTTCCCGAGTCTTTCTCAATCCTGTCAGAGACTCTGTTGCCTGCTAAACAAGTCAGAGCTTAGTCCAGTCAGTACGGCACTGGAGAGGAGAAACGTCAAAACGGAGGTGTAAATGACAAGTCTTTGTGTCACATTTAGGCTCCACTATCTGGATGTTGTGGTGAGGAAAGGACAGTGATTGAGGTACATGTATTTGGATTGTGGCTTACACAACAGCCTGAAAAAACAAAAACCGCTAAATTACAAGATGCAATTACGGATATGTTAGGTACTTGAATGAGAACTCTGTAAAGCTAAACAGGCAGGTGCAGAAATGTCAGGCAGAGATATTAGATCATAGTGACTGAATGTTATTGACAGGCATATACGGGGGCTAATGGAGTGGTTTAGGGTGAAAACACTTGTCCTTTGTGAGAAAGAATTGAGTTGGCTCAGTATAGAAATCTTTTGATGCTTGACTGGGTCAATGATATATAAAAGTAGTGTCCTATTAAAAAAATAATAATGGCTTCATGCCCTATAAAAATTAGTAGCAATTAAAATCACCATTCAGAATCTAAAAACATGCTCAAGATGGGTTTTAAACAAATTTTATGTATTAATCTAGTTTTTAAATTAAGACAAAAATGAGTGCTATTTTATTTTTACTTACTATTTTGTTTCTATTTGGATTATTAATGCACATATCTGGTCACAGAGAATGACTTTGTATGTTATTCTAAAGAAAAAAAACTAACATCATGTATGTTATGTAACTTTTTTTTTATCTGAAATGACTTTCCTTGTCTGCGGACCAGTGTTATTTTCATATTGAGATATTATAATTTGTATTAATATTTTGAATAAATCTTTATATTTTCTGTTTTTTTTTTTTTTTTTAAATCGCTGAAGTTTTAGTAATTTTGTTTTTGTCATTTTTATTAGTCATTTATGCCCAGTTTTAATTATTATTTTACTTGATTTAATGGAGTTATTTCAGTACATCGGGTTAAACTAAATGAAAATAAGAAATGTTGATTTGGAAACTACCAGAAATTATTTTTTAATGTTATTTTATATGCATTTCAGTTAACACGAATTTCAAATTTTCATTTTCAAAACAATTTTTTTAAATGATTTTACTTTTAACTATTAACTATTATTAGTTATAACTAATAACCCGATTCTGACTACATTAGTAAAAGGCCAATAGCTACAGTAAATAGCTAATTTTCTTTTTGCCTGATTCCATTATCTCCTGCTCTACATTTTTTTCTCATGGAAGCATGTCACACACAAAAAAAAAAAAAAAAAAATGTAATTCGAATGTAATTCATGCTGACTTTAATTCACTTTGTGTAAGTTATCCCATGCATTACACAGAAACATGATACAATCTATTTAGTAGAATCTGTGTTCAGAAGTCTGTAGACAAATCAGGCACAAATGTTGGCTTCGGTATCCCAGTGGGCCTACAGTTAAATGAGGACATACTTTAGAGACTCTTTCATTCTGTTTATGAGAGAAACAATTTTTTCCCATAAATTCCTTCCGCTCTGTCTGACAGTAATAAATCAGTAGGGAATGTAACATCTGTCACAATATAAACAAAAACAACTCTTCCTGTCAAATCAAACCTCTGAGGTGTGTTTCCTTCCTGAGCATCTCCATTGCAGCCCAAAAAACAGAGAAAGTACAAGCCAGAAATGGACGAAGAGAGGATGAGGTGAGACAGAAGCTTGAAGTCAGTCTCATTCCTCTGTCAATTTTTAAATTTTTAATTTTCATACCTTTTAATGCCGCAAGCACCCTTGCCTGCTGACATGGCTGATGCTATTTTAGCTTCTGCAAAGGCAACAGATTTGGACTTATGCAAGCGGGGGGTGGGGAAAAGCGGTCCGATCTCCTGGGGCATCCGGACTCTGTCACTATCTCTCAGACCAGCATCAGTGCCTGTGAGGTCTTATCGGTGTTGCTCATTGTCTCCCTCTTTTCATTTCCTTTAGTGTTCCCTAAAGTCCTCCCACAGCGTGGAGTAACGACATCTTGACATATGCATAAATGGCAAATGACAGATGACATCAGCAAGGCCATTCGACCACCTCAAGGTGATGAGAATGTGACCAGCCTTGTCCTTTGCACCGCCCTTATTCCCCTACTAAACATAGCAACAAGAAAAAACATGACAGGCTAGCCATCCAATGAGGGACTGACATTGCTGTCTTTCAGCCAATCAGAGGGAGCCTTGGGCCTTCCCTTCCCCTGCAGAAACACAAGGCATACTAACAGGTATTAAATCTGATTAAATACATCCAAATGAGCCTCATGCTTCCATTTAACTTCTCCATTATAACATTAATTGACAAACACTCATGCTTGAGTCTTAATCTCTGCTGTGGGGTGAATGAGGATCAGGGAGGTTTTTATGAATCATTCTTACAAGTGAGTTCAGCGGAGTATTATCAACCTTTCTGTGATTATTTCTTTTGCTAAGGAGAAACTACAAAAGAAAAACAATGCTATTTTACAGGCACCATTGCTATACAATAGTCACTTCTCAAATCTGACTGGGAGTTTTAACCTTTAGTATCACTCTGCTTGTCTGCACTGAGGTTTTTAATGACTCTTTCTGGACATTACATCATGACGCCAATAGGTGGCGACACGAGACCGTCTTTGAGTGAGTCACTGAATCATTCATTCAACCATTTGGTTCAAAAATGCTGAAACCAATCAAGTGGTTGTATTTATGACCAAGTCACTCAATTGATCCAATGTCAGCATTTTAGATTATTAATCTTGAATTTAGGCTGGATTTAGGGTAGAGAGAACACAAATTACACAGGGACAATCGTTAATTTAATAGATTCATCCAAAACGCTGATTTCATTCATGAACTAATCAAATCAATGTCTATGTAAATGACTAATTTAACAGATTTGTTCATTCAGGAATGAAACACCTCTACTATGTTTAAAATTAAAATGCACAAGAATGTTAATTGATTGACTGGAGTCAAGTCGATCGCTAATTATTGCGATGTTTATAGATGCTTGAACATTCATTCTGACGGCACCCATTCACTTAAGAGGATCCATTGGTGAGCAAGTGATGTAATGCTAATTTCTCAGATAATTCCACTCTGATGAAGAAACACATTTCAGCTAATTGTCACTTTTAGGTGAACTATTCCTTTAAATCTGCTGTGTCTTTGTTTGGAACTGCTGTATTTTCACTGACAGGCCAAAACAGACAAATTTACGGAGAACAGTGTGTCTAAAGAGCAAGTTACTCAATATTAACTCATTTTTTTATTGGGCTTTAGGATCCTGTGTTTTAGGTTTGAGTGATATTGCTTCATTTACAAGGACTACTGCAGTGAATGGAGGCACTACGAACAGATGAAAACCAAACGGCAAAACACAATTACAAGGACCATTCCAGTCAACATACTAACACATACTGTACAGATATTAACACAATACGCACACATGCAAACCTCAAAAGGACCTTGGCATAAGAGCCTAGTCCACAAGGAGGAAGACCAAGCATCATATAGACAGTGATTAAACGGCTGATCGTTACAGACCTAACCTTCCCCCAGGGTGCAAGTCAAACTAGGCTAAATGCATCTACATTTCCAGTCCTGTACTTTTCACATAGCAGCCTAATAGCGCACATAAATAAATGCACAGAACAGAACAATGGTAAGGCAGGATTTTTTTTTTTTGCCATTTCTATTAAATAGCGTCTGAGAAACAAAACTATATTTCCCATGACATTTCATTTCATATGAAAAGGGGAGTTTAATTGAACATCTTTGTGGTAGAATTACTGGCACTTCATTGATTCTACAACAATGTTAGCATTTGTGTCACTCAAAAAAACTTTGGTGGAAGTATAATTGCAACCCAGATTTGGTTTAATACAGAACATACTGAAAGCTAACAAAAAAGTTAACATTTCGGGCATTTATTCTTCAAAAACACTACAATCCAGAAGAAGTTAAAGATCTCTCAGGCTGACACATACACCGTTCATACATTTTTCAACTCTTTTTAAAGGTTTACAGAAACAGAAATCTGAGACCAGGGGCAGTGTAACATTTTTCATTTTCCTTTATATCTACACTTATTCATTTAGCAGACAATTTTATCCAAAGCAACTTTATAACTTACAAACGTCTGCAAATCTGCCTACCATCACTTAGTCTAAGAAACACAAATCACCTGATAACAGAAATGGTACTTTATTTAGTACTTAATGTTTTTAGTAAAAAATAATAATAATAAATATATATTATTATTATTATTATTATTATTGTGTCAAATATGATAAAACATCTAATAATACAAACCACTTTACTTGCTATATTTCTCTTTTACATTGCCTTTATTCATAGATCTATCTTTTATTTCAAGTATTACATTGTAATTATTTGAAATTACTTGAATCCGTTTAAAGTAACTTATATGAAATAATGGATATAGTTTTAAAGCATCTGTCTTGCAATTCAGTTATTCATTCATAAATTAGTTATGAAATAAAAACAGTTTATTGGGGGGGGGGGGGGGTAAAAAATAATGACGATTGCACTTTGATTGCATTTTGTTTGCTCACAGCTACAATGCTCATGGACCTTCTAACAGTAAAGAAATTATGCAAACCGCTGGACTCTTCCAGCATCTGAAAAAAAAAAAAAAAAAAAAAAAAAAAACTGTATATATATATATATATATATTTGTCTGGCTAATGGCCACTTATTGTGATATCTTCTAGTGAGCATATACCTGCGATTTATTATCTTTCCTCTCTGCAGCAGGAAATGACTCATCCATGCCAGACACCTTAAAAAAGACTTGAAGCACCTTGATTCAACTCTCTTATGCAAAAGAAACCCAGGATACAAGGAATTAAAGCCGCATATTACCATTTCTATTTTTTGATACTGACGACAAAGCCATAGTTGATTGTAAACAGACTCATGATATGGCAATGACTTGGAGAAAAGACTTGCCGCTGTTTGTGAGAGCCTGAAGCCTTTGATGGCTTCACACCTGCCCACACCACATGGTAATCTGATAAAGGTCTCATGAGACATTCTTTAATGGAGTTCACAGTCAGTAGAACAGAAACTCTCAAATCTATGAAGCATTTAGTCACTGAAGCATTTTACAATCAAAGCGTTTTACACTTTAAGGTTATTTTTTTATATATATTTTGCCCACACTAAAGGCAGAGACCGACTCTGATGAACGACATGAGCTGGAGGAAGAATGCACTGCACAGGAGCATCACTCAAGCAGTACGAGGCTTTGAGAGTCTGGGCATGCATGACACTGCATAGCTGGGCGATGATGCTGACGGGCCCCGTTGCCATGGAGACTGTGTAGCCAGAATCACAGACATTCAAGGCCGGAAAAATGTTATCAGATGTACCTAAATCAATCTCACACAACAATGCGTGTGCGTTTGTGAGGGGTGAGGGACTGTAAATCAAGTTTATTAACCTTTTCAAAGAATTCTAATGGAAAACATGTTTAAGAAAATGTAATTATGGGGTTTTATACAACATTTTCATAAAGGTAACAGTTTTTTGAAAAAGCTGCGGTTTATAAATATAACTGAACCGGTATTTTGATTACCCTGTCAACCTTTATGGGGGTTTCCAATCATTGAGTTTCAAATGATTACATTTGATCCTTCCAATATATACAATAAGGTTATGTTTATTTATTTTTAGGTTTGTTTTGTTCTGCAAAAGTATTGCAAGGAGCCTGAACGGTCTTATATTTATATTATCTTTCTTATTTTTTGCTGATTGGATCTACTTAAGTGCCATTAATATTATGTGTTTTTTTTATTAAATTACAAATTACATTAAAACTAATAGAACTAATAATAGCAGACGAAACATATAATAAAAACTCCTTTGTTCATTTCTTCAATTTTCATCACAACTTAACAGCTGATATAACAGGTTTGTTCATTGGGAAGAAACAAAGAAAGCTGGATCAGGTGTCATTGCCAAGTAGATTAACATCTTGTTGTAAAAACAGAGACCCTAAATAACAGCATTTCACGGACTAGCTTCACAAACACAAGCATCTGCAGATAACGGCAAATCTTTATTTCATGGCTATCAGCATTCTGGAAAAGCTCCCAACAGCTTCCTCAGCAAAGAGACAACAAAACCTCTTCAGCTCACTCTCACAGCCAGGCAAACAGACCGTTGTCCCATGCACACCTGCAATGACCTTCATGAATGAAAGACCTAAACAAAGCTTGCTCAACTGGATACATCAGCTTCCTCTCCATTAGCTGAATGATTCCTGTCCTCACTGTAACAGTCCAAGGACAATCGACATCAACATTTACAATCTAAAACAAGACGTTCCTCAAGAATTAGCTCTACAACGTGTCCAAATGCCACTGGAATTCATATCGCAATGGATGCATTGCAAGGAGCCTAGACTGTCCTATACTTAACTCTTTTATATTTTCTTATTTTTCACCATTTCACCATGGTTGTCCAGATTAATCACTTAGATACGTTAGTGAAGCAAAACCTAAGATGCATAATGGTTATTATGTGGCAGTAAAAAACCCATTAATGGCTCATTCACATCAAAATACATGGACTGTCTACAATATAAATCAATTTAATGGTCTATCTAACGCATTTTACCACATCCCATTGTATGCTATTCCAGCATACAAGAACCCCAATTTGCACAATGCACAATTGTACCAATTGTACAATTGTTTTCACTCTGTGACCTGGAAAAGAGGAATAAGGAAAAGTCTCTGTCTGAATGCCATAGGCCATTACAAGAGTGCTCCATCACACAGAGCTCAGGATCGCATTCATTCAGCATCACTCACACACATAGGTTAACAGACAGGTAATGCTGCTGGGTTGTTGCTAATTGACTTCATGGATCGCTCCATTACACCCTTCCGTGAGCAATTACAGCTTTTAGAGTTATTGCAAAAATAAATCAAGAATACAAATCAGCTTACACATGGGATATTGGTTACATATACAATTTATTTGTCCCAGCTCCTGATTGTTGTGGGAAAAAAGTACACTGTCACGACCCTGTATATGTTTTTCACTATTGCAAACTGATGACTGTACTTCAGACAAAAGTTTTATCCTTTCAAATATTAAGGCAAATATTGGACTTAAAAAAAGTCTTCTTGAAGTCCTTCGCATAGCAGGACTGAGTGTTAAAAAACAGAGATGAGAGCTGGTTTGGATATTCTTTAATATCAAGGATCTCCCGCTGGTTTTGGGTTACAGAGGATAACTCTCATATGCTACAAACAGCATGAAGTTACGCAGATCACAGGACATTTTCAAGTAAGATCATTATAGTTTTGAGGAGCAATATACATCGCTGTGAGAAGATCTCATTCATGTCAGATTCCATAAAGAATTCATGATGTTTTCATCTGTAACTTATTCATAAAAAAGTGATATGGCACTATATGAGAGAATACATACGTCATGATGGAATTAGTACAGACCTGCACATCTGCTCCATCTAAGGTGGTCTGAAAAAACACCTTCTTCTCTCTTTTTAGCATAAAACTCCATTATTACAAAATTACCTTATGTGCCCAACTGCCCTTATCAAAACTAGTTCATCCACACAATTACATAATGACCGAGTCATTAAATCTTTTATGAGACCTCTGGTAGGCTGAAGGTGGAAGAGGACATACTCAACCTGTTGACAATAGTCCCGTGGACTGTGCTCAGATCAGAGCAGGAGCACCACGGTATGACATGCTCATTAATAATGGAGGGCAGTTAATGCCTGGAGTGAAGGAGCACTCTATGGGTGGAGCCCCTGGGAGCCAGAGAGGAAACTGGTGGTCAAGGAGAAAAGTGCAGCACAATCATGCAGAACGGCACAACCAGTAAGATATTAAGTTGTGCATGACTTATATATCAGGGTGAAGTACTATGATATACTGCTATAGAGAAGTTGATAGTGATATTATCCGGGTATGAAATGGGTGGTTTATTCACTAGAACAGACAACTTTTTAAAAATTAAATACACAGTGCACGCATACATACACATATGGAAATACATATGCTCCTTACTTAATATAATAACATTTTAGACAATAATATCGTCCACAATGTTTAAATTATATAAATAAATGTAGAGTCTTTAAGAAATTAAATTCATAAAAAATTACAATAAAGACTTTGTATTCTTTCTTACAAATTATTTATTTCACATAAATGCTGTTCATTTGAATTTTCAATTCATCACAGAATCTTGCATTTTTTTTAGCATGGTTTCCACAGAAATATTAAGCAGCACAACCATTTTCACCATTGATAATAATAAAAAAATATATATATTTCTTGAGCAACAAATCCCAATGATTTCTGAAAAAGCATGTGACACTGAAGACTGGAGTAATGGCAGATGAAAATTAAGCTTTGCCATCACAATGTCAAAATTACAATTTAAGAAAACAGTTGTTTCAAATTGTCGTAATTATTCACAATATTACTGTTTTACTGTTATATTTAGTTCAAACATTTCATATGTAATAGTCCTACGTAAATTAGTAAAATCAGCACTAATTTACAATTAGCAGCATCTTTCTTTTACTAAAGAGTAGAAAAAGAGGTGACAACGTATCAAATATCCCATCAAATATCCCAAATCTCTTCTAAATGGTTTAATTTGCACTGCAGTTTGATGTTGTTAGTGACTGATGCCGAAATTACACACTTCACCTTTAAACCAACAAAGCTTAGACAAAAATCTGCCTCTTTCTGAATATCATGTGTGAAATACTGCAAAAACACTGATATATGAGTAAGAACAGATCAATCTGTGCTAGTATTCCATCAATAAAAAGGAGTGTGAGTCAATGACTAAGAGAGAAGCAGGTGATTGTGAGTCATACGTTCACTGCCAATCTCTCTCTGTAGTTTAACTGCCATAACCCCCCGATCCCCGCCATATCCTCTTGCGGTATTTGTCAGAAGACAACAGCCAGTCTGCACCTCACCTGTCTGTCCTGCCCTCAGGCATCCAGACCAAAAACAGCAGCTTAGCCACCACAAATAGACCAAAAGAAGAGCTGCTGAGAGTAATGGTTTCACTGGGTATAGTCAAGACTATGTGACAGATAACATAATGGCAGAGTTTTAAAAAAAATTACCATATTTCGGGTCCAATAAATGAATAAATAAAACATTGCATCTGTGTATAAGTCACATTTATTATTACATTCAGAAATAATGTAAAATACTAACTAAAACAAAAATGCATGCTTGACATTAACTGCATTATAAACCTTTGGAATACAAGACCCTGCATGTTTTTGGATGCTTATAAAATATAAGGAAAGAGTCTAAGACCAGGACTGGTATTAGGGCCTGACATCGCATTAACAATAGGTATCGACCCGCTAACCTAAACGGAATGATCTACTGTTATTGAATTTCAATTTAGCACCACCTTGTGGATCATTGTTTAACACTGTTTGTGAACAGAAAGAGCTTGTCTGGCATGCTGTGCCTTGTGGGGAATGTAATGTGCTTTGTGCTGCCGCCTCCACGTTAGACATGATTTACAACGAGAGGAAGATTGGTGAATGTCGAAAACTATACTGAGGTATGGAAATGTTGTCATCTAACCAGGTGAAATTATAAAATGAAAATCCACAGTCTGTATTCTATGACTCATTCCCTGCAGACTTGAAAAAGCAAAATGTGGGTGAAATTGTTTTCTGAATGAAAAAAAGAGGTGTGGAAACAAAATGGCCACTATTTCCAACTTTCTAAAAGCAGGAAAGGTGCATTTCCATCTGATTCGCTCTGCTGAATAACCTTTCGTGCTTTATGAAGCATGAACAGAAAGCCTGAGGTTGTCCATCATTCTTTTTCTGCCCTAAATGAAGGGGCAGAAGAGATTGGCGGTGTGTCTGTCTGTCTGTGGAAACAGACTTTTCTTCTCCCCAGCGGTGCTCTACTACAGCCCTGGAGAGCATTATTGAGAGTGCCATGCCGGGGCAATAGCATTTTAGCCACTGTTGAAACAATCCCCTGCAGACTGCCATTCTCCAGCCATATGGCACACCTCTGCTCCTCCTTAACACACAAAGCACTACCAACTCAGGAAAGACATGTGACTGGCTTCATTCACTGGAAGCCTGGAGCATTCTACTCCACTCATCAGGATGCTACTCTAGAGAAAACCTGCTGTGGATTTCAGAAGGGATTCTGTGAACAAAAAGGGCTTTCAGTAAAAACAGAGAACACTCTGCAGGTTTTTTATTTTGTTTTGTTTTATTTTTTCACAATTTTGTATGCTGATTTTAAAGAATTAATCTGTGGAATTGTTCAGAATGAATTTAAATGTGTTATTTATTTGGCAGCTGAAAGCATTATCAAATTAGCCAGAAAATATACAAGGGTGCATGGGGAAGAGTAGAATTTTACAAATGACAGGTTTGCCAATTCCACAGGAGAAAAAAAAAAAAAAGATTAAAACGTGCCAAGATCTTAAAAACACACTCTTTGTATTCATATGCTTTTGAAAAACATTTCTACCATTTGTAATAAAGTTTCAGTTTAATGTCTCAAGTTTTGTACACTACGGTTCAAACGTTTTGAGTCAGTAAGATTTTTTTAATGTTATTGAAATAAGTCTCTTATGCTCACCACAGCTGTATTTCCCTAAAAAAAAAATTTTGAAATATTATTACAATTTAAAATAAATGCTTTCTATTTAAATATATGTATAAACTTATTTCAGCCACACTCCAGTCCTTCAGAAATCATTCTCATATGCTGATCTATTGTTTAAGAGACATTTCATATGATAAATGTTGAAAACAGTTTTGCTGCTTAATATTTTCATGAAAACTGTTACTCTGATTCATTCATAAATATGTTTACATTTTAGGTAGTTGCACCACATAATATTTTATAACATAAACTGACCCTCCTTTAACATTTAGTTTAAATATCAGATAATTTGACTTATTTTTAATGGCAATTAACAATTATTTTGAAATGCACAAACTCCGCAAGTTTCAAGACACTGCACATTAGGAAAAGTCTGTAAAAAATACAGTCCGTTGTACCGTGGTGTTAATATAAAGAAATTGTTCGTATTGATTCTAACAGGTGTTTTATTTGTATATTGAATTATGCATTGCATTGATGTTGTGTTTTAGGGTTGCGGGAATCTGTAAACATAACATGTAAGGATCATTTTCTGCAAGGACATAATCCTTTTTTTTGTACAGAATTCTTTTCTTACAGTGTATATGTGTGCAAACTATTGTTGAATGAATACCAGAGGAGTTCCTGTAGATGGATGAAGACTAAGATTAGAGGCACTGTAATAAAGTATATGTCAGCAAAGAACGCTAAGCATGAGAGAAACAATTATGAGCTTATGAATTTTTATAAAAAAGAAATAGTTTTTTGGCTGCAGCCAGAGTATCAAAGACCCTGGACTTAATGCACCTCAAGGGAGCCACGTATTAGATGCATTACCCAAATTATGCATTTTCACAACACATCATCTACCACTTTTAGGCCTGACTCTGCCACAGCGGAACTACCACACACACACACACACACACACAAACAGCCCCGCTGAACCAAAAATGGCACACAAGCTTGACTTTCTTCATTCCTCATGACTCCTTGTGCATTTTTCTGATAAGTTTATTCTGTTAAAGCACTGCTTTACCATTCAACTGTTCTTGCTCTCAGTTTTTAGCAGTTCAGTCGGTTGGGGTCTTTTGTACATGCAGTGCCCACTGTGACAGCTCATTGTGTTCTCCGGCACATTATCTCATCATCATTAGGGAAGGCAGTGCAGCGAATGAAATTAACGAAGAAACGTAATCAGTGTATTTTGCTTTTTTTTTGCAGAGCCCTTTAGTTCTCTGAACTGCTCAGCGGTGCAGCCCAGACAGAGAGGCCGCTTGTGATTTCCTCAACAGCACTTCACCATCAACAAAGTACAAATGAACTAGAGGAGACAAAAGGGGCTTATTGGTGAAATCAGGCTGAATCGGTGTGTGCAGGGCCACCCTCACAAATCTAATACCACATATCACTAAAAATTAAACTAAATTATCATAATGTTTAAGAGTATAAGAAGCAATATGCTTAAGAGCTTTTAAGTACATTTTGTATTTCTGCTTTATGAAATAATATGTTTGTGTTTTTATATGTAAATGTTGTAATATTTTATTATTAATAAAAATAATTATTAATAGTATTAGTATTATCATTGTTTTCATTTCATCTTTGTTTTGGCAGCTGTTAAAGGGACAGCTCACCCAAAGAATCATCCTCATGTCGTTCCAAACCCGCAAGACAAAAATAAAGACTTTATTCAACAATTTCTTCTCTTCCTTGTCAATCTTTGCCACACATTCACGAGAGTACCATGACACATGCATGTGGTGCTGCCGGTGCAGGAGCCTACCTTTCTGGGCCTGGAACGTGTCAGCTGCGTTGCTGTCTATGCAGGATCAAAAAGCTCTCGGATTATCCAAATATCACACCAAATAAGTTACTTCACCTATAAATACTATAAAAAAAAAATCAGATCTAAGCACTAAGTCTTGCAGTGTGACCATAGCCTATACCTATATGACTTCAGAGAGCTGCCCATCACAGGGCCCAGGACAATAACACTTCTCCAAAGACATATCAACCTGATGTCACCAAAGCAAACATATAAAAGCAGAGAGACAGCCTGTTCCCCATTTGGCTAGTTTTCTACTCTACGATTCTTTTTTTTCTTTCTTTTTTTTACTGTTTACAGAGAGTATGGCTGTCACAGAGACAGGTGTAATTTCTCAGGGCTCCTATTTCAGTGATATCTGTCAAGTAGTAGGGACAATTTATGTGTGGTATTTTAAAGAAGTCGCTTACCTTTAATATCACCTTCTCCTACACACTACTAACACCCACGGCAACATGTATTCAGAACACACGTTTTTTTCCCATGTCTTTTTCAAGAGACTAGAGGGATAAAAGCATAACCTCTCATGAACTGCACACCAGTTCTTAGAAAAAAACTCATCTGTGTTCTTCTTAGCTTTAAAATGTATATCATTTCTATAGCAGAGTGCTACAGAGTGAACATACAGTATGTATATATTCAACAAATATATATTCAGACCCCAATCAGAAAACTCCCTCCGAGAACAACTGTGGAAACTTGTGGAGATCTTTGACATCATTTCATTGACATGAGCTGATCTTGTTCTGATCATCTCTCTAAAGCTCTCATCAGATACAGCTGAGAAACATAGCGCTGTCACTCCTTTCAGTGGATGAAAGATGAAAAGATGCAATATCAAGAGAACAAACATGATACCCTAAACAGCACAGAAGAACACTTCCTCTATTTTTCCCCTCTCACTCGTGCTCATTTTTACTGCACCCATCCTGTGAACACTGCAGGAGATCCAGCTCTATCTCTCCCTCACTACTGATAGACATCCATAATGGAAGAAGCCTTCACTGCATTCATTTGCTGGAATATAAAAAGTCCCAAAGAAAAATAGCATGTTCAGAAGAAAGTACAGAATGAGTGTAAAAGAAAGAAAGAAATAGAGGATTTTTTTGTGGCAAAAGGCCAGGGCTTTCATTGTGTGACAGCAGAATCTTGTATAATTTTCCCCGTGAAAGAAATTTAGCCACACTAAATCACAAAGGTGGAGTACATCCGCTGACCCACACTATAACTGAGAACAAAATGGATTATGATATTTATGTCCGTCTATTCACCTTCATGTGTCAGCATATTTACCCTCACCTGAAACATAATATTTCACAAGAGCACAGAAGAACAGTGTCCTCTTCAGGAAACATCACCTCCAAATAATGACAAAATAATAACTTTTTTCATATTTTCATACACTCACTTCACAGGTTAGAATATAAAATCTATATATAAAATAAAGTGAGAAAGGAAGTGGGAAAAAAAAACATTAGTGCTTATAGGTAAAGTGCTTACTCCCCGAAATACATTTCAGATTTAGCCCACTTAGCAAATAAAGACGCCTTTATCAGCACATGTTCAGCATGGACTATATTTTTTTTCTATTTTACATTTAGATATAGAGATATTTAATATTACCAAGAAAGACTTCATAAATCAGACTGATAAATAAACAACCACTCATTATTTACTTGTTACACTTTTTCCCTATAACCTCACACAGCATCAAAGGAAAAAAAAACAGTAAGGGACAAGTTTTTAAAAAAATCAGCTCATTATAAAAACAACTAGAAATTTGAATGTACCAACTCATTAACCATGCAAGTCAAATTCCAAATCCATTTGCTGATGGTCAATCGATTGAGGAATCTGTCAGTACCGAAAAAATAAGATTTCCACTTCTATCAGCAGCACACCACACCTGAGAATTCCACCGGTTCTACACAGTTTTTAGTTTTAATGGGGTTTTATTCTTGCACACTCGCTGAGATACTGCTTTCGAAAAAAAAGCTGAAGTATAAAAGGATTCTTAGAGGAGTAAAGAGAACGTGAACTCTGAGATAAATGAGAGAGCCAATGCAACACAGGGCCAATCATTGACTGAAGAATCCTGCAGAGATGGCCACGAACCTCTAGAAGAACACTGCAAGAGGGGGAATGAAAGAGAGAGGAAAAACACACAGACAGAAGGAGAGAGAGACACACAGTGGACCGTGAGACATCTGGGCGGTGCCTCAGGAGACGCAACGGGTCTCTGCAGCATGGTATAGTGTGAGCGCTGCTCTGCTCTCAGGAGCAACTCAGGTAAACAAAGCTGCTTAACCTCATGCAACAGTATTACTACTGTTAACTAAAACTAGTCAAATTTGTTTTTGAGAATTATAAAGCTACAATAAAAGAAAATAGAAATATTGAATAAAAAATGTTAAATGAAAAGTAGAAATGTTGTATTAGCAATGAAAAATGGAATGTAGCATTGTACCAAGTTTTTTTTACACAAGTTCAGATTGTCTTTGGTTTGTCTCTCATTTGATTTAAATGACAGCAGGCCTCAAGCTGCGTGAACTAAAGCTTGTGTCAATCACGTGATCATGTTGTCCAAAATGATTTGGGATGATCTAAAGAGCATCTTAAGCTTCAATGGAAGAACCTATATAAAAGAGTCACATGATCAATGTAACAAATTGATCAGTTTGTGAAATAGCGCAAAACCTGAAATCTTTATTTTTCATTATAACTTCTTATTTTTCCAATTTAAAGCAAAAATCCGATATTTTTAGTATGGTTTGGCATCCAAGGCATCAAAAAGCAACAGACAAGCACTCACTAGACTTCTGCAGATAGATATTCGAAAAGCACTGCAGTGATCAAAAAGCACAGGCAAACCTCTCTGGATCATTTTAAACCACTAAAAGCAAAAGATCTTTACTAGGACAGGTCCATAAGACAGGGAAATGTAGCTATAGTGTGAGAGCTGATGGATGGATGCAAAAACAAATATGTTGATGTGGGTACATGTGAAGGAGGCGGTTTACAGTGTTGTTCTGTTGTCTGGTTAGACTGAAGAGCAGCGCTAAACCGCCAGAGTGATCTGAGGACAAATCAAGCCTTGATCTGATTGAATGAGAAGGAAGAGGGAGAGGAGTGAGGAGGACACAGATGACTTCATCAGCCTCAAACAGAACGCCCACCCCCCCGTTCACTGACCGGCTGATGCTTATTACACACAAAAATGGTAAGAGCTTATCCAAGTTACACTCTGAATGGCTGGGTTATCAACATCTTACTCTTCAATTATCTAATGCCATATAAGAACAAATTCTGTGTTTTCTATTGAATTTTTTTTAGATGGTTTAATAAAGTAGATTTTTTTTATTTAATTTAAATTACATGTCTAAAGTGAATTCATAAAATTGTAAGAAAATGTATTAATTTATAAATAAATTACCTTATGACGCGTTTTATCTTTATAGAAGTTCTGTTGTTTTTACATTTTCGGATTTTTTTTTTTTTTTATTGAATGCAAATTTCTTATCAAAAATGGTGGTAATCAAATGAATGCATAAACTTTAACAATTTAATTAATCTTTTAAAATGCAATCATTAAAAAAAAACATTATAATGTTCAAATGCAACATATTTCTGTCATAATTTCTTCAAGCAAAACTTCAAGCAACTTTTGTTTTGGGTTGTAGAGAAAGTTTCTGTGTGAGGATAGTTTCTTATTTGACAAAAGATTTTATCAAATTAAATTGTGAAAAGCTCAATAAGTGAATTCTCAAAACAGCTCTGAAGATGAAGTGTGTCCTCATATAGTGAGATGGCAGATGCTGGAAAAAAGCCACAAACATCACACATTTGAATTTGTGTAGTACATTAAACTGCACTGTTTATTCACACAGAGACATTCAGACTTCATATTTAAATAGCATTCTGTTTACAGTTTCACAGATATTAGTCCTTGTCGCAACTTGATTAATTGTACAGCACTACTTTTGATTTATTCATCCAAAATTGGCCAAACTGTGACATTCCATTTTAAATTCCATTTTTACGTCTGCATTCCATGATTCCTTCCACATCATGGAAATCACATTTTCCAACAAAAGTCAGACACTACAATATGAACTCACCAAACCAAATTATCCAAGCTAATCTAACCACATTAACTTTACACTTGTATCAGTATTGTACCATCTTGTTTGTTCTATTTCTCATAAGGAGTTTTAGAAAAACTAGGATGAGAGTTGCTGAAATCGCGTTTGGTCTCGTACTGTATCGTGTATCTTGTCAGTGTGTGCACTTGCTTGGCCATTTGTAGTTGATAAACAGGAAAGTGGGTTCAAGCGCCAGCAGAAGGCAGTGTAATGAAGTGGTCTTTAAGAGAAGCAGTCTATCAGCGGAAGTTTAAAATCAGCTCGTAAGTGTATTTACTTGTCTCAGTGTTTAGCGCATTTGCCGTTGCTAGGAAACGCTTATTTTGTTTACTAGGATGAGAGTTGCTGAAATCGCGTTTGGTCTCGTACTGTATCCTGTATCTTGTCAGTGTGTGCACTTGCTTGGCCATTTGTAGTTGATAAACAGGAAAGTGGGTCCAGCTGAATTGAAATGAACATTTGTTAGATTGGTATAATGAAGGTTATTATACCGCGGCAGCGGTCGCGGCAGTCGTCGTGTGAAGCCCTCTTAGTGTGAAGACCAAAGAGTGTAAAGACCATCTACTCTACCGTGCGACTCCACCGGGCAGGGACACCGGCAAGGGATAGTAGTAGCTTTTTATTTAATTTTTTCATTGATATGTTTATTATTGAAATGTTGTTGTTATATGCATGTGTTAATTTTATTTAATTTCTTTATTTTCTTAAATATGTGGGTAGATAGTATTTATAGAGTTGTAACTTTTTAGTTTTAGTTACTTTTTCTTATTTGTAAGTCGCTTTGGACAAAAGCGTCTGCTAAATGACAAAAGTAAAAAAGTAAAGAGTGTAAAGACCATCGACTCTACCGTGCGACTCCACCGGGCAGGGACACCGGCAAGGGATAGTAGTAGCTTTTTATTTAATTTTTTCATTGATATGTTTATTATTGAAATGTTGTTGTTATATGCATGTGTTAATTTTATTTAATTTCTTTATTTTCTTAAATATGTGGGTAGATAGTATTTATAGAGTTGTAACTTTTTAGTTTTAGTTACTTTTTCTTATTTGTAAGTCGCTTTGGACAAAAGCGTCTGCTAAATGACAAAAGTAAAAGTAAAGTAAAGTAAGAAAAATCAACTGAGATGAAGTTGATATTTACTGAAGCAATAAACTGTAGATTATACCTCATTATAGAGGTAAGTTATATATAGACATCGTGAAGAATCTGAATCAGGGTTCTGAGTGTGTGCTACTTCAGCAAAGCAGCTGGAGATAATAATCTACCTTTGTTGACTTGAAACGGCGAGTTCCGCTCACCATGCTTTTTGCATGCCCAATCAGCAACAGCTAATCTCACCCCCCACAGGAGAAACTTGCGTCCGCTTTGAGCTGCCCCCTCCAGGTCTCCAAGCACCTCGTGAGGTGCCAATCAAGCACATAAATACAACCAACAAACCATGTGAAATTGTTTACTTCAGAAGAGCCTATTTCCCTCCACCAGCTACAGAACGAGGACACATGCTCTCTGAGAATAAATTCATATTTTCCTTTTTCCATCCTTCCATCCATCCATCCATCAAGCATGAATCTGAACATAACAAATTTGTAATGTATGTTTTAATGCCAATGTAAGTAAACGTATGGTAGAATCTATGTGTTTCTACATCTCTCCATCTCAATATCTACATCCATCTATCAGCATGTGCACTTAATAAAGTACAGTACATCCAACCATCATGAAAATGTAGTGGAATCGTAATGTCTTAAAGTACACAGTCCAGTGAATAATGTTGATTTTAAAAAAATCTTCGCTCCGTCCTTAAAGTAAAAGCCTTTCTCTTTTCTGTGTACTACAAATATAGGCCATTCATACTGATTTTTCTCACACAGCTACACTGCCTACACAGCACGATGAAAGCTCATTATACAAACAGTTACCAATAGTGCAACAACGCACAATCGCACTTGAACACAAACAAGCCTGAAACACAACTCTCCCCATGGAGACCAGCGATAAAAACAATCTGCTGATGTTACAGCATACATGTATATGTATAGCCATACAACTGTATTTTTATTTAACAGCATTATTGCTGCTAATCAAATATGTCTTAGCCTTAGTGGAAAAAGTCAATTTTCCCATTAAAGATGGCATACAACATTATTGATATGCTCTTAGGGCTATCTGTTTTCATGGAAGACAGGAGAATATTCAGGAATTATTTTTGCAATTGCATTAGGTGATGCAGAAACTACACACTTTACATTTAAGTAACATAATTTGGTATTATTTTCAGTGATGCACAGAATATGCTGTAAATATAATTGCATTTGAGATTTTAAACACAAATTGGCCCAGATCCAATATTTAAGCTCCATCTCCTACTGAGACATACATACATTTTGCAACAATGGATGAATATGCACTGCTTGAATAAAAGTAAAATCAGTGTCAGGTTTTGAACATGCTGTCTTATGCACTCCAGGGTCTGTCAGTAAGCAAACGGCAGTCTTCTACCACTCAAACGAAGGGGGTGTTATGAGTATTGAACATCCTTCTTTAGCAAAATAAGACTAAAATGTCACGTTTGCCTGTACTGTGCTATAGTGCAGCCACCAAACAGCATAAAGTGCATTTCTATGCCCATACACAGTTATGATATCTGAAACCTGAAACATGAGTTTCATTTTGCTTGGTACAGTCCATAGAATCAAATTTTTGCAAATATTGAGGTGGAAATGTCAGTCTAGATGTGTGGGCCTGTTCTGTTTAATTGAATTGTGACCTGAACTGACAAAGTTCAAAGTCATCTGCAGTGGATATGGCAATATGTTGCTGCTGGCAGCACCTATTAAAATGTCTGGCAGTAATAACTCAACACTGAAACTGGTGACAATAATCTTAATCAGACTATAAATATTATAAGTCAACTGTGCTGATGAATACCCATGACGCTAATAGATGCAATAGCATAGAGCTCTAACCCACCTCAGCTAAAAAAAAGACAGCACACAATGCAGATTTAACCTGTCGCTATCATTACAGAGCACATATTTTGCCATTTCTAATTTTCAGGACAGTCAATTTATGACAATTTTGGTTATACTTTATATCGGGGACCTTAACTACTACTTTATGTACTAGCATTACATAAGTACACGACTGGATTTATTTTGTAAAATGCATAATGTTCGGAATATTCTCACATTTAATGCTAATGTATTTGAGGTAAGGTTAGGTTTAGGAGTAAAGGTCTCTGCACACTGAGTCCGAAATTTTCACACGTTAAAAAAATAAACACGACCTCACGTTGTCAATCACGTTTGCACACTGTCTCCGAAACTTTCGTCCGTCAAAAAAAAATTTGGATCGGGTTCGATTTTCTGCGTTTTCGCATCCGTAGCATACATTTTGATAGGAAAGGATTGGGGATACGAAAAAAAAACGGAAAAACGCATGCGAAAATTTCGGACTCAGTGTGCAATGACCTTAAGGGTTAAGATTAGGCATTAGAATTAGGCTTTGGTTTGCAATTAGTGGTAGCTATAAATGATAATTAAATGCAAGTAATTCAAAAGCATTGTACATTCTTTACAATGAACATGTACGCAACATGTATGCACATTACACAATTTTTTAAAATTATGAAATGGTTATTTAAGGCCATTTCATTGCGCCCAATATTTTAATCAAATTAATTACATGATATATTTTAAACCCAGATTGGCTTATCCTGTCAATATTTTAAACTGGTGGTCTACACTACTGTTCAAAGATTTTTTAAATACTTCTATTCATAAAGGATGCATTACATTTTACATTGTTATAAAATGTTTCTTTTGAATTTTCTAGTAATCAAAGAATCCTGGAAAAAAAGTTTTCAAAATGAATAATAATAAATTATTTTTGAGCACCAAATCAACATATTAGAATGACTGGAGTAATACTGCTAAACAATCAGCTTAGCCATCACAGGAATAAATTACATTTAAAAAATATTAAAATAAAAAAATATATATATTTTAAATTGTAAAGATATTTGACAATATTATTGTTTTTACTGCATTTTTAATCAAATAAATGCAGGCTGGAAGAGCATAAGAGACTTTTCAAAAACACCTTCCCAACCCCAAACTTTTGAACAGTAGTGTATGTACACATGCATACTGATGTATTTGGCCACTGCGTCTCACTCCATGAGCACCACCTTTTTAAGCAGCAGTCAAGTCCGGTCTCGAGACCCGTGAGATCTGTTCCATTCTGTTGAGTTCCATCCAGCTGTCATTATTAATTGATCTAATTACATAATTTCATATTTAAAACATTTCACAACATATTTCTGCCTTTGTTCAGCAATAAAACTGTGTGCACCACTTCTTATATAAATGTAGTATATCACTTCAGGAGTAGCTTCTGTGCCGCCTTTGTCACTTTGTTTCTCGGTTAAAATGCATCTACTCACAGCTGCCAGACAATTCATTTCCAAAACAAGTCAGGCAGAAGCATAGATACATTTCTGGATATAGGAGTAAATATTAATATCTCACTCTCTCTCTCTCTCTGTATCCCGCTGATGTAATCCTCTAGTTCAGCCCTGACGTCTTCTCTACTCCAACCAATAGCATCATCCCTGCATCATGACATGGGTAAACACCAGCCACGCTCTAGTGAGGTTGCTCTTCATGAAACATTCAGGCCTAGCACACATTTTAATCTTTAATATCCCGACCGTAGCAACAGTGTGGAATAATCTGTGAGCACACACTGTGTGTGACAGCAGCTAGTCTCGCATACATATCCACAAACAAACACACATGCATGACAGCACACACTCACATGCTTGAACTCCATGCTGTGCAGCATTTACAGTGGCACTAATAAATGAGCAGAGAAAGAACCGCTGAAGCATATGCCCGATGTGTCTTTAGCTGCACTGGTGCAGTGATGACAGCGCAATACTGTGTCTTTAGCTGCACTGGTGCAGTGATGACAGCGCAATACTGTGTCTGGGAACAAACTGCACTGCTGTGCTTCTGGGACAGGCTGTCTCTTTTATCCAACCTTGTCTCTTAACTACAATTTACTTACTGGTGGACTGAACTTCAGGACTCAACAATAAACAATGTTATGCTTTGTCAGTAGTGCCAGTAGTTCTCTGACATAATAAAAATGCATTAAAAATATATAGAAATAAAATATATTTTTAGCAAGATATTTGCTAAGTGTCAAAAAATATTGCTTATCTTTAAAGTACTATAAGGTATAAACTGTATATACATACACACTTCTACAAGTTAATATTTGTTTAATGGCTTCTTTTGAAAAAGTCTCACCAAGGCTGCATTTTTTTGGAATAAATAAATAAATAAATAAAATACAGTAAAAGCAGCAATATTGTGAAGTATTCCTATGTTGATAAAGCTGAAGTTTTAACATCCATTACTCAAGTCTTTAGTGTCACATGATCCTTCAGAAATCATTCTAATATGCCGATTTGCTGCTCAATTATTACCAGTTATTGGTGCTCAATTATGAATGATGGTTCTTATTGTTATCAATGCTGAAACAGTGTTTTTCAGGATTCTTTGACTAGAAATTTCATTTAACTATTTAATTGAAAAATAAATCTTTTGTAACATCATAAATGTCTTTACTCTCATTTTAAACCAATTTGCTGAATAAAAGGTATTCATTTCTTTTTTTAATGAAAAAAACAAAAACAAAAAAAATCTACCACAAACCATTTGAATGGTAGTGTATCACACTGTTTTCACAAAAATGTTAAGCAGAAAACAAAAATGTTCCCAGCATTGCTAATAACAAAACATATTTCTTGAACGTGGAATTAGGTTATTAGAATGTTTTATTGGTATTATGTTACAGTTTTACTGTATTTTTAACACACAAACGCAGCCTTGTTGAGCATGAGCCTTCTTTTAAAAACATTTTAAAACATTTATATATTTTTTGGAATGCATAAACCACATGTTCATAATCAACAATAGAAAAATAATAAAGTTCGTGGACCAAAACTTTTTGTTGAGCCCTGAACTTGATGTCATTACATGAAACAATGACATTTTATTAATCTATTTATGGTTCATGTAAGGGCTGCACTTGTTACACAGATTCAAATGAACACACCTGAAATTCAATCCTTCACTAACTGGCATTTATGAACAAGCTGCACAGCATTTTTTTCAAGATTAGTATACGGTAGCACATAAGACTGCAGGGTTAGTCAGAATCCAGGCACTGACCCCTTCCTAGTGACGAGCAAAAAAGACTCATGGTGAAAGACAGCTATTAGAGCTCATGACGAAATAAGACTTTACAGACAAGCACTAAAGGAGCACATTAACCAATACAATTAAAGACTCTATATGGTCTGCTCTGAAAGCCAGCCAATGAAACGAGTCCAGCATTCCCCAAAAGAAAAAGCTTACCAATGAAATCACCAGCATTTAATTAAAAGAATTTCAGGTCATAGTAACCTGGACAGATTCCTTTCAAACAATATTAGAAAGAAACTGAATAGGCCATAAGACTGCCACACTAGACAGTATACTGCACCTAAATACTGTAAACAGTTACAGACCAAACAGTTTCGATAGAAATTCTCAGAGGGGTGTAACAGAAGCATCAGCAGGGCTGAAGAGCAGCCGGCGTGGGAAAGAGAGAATGAGGTCAGGTACAAGGGGAAGACAGAGAGCTTGAGGTCTTTGTACAACGTCACTTTCATCCACATTATTGGCAGGTTTCCATTACAAGCAACTGTTGGGAAAGGTCAGTGTGAGAACAACAAGATTCCATCTATTTATTTGCAGTGTAAGGACCATTTGTCTATTTTTACAGTGTGTGCAAAGGGCCATCCACACTATTAGCCAACACATTAGTCCAGGGGGAGTCACCCTAGCAACTGTGAAGACCCCTGATACCATGCGTATTTGAGCACTCAGCCCCTTGCTGTTGAATTAACTTTAGGAAGCGTCTCCTCCCCCTACTTACTGAATTCCAATAACTCCTTCTGTTTGCAAACTTACTAAATATACTTACATGCTGCACTAAACGCTCATTTTATAACTTGCTAAATACTAATAAATGAAAAATAACACACTAAAATCATTCCCTATAAATGCTACAAGGGAGTTTAGGCATCACAATATTGTAAATACAGTATAAAAAAATGGATATTCATTTTGAGATTTAATAAAAATAATTGTAACTTTAATTATTGTAACAATAATTGTCGATACATTTTCGACATTTTCTCTAAGTCATTTGGATCTCACTGTATATTTCAAAAAGGAACATTTATTAGTATTCATATGAACATTTGTTAAGAAGGCCATGTGGGAGGTCTGTGACATTTTGACTTATAATATTATATAGAGCGTCTACACAAGACAGCATCCTCAAGCTTTTCAAACTCCTTTTAAATCCATGACAGCAGTCTTAGGGTTCAAATCGGACACCTTCACTTTGAGGATTATCAACTTTAATTTTTTTCTATAAGTAGCAACATAATTATAAGGAGACGTCTTTCACCAACGCAAGGGCTTCGCTACTGGGGCTGAGAGGTAGAAAGTAATGACGAGGAAGACACATCCCACTTTTAGCCTGATCTGTTCAAAATAAAGCTCCTTAAAGGGCCAGGGATTATTATGAGTGAGATTTCTTTACTCAAGTCCTCTTCAACCTCCCACATGTGCAGAAATATACGCTTCACACACACACACACACACACACACACACATGCTACTGCCATGGCAGGCTCGAATCATTAAACCAGCCGACACACATACTCACACACGCTGTTTTTCAAAACACCAAGAGATTATAAAGCCATTAATTTCATTCATCATCCTCTCATAAGATGATTTCCGACGTGGAGGAGGAGGAGGCCAAAGCGAGCAGAGCCAGCGGCGGTAAATAAGGGCTCAAACCCATTTTAGAAACATGATCACAATCATCAGAAGCAGTTGCTGCTTGAAAGCACAAAAATACGGCATGAATTGCTGATAAAGGGCTCTGTGGTGTCTGCTTATTTACTCGAAGGCAGAACAAATTGGTGGATTTAAAGAGAGTGTGTGTTTTGATCAGAGTGTGTGATATGTTGACCTGTCTTATTACATCATTTGGGCTAGTTAAACTTTACTCCTGGTGTCCTAACAAGGCGTGTTGAAATAAGTTTCCCCATCATTTGTCTTTGTGAATGTTTAGATGTGTTTCAACACAATTACAGCTTTCTAAACATATTTGATGTTGTGTTGTGGGAAGCGGGATTTTAGAACAAACAGATTTCATATGGACAGGGCTACCAAGCATAACACCGCAAAAAAATAAACATAAAAAAGCCAAGTGAACTTGACAGTCAGTGATCATTGTGCAATTTGCTGTATGAAATAGAGCAGAAAATTCTTTTGTGACCACATGAGTGACGTGGCTTAGTTTATTATTTTTATTATAAAAACTAAACTTTTTTTATTATTATTATTATTGATCATTTTTCATGTATTATATTGTAATTACAAAAGTTCTTTACTTTTTTTTTATTAAAACAGTTTTAAATGAAAAGTAATGCATACAGTAAATATGTAAAATATTCAGTATTAATATAATATAATAGCTGAAAACAGTTCTGTGTTTTATATATATATATATATATATATATATATATATATATATATATATATATATATATATATATATATATATATATATATATACACACACATATATACATAATTTTGTATATAATATATGCAATGGCTTATTTTTTACAAAAAAACTTCATTATGATTTTTTATTATTTTATGTTCAAATATTGTTGTTATATTATATTGTAATTACATACAAGTTTTTTTTACATTTTAAATAAAACCTTTTTAAAAGTACTACATACAGTAAATATGTAAACTATTCAGTAATATTATAATATAATAATATATTATAATAGCTGAAAACAGTTCTGCTTTATTTTTCTGCTTTAAGTCAACTTCTTAAACAAAAGATTTTACTGACTGCATAATTTTGTATAATATAATATAATATAATATAATATAATGCCAGAGAACAATTTTTTTTTTACATTCAATAGGGAACAAAACAATGTAGAAAAAAAACCTCCATACATAGAATTGCATTTGGGATCAGAGACGGTCCCTTGATTTTCTTCACGGGCCCTGTAAAATGTCTCTAATTGTGCTGGAGTGATTCTAGAGGAGAGTACTTGCTGTTTGCGTCACAAACACACTCATGTTTTACACCGTGGGATCATTCACCTAGAAATAAACACAGCATGTTCTGCCGCAAATGGCTGACACAATTCTTTTCCCTCTAAAACGCAAGAACGCATCTCGAAAACATTTCCTCAACACATTTCATGCTTAGAAAGAGCAATATGGCAATGGGTTTGAGAGATGCATCTTCAGCATGGTTGAGTGCACTTGCAATTAGTGCTAATTAGAGTTCCGGGGTACAAAACACAAGAAGTGATAAGCAGAGATGCCCGCATGTCCTCACAGGAATATGAAGCCGGAAAGTCCACCGAGGAAGCAATTGAATAACACCAAAGAAGACCATATCCTTCTTTATCGCAAATACTCCATTATTTGTGTTTGTGTTTAGAGGACAATTGTGATGTGTGTGCTGATTTGCCATTCTCTTTCTCTCTCGTTCCCTCTCAGCCCACTCATACAAACACACTCATGTTCTCACTGTTAACAGCAGCCTAGCCGCAGTTGTCTGTGTGCTTTTCACTGTGACCTGTAGATGTGAGAAGCTTGTAAATTGCCTGCAATCACGGAGAACAACAGCGAGGGAGAGGGACACAAAGTGCTGCAGCCTCAGAAAAATTCTAATTGCCTCTGCAAGGGCATCTTATGATGAGAGCTCACTCTCCCCTCAGATATAGAGAGACCATACATAATTCATACCAGCTGAACTTCTAGGGTCATGCTAGTCATCGCAAACTTTAAGTAAAAGACTGATGCAGGTCTGCTTTGATTTTTATTCCATTGAGAATATCTAAAGATTTAAGTGATTGACAGCATCACAAATCTCATCTATCACAATTAATCGTAGAATATAGACACTTTCTATGAACACTCCCTGCTACAAAGACTCAATAAAAAAATGTTTACTTGAGCATTGCACTACAAATCTTTCTGCACTATGCGCTGCTTCCCACAAAATCTCTCTTTAATCTGCACAACAATTTAATGTACGAAATATATACACAATTTTCTTTTTTGCACAATTTCATGTACAGTATATATGTAAAGTTCTTGTACGGTCTCAGTTTGTGTATGTCTAGGCAACTATAGTAGTTATAGTATTTATAGTAATAGTATATGTATAGTCAGATGGTCTATTTTTGTCTATAGTCAGATGCTCTTTTTTTTTCTTATACTTGCATTGTTGTATGTTTATCTTATGTTTAACTAGTATGTAGCACCGTGGTCCTGCGAGACACGACATGTCCACACATGTAGCAGAATGACAATAAAGCTCAACTTGAACTTGACATGACTGATAAAAGTATTAGAAATGGACTTTATTCATGGTAGACGTAATATTTATTTCTTCCCAAATTAAAAAAAGGACAAAGTCATTTATATACGCTTAATTTTCACAGTGAACTTTTTTGTTATCAGGAATTCTTTTAAATGTAAATTTAAATTTGTAACTTTTTTCAGTTTTGCAACAGCTGAATGATAAACACGGACAGTACACAACAATACAAACAGATTTTATCCCTCACATCCTTATTATCATTTGTGAAAAAATGAAATATATGGTATCAACCCTGAATAAATCCCATTTTTTGATGTCAAGGTTTGATGGAATCCAGCTAAACGGTTTGAAAATAAAGAAACTAATGTAAATATTAGTATTTTTTTTTTTGCAGTTATACTATGAAATAAGAAGCAAATATTTTTATCTAATGCTTTTATTTCCAAAATTGCAATAGATTTTTCATTTTAATATTTTTATTTAATAATAATCAAAATAAAACTCATTACAATTTTATAGTCATATTTAACAAGTCAAAAACAGTGGAAATGAGGCATATAAAAATTCTGTTTATTGAAAAATGTTTGAGTTGGTCATACTCATTTTTTTTTCTTTTCTGATAATTATTATTTCTAAATATAGCTATTTAAGTCATCTGGTGAAAATGCCTGTATTTTTCATATACTGTATAGATCACAGACAAATATGCAGTTTCGGTTTCAAAATTATTCTCTTACATGGAACATAGTGCAAGAGTCATATGGATTATTGTTAGTTTATGGTGTTTTGTCACTGTTCATTTTCACTGCATGGAAATATTCTGATGAACTTGATGCTTCATACTTTTTCGGAGAGAAATGAGGAAGAATTTCATTCATTTTCAGGTGAACTATCCCTTTAAATGTAGCTCGAGTTAAGCGAATGTATAACACAAATAAACATTACAAAGTTTGTTTAGTCAGCAATTCTGAGTTTCACATTAGCAGCAACGTGCTACACTCAACACATTTAACTGTGTCATACAGATTTCCACACATCACACCTTCAATTTCACAGTCATCCCGGTATCGAAACATGAGTTGCGTTTTGAAAGCACATTAGTGACATATTATGTGAACTAATTTTCCACTGAGCTGCGACGACACACAAAAGTGTGTTTTCTGATTGTCAAACGAAACACACAAGCTAGGCCAATTCACAAGCAGGTCTGAAGCCACTGGGGAGCTTTAAAGGAAACTATCTGCTGGTGATGAAAGCACTTCCTGGAGGGACTGAATCTCAGCATAGTGGGAACAAGATATTTGGGGTAAAGAGGGAGGGAGTGAGGGAGAGAATAAAAGGGTGACCTAGTTCCGCCTTTCACTTGCTCCTTCCCCGGACTAGGTGTCCTGGAACCCCGAGGCCGAGCTGGCAGGCCTCAAACCAGTATATAAGGACCAGCGGAGGGCAGAAGGGATGTTAAACAATGACTGTGCACTCTCAACCTCTGCTGCCCAAGCTAGTTAGTTTGGATAATTCCCTGGCCAGAGAGAGAGAGAGTCACAGTCTCTCCTCCATTACGTCACCGTGCCAAACAACACAGCACTGCTGCACACGGCACACCTGCTGCTGGCTGCACTGGACCGACTCCAGCTCCATATCAGCCCTGCTGCTCACCTCCCAGCCTGGCACTCTCTACAGACACGCACAGCCCGGCTACAATTAGCACTTACAAATACCACAGAATAACTTTTATGTACTTTAGAGCAGTGCTAATGCTGATAATAATTTCTAGAAAGCACAATAATGAATTGAGCTTTCTATTTTGCTTCTCTCTTTCTGCCACGGGACGGGAATCCCAAGTTAACTTCAGCCTGGATCCAGCCCTTATGAAGATCTGAGATGTCCTAAGAAGAGATGATGCCAACCCTCTCGAGGGCCTCAGATTATGGCAACCTTGAACCAGCACACAAAACTACCAAAGTTTAATCGCAGCATATAATCATTGCTGTTAATACATTGCTGTAAGAATACATGTCATTAACTAACTGGATGATTTTCTCTGTACATTTCTGCCATAAGAATATCTCCTTGATCCAGTCACTAATGATGAGCTACATATTTATTATATAATTTAATGAGAGCAAATCTAAAGTACATATCTTTAACTCAACATGTTGTATTCATTTTTTTATACAGATATCTGTTAAATGTAATTTGTTAAATTGACAATTGAGAAAAAAAAAAAAATGAAAAGATTGTGTGTTAAATCAAAAACCTGTTAACTGGTTACCTTACGCTATACAGTAAAAAAAAAAAAAGTGAATGATTTAACATTGCATATGAAATACTGTCATACTAAATATTATCTTCTTATTTATGTATCATAATGTGCCTTAGGGTATTTGTTACATTTTTTGTTATTTAGTTGCATTGTTTTAGTGTTACATATGTTATCCTCATGGTGTTTGGTCTTTGTTTTTATCTCTATGTGAGAAGTGGTCATGTTTTATGTACAGTACAGACCATTTACAGTGAAATCTAATTTATCAAGTGGCTTTCTGTTTTACGACACGCATTATTATGATGAATTATCAGTACACTTTAAAGGAAAAATGTGATTATGGTAATTCAAGTTGATTGGTTTATTAACATCATATCTCTTAATGAGACTGTTATAATTGTCACTGTAGTTTAGTTAATTTCTGGAAACTACATCTGCCAGTTTTCACAGTGGGACTCTGTGATGTTGTGCTGTTTTTATTAAAATATTCTGCAGTGCAACAGTATAATATCAGCTTTAAAGTCATGAATGACAGATCTATATATGAAGTGTGGTTATTCTGTCAATATTTGGACATTTTGAGCAAATCGTACTGGGCCAATTGATCCCCCATATAAAGTCTCAGACACAGGATGTCTTCAGATATTTTACTGTAAGTCAAGAAAATATATCTTTAGACACTTATATAAATTCTGTACTGTGAGAATAAGATTACTCCACATTATCACCACAAAAAACATTCAAACATAATCTCTTCCATGCTACTTCCATGGTACTTTTTTCCTTTCACTGTCAAATCATTTCAACAAGCCTTTAAATATCAACAGGTCAACACGATGTGGAATTGTGGCAATAAAACAAACACTCCTTCCTCATAAAGACAGTTTAAAGTCTTCACTCGGGTGGCTCCTGAAAAATTCCTCTCCTTTTTTCCTTCTTATAATCCTCTCTAACACGCAATGATTGTCTTGATGTGTCGAAACTGTATGAAAGCCTTGAGGGAGTGCGTGTCATCTAGGAGCCGCAGTCCTCTCAGACTTCTGAGGGCTGAGAAATAGGATGCTCTCAGACTGACTGTAATGGAAAGCGATCTGTGGGCTCCCGTTTCATTTCAAGCTACACCTGAAACAAAGGCATCCTCAAAGAAAGACAAACAGCTGAATACAGGAAAAAATGCCAACCTGCACTCGGTTACATGTCTGTGTCTCCTATTAAAATAAATCACGTCGGTCTTTGTTCATTTTCTTTTATAAAAAATATATATATTATTTTTGCTCTGTTTGAGGGGAGCTAAATGAAAAACTTATGCAGTATTCATAATAATCATCAACCGGTACAAGTCAATAGAATAATTAGCCTATAGAGTGTCAACAAGACGATCAGGTTAGTTTTGGGGCAAATTCATCTATGCATGATATTACACTTGACATTTTTTAATATAAAATAAATTAATATCTTTTAGTTTACATCCTATGAACTGCTTGACCACATATTAAGTATTTTGCGAACCTAAAAGTAACAATTCACGAATCAACCAATGAAAAAGTTAATATAATAATTAGGCCTAGTCTGTATTAAACAGTATCAACAAGACAATAAGTGTGAAATATAAGCTAGCTCTTATATGCATGATATTATACAACATCATTTTACATAGAATAAATCAATATTCCCACCAAATATGGCAAAACACACAAATCACAACGTCAACTGTGCAAAGTCCCTGTAAAAACTGCAAAAATGTTCATCGAAGAAAAAAAAAAAAGAACAAACTAAAACAATTAGCGTTTCCCTCAGGGAAAGCAGGGTAATAAACTAAACCTTCTCCTAAAATATTATATGTGGATGATCAAAAAACGACCTTTATAAATGTGAGTAATGTTTAAATAAAAACAAATTACTTTCAGTGTTGGATCATTGAGAAAAATGTACTAGAGACAATTGAAAAGAGTGAAACAGTTAGGTTTGGTTGCAGTTTCTCCATCCCCAGTGTTTATGATGTAACCCTCCCTTCATCACGGAGTAACAGACCTCCCATATTCTGCCGGATTTCACACACCCCTGTACTGCCAGTGCTTAGCAGCCAGCCATCCATGCTGCTCTGCTAAACTGCTTGATTTACAAGTGCCCAAGGGGCAGTTTTGGAGACCAAAGCATACATTATTAATGGATGTGTAGTGTTGACATCATGCCAGAATCCATACAACACTTTCCTGCTTATGGAGCATTTCCAATACTATGATAATAAACTGTCAAGGGGACACGTGCATTGAATAAATTGATTCTCTGAAGTAGGTCCTGGCATGTTTACTACAGACTTCTCTCAAACGCCCAATCCAAGTGTGATACAAGTGATGTCTATGCAAAAGTTAAAGGAATAATTCACCCTAAAAAGAAAAATCTGTCATCCGTGGTGCACAAAAGGAAATGTGACCGACAGCCTAACTCAGATTCGTTTTCAGTGTATCCTGAAGCGGTCAAGAACATCTCCTTTTGTGTTCCACAGAAAAGAAGACAATCATACAGGTTTGTTTATTTTTGGTTGCACTGTTCCTTTACACCAAAATATCACTATGGATGCTCCTAAAACACCTCAAACTCACCCATGTGTCCAAAAAATAAATAAAAATAAACTGAGGTTGCTCTTACAGAGAAGAAATTGCTACGTAAAACAATTTAAATAAACAAACCAGATGCTAACTACTACATTTACATTCCAGTATAGCAGCATTTCAGTGTTGAGTTCTGGTAGATGGGAATCCAGCACATCAACAATAGTCATGATGAAAGCAAAAATCAAACATAATCTGAACAGCATTTACAAGCTAAAACTCTTCCACATCAGACGAGCGTTGCAGGATTTTTAAGGAGCTGGTTTTAGGGGGGATGCTGGCTGCTGGCACCTGCTATTAACCCCCACTGCGCACGCTTCTGCAACAAAAGCTCTGCTGATGGCTGTTTTTCGGCAGCACAGGTGCCGCTGGTGAAACTGACCTGAATGGTGCAGGTATACTCCGTATCATCCAGCAGTCTGACCGTGCACATGAATTCTCGCTCCAGGTTTCTGACGCTGCTACTCATCAGCCGACTCAACATCTTCTCAGAGCACGATCGCTGCTCTGCGTCCGGGACCAGAACAAAAAGCTCAAGCAATGTCACATCGACCAAACTCTCCGGTCGCCCAGGTGAAACGAGCTAACCGAAGCCGACGGCATCTTTATCCGATGACATGAACGCTGCAGAGGCTCGGGTGAGTGTTTTATTGTCTGTTATCGCGAACAGGTTCCTCCAGAACGCATCCAGCTCCAGATTAAGTCGCTGTGGTTACGAGCAGACAGTAGCAGCCCGAGTGTTGACCATTCACCGCTTGATATTTGAGCAAGGGGGCGGGACCACAGAAGCTGATTGACACTCCTTCCAGCCAATGGTTAAGATCTCCAAATAAGGACGCGTTAATGAAAGATTGGGGTGCTGCTGCGTATTTGGAGGTCATTGTTGTCCAATAAGATGCTGGACAAAGGTAGTAGTAAGGTTATAAGGAATACTCTCTACTCTGACGCTTTTCCTGGAGCAGTATTTTTTTCTTCTTTTTCTTCATTTGGCAGCAGGACCAAGTCTTTGGTATCAATAACATCATCAAAGTAGTGTCTTACAAAATATTGCATAAGACTCGTCTCACTAAACAAAAAGATGTATCGAAGATATAAATGAAAATGAAACATTTACTAATGTTTTTAAATATTTATTCAAGATTGTTTTAAAATGATTTAGAAATTTCTATTGGTAGAAAATTGGTATGTGCGGGATACATTAATAATTTTTTCACATAAATTAAAACAAAAAACACTGAAAGCGCACAGTGTGACTATATGTGATATACTATATATACACTAATATATAATATTAATGTTACTGTATATATCTTTTGTCTGTGTTCTTCTGGTACTGAATAAATAAGATCTTTTTTGTATAATCTATGGTTGTTTTCAGCTTCATGCAACATTAATTTTAATTATCTGTAAATTTGATATGACTTCAATTTAAAACACTTGTAAATACGACGTGTTAAACTAAAAATAAAAATGACTTTATGACCTAATCCAAAACACCTCCTGATTTTCCACATTTGTCATAAAAACGCATAGAAATGTAACTGCATCTTTTAATATTCGTTCTACAAATGCATTAATATTTAATGACTTTAATATCAATACCTCTACATTCCAAGACTGCATTTGAATATTAAATTTCATCACACAGGGAAACTCCAGAAGTAGTACTTTATTGGTTATATAAGAATATTACACTTAATTTGATTTACAAATAATTTGTATAAATATTTCTACATTTGCATGAGAATTTCTTCCTTTCATTGCCCTTTCTCTCTCTCTCTCTCCCTCTCACACACACACATTTACTGTATCGCAACTGGTAATTAGTAAGCAAAAAGTAAACAATTAATGTAAGAAAAATCCTTTGCTGCATCAACACAATGTCTTACTGTGTGTTTGTAAAAGGAAGGAACATCACATAGTGAATTCATTAGAGTCATTTTCATCATTCTCCTCTGGTTCATTGCTGCTCATGGAGGTGGATTTGGCTGAACTCTGTAATCGGTTCTCAGCCTTGCGTGTGTAGGGTCGAGCAGGTCGAGGATGGTTCTGATGATGAGGATATCTTATATTAGACATGTGGTCCATGGTATGGACACGACTCTCTTGTCTCCTGTCCACTGGTCTCATCTGATTTAGCTTGCAGGAGGCAATGAGAGGCCTGCCTATGTCCAGCTCTTTGCTCACGGTGAGACGTTCTTTAGTTTGTGTATGGGTGTAGTGCAGCGTCACTTTGATTACCAGAGATCCCTAGGAAGTATGAATAAACTGCAATTAGTTAATGTCTTTAAACAGTATTCCAGATATAGTGTATTATTCTACATCAGTGGTTCAGTGGTATATATTATAATAAAAATATTATATATATATATATATATATATATATATATATATATATATATATATATATTGTAAGTTCATAGCCCTTTGAATTTTTAGTAAGTTGAATTTTATCTTTTGCATATTACATGCTCTCCAAAACCCTATTATTATCTGTGACCAGTTGACAATCAAGTGTTTTAAATTGAACGTGTATTTCAGTCCTCAGTGTTTTAAAATTTAAGATCTATACCACTATTTTTCATTGTACCTGGAGTCTTTGAAGGCAACATAATCTGAGGGTGCAGTCAGGAGTTTCACCGCTGTTCACAAGCAGACTGTCCATTTCTTCTGATCTACCAGAACCTGAGAAAATGTCCTGCATTTGCTAAAAACAAAAACATATCACCACTTAAACTGTCATCAAACATACAGGTAAAGTGAATTTTTTTTTTATGTTAAATCATTATTGTTTAAACTATTGTGAAAATAAAAATGCAGCTATATACATAATATATCAGAGGAACAATTTTCTAAAATCTATTTTTTTTTAATTATTTGCCTATTTAAAACAAATATATTTGAGTTTTGAGTGCATTGATTGTGTATAAATATATATAAATGTACTAAAAGTACTAAAAAGGTAAATAAAAATAAAACAAGAATAAAAAGAAACAAAAACAATAAAAAAAGACAAAAAGCACAACTAAAATTAAAATGAAAACTGAAAATATTCATATTAAAAATGAATATTATAATATTATATAAATAATCCTGAATTAACACTGATTTTGAGTTGTGATCAAAATATGCTACCAAAATCTGTTACAGCTCAAGACAGTTGTTGAGCAATGCTTGATACAAAATATTAGACCTATTTTGTCTTGAACAGACTTGAACAGAAGGGAGTGAAAACTGTTTCATTTTATTATTTGCTTTAATGTTTAATGGCACCGCATGAACCTCCTCTGTATTATGGTCATAATTTGGAAAATTTTAAGAAGCACATTCAAGTACAAAATACTATGAAATCAACCCTCTTTCCTTTTCGGGGCCCTCCCGTCCTGACTCTCATATCCCCCTTGTGTATCAGTTTGTATGTGTTTATGACAGCAAAAGAGGACATGAAAAGTTGTGACTTACTGGTTCACTCTCAAGAATCAGAGTGCAGTCCTGGGCCTTAGCGCTTGTGTTCCTCACTGTACCAAATACAACTAGGACATTGGAGAACAAGGCTGAGAAACTCAGCTCCACCTTGACACCACAATATGGAAAGTCCAGAGACCTTCGGCCAGGAAGAACTGAGAAAAACATGAGAAAACACATAAATACACAGCAGTGCAAAAATATTAACTCACTTAATGGGGAAAAAAGGAAACTCACATAACAGAAACCATAAAGTATTAGATTCTGATAAGTATGATAAGTATAACCATTATATTTGTTACTGATGTTGCGCAAAAGTAAGATAACTGATGCATTCATCAAAAAAAAACACGATCAAGCATGTTTAAAGGTGTCAGAATACATGGTTTGCTCAAAATTAAGCTGTTCTTATATTTAAATGACAGCTGGTCAAGTTTTTAACTTGACAAATAATACCCGTCACAGTCTAAAGTGAATAATGGAATCAGTTTGAATCAGATCACCAGTGACAATGTTTGGGAGGAAATCCATTTCTTTTTAAAGCAGACACATGGTTTATGAATGATCTTTCCGCAGTGCTCTTACCATGAGTCATGTATCACAATCTTACCCACAAATGAAACCAAAACGGAAGTCACAAACTGTGAGATGGTTACGGGTGATAGAGCACTTTTGACTGTAGGCACTGACACTGACTTCTGTTTCACTGTATTCAAATCTGCATCTTCATTACTGATGCTGAATCTAGCATTTTAAAGGGGAAACATCATGAATAACAAACATCATGAATCAAAAACTATTGAAATAGTTCAATGTAAGAATAATGTATAATGACAAACTGATTATTTCTCATGTTAGGGACATTTAAAGAGGTCAATTAAATAAAGATCTTAAAAGTACAGCAGTAAAAACTCAAAGTCAAAGAGTCAAAAAGGACGGAAACTGGTTATGAAACTGGTTATGTTCTATTTCTTTGGTACAAGAGACCTTTACTCACAAAAAAATAAATGTAAAAATATTTTAAAATAGAAAACACTTCTTCTTGCTGTTTACTGTATTTAAATAATTGCAGCCCTGAGCCCTGTATAAGAGCATAAGAGACTTTTTCCAGAAACATATTAATTATTCCACATTTTTACCGGTAGTGTAAGTGCAATTCTGGTGGAAAGAATACATAGAACATATAGGGCATAAATTAACCCCATTAATGAAGGTATTTTTGTTTGTTTGTTTACACAGGATGCATTTGAGAAAGGAACCTCTGATAACATAATATGTGACCCGGGAGCACAAAACCAGTCGTAAGTAGCACAGGTATATTTGTAGCAATAGCAAAAAATACATTGCATGGGTCAAAATTATTTATTTTTCTTTTATGTCAAAAATCATTAGGATATTATGTAAAGATTATGTTCCATGAAGATATTTTGTAAATTTCCTACCGTAAATATATCAAAACTTAATTTTTGTTTAGTAATATGCATTGCTAAGAACTTCATTTGGACAACTTTAAAGGTGATTTTCTCAATATTTCAATTTTTTTGCACCCTCAGATTCCAGATTTCAAATAGTTGTATCTCGGCCAAATATAGTCCTATCATAACAAACCATATATCAATGGAAAGCTTATATTCTGCAAGGTTTTGTGGTCCAGGGTCACATATAAAGTTGGTGTTGTGTAAATACCATTAGCCTGTTTCCAACAAGCATCCCGCCGGCAGAGCTCCATGGTGTGTCCAGATGTTCGCACAGGATCGGTCAAAGCCCGTGGCTCTGTCAGAGTGTGTCTGATCTCTACTACCTGCCTGCCACGCACCAGTGCGTCCTTACCCAGATCTAAAGGAGAACGACAGGGTTCATTATAAACCAAACAATATTTTCTCTATTACAAAATGTTCTCTACACACTACACTATTACTGTTTTGCTGAAACGTGATTAATTGGTGTTCATCATGATTATCAGACACTGAAACATGACTCAGCAAATTGTCCATATAATTGGGAAGTTAAAAACCTTTGAGGAACATGCTATAAGGTTCCTTCCCTAATTGCAAAAGAAAGTAAAATAGCAATTCACACATATTAAGTTCTGCTCTCAAATAAGAAAAACTGAATTGAGATGTGCTGCTTTTTTAGTGCAGAAACATTGCAAAAAATTACAGGATTTTACAATTGTAATATAAATTTTATTGCGAAAGCACTGTTAAAAAAAAAAAAGATAGTGCCTCTGTGTATAAGGCATGGTTCAAAAAGACATGATTGATTCAGTCAGTGTGGAAGAAATTGACTGGTCTGCAGAAAGCCAAGTCCTAATCCCAGCTGAACACCTCTGTGTCCCAACACTTTTGTCCTTATAGTACAGTGGCCAAGAGAGCTCAACGCGCTGCAACTTCAGAAAACACATGCAAATAGACAAAGCACAAGCAAATCAAGAAAACATCTTCATCAGTTTGACAGCAGGTGGTGCAAATGCTCACAACACAACCAAAAAAAATGTATTTGCAGTGCTTTTTTTGGTTGTGTTGTGAGCATTTGCAGCATGTGTGTTGTCAAATTGAGGAAGTTGTTTTCTTTATTTGCAGGTGTTTTATCTATTTGCAGCGAGCTGAGCTCTCTCGGCCACTGTATTATAGTGACTATACACGTCATTGGTGTTTGGTGATGAGTTTTTGGCTCAAGGTCTGCATTTAAAGTCACAGCAGAGGAGTTCAGCTGGGATCAGGACTTGGCTTTCTGCAGACCAGTCAAGTTCTTCCACACTGACTGAATTAATCATGTCTTTTTGAACCGTGCCTTATACACAGAGGCAGAAAATTAGAAGCACACAATTCCCTAGAATATCATTATATGCTTAAACATTAAGATTTGTACTTATAGAAATTACTAAAGTAGTCAAACATGTTCATTAGAAGGGGGTGACCCAATACATTTGGCAATATATATATATATATACACATTTTTTTTCTCCTCTAAATTCATTATATATTTACTTCCAGTACAAGTTGTAAAATTTATTGCTAAATGAATAATATTTATAATATAACATTATTAAATAATAGTGAATTAAATTGATCAAAAGTGAACATAAATACATGTATAATGCTGCAAAAGATTTGCTTCAAATAAATGCTCTTCTTCAAACTTTCTATTCATCAAAAAAATCCTGAAAAGAATTTGCATTACAGTTTTCACACAAAAATATTATTAAAATGTTAAATATTAAAATATTGTTCAACATTGATAATAATAAGTAATGCTTCTTGAGCACCAGATTAGCATATAATAATGATTTCTGAAGAAGCAGGTGACACTGAAGACTGGAGTAATAGATGCTGGAATAAATAAACAGGAATAAATTACATTTTAAAATATAAAACAGTTATTTTAAATTGTAATTATATTACACAATATTACTGTTTTTACTTTATTTTTGACCAAATAAATGCAGTCTTGGTGAATTTAAGAAATTTTTTTTTTTAATTACTGACTCCAAACTTGAATAATAGTGTAAATACTAATAAATTGAACACTTATTCCAAAAAAGAAACTGCTAGTCAAAAATATAGAATAAAGCCACACTAAAATGATTGAGTAGTGAGTTGTGCTTCACCAGTAACCAGTGTTGAGGCATTGATTTATGATCAAAGACAGTTATTGAGACAGGAATGAGTATAGTTCTTGTGGGCATGACAAACACAGTGATAATGGCAGTGGAACAGGGTGCAGACTGAGCAACAAACATACAAGACAGGAGGAGGGGTGGGTGTAAGTGGGGCACCCTGCAACCATTCCTAGGTTAAGCGCTCTCAAATTTCCCCACCTGAGCACAGCAGCCAGAGAATGAGGTCACATGCTTTGGCAGCAACAATATAAAAAGCCAAGTGCTGTTACCAAAGAGACCAATCAAACAACCAAATAAGCTCTCTGCAGGGAGAGGGGGATTTGCTCAACCATTAAAACACAAATCCACGTTCACATCATGCCGTGGAGGGTACGAAAACCAATGTCTGGCATACAGTGGATGTCAACCAGTTGTTGCAAGTGCTACAAGTGTTCCAAGTATAACTCCACTAATGATCAAAAGCTCTGAAAGACACTGTGACCTTGTTCACCACATCTTACTACATGTGTGAAGTATAATGTAATATGACAATATCTTGTTATTACTGTGCTTAAAAGGTAGCACTGTTCTGAAATTGCTCAAAAATTGCTCTGGTTAGGCTTTGATATGAACATTTAATATTGACTTTACTGTATTGTGACTCCTGTTTTAGGGCCCTGTGAAATCCGGAAATATGTGAAATAAATATTTTTTTCCCAAATTCCATAACTGAATTCTGTTTTAATGGTTTATTAAAGTTTAATATTAAAAAAAGAAGGCTAATAAATTTTTTACATTTAATTATTTATTCAAATTTTAACAATAATAGTTTATATTATTAGCTATTATTAATTACTTTTATGCGGTTTATTATTAAACATGGGGGTAATCAAATAAATGCATACAACTAATCTTTTAAAATATTCCTTAAGTAATATTATATTATTTAATTTTTTATTACTTTGAAAAGTACATTCAACCAATTTGTTTTTACCCAAAGTTTATCAAATGAAATTATAAAATGCTCATGAAGTAACTTCAACTTCAACTTTATTTAGTTATAAAGCACTTTCAAGACCACAATGTGGAGACCAAAGTGCTGTACAGGAAGACTAAATAAAAATATAAGAATAAAAACAAGCATAAAACATCATAAATATATACCATAACAACAACAAAGAACAAATTACAAAACATTTTCAAATGCTAATGCAAACAAATGAGTTTTAAGCGCACTCTGAAATACAGGAAGTGTAGGAGAAGATTTTACAGACAGAGGAAGATCATTCCAAAGCCTTGGAGCAGCAACAGAAAAGGCCTGATCACCTTTGCATTTTAAACGAGATCGAGGGACCATCAGATGCAATTGATCATTAGAACGCAAAGACTGTCCTATAGGATTGATGCAAACTGATTAAATCAGAAATATACTCTGGTGCTAAACCATGCAAATCTTTAAAAGCATATAATAGCACTTTATAATGAATCCTGTATCGTACAGGAAGCCATTGTAATTTGATAAGCACAGGAGTAATATGCGCTCTCTTCTTGGTTCCCGTTAAAAGCCTAGCCGCAGAATTCTGAACAAGCTGTAGGCGAGAGAGAGAGAGAGGCCTGACTCACGCCCAGATACAATGCATTGCAATAATCCAAACGAGATGACACAAAAGCATGCACAACTTTCTCCAAATCCTCAAAAGAAAGGATAGACTTCAACTTAGATATAGATCGAAGATGGAAAAAAATATTTTTAACTACGGCATTAATTTGACAAAAAAATTTGAGCTCAGAGTCAAAAATGACACCACGGTTTTTCACTCTAGAAAGATTTTTCCCAGGAAGTAAGCCCAGGCAGTCAGTGACATCATCCACACATCCCTTTTTACCAAATAAAATAAACTCAGACTTCTCATTCAGTTGGAGAAAATTGTTAGGTAACCAACACTTAACCTCAGCCAAACAATCATACAGAGATTGAATGGATAAATTATTCTTGCGTTTCAATGGCAAATAAATTTGTGAGTCATCAGCATACAAATGATAATGAATGCCATGTTTTTCAAAAATTGTTCCTAGAGGGAGCATATAAAGGGAGAACAAAAGAGGTCCCAGGATTGAACCCTGAGGAACCCCACACATGAGAGGGGCAACAGATGAAGAGTAATTCCCTAGACTGAGCAAGTCCTATCTTTTAAGTATGAGGAAAACCATTCTAAGGCTAAACCCTGAATGCCAACATGGTCTCTAAGGCGATCAATGAGTATCTTATGGTCAACTGTGTCAAATGCTGCGGTAAGATCTAAAAGTAACAGAACAACATAACTTCCAGAATCAGCACCACGTAGAATATCATTAGTAACCCTCAAAAGAGCTGACTCTGTACTATGGCCGGCTCTAAACCCTGACTGAAATTTATCCGAAATGTTGTTCTTCACCAAAAAATCATTAAGCTGTGCATACAAAATCTTCTCCAGTATCTTTGATATAAAAGGCAATTTTGAAATAGGACAAAAATTATTCATATCAGAGGGAGGAGTCTAAACCAGATTTTTTAAGAAGGGGCTGGATAACTGCATGTTTAAAACTAGGTAGAACAACACCAAATTTCAAACTATTATTCATAATAGTTCAAATGTACCAATAGAATTAACCACCTCTTTAAATAAAAAAGAAGGAATCACATCACAGGGAGACCTAGTGGGCGTCATATGCGCAATTATTTCTTTGAGCCGTGGAAGAGAGACAGGCGTAACACAATTCAAGTCTAATTTGAGCAGTCTTATCAATGAAAAATTTTACAAACTTTTCACATGTGTCAACAGAATGAGAGAGTAATGGCATTACAACAGGATGGAGTACAGTATTTACAGTAGAAAAAAGCACTCTAGGATTATGGCAGTTCTTCGATAATATCAGAAAAATAATTAGATCTAACTAATTTAACAGCTCTATGGTATTCACTCAAACAACTCTTTAAAATCTCATAAGAAACCTGTAGTTTATCTTTAAGCCATTTACGTTCAGCCCTCCTGCACTCTTGCCTAAGAGCACGGGTATTACTGTTCAACCAGGGCTGTGTCTTAACCTTTTTATTCCTAATTTCCGAAGGAGCCACAAGATCTAAAATATCTGAACATGTAGAGTTGATCTGACTGACCAACTCCTCAGGTCCAATACAGGGAGAGGGAGACTCAATCAATGTAATTAAAGGAGAAACTGAAAATTTACTAGTAGTACAACGAGTAAGAGCACGAGAAGCAATAGAAGAAGAAACATTCATAATCTGAGTACTACGTGGGAAAATAGGGCTAAAAAAGACGGCTCAGAGAAAACAGTGTCCTCAATTTTCACCCTACTAACTGAAAAACCCAAAGATAATATGAGGTCAAGAGTATGACCACGCTCATGTGTTGGACCTGAAACACACTGTAAAAAAATCGAAATGACTAATAAATTTAAAAACTCTCTAACCAAGAGCTTTGAAGGGCAACAAACATGTATGTTGAAATCCCCCAAAATTTAAATATTGTCAAAAGAAAGGACAATAACAGATAAAAATTCAGAAAACTCCTGAATAAAATCCCCATTAATGTTTGGGGGTCTATAAATCAAAACACATAACACAGATTTAAAAGAATTCAACATAATTAACTGAGTTTCAAATGTACACTGAGTGTCAGTCCTCTGTCGTGTGTGTCATGTGTTCCCGCCTCTTGTGTCCATATTTGGTTTGTTTCCTGTCCTTGTTTAATGTGATCATTAGTTAATTCTTGTCCAGCCGTGTTTGTCTAATTATCTATGATTATCCTGTGTATTTATAGTCCTTTCTATTCAGTTTGATTTCGTCTGGTCTACTTGTTACTCCCCAGCGTTCCTGTCTGTATATGCCTTGCCCTGCCCTGCCTTTTTTTTTTTTGAAGTAAAGGCTGTTATTTTGAGTTACATCCTCGTCTGCGTGTTCCACGTTCCTCCCTGTGACACTCAGAAGGTAAAAGTCTGCATTTGAACCTGTCTTTAAAAGCAACAGCAAGACCCCCACCCCGGCCAAAAGACCTGGGTGTACTAAAAAAACTTCAACCAGGAGGAGAAAGTTCAGAGAGAGTAGTCGTTTCACCAACATTGAGCCAAGTCTCAGTTACAAATAAGAAGTTTAATTCATGAAAGAGAAAGATCATTTAAAATAAAAGACTTATTAGCAAGAGATCTTGCATCTTGCAAGTAAACTTTGAGCAGATGAAATGCATGTGTTCATGTCCTCAAATAATAAGTCAGTTGACTAAAAAGATGCATGCTTGAGTATGTTGAGTAGATGAAACTGCACCACATTTTGCAGTTTAATATTCACAGACATTATTCCATATTCAATTTGATTAAGTGGACCGCTCATCCAAATTATGCCAAATTCTATGACGTTATACAGTAAATTTCATTTTTAAGACTGGATTCTGCAATTACGTCCACATTTTCCACATCCCAGAAATCATAAGATCCTACGATTTTAAGACCTCTGAAAATGAGAGTTGCTATGAAATTTTGTGGGCAAAAAGGCCATTGTCTATTGTAAATATTGTAGCGGTGTATGAAGAAAAGCTCACACAGAGGTCACTTTCAAACTAAGCAAATTTCTATTCTATCTTTTGTCTTCATGTGAAATTCACAATCGCGTGAATTCCCGATTGAAATGACTGTATTTCACCCACGAAAATGTGACAGCACGGCACCTTTAGAAGGAAGCTGTAGGCAGTATAGGTAGTGAGGCAGCCCTCTAAGTTTTGGAACAGAAGAGTATTGGTAGCAGCACTCACCCTCAGAGACCTGCTCCAAGACATGGGTCACCCTCTCTGGCTTTAAGACATGTTTGTTCAGATACTTGGTAAAGATCCCTGTGCTCTTGCCACCATCCTGGACCTCAAAAGCTTCGGCATCTTCACTCCTGTGGGAGCAAACGCCATGATAAAACAAACAGAACACAATCACTGTTGTTTAAGAAGTTTTGTTGGAGGCTTAGAAGAATTGTCAGTACTTACGTGGCGTATCCATACACAGTGTTGCCCAGAGGAGCCAAAGGCTTAATTTCAGAGGGAGGACCTTTTTGTTTGTACCTGGAGGATATAAAATTGCAAAAACATTGAACAGTGTGGTAGCATAAAAAATTTCAAACAATTTCAAGAATCTGTAATTCTAAATGGATGTGTTTTAACAAACAAATAGTTGCACAAGATCATCATATTCCCGCAGGCCTACCATTTCCTACAGGTATCCAGGAGAATGACATTGAGCTGGGCTTTTCTCTCCTGCATACTGTGCATGACTCTCTGTACGCACACACAGTTTTCTGTACGGTAGGGTCGTGGAGCGTCAATGGCCACCAGGTAATTTCTGCCAGAGTGCTCATAGCCATGGCCAGCGTAGTAAAAAACAGCTGAAATTGGGGAAAGAGAAAGTGTGTTTTAATGGTCTACAATATTCAATATGTTTCTGTTTCAGGTCTCTGGATAAGTACCTTTTATATACAACATTGCCTTTTTTAAATATTTAATGTAAATGAATTACAGAGAAATCAACACATACTTTTATTGTTAAAATAAGTTCAAAAAAGTTTACAGGAAGCGAGACTCAAATCTTAGGAAACAGAAAACTGCTGTTGTAACTGTAAAATCTCTCAAGCTAAAAAAAATTAAAATTCTGTCATCATATACTCACCCCATGACATTCCAAAACCCGCATGACATTCATTCTTTCAAAGGAACACAAAAGAAGAATTCTTTGAGAATATCTAAACCATAAAAGCATCAAAGTAATTCATTCGACTCATGCACTAGATTCCAAAACCATGCTTCCAGAACCAGTTGATCTGGTTGCATTGGACTCAAAGTTTATCAGTGAATAACAACTTCAAATGTCAGCTTGTTTACAACACAAAGCAATTGTATGGCTTTGGAATACACCACATGAGCCATTATAAGACTTTTACAGTGCTTTTGTGTACTTCTTGAAGCTTGAAATTTTTAACTGTACAATTTGTGCTCCACAGAAGGAAGAAAAGAGACATTTGCTAAGTTTGGCAAAACATTAGGGTGAACAAATGATGACAGAATCGTAATTTTGGGATAAAACACGTGAAAACTACATAATGTTTTGTATTTTGTTGATGCTGTGACTAACCACACTGTAAAAAAAAAAGTTGAGCAAACTTAAACTTTTAAGGCAACCAGCTCAACTTATTTTTGTAGATTTTTGAGTTCTCTCAACTTTTTGTTGTATAATCTTAAAACAAAAAGTTGAGAAAACTCAAAAATCTGCTGAAGCTGTTTGCCTTAAAAGTTTAAATTCTCAACTTTAGATTTTTTTCAGCACTGTAAAAAAAAAAAAAAAAAGTTGAGCAAACTTAAAGGGATACTCCACCCCAAAATGCAAATTTTGTCATTAATCACTTACCCCCATATTACCCCACAGGCAATCAAAGTAATGACTAAACACTTTCCATTTTTCACTTTCCATTGATTAAACTATGTGCCAAAATTATCTTCATTATGAGGAAGTTTACAATACAAGTTTAAAAAAAGGAAAGTCCAATGTTGGCTAAGCAACTATTGATTAGAATCTATTGAATCTATTGATTAGAAACATTATAGGATTCTGGAGATGAAAGCAGCAAGGCACACTACTGCCCACACATCTTTTATCAGCCAATCAACAGACTACAGCACCTCAATGCTACTCTGAAAAAAGCCCTTTGGTTGAAAGTGCTGTGGTTTTTTTGACCCATGACATGCACTGATACTGTATCACCGGAAAACAACACTTTTTTTTCACTCAAATGGAACTTCCTCTGACTCGTCACGGAGACACACCAGTTTATTGAGCAACACTAAAATTAATTTTTTAGGAGAATTTCAAATGGATTGTGTAGTGTCCAGCACTGGAAAAAACATCAGTCACAACAATTTCCAGCAAAAAACATACACTATGGAAACACAATGGATAGCACTGATAGCCACAACTTCAAACTGAGTAATCCGGATTATTTCAAATGAGCATGTTGTTGCACGCTGCAATTTATCTTTTAAAATATAACTCTAATTTATAACTATTTTTTTGCAGTCAGAGAACCTGAAACTTTCACCTCAAACAAGCCATTGCCTTCAGTGCAAACTCTACATCCTGTGAGAGAATTAATTCTAGTTAAAGCAGTAATGAGAAACACACCAGGCATTTCCTACCGGCTCCTCCAGCAAACCCACAACATGTGACTCACCATACACTCCACGGTCCAAGAGCTGCAAGAACTTGTCAATGGCAGCCTGCATTTCCTGAAGGGTGAGATCAAGCAGAGAGACCACTCTGAAGCCTAGCTGTTGCAGAAGATTGGCCAGCTCATGAACATCCATGGTGGGGGCCATCAGACCAGGATGGTAATTGTAGTTCAGGTTCCCAATCAGTAATGCCACTTTGTCGGTTGCTAAGGGAAAGAATTTGTTTTCCTTTATTCAATTTGTTTCTAAAGGCATTTTTTAAATAATTATATTTTTATTTTACTATATATTTTTTAAATATACAAGTTATATTGATTGCATGGGTAATTTACAAACAGACTTTGTAAAGAAACAAATAAAATGTTATTTTTATGCATAATTTTAAATGCACTTAATTAATATTTTTAATAATTGATTTAATTTAATTACTGGGTATTACAAGTAATTTACAAACAAAGTTTTTGAAAATTATTTTACACATATGTCTTCTATAAGGCGTCCTGCATGAGCTTTGAGTGCAGTTCAATGGAGGATTTGACTTTCTAGGATTTCTTCCATTTCAGCGAACTTTCAAACTTTTAATAAATGGTCATTATTTGAAAACTTCCTGATATTTCAAGCTTTGTCCACAACTGTGACAATCCTACATGAATGACAGTGATTGTTTTCTAGGGGAAATATTCAGGTGGGAGTATACCACAGCTAGGTACTAAGTCTATTTTTAACCTGACATGAGCTGAAAAAAGCTTTTGTCTGTGACCTACCCATAAGTGTGGGCGTTGGTTGTTGATCTGGAGGCGCTGTGGTGGAACCAGAGGAAAAATGTTTTGGTGAAAGTTGAGAAATGAGAAATGTTAGCATGCTGCTGGCTGCTACACCCAAAGCCTATAGCTCGTGTACTTCCACTAGTTTCACTATGGAAAAAAAACTCTCAGAAGGTTAACATTACTTGCATTCCACAATGTGACAAGTAAAAAGGGAAGTTCTCATTGAGCTGGTTTCAGTCTAACTTTAGTTTTACTCTCATGTATCTAAGGACCCGTTTAGACTCAAAATACAATTCAGTTCCTGATTGTTCTTAACTCCTACAAATTGTGGAAAGTACCAGAAATTTGAAACTAGACTGGAACTACACAGAGCACAAAGAATTCATGGCCCAGAGCTAAAGACTGGATGGTTGCCTTTATTAATGTTTTCATCAAACTGCTTTGCATCACATAGCAAGCTGCTAAGAAGATCTGACAGTGTTAATGTGCAAGTCAAATTGAATCATGATGGCAAACAAAGTGAGAAAGGATTATCAAATTTAATGCAAGATCCATTGGTGAGCAAATTATGTAATGCTAAATTTCTCCAAATCTGTTGCGATGAAGAAACAAACTCATCTACATCTTGGATGGCCCGAATGTAATTTTTTAGCAAATTTTCATTTTAGAGTGAACTTTAACTTTAACTATTTTAAAATTGTAAAGTAAAATAAAGATTAAAAAAAAAAGATAAATATTTTTCATGTTTAAATAAACATGAAAATGTAAAAAATGTATGTGGCAGAGATGCTGATAAACAACAACAACTCCAGAAAAAAATACAAAATCAACATATTCTGTATGAACGGCCACTAAAGTCTTCAAAAATCAACTCCAAAGTGGAAGCTGTGCACTGAAGGCCAATGATAGGCTTGAAAAGCTTGACATAAACAGCCGTTGGCGGTTCTTACCAATCTCAATCTCAGCTGCTTCTGACCATCTCTCCTCCAAAATATTTGACACAGCACATAGGTATGAGCCCACAGTGTCTGCACTGGCATTTTCTATCTAAACAAAGAAGACCAAATACAAAACATGATTATTTTAGGCAGCTTCCAACTTCAGTGTGTACCACTGAGTCAGTCATTACAGTCAAAGCAAATCGCTCACACTTAAAAACAATGACCCGAACCCAGCTTGCACATTAAAATGAATCAATACGACAACAAAACAGCTAGAGACAAGGAGTGGTACAGCTGCCTTACTCTAAGTGTTTCTGTGGTCTGTTTAGGAAGGATGCGACCATTTCTGTACCACTGGTAGGCAGGCGCAGGTTTGCCTAATGCTGTGCATTTAAGAGTGAAAGTCTCCCCTGGTTTTACGGTTTGCCTTATTGGGTGAATGACTATATGGGGTTCCCCTCTCCATGCGTGAGAAACACCTAAACACAAAGCATCACGTTATCTAACAGATACTGCAGTCTTAAAACTGTCACATTGAGAAAAAGCTTGCAAAATAAATCACTGATAAGTAAATGTCAGTCTCAATATGGGTTCATGGACTCTTAGGCCAGATGATTAATGCAGCTGCTAATAAAAATGTAATGACAATACAAGACAACGGAAAGTACCTGGTTCATCTAGGATTCTCACTTTTACCCATTCTGTGAACTGATAGTTACAGTACAGGTCGCTCACTCGGCAAACATATTTTCCAGATCTCTGGAGAGAGACGGTGAGCTCGGGCTCTGTCCCACCTGCCACCTGAAAAGATTAAGTAATATGTTATTTGATACTTTTGGGTATTTATTCCTCACAATATTAATATCAACTTTTTTTTTTTTTTTAAATCTAAGCTATAAAAGATATAATATAAAAAGTCTACAAACCTCTGTCTGTTGTTTGTCAAACCACTGATACTTCAATGCACCAGTGCCTATTGCTTGAACTCTTATAGTCACCTCATGGTTTGGTGGTACACACACAGACATCGGCTGCTGCAGAATAACAACTTCTGCCCACAAAAAAAAAAAAAAAAAACATTATATAATCTATCTATCTATATATACATACATGTATATAGAGGTAGAAATTTCTAAAGGGGAAAAAATGCATAAGGATAATTTACACACCAGTTCTCATGACTGTCAGTGCTACTCTTTAGTGTGTAAGGGCCTAGACCGCAATAGTGCTGCACTTTTAAGGTAGTCAGTCATTTCACAATTTTACCACCTGTGTAAAAAGAAAACAGAAGTATGAATAGTGGTATAACATAATCACAAAAGTGGCATTCAGAATCAAAACAATGATACATGGAGAAAAGTTAAGCAATCCAGAGTTTGGAACAGTTAGCACAGATAGTGCTAGATAAAGAAGCAAATTGATCACGATTTCAACAGTGTTTGTACAGTCATTTTGTGCAAAAGTAGTATTCAATAGAAAAGCGACAGCAAATTTGAAATGACTGGGTTCATAATATCTTGTTTATCCTTAAATAATTTTCAACACTTTGCAAGGAAATGAGAAGTCTCTTTCACAAATATAGGTTTATTTAAACATTCCTATTTATGCTTTAAATGTCATTTCAAATTTCTCAGTCTGAAGACTTAAAAATCTCTTTCTTTAAAATGTCACACCACTTCAATCAAATAAAATACCATAATGTATTAGCAGTTATATCAGTTTATGAATTTTAAAGATTATAAAGCAATTCTCCAATATGTAAACTATAAGGAGACAGGGAAAGTTGTATATTGTAGGTATAGGTAAAAAGTATAGGTTTATTTTGGAAATTAAATTTCTGCATACTATAAGCACATGCGGCATTGGCTAAAAAATACTGAAAAATGTTGCATAAAAAACACATGACTTTTTGACCTTTTGTGAAAACATGCACCCATTATTTGGCAAACAGATAACGTAATTAATAACTGTACAAACCGTAACATTTAAAACAACTTCCCCCTAGTTATATTTTTATAATTGTGAAAGCACAAGTTTAACCGTTTCTGTCTGAATGTCAGTGTGGTTTTTATGGCGGTCAATTGTTTACACAGCAGCTACAGAAAAAAATACGATATGGAAATTTTTGTTTGGATGAAAGAAATTTACTAAATTAATTAGGGGTTTGAATTTTTGCCGCAAACCCTTACTGTTATTACTTAGGCATAACGCTTTTTAACAACTTCCCTGTGTGTCAACCAGTCCCGGACGGTAACAGCATCTAGTTTGTGGCGTCGTTCGCTTGAAGTATACAGTAGATGTAGAGGGGTGTTACACTCACCTGTCCTAGCGCTCATTGCTGTGTGCAGTGAGCTGTGAATGCCGGCTGACTGCGACTTATATCACACTCCCCTCCTAAAACCCGTCATGCAAACAAACACAGAGCGTCAGCTGTACCGACGTCTGGATATTCAACATGCTGCGAGAGAGTTTGGCTAAAAAGTGAATGGTTTCCCGTAATAATGACATACTGGCCCTCCCACTACCGCTGTGCTCGGTGTAGATGCGCCCTCAACATCTGCACACTGCAGCAGGTACAGTAGACTGAAAATATTTGTATTTCTTTGTCAGGTTAATGACAGGCTGAAGTCATATTGAAAGCTAACATTCCTGAGCTGGAAAGACGATTGATTATTGGTAGGTAGCCTATATGAGTTTACTAGAAATAGCATAACCAGCTTATATTAAATAATATTTCTACTTGAGGTAAATGTTATTTTCATTATTTTTATTCATAAGTAAAAAAAAAACTGCCTCAAAGTTTTTTGTTTTTCAAAAAGAATGCATAATATTCTCTATTTTTTTTTTCTTGTCTCCATGCTCTCAGCACTTTATCATTGCTTATAAAAGTGACATAAAAATACAAATGCCACATAAATGGTTTGCAATGCAATCTTATTAAATAATATTATAATAATAAAACTTGTTATTATTATTACTTATACAACTTCTAATTTGGCATCCAATTCAAGTCGATTCCCAAGTAATTTGTTGTAAATTAAGTGTGACTTGAGACTGAATGTCACACTATTTATTTGTTTGTTTGTCTGTTTCTTGTTTGTTTGTAGTTGTGCTCCATTCTATGGATCCTCTTTTTGTTTTTGTATTGCCTTACTGTCAGCAATGAACAAATTGATTATACATGTGACACAAACCAGTCATAAGCGTCAATTTTTCCAAATTGAGATTTCTACATCACCTGAAACCTGAATAAATAAGCTTTCCATTGATGTATGGTTTGTCAGGATAGGACAATATTTGGCAGAGAAACAACTATTTGAAAATATGGAATCTGAGGATGCAAAAAAATGCCTTTAAAGTTGTCCAAATTAAGTTCTTAGCAATGCATATTACTAATCAAAAATTAAGTTTTAATATATTTATGGTAGGAAATTTACAAAATATCTTCATGGAATATCCTAATGATTTTTGGCATAAAAGAAAAATCGATCATTTTGACCCATACAATGTATTTTTGGCTATTAGCGACTTAAGACTGGTTTTGTGCTCCAGGGGGCGTATTACAGAAAGATCCTAACTTTAAAACCATGGTAATTTCAGTTAGGAGTAGGACCACATTTAGGACAAACAGCATTTCCTAAGTGCGTTATCTTATCTTAACTACAGATAGGAAAGGGGTATTACAGAAACCTCCTAATTTGACAAAAAACCCTAAAAACCGTCTTAAGTTTAGGACAACCCCACAGCTTTCCTAACTTCAAAATTATTTGAAAAGAACGCTTACAACTGTGCTGTCCGACAATGGTATTACATTTATTGATAGTTGAAAATGAAGAACGAATGAAGACTCTTGGAGGACCCTGAAGATGTGTTATATTTGGATGACAAAACACTTACAATTACAGACTGCCGCACAACATATTACAGTTAGCATAGGAATTGCAGGAACATTTTTTGGCAAAAGGCAATTTTCAAAGTGAAGTAGCTTCTATTATTTAGTTTACCTCATCAGCAGCTAAGCAGTGTTGATTGCTTGGTAACAGACCTGAGAGTGGATTGTCGAGCTTGATTATGCCATTTAAGATTTTCTAACTAGGGAAAAGATACTATTTTGTAAGATAGGATAAGAATCCCAAATCAAGTTAAGATTTTCTTCTGTAATACGAATTTGTGAAAAATCCCAATTTAACATATCATATCTTAAGTTAAGACCTAAGATAAGAAACTTTCTATAATACGCCCCCAGGGTCATATATAGTTGATGTAATATTTCAAAACATTAGACTGGCTTGACCCTTTACAACATCTTACAGATTTAAAACAATTGCTTTATTTTCTGTTTCTATGTGTTCTCAGCAAATCTTATTCTGCAATTCTTAAATCTTATTATACAATAATAATTATATATCAATTTTGAATTGAATGATTTGTTACTTACGTGTGACTTGAGTCCGAGTGTTACACTCAAGTTTACATCTGTGTTATTATTATTTGTAAGCATGTGTTTCATCTGTTGTTTGAATGCTGCACGGTATGTTTGTGAGAGTGGTTGCTTGACAGCATGTAATCAGAGCCCTTTTATGATTGGAAAATGATGCAATGACATATGACCGGTGGGAAAGGTTGTTGACTGTTATGGGGAGGTTGTACAGACAGAGTGACATAGAGGGGGCTGTCCTAATTAAACCTGGGCATGGTTTGAGCTTGTCCGGAGTGCTGTCATCAAAGGGCCACTTGCATCAGATCACTTTCACCACATCACATACTAGATGCATTTGGCTAAATTTCTACACACATTGCGCCATTTATATGTATGTTAAAGTATCCCTATCCCGCATGATCAGTCAGTAAAAGAGTGAATTACAGGATTTCATGAGACGCTTTCATTGGACGCTGCTTTCAAGTGGCTTCAGAGCAATGGCTAGTTGTGGAAAATGTGATGTGCTCTTGCGCCTATTTGTAGGCCTGCTATAAATAGGGTCCTGCTGGCAACACATGCTCTGCTGTGATTGACAATTCTAGTGCTACTGGGACAGCAGGCTCCAAAGAACAGGCAAAGAAACATACTAATGGTGAGTTCTTTAAGTGTTATGCTGTTTTGTCAAGCAATTCAAAGTTCAAACTATATGTGTTGGTTTGAAATCAAATACTAATTACTGCGTTTGACCAAACTGGAATTAGCAGACAGCAGTTCCTATTTATAACTTCTCTGTTCAAATGGTTTGCTTGTTGAGACTAGCTGCCCTCAAAACAGAATGGTTCTGTTTAAACTATATTTTAACATTTCGGTTACATATTATTAATATTGTTATTACTTTCAGTGTTTTTATTTCTCAGTTTGATTGATTTGTATTTTTTGCTTTTTAGTAGTTCTCCAAATAGTTACGAAGTGGAACTTTACATTTTGGTTCCAATCACCTGGAGACCGACCTGAATTATATTCAGCAGAAATACTGTAACCTCAGAGACTGGTGGGTTTTTTGGACTGTTGAAGTTATTCCTTTTGGACAATGACATCCAGGAGGCCCATGACCCGTTCTTACTCTGGAAATGGGAGATCGGGAAGCCAAAATGGGGAGGATGTTTCATCGGCAAGCGGAAGGTCAGAGAGCCGCAACTACCTCTCCAACGTTAGGCCTGAAAACAGGTAAAAATTTGTCAAATTTGATTGAGGTTGTTTTTCTGCCTTGTTTGAGTGTGAAAAGCCTGTCTGCTTGTGTCAGAGTTATCCAAACCTCCAGTTTGGATGTTGATTTTGAGGATTATGATGTTTTTTTTGGTCAAGAAATGAATTGTGTTTATAATAAAGGTTTTGGAAATACACAACTACAGTTTTTCACTAATCATTGATATTTTTGAAATAAATATAATCAAAAATGTATATAAATTATATGTAATATTAATGGTTTATCATTTGATGGTTAGAACATGATCATTGGTTTTTATGTTTAAAAAGAAAATCCCCTATTCTCCTATTCTGAAGCTTTATGTTATCAAATGAGATGCCATTTTAGCACACATCAACTTAAATCCGATTTTTTGTTGTTACTGAAGTAACTCTGGTTAACACATTGGTGGTATTGTGTTGGCTCAACTACAGTTATGCCAAAAGAGACCACAACATTCTCCCCATTAGCAACAGCGTTTACTGTATGATGCATTACAGATGCTCCTGGCTGTGATTAAAATCAGGGTCACGCAGTGACTAGTCCCTAGTTTAGACGTTCTTGTCTGATAAGTGTCCCTTTGATTTGCCTCTTTTCTAAATAGCTTTTCAACTCACAGGTATTCAAACTACAGGCCGTCGAGGTAATAAAAGCTTCCCAAAAGGTCAATCCCAAACTAACAACACTTCAAATAACAATTTCTATTCCCCAAAATCCCTTTCTGCCTTGGTTTGTTTTACAATTTCAGAAATACCCAATTAAAGCCGATTGCATTTGATTGCAACGTGATCAATATGTGACCCACCCAAATAACCACTGTATATTGTATGTGAAAAAGTACACTATAAATGATACCAAAACAAGCTTTTACATGTTAATATTATAAGGCTAAAATAATATCCTCTCACCCTGTTAATACCTTGCAGCCTTTCCTCCCAATGACAACAATAATTATAATTTTACGTTTTGCTACTTATATTAATACTACACTTTCGTGTCTGTGCAAACTGTTGCTTTCGATTTTTAATTTATTGATTTATATAATAATGTAGCTTTCCTGAAATGGGGATTAATGAGTTGTCAAATTTGTATCGCCCATTTTCAGGAGTACATTATGTACGGTCATGGCTCAATTGACTGAAGACACCCAGCCATGTTTTGAGACCACCATAAAATCGAAGGCAGTGTCAGAATCATGCAATGTCAAGTTCTCTTGTGTGGTCACAGGTAAGTTGCTTTATGATTATGAAAATAAATGAAAATACTGAACGCAAGTTTAAAACATACTATATAGATATATGTTCTGTAACATTTCAATATTGTAAAAATACACAACGTATAATCATATTTGGTGTGTAAAGTCTGTGTGTATGTTGTTTTGTTCCCCGAAATATACAATCATGATTTTCTAGGTTGAATTAATGTTCAGTATTACAATACCATTACTTTTTCCATTTAATAAGAGCAAACTTCCTTAATTTTACTCACATTTTCACCAGGTTACCCGGCTCCTGAGTTGACCTGGTACAAAGATGACATGGAGTTAGATCGATATTGTGGTCTTCCCAAATATGAAATATTTCGCAATGGAAAAATTCACACACTCCACATCTACAAGTATGACCTGACTGCTTATTCTACATGTCTTCACATTTCTAAAGAAATACATTTCATAAATTCACATCCAGATCAATGCTTTTATTGTTTGCACAATGACCATTAACTACATTTCTTAATTTGGCAGCTGTACAGAAGATGATGCAGCCATTTATCAGGCCTCAGCGAGGAACAGTAAGGGTATCGTCTCTTGTTCTGGGGTGCTGGAGGTGGGCACCATGAGCGAGTACCTGATTCACCAAAGGTTCTTCGCCAAATTGAAACAGAAGGCTGAGAACAAGCGGCGAGAGCTGGAAGAAAGTCGACGTCGGGGTAAGGAGAACATCAAGAAGGAACAATTAAATGTGATTAACCAGGAACGCTTACTAAGGAAGCGTAGGATTCCTGCTGGGAACGACACACTGAGCTCTTCTCCCACAACCCAGGATGGAGAGGAGAACGTGAGCTCCCAAGGGACAGATGAAGAGCAGTCTGCAATCATAAATGATAAGTCTGATAATATCACTGTACAGGCTTCTGTAGGAATAACAGAGATGAAAACAGAGAATGGTAATGAGAAACTCAACCGTATCTTCGATCCAATGGAGGTGGTCTCCACAAAGCAGTCTGCCAAAGAGAAACCGGGTGAAAAGAAGATGCGTATTACCAATGGATTTGATGAGGTGGGTGTTATTAAAACCACCCAGAGCAACAGAAAACAAGATGATGCTAATGAAGGAATGAGCCTGGCAAAATACTTAGCTGAGTCAGTGCAGTCACAAGCTGCTGAGGAATATCAGAGTTCTGCAAAGTCACAGGAGATCATGGAGGTCGATGCTAGACCTGTCCAAGAAAAAGAACGAGAGCTGGAGATAGAAAGGGAAAGATTAAAAGAAGAGAGGAACCGTTCACGAGAAATTGAGCGGGAGAAGGAACGAGAGAGATCCAAAGAGAGAGAACGAGAGAAAATTAGGCAAACAGAACAAGAACAAAGAGCTACATCTGGGCCTTCAACCAAAACTGCATCACACAAAGAGCCAGAACCTCAACACAAGTCAGCTCTAACCTCAGTTTTTCACTCCCTAAAGGACATATTCTTTGGCAAAAGCAAGAAGTCAGAGACAGCAGAAACCACAAAGAGAACTAGTGAAGATATCATAGAAAAAGAAATTCCACAACACCTTCCTCCCTCACAAACACCTCCTCAAGAGTCTTTGGTCTATAGTGAGGCCTCCGAGCTTGAGGCACCAAAGCTGGTCCAGGAATCATCTCAAATGGTGGATTTGGAAGTGAAAACAAAGCCTTTACCACAAACACAAGACTCAATCGTCCCTAATGATATCATAAACTCCAATTCAGCTGAACATATTTTTGAATGTCATGCAAACAAACTTGAGGATGTGTCTCCCACCCCTGAAAGAGAGCATGTTGAGAGCATTGGAGCAACACTTAGACTCTCTGTAGGGGAGAATGAGATGCCAAGGGACGAGAGTAGTCCAAAGGAAGTCCCGCAGATTGATCAATTCCTGCTTCTCAAGGTAAATTCATCACACTTCTCACTTTACAACCTGCCGGTTTTGTCCATCTGTAGTGCAGGGCTTCCTGCACCACAGCACATGGCAGTTATTTATAGACAGCACATTTGTGCGACAAGACTTGAGTTTAATTACACCAGTCCATAGCCAAGATGATGACACTAACTACACCCAAGAGAACACAGTAGGCAGCTTTGAGATTATTTGGTCTTTGACTTCTCATGTAAGGATTGAAGGTGTCAGCGTTGTTCTTATAGACTATTTTCTTGGCAAAACCACGTTAAAATGTTTCTATTTTGTTTTTGTTTTTTCTAATTATTTACCATTTTAATTACAATATTGTACAATATTATATTATAAGCATAACAGTTTAAGAAAAATCTGTGTGTGTGTGTGTGCCATGATGTTTTTTTTTACTTAAATTCTACAATTTTAACTTATTATTTACAAATTTTACAATTTAACTTAAATTCTACATTTAAATTTTCAATGTTGTCTTAAAATATTGGACTCCACTGCATGAAGACTACAATTAAAAATATTTTTTTTATGTTTTTGAAAGAAGTCTCTCATGCTCACCAAGGCAGCATTTATTTGATAAAAAATACAATAAAAACAGTAATACTGTGAAATATTATTACAGAATTAATAATGTTTATTATATTTATTATATATATATTTATTCCTGTCATGGCAAATCTGAATTCGCTACTCCTTCTTCAGTGTGAGATGCTTATTAAACCATGCTTATTAAAAGTATTTCTTTAAAAAGTAAAAATAAAAATCTTGCTGACCTAACTTTTCAGTTCTCATAACACAAATTTTTTCTGTGCTCTGCTTTTGTCTTATTTACGGCTCTCTTCCAGGACTTTGAATAAGGGCCACTGGCCCTTTAAAAAGACAATCAATAATGGGTAGAGTGAGCATGAGTCAGACTAGCTGGATTTTTTTATCTTATCTAGAATAGTTAGAGAATGTGTTTTCATACGTCAGCAGACCTTAAGAACAACAGAATGCCACAAGGAAACATGACAAATTCACTTTGAAGAAATTGTATTTACTCATTGGGACCAACTAGTATTCAACCTGAAAGGGAATTTAGTATCCATTGTCATATTTGTGTTGACTTTAAATGTTTCAATGATAGTGCAGGTCAGGACATGATGAAGGACAGTTGCTGGACACTAAGACAAGAAGACAAAACCTCTTCACATTTTCCAGATTCTTTGGTTCCGCGTGTCTTAAAATAAACCTGTTTCTAATCTGTGCAGAGGGAAGCCATACCATACAAAGAGAGTTCACTGACTGCTAAACTTGCATACATTATGTCAGAGAAGCCAAAGTCAGCTGAAGATTTTCCACTTGCATGTAAAAGCTTTGCCTCTCTATGTATAATGGATGACTAAGTGCCCAAGATGCCGTATTCTTCTTCAATTTTTTTTATTATTATTTTTTAGATTTTATTACAAACATGTTTACTTACTGTGCATGCAACTGTAGACAGTAGTTGAGCTTCTTTCTTGGCAAGAATGTGCACATGGCAGAGGTTCTGTTAGCCCTCACATGATTTTTAAAATGCCATGGCTGAAGATTAGAGAGAAATGAGGCTGTTAGAAAGGCGTGTGGAACCGCAGTGATTGCATCATCGCTTAAAACCAGACACGGCTAAATACTAATAATGAATTCATGTTTGTTAGCCAACATGGTGAATGTCACCTTTAATTGATTCACATGTGCTCTACAGTCTCAGACAGGACAAACATGTGATAGCGTTGCACCTGGCATGTAACACATTCAGCTGTTTTTTTCCTATGTAATGTGGAAGTGCAACCACCCTAGCGTCTCGTGGGAAGTTAATGTTAGTTGTTGTGGTGTGTCAGTTAGAGGAACCCTGCACATTCATCTGAACTCTGCTTGTTGAATCATAACAGAGGAACTTCTGTTAAAAGAAAACGCTCGTAGGAACGGTCTATAAATGTGACAAGCTACTTCTGTCACTACTGAAATGCCACTCCATTTTCATTTTTTTTTTTTTTTTTTTACATTTAGATGTTTCAATAATCATAACATTATAACACTGTAAACTGATTATGTTGTAATATGTAATATGTTTATAAAAGTGAAGTGAAAGTGCCATGTATATAGTTTAAAGTTATTTATATAGTTATAACTATATATATAGTTGTCATGAAATGAAAATTCACAATGTTTTCAAAATATTGTAAACAATTCACGTCCGCTATAGTACATACAGTTGGGCAAAAACGTATTTAGTCAGCCACCAATTGTGCAAGTTCTCCCACTTAAAAAGATGAGAGAGGCCTGTAATTTTCATCATAGGTACACTTCAACTATGAGAGACAGAATGGGGGGAAAGAATCCAGGAAATCACATTGTAGGATTTTTAATGAATTAATTGGTAAATTCCTCGGTAAAATAAGTATTTGGTCACCTACAAACAAGCAAGATTTCTGGCTCTCACAGACCTGTAACTTCTTTAAGAGGCTCCTCTGTCCTCCACTCGTTACCTGTATTAATGGCACCTGTTTGAACTCGTTATCAGTATAAAAGACACCTGTCCACAACCTCAAACAGTCACACTCCAAACTCCACTATGGCCAAGACCAAAGAGGTGTCCAAGGACACCAGAAACAAAATTGTAGACCTGCACCAGGCTGGGAAGACTGAATCTGCAATAGGCAAGCAGCTTGGTGTGAAGAAATCAACTGTGGGAGCAATTATTAGAAAATGGAAGACATACAAGACCACTGATAATCTCCCTCGATCTGGGGCTCCACGCAAGATCTCAAGGCTACCATCAGTAACACACTACGCCGCCAGGGACTCAATCCTGCAGTGCCAGACGTGTCCCCCTGCTTAAGCCAGTCTGAAGTTTGCTAGAGAGCATTTGGATGATCCAGAAGAGGATTGGGAGAATGTCATATGGTCAGATGAAACCAAAATAGAACTTTTTGGTAAAAACTCAACTCGTCGTGTTTGGAGGAGAAAGAATGATGAGTTACATCCAAAGAACACCATACCTACTGTGAAGCATGGGGGTGGAAACATCATGCTTTGGGGCTGTTTTTCTGCAAAGGGACCAGGACGACTGATCCGTGTAAAGGAAAGAATGAATGAGGCCATGTATCGTGAGATTTTGAGTGAAAATTTCCTTCCATCAGAAAGGGCATTGAAGATGAAACGTGGCAGCATGACAATGATCCCAAACACACCACCCAGGCAACGAAGGAGTGGCTTCGTAAGAAGCATTTCATGGTCCTGGAGTGGCCTAGTCAGTCTCCAGATCTCAACCCCATAGAAAATCTTAGGAGGGAGTTGAAAGTCCGTGTTGCCCAGCGACAGCCCCAAAACATCACTGCTCTAGAGGAGATCTGCATGGAGGAATGGGCCAAAATACCAGCAACAGTGTGTGAAAACCTTGTGAAGACTTACAGAAAACATTTTACCTCTGTCATTCATTGCCAACAAAGGGTATATAACAAAGTATTGAGATTAACTTTTGTTAATGACCAAATACTTATCTTCCACCATAATTTGCAAATAAATTCTTTAAAAATCCTACAATGTGATTTCCTGGATTCTTTCCCCCCATTCTGTCTCTCATAGTTGAAGTGTACCTATGATGAAAATTACAGGCCTCTCTCATCTTTTTAAGTGGGAGAACTTGCACAATTGGTGGCTGACTAAATACTTTTTTGCCCAACTGTATCACTTCCCACAATGAAACAAAGAATCGTGGCAAAATCACAATTTTTTCATAAGCTAGAATGTTACCCATATTATTAGAAAATTCAAAACATTGGCATTAGGTGTATAATGATCATTAACTTAAACTTCAGTAATATTAAGTGTTTTACTAATGTGGTTTCGTAGTGTTAGTTATATCATATGTCACTAGTCATACAGGGGTGTTGTCAAGTTGACCTGACAGCATACTATGTTGTTTTCCTTCTACATACATGGAAAGTTGCACAAGATAGGTAGTCTGAGTGTACAAATTTATATATAGTTTCAAATATAACAGCTTAAAAACAAGTAAACAAACCAAATGACAAACAAATAGTTGTTAGGTGTATGCTTATTCAATAAATATAACATTGTATTTAAAAAAACATGACATACTATACATCAATGATCAAAATTCAGAGGAAATCTAAGATTTATAAAAACTTCTGCCTCAGTTATTGATTTTATGATTTTATGAGCAAATCAATCCAAGCATAAAAGTGATTAATTACGCTTTTTTTATTGACTTTTTTATTACTATCACATAATTAATATCCTATTCTATAAACATTAAGATCCAGTGCATGCCAAGCGGACAATCTATAACTGTACAATCTGTGCAGTGAATTCAGTGTTGTGAAGCCAACATGTTATTAACAAGCAACTGTTTATGTCTTAAGGCTACAGGTGACCATACTAAACCTAGTGACACGGATGTTCCTGGCTCTGTGGGCTTGGCCAATCCTCCATTAGAGACTGAAAGGCTGGAATTTACCTATCCTGTGGATGAGGTCATGGGAGGTGCTGAGGAAATGCATATTTTAGAGGAACAGGGGGGCTCAGCTGCTCCCCTGACAGACCTCATCATGGCAGACCTGGAAAGCACGCAGTGTTGTGAGAGCCAGCCAGAGTCTCAGCTTTCACAGCTTGCCGACTTTGTCCCTACCGAAGTGCACACTGAGTCCCAGTCAGTGGAGCTGAGGGTAGAAGAGAGTAAAGAGCCAAATGAGAAAGTAATTCCTCATATGGAGGAGGAAAGTGTTATGAAAACGCTAGAGGGAGGTTCCCTGTCAGGGAAAAATACAGAGGAGATGAATGGTGCAATAGTAGGGAAATCTTACACTGCACGGGGAAATGAGTCGGTGAGTGACTTTGTCATAAAAGAGTCAGTCCTTCCTGTAGTTGTAATGAATGAAACAGAATATGAAATGAATGATCAAAATTCATTGTTGCCAGCTTTGGGGCTAAGTCAAGAAGGGGATTCTGTCGCTCTTGTGTCTGAGAGTGCAATGGAAATTGTTTTTAAACCAGAAGAAAAATCGATACCAGCCCTAAATGTTAGTTTAACAGAGAATAAAGAAGCTGCAGCTGACTCTGCTACAGTGAATGATTTTAATATGGAGGATAATAAAAGCATTCCAAGTCAGGGTAGGAGTGCTGAAGAAAAGGGAAAAGATAGTGGTGAAGAAAAGACTGAGGAAAGCACTGAGGGAAAAGACAATGTTAATGCTGAAAAACTAAAGGATTATTCCAGTCAACCAAAGAAAGATGATGTTAAGAGAAGCAATAAACAAAACAATGCTGTTCCAGAGACAGAAGCATCTGTTTTAATTCCAGAGATGGAGATCCCCAAAAGTCCAAGACGAGGTGAAACTGAGGTTATAGAAACTCAACCAAGGCCAAACAAAGCAGATAAACCAAAACTCCTTACAAAAGCACAAGCAGAGAGACGTTTGACCGAGAAGGACCAACCAGCAGTCCAACCAATCATAATACTCCCTGATACAAGAGAAACTGTCATCAAGAATGTGGCAAAAAAGAGATCTACGCCACTCATCCCTGAAATCAAGGTCACATTGCCAGAAAGAGTCAAACGTGAAGAACCTGTTATTGCACCTAGAAGTGAAATTCTGAAATTAGAGCCTGAGAGAGTTATGCAACCTTTAACACAAGAGGTGGCACAGATATTTCGAGAAAAGGAAAGACAAATGGATGATGTCACTAGAGCATCAGGTGAATCAACCTCCAACAGCGCCTTGGTTATTCCAGGTCTTTTGGGTGTGGCAAGGAACACTCAATCATCACCTTCTGTGGAGAGAACACAGGAAATTAAACCACAAAATCTAGAAGCGAGAGTCAGAAGTGGAAATGAACAAGGAAGTATCAACACTGGGCGGGGCAGGGAAGATGACAGTAATATCCCTATAATCAACATAGCATGTGCTGATGACAACACAACCACTCTTGAACAAGAGCAAACTCACGGCCACCCCTCACTTCCTGGCATAGTAATCTCACAAGGTATCCCTCAAAATATTCCTCCCATTTCTGTCACAAATGCAGAAAGGCACACCGATAACAAAAATTATTACTCTGAAACTTTAGTTTCTATGCTGAAAAGTGAAAGCAATCAACATGGTCCAGTTGCTACTTCTGAGAAACCAAGAGAGCAGCTCATGTCCCAGCTCCTGAGTCCTGATATGTCTACAAAAACTCTGCCTAGTATTACTAACCAAGACCCAGATAAGGTTCCCCAGCCGAAAGACACAAAAGTAGAATCTGAATCTGACAGACTTCAAAAAGACAAACCTTCCATAGAGAAACTTAGCCTAACAACCCCTGTGGGACCTACACTCCCTCCACTAAGTCCTGCCAGTTTGCGACGGCTAATGGCAAAGAATAACCCAAACTTAGAGAATCAGGGGTCCATCTCAGCTGCATCAGTGGATGGAAGTGAGAAGAAAGGGGACGAGAGTGGAGGAAGTACACCCACATCCACTTTGTCCTGTGAGAGTAGCCCAAAGATGAAGCGACGAGACAGTCTAACCCTAATACCCTCAGCCACCCCCGAGGAGCTGGCTTCTGGTGCTCGCCGCAAAATCTACCTCGCCAAAACCAAGTCTGAGGATGAGGGATCTGACACTCAGGGTAAGAGGGATAGTCCGTATATGTCGCCCAGTCAGGCTCGCAGGGCGGCTTTCCTGCAACTTCAAAGTGGGCAGCAAACACCACCCACAGAAAGACGTTCGCCATTGATGGCCCGACGCAAGGCCACGCTGGAGGTACCGAAAGCTAAGGAGGAGATGACAGAGGTGACAGACATCACAAAGACAGAAAGCAAACCAGTAGAAAAGGAGAAGCTGGACCCCTTCAAAGGTAACACATGTGTATTTTTATACTGGTTGATTGTTGTTGATTGCAGTTTGTCCAGCAGGATCATTTCATATCTATTAAAAAGAGTGTCAAACCTGCACAAGAAATAACTAACACTTCTGTTAACTGGCCAATATTTATTGACCAATACTGATAATATCAAAACATCGAATATGTCTGAGGTGACAGGTTCATATCCCGGACAAGCCCCCAATTTTTGACACTATTGAAGTTTGACACCAACATAAGAAGCCAATAAAATATTTGTATATATCTGTATGCATGACATTGGTTTGTATTTAGGCCTTGGTTATTCTCCTACTTTCTAAGCAAGTGTTCTAATTTTGCACTGTTCAGACATTATCATATTGACACCAAGACGTAGGGGGACATCTGATATGGGTGAAGAGTAAACACTACATATAAACACTACACTTTACCTTGTTGCCTCTGTCAATTACGCCTGATCCTCTTTCCATTCAGCTCCTCAGGTTATCCGCAAGATTAGGGGAGAGCCCTTCTCAGATGCCTCAGGCCACTTGAAACTGTGGTGCCAGTTTTTTAACATTCTTAGTGACTCCATCATCAAGTGGTACAGAGACGAAGAGGAAATTGTAGAGATGGAAAGACGGTAAATTCCCCTGCAATCTTTCAACACAGACAAAAAACCTAAACCAAGCTTAAAACAACAGGGTAAAAAAGACAGTGAGATTTCCGGGTAAAAGTAACTGTTGATAGAAAAATGCTAATGCAGTATATGGAAAAAACATAAAAAGTAAAGTAAAGTAAGTCGTGACGTATTGTCAAGTATGGTGACCCATACTCGAAATTGGTGCTCTGCGTTTAACCCATCCAAGTGCACACACACACAGCAGTGAGTAGTGAACAAATGCACACACACACACACACACACACACACACACACTCCATGCCGGCCGGGGACTCGAACCCGCAACCTTTCGATTACGAGTCCAATTCTCTAACCATTAGGCCACGACTTCCCCACGGCCACGACTTCCCCACACAACTTCCCCACTTCCCCACAAAAAGACCAACACAACTTGAAAAAGTTTATTGATATGGTACCTTACAGTTATTTTTCTACATATTTCAACAAATGCCCGAAATGTTGATATATAACAAATATTTCGCTATGACAGTGTGCATATTTGACTGCATATTATACCATAAAAGGTGTTTAATGCTGTAAACCTGAAAAGTTATTAGCAATATTATTAACTGCTTTGTGGACTTGTCATTCAACTTATTTGTATTTGAGCATGAACACCACAGCTGTTACTGGTGAGGCTCTAGTCAGTGAGTATGTAACCCAACACTGCTCAATTGCACCATCAGGGGATATTAAAATCTAAATTTGTTTCACACAGTGCTGTATCAGCACAATGACACTGTACTTGCATGCAGAGACCCTGAAATGCGTCATCTGTGCTTGTGTTTGTAACACACTGCCCTCAAGTGGCTGTAAATTTGTGCCACTTTCCATTAATAAAGCATAAAATAGGGTTGGAAAAAAGTGTACAGTATGTATATATGTATGCACATATGTGTATAAGTATATTTGACTAATAACTTCAACTTTGTATGCTTGGTCCATTTACTATGCTTTTACTCTGTAATTTACTCTAATGCTTTAAAGTGTATTAGGATATCAGTGTATTTTGAATAATTGTGACGTGCCTTTGATTACATTTAATTTACATCTCTTCCTCTCTCTCTCAGTGCTGGGGATGAGAGTCCAGTGACCCTGGCCATAGTCCAGGCTTCCAGCAGAGACTGTGGAGTATATGGCTGCTCAATCAAGAATGAATATGGAACTGACGTCACAGATTACTTACTCAGCGCAGACAGTAATAAATAACTCATTGGTCCATTAATAAACAGAAATCTGCTAATGTATTATTTATTATATTCGCTTTGTTATTGTTTCTTTTTTGGGCAGTCCTGGCAGAATTTTTCTTAAAGGAGGATTTAGAAGGTAAGACTTCTGGAGGAAATCAAACGTGCCAATTGCAAATTATACTTCAAGATTTTTGATGTTTACCTACGTTGAATTTTCTATGCTTTATTCCCATCATCTCAGTTGGAGAAGAGATTGAGATGACACCAATGATGTTCACCAAAGGCCTAGCAGACTCGGGTTACTGGGGTGATAAATTCTTTGGTCGCATCATGACAGCAGAGGTTCAGATTGGAGAGGGATGCATACACAAGGCCTGCAGGGCAAAGGTCATCTATGGTTTGGACCCTGTCTTTGAGTCAGGCAGCACATGCATCACTAAAATACGAAATCCCATCGCATATGGGGCCAAGGAGGACAGCAACCTGGCCGAGAGAAATCTAGAGATCACCAAACAGGTTAGAGTCTTAGTGGATCACAGTTTACATTATATTCAATTTATACTGACACAGAAAAAACTAAGGAAACACTGGGGAAAATGGTTATTTATACTGCCAAGCTCCAAAAAAGGACCACAAGAAGTATTATAAAATTGGTCAGTACAAAGGTGGTCAAGTTCTAAACCGTATTTCTATTTTTTAAACTTGTACGTTACATGATTGATCATGATGTGGCAAGAACCGATGAGATTTGACTTTAATTGTGAATAATAATTGAATTATTCAATCATTACCACACAAGTCATACATACATTTTCTTGATGCGCTTGTTTTTTAAGGTCTTTTTGGATCATGTAGTATAATTGTATGGAAAAAGAGAAACTCAGGTATTTTTACCACAGTGATTTTCAGTTTATATTTCAAGTAAAAGTTTATTTTTCTTCTTGTCCTCAGGACTGTAAAATCCAAAACACCGTTCGGGAGTACTGCAAAATATTTGCAGCTGAGGCCAGAGTGATCGAGAACTTTGGATTCTCATTAGAGTAGGTCTATGAAGTAATATTGACTAAAAGGCATTTCTATCTAATGCATTTGGCTACAAATAAGAGATAATATCAAAATGATCTAATTTCAGTCTTCTTTGCTTCTCTGAATAAATTCAGAGTCATCCCCCTTCATCTGATGTATCGACCTGCCAATACAATTCCATATGCAACAGTAGAGACTGATCTGAATGGTGTGTATGTGAAATACTGTCTGATGGACAGCACAGGAAGACTGATAGCCAGAGCCACCTCTGAGGTGGAACTGAAGTGTTGCACTTTCCAGCACTGGATCCATCAATGGACCAATGGAAACATCCTGGTTACCCGGTTAGAAGGTAAAGAGATATTTACTTCACATGTACTTTTGAGTAAGTTCCTAAGTATTATATTTTAAAGTATTCCAAAATATATATAAATATAATAGTATAAAATAAACTCTTATGTGTTTCAGGTGTCGATACAAAGATTACAAGAATTGAAATTGTTACTAAATCTAAAGGGTTGGTATATTTTACTATGAGATTATAATGTTTACTCGTTTTTCTGATATTTCCACTTCTTCTTCAGTTTTTTTTTCTTGGACAGACTAATAATTTCATGTCTCCTGCAGGTATCAAGGCCTCACAGATAAAGGATCTCCAAAGATAATCGATCAGTTCATTACTCAACATCAGTGTAATTACTACTGTGGACTTTTGGGCCTAAGACCCTTAAAGCCAATAGAGTCTCTACAACAACCTAAAATAAAGACCTCCAGGAGCCCTCTACTGGCCCGGAGGGGCGTAACAGGCTCATCCAGCCCTCAGCTTCAGAAGAAAGGAACTAGCCCACAGTCCACCAGGAAAGGCACGTCTAGCCCCAAAGTGGTTAAAAAGACAGGTGAAGCTGGAGAGAGCAATTCCACCACTAAACACAAAGCTGTGGAGATCCCAAAAACTGTCAGGATGAGGTAGAAAGAAGGATTAGAGCTCTTGGAAACAACATCAAAGAAATGTCTATAGCTACTGTTGTACAGGAAAAATGGCTTCCTGTAAATGGATGCTGTCTATTGTCTTTGCACATAGTGTTTAAAATGCAACAAATATGAATGGCAATATAGATACAAGGATGGTAACAGGGTGAATGACCAGAGGTGTTTGGCCAATTGTAATATTACTGTGAACTGCTTTGCAGCTATAAGTCACCACCAATACCTCCTGAGAGAACCTTAATTTTATTTTTAAGAGCTGAATTAAGGATATCCCCTTTTTAAGACTGAAGAAAATACTAAACCCGGCTGCCTGTAGATGGATGAACAATGTTTTCAGATAGACTCAGAGAAACTTTATGATTTATTCAAATTTTCCTATGCCAAGTTTATATGACTGAGGAACCGTGAAAGAGGGACTGTTCAAGAATTCCTCAAACATCTGTGATGTATGTGTCTCAGCTGTGTAGAAATGCAGCTTTTGTTTCCCTGTAGCTGTCGCTGAGGTGCTATTTATAGTGGATTGTTCTGCTTTTAAGGAAATGGCTGTTAATCTGCAACACCAGTGCACCAATATTGGTTGTATATGGGCAAAGGATTAGTGTCATAATCAATGCAGATGTGTTTTTATCTTAAATGTGTCTCCTAGAAGAGGGAAAATCATGTGCTTTGTCACAGTAAAGCCATTTAGTACTGACCTTTCAGACTGTTCATGCGTCATCTATCTCTGGAACCCTCCAACTTCACACAAATGGACTGTATATATTTTATACTAACATTCAAAAGTGTGGGGTCAGATATTAATAGTTTTATTTAGTAAGGATACATTAAATCGACCAAGAGTGACAGTAAAGGTATTTATAATGTTATAAAAGATAATGCTGTACTTTTGAACTTTCTGTTTATCAAAAAAGTCTGATAAAAATGACCACGCAATGATTATGAAATGATTACGCAAAAATATTAAGAAGCACAAGATGAAACTTCAGCTTTACCATCCTAGGAATACATTTTAAAATACATTAAAACAGTTATTTTAACTATTTCTTTCACAATATTACTGTTTTTACTGTATTTTTGAATAAATAAAGCCTTTGTGAGCATAAGATACTACTTTCAAAAACATTCAAAAATCTGACTTACCCCAAACCTTTGAATGCTCAATATTTACAGGTTATGATATTTTGAAATGTATGATCGTTGAAAATAACCTAAATAAATAGATAAATAAATGTAGCTATCTAAACATTTACCTCATTCACAAGATTTAGTAATCGTTATTTAGCAAAAAAGGCTCATGCTAATGTCCATGGAGTATTGGTATAGTGGTCAGACGTGATATGATAGGGCGTACTGTGGTCTGTTGTAGGGTTTACATGTTAAAAACTATGGATTGTAGTGTATTAGAGAGAGAAGATTGGTGATATACAGTATGTTTGTAGGGATAAGCATTTTATGTGTTTTGGTTGTGTTATTTGTTTTTGTAAAATAAATGTGTAAATAGCAGCAGATGTCTAAATAGCAACTTCTTTGATTTATTTTAGCACCCAAAGGCAGAGTCCATTGCGTCTTATCTTAAAAACTGTTTGCCCTTAGGCCCTCACTGGTTATGCTTTACTCCTGTAATGCAAATTTTCACAGCATAACTGTCAGAATAAAATACTGAATAGGACAATGTCTTGAGATCAATCATGTCACTAGATGTGTAAACTACAAAAATGCTTATAACATTTACATAAGACAGAACAACACAAATTGAATTAAATTTACAGCATTTACAGAACATAAAAATATTTGCACATGCATAGTGCCAACACATTTTTTTTTTCAACAATAAAGAAATTATGTATGAATAGCTAAATGGCCAAATAAAATCGAACATACTTTGCACATACATTAACTTAAAATATATTTCAAAATGTGTGAATTTAATAAACAATGTCATTATATTTAGTTCAGAGGTGTTTTCTGCGTTGTTGTGTTATCTGTTGGCCAAACTACAGGCAAACAGGTTCCTGATAGAGACCACAACAGTTTGCAAAATAAATTGTTGCATTTTTCACTCCACTCCAGGACCCCTCGAAAGAAATTGTTCCATTGTTGACAGTGCTGCAGACAAACAAACATATTTATATTGATGTCTGTCTAAATAAATGTTTCCCATATTAAAGGAAAAGTTCACTCAAAACTGAAAATTTGCTGAAAATGTACTCATCCTTAGGCCAGTGAATGGGTGCCGTCAAAATGAGAGTACATAGCTCATAAAAACATCACAATAATCTGCAAGTAATCCACAAGACTCCGGTCCAAAATCCAACAACATATTAGTTTAGAACCGTTTTCTCGTGTAAACAGTGCTTGATGATATTTCTCTTCTGAATAAAACAATACAACTTTTTCACTGAGGAAAGCAATATTATGATAGAGGACTCGTATTTTAGTATGAAGCAACAGTTTAAAGTTAAAACGCCTTGATGTGATTTGTTATCACAGCTTTTCACTTCTGATGTTAATAGATGGACTGGAGCCATGTTGATTACTTGTGGATTATTGTGATGTTTTTATTAGCTGTTTGGATTCTCATTCTGACGGCACCCATTCACTGCAAAGGGTCCATTGATGAGCAAGTGTTATGATGCTAAAATTCCTCAAAATCTGTTCTGATGAAGAAGCAAACTCATCTACATCTTGGATGGCCTAAGGATGAGTATATTTTCAGCAAATTTTCATTTTTGGGTAAACTATTCCTTTAAACATTTCAATCCAGAGTGCTTTCAGATCACTACAATTAATGCAACGATATTCTCTTTCCTTACCTTTTGAAAAGATCATAACAGCAAGTGTCAATGTTAGCTGTAGAGGTATTGAAGTCTGCATTTTGAAGCAGATCCACACAGTCCAACGGAGGGATGAAAAGTATACCTACAGGCAGAACAATGCAAAACTCAATATCAGATTGTACTCAATCAAAACCACCAGATGGGGGCTGTGGCATAGTAGTTAATCTGTGCTGGTTACTGATATTAGGTTAAAGGTTTGAACCTGGCAAACGGAAATTCATAAACCGTCAATGTTCTGTTTTTGAGCAAGGCCTCATAGAGACAATCTATTTAATGTGCAATGTAAGCTGCTTTGACTAAAAATGTCTGCTAAAATAACCTAATGTGTGTGGTGATGAAGCTGTGATGTTGGTAAAACGTTAAAACAGATTTTAATAATTACAGATTGCTTACCAGCAATACAGGCATTGATCAGGGAAACACATGTGCCTGTGAACAAGGCTCTGAGCACTAAAGTAGATATGACACTCTTCTTTGGTGGACAAATAGAGGCTGTGGAATAATAATAAAATAAAAAAATCAGTAAATGATATGTTATAAAAAATTTGAGATACTGAACAATGGTGATAAGAAGTCATAAGGCACATTATGACCACTAAAATCATTTAAGCACACTTCAAACAAGTGTTTTGAATTGATACTCACACAGGCCTCCAATCACAATACCAAGAGAGCTGAAATTAGCAAAGCCACACAGTGCATAGGTGCAGATGATTTCTGATCGAACCTGCAAGTAGTTTGGACAACATACATTTCAGATTATGCATTTGACTATTTATTATTATGTTTATTAACTGCGTATTTATACACAATTTGATGAGATATTACATAAATACTTACTGAGATCCATTTTTTATCTACACCATCTTCTAAAATGCCATTAAGTCTGTTGTTTTTAAGCTCTGACAGCTTCTCATAGGCTACAAACTCATTGAGGAAGAGTTTAGTGCCAATAAGTTCAGCCACTGTAAAAGACTCATCGTATGGAATTCCCATCATGAAGGCCACCGGCATAAACACGTAGGAGCAGATCAACTGAGGAGTTGAAGGTAACAACACTTTTAAAACACTTTTGTATAGAAAGATTTATAGGATGATGATTATGACTCTTTCCTTTTGATGGAACATGTAAGTACATTACCATTCAAAGGTTTGAGGCAGTAGGTTTTTTTGTTTTTTTTGAAGATATTTATTTTTATCGAGCAAGGATGCATTCATTCAAACAAAGGTGACAGTGAAGACATTTATGATGTTACAAAATATGTATATTTCAAATAAATGCTGTTCTTTTTAGCTTTCTATTTATCAAAGAATCCTGAAGTAATGTATTACGAATTCCACAAAAATATCAATGTTTTGTGAAGACTGAAGTAATGCCTGCTGAAAATTCAGATTTGCCATCACATGAATAAATGACTTTTTAAAATAAATTAAAATAGAAAGCATTTATTTTAAATTATAACAATATTTCAGAAAATTACTGATTTTACTCTATTTTTGATCAAATAAATGCAGCCCCACTAAGCACAAGAGACAAAAACAATAAAAAGTCTTACTGACCCCAACCTTTTCTGAACTGTAATACACACACACAAACACACACACACATGTATATATTTACATTTATATAAATGATCTTGAACATCAAAAAAGCCACACAGGATTGGGCAATACACACCTCAAAAGTGACATCTGGGTATCCCACCATGCCTCCGAACCATCCCAGAGTAGCATTTATGAAGCCCAAAATAGCAAGGAAAGCAATCAAGTTAGCAGCGATGTTCGCCACAAGTCCTATTGATGCAGATGCACCACTGCTGACAGCTTCCAAGACATTCTGTTCACCACTGAACACACACACATAGAAAAAAAAATAAAAAAATTTAACATGCAACATACAATATTTAGAAACCTAAAGTTCATATTCAATAGGAGAACCCACCCGCCATCAACTTTAATCTGACTTGTAGATGTGAACTTGCTCTTTTCAGTTTCAGGGTAGGACAATTTGGAGATGGCTAAAGCACATGGAGCAGCCATCACTGATGCGGAAATCAGAGACGAGGCATCAATCTGTGTAGAGGAGATTTATTATCCCTTAGAGAAATGAACAAACTGCAAACTAAAGAACTAAACATTCCAGCTTTTCATAGAAGAATTTCATAATAAAAAGAAGTACATGTTGTCGTACCCCAAATGAGATGAATGCACCCATAACACTTCCTGCAATGGTGGCAAATCCTCCAGTCATGACAGCATGAATCTCAGATTTGGTCATGTCCTTCAAATAAGGACGAATCAAGAGCGGCGCCTCGGTCTTGAAAAAATCAGAACATTACAAAATTATGACAGAAATGAGCTACAATGAATAATGCTATAATCATAAATGCTTTGTCCCAAAATTGTGTTAAAGTAGCTTGTCCTTCAAGAAACTGATGCACATATAAATTTGTCATGAAATGCTTTAAGACATTTGATTTTTTAATAATTCTGTGCATTATAGGAATGATGACTACCTGACCAACAAATATGTTCCCTGCCACACTGAGAGTCTCTGTAGAGGAGGTTCCCATCGTTACTTGCATTACCCAGGAAATCTTGGCATAGAAAAATACATTATTAATACATCCATTTGAAGAACATATCGTGAAAGTCTCATGGGTTAAATAAATACAAGACTGAACATTTCACTTTTACCTTTGTGATGATCCATTGCATCACACCCAGGTAGTACAGCACTGACATTACACTGCTGAAGAACACCACTATAGGCAGAGCCTGTGAGCATTCAGCAACATTCACTAGTAAAAATAAACCCATCCATGCTTTTCATGTCAAGTATGTGCCATTACTAACCTGGAAAGCAAATATGTTCTCAATGAGGTCTCCAAACACAAAGGATGAACCATATTTTGTGTAGTCCAGAAATATCTAAAAAAGAAAGAAAGACATGATTTAGAACATGGTAGCCATATCAAATTCTGTTTTTCTTTCTCTCCTGCATTTTAAATAATCAATCATTATTGTTTTGTCGTAATAAGTTAAAAATAGATTATAACACATTAACTTCATTTAGAGAGATATCTTTCAAGTATGATGGACATTGTATTATTTTACACAATCCAGAGGTGTTCAAATCTCTGTGAAAATGCTCCTGTTTTGCATTTTTCTAATTTAATAAAAATCTTAATAATGATGTTTTATATTATACCTGAACTTGCTTTCCAAGCCATTCGAAAGCTACAAGACCAGGCTCTGTCCTAATGATAAACAGGCCAATGGCAAACTGTAAACCGAGTCCCCAGAAGACTGTCCTCCAGATCACCTAATCAGAATTCAATGCAAACAACATTTTCTTTAACAACCACACTACTTTAAACAATGTTCCTTTAGCATCTACATCTCATTCTTGGGAAATGATACAGGTAGGTGTAACCTCAACAATCTGATAAGGTTTGTAGGAAATCCAAAGTCTAAAAAATATATATTTTGAGATAAGCACATTCAATAAAACGTGTGCAGGAATGTGTGTTTTATTACTCACTGCAGTTCTGTGTGCAGAGAAGAGAAATATGGCAATAACGAATAGACAGACACCGCCAAAAGAGATGAGCTGCTCTGGGCGCTTTCGTGTGTCGATTGCCAGCCATGCCACCAGCAGTCCCACCACAATTACTATGAACACCCTGCAACATACATACAGAGATGCATTGTCAGGGTTGTGGACTTATTTCTGGTCACAAGAGGCCCCCTCTGCCTTTTTGTTGGGTTTTAGTCTCTGTCATTATTATGTCTAATAGTTGTCACCTGTACCTTGTTTCTGGTTGTGTATTTAAAGCCCTATTCACACAGGATTAGTATTATCTGGGGACCATGTGTGATTTTGAAATTACCCCCCCACATCTGAATTTCGTGTGGTGCATTCGCACGGGATAAGCGAAGCCTGTGACTTTACTCGAAATTACTGACTTATCTCCCGGATACCAAGATGTCAAGGTTTGAGAGTCCCATTCTATGGTCCAATTAGATGGATTTAAAAAAAAAAAAAAACTAATATAGTTTTGTGCCCCGTGTCATTTACATTTCACCAGGTTAAAATACTATCTCAAGCTTTATGCTTTATTTATTTGTAACACATTAAACCTTTTCAGCTTTCTCTTTCTGCAAATTGTATGGTGTAGCGATATGACAGCACCCAAAATACTATCAAACACTCCAACGCAGCTCCATTCTTTGTGAAAGATGGATAAAAAGGTGCACAGGAAACAAAAACCTTGAAAATTGATATAAGACAAATCACAGAGATGCCGATTGAGCTCTGCTTAATGGATTTATCCTTAAACAACTTTTTGAATCTGGTATAGTTTCTGTTTTTAATTTTTTAATGCTCTTTGAAACTGTTTGGAGTCACTTACAGATTTTCTTTGTGAACTTTTTAAATGCCTTTTGGATTTACTTTGTGAACCTATGGAAATTACTTTTTGGAAGTATTGACATTTCTTTTGATTTTGAATGGACTCCTGAGAACTTTTTGTATGTCTTCTGGATTAACTTTGTGGACTCTTGGGATTTACTTTTTGAAGCTGCTGTCAAACCTTTTTGCACTACTGGCACTACTACATTTGAACTGACTTTCTGGATTTATCTTGTGGAGTTTTTGGACTTGCATTTTCATCAAATTAAAGATATAAAAACATTCCTTCAGAACTGTGATCTGGTTATCTGCATTTGGGTTCACCTCTTTTGATTGTTTTCATGATTTTCACATTAGTCCTGTCCACACATTTCCAGACATAGACCCAGCAGATTGGACCCATGCCCACTGCCCAGGACCTTCGTGGGGCAGTTGCTCATCAGGAGGCCACCTTAGCCCAATATGAGACCTTTGGGCCATGGACAAATCATTCACCAAACACTTCCACTACATTTCACCATTCTTCAACAACAAGAGGAGATATCTTTCCATCTCATCCAGTCTCCTGCATTCCCAGTAATCTTGGGCTTCCCATGGCTTCTCCTCGACCACTCTCGAGTGCCCCCCTTGTATCATCCTTATCAGGAGGCCTTCATCAAGCGCAAGGCCACCACAATACCACCTCATTGGCCATATGATTGTGCCATCGATCTGCATCCAGGCACTATTCCCCCAAGAGGCAGTATTTTTTCATTGTCTCCTCTAGAGTGGGCAGCTATGGATAGTTATATTGAGAAAACCCTCGCTACAGGGTTCATCCGGCCCTCAACATCCCCTGTTGGGGCAGGGTTTTTCTTTGTGGTCCAAAATGACAGTGGCCTTCGCCCATGCATTTACTACAGAGGCCTAAACAAAATCATTGTTCAAAACCGCTACCCTCCGCCCCTCATGTCCTCTGCCTTTGAGTTGCTTCAAGGAGCCTCAGTTTTTACCAAGCTTGACATGCGCAACGCATATCATCTGGTGCACATAAGGCAAAGGGATGAGTGGAAAGCGGCATTCAACACCCCTGAGTATCAAGTTATGCCCTTTGGACTCACTAATTCTCCAGCTGTTTTTCAGGCCCTAATCAATTATGTCCTTCGTGCCATGTTAAACCAGTTTGTGTTTTTCTGTCTAGATGGCATTCTGATTTTCTTAGGATCCTTGCAAGAACACACAAAGCATGTTCAAAAAGTTATCTGTCCCCTCCTGGATAACCACTTGTACATTAAGCCAGAGAAATGTGAATTCCATGTATCTGAGGTGCAGTTCCTGGGATTCATTATTACCCCAGGTAACATCTAGATGGATCCAAGAAAAATCCAGGCTGTCACCAATTGGTCTACCCCCACAAATGTGAAGGAGGTTCAACGTTTTTTGGGATTTGCAAATTTTTATCACAAGTTTGTATGGAGCTTCAGTGCAGTAGCAGCTCCTCTCTCAGCCTCACCAAAGGGTAAACCTCTAAATTCCTGTGGAGCTCTGACCCCAAGGAGGCCTTCAAGGAACTAAAGCGCCATTTCACCACTGTTCCTATTCTGACTCTCCCTGATCCTAAGCCGTTTGTAGTTAAAGTTGATGCCTCGGATGTGGGAGAGGGAGCCATTCTCTCACAGCGAGGGGTGGACAACAAGCATCACCTTTGCGCCTTTCTGTCACATCGATTAACACCTGCTGAAATAAATTATGATGTGGGGGATTGAGAACTATTGGTGGTCAAAGTTTGGAAGCACTGCTTGAAGGGTCACAACACCAGTTCTTAGTCCTCACAGATCACAAGAATTTGGAATACATCCAACAGGCTAAGCAACTCAATCCTCGCCAGGCTCGATGGTCACTGTTTTTCAACCATTTATTTCACTCTGTCCTATCATCCAGGATCCAAGAATTTGAAACCAGACTCCCTGTCTCGCGTTTTCTCACCCACTGGTCAAAAGGAGCCAGTAGATCTCATCATTCCTAGCACTAAAGTGGTGGCTCCACACAAGTTTTTAATACTTGGGGAAGATCCTCCAACACGTTCTCTTTGCTGAATACCTTTATCCATTAAGCATGTTTTATTAGATTATGCTGGTTTTAATCTTTGAGAACTTTTTTTTTTTTATTCAGTTAACTCTTTTGAAGGGATTTTTAACAGAGTTAAGCCAAATATAGTTTTGGAGTTTTTAGCAAAAATAAATTTTAAAACATTATATAATACAGCCATAATATTTCTCGCCATGAAAATAGCCACAGAAGCTGGATTGGTGTTAAACACAAACAAACAAACAAGGTGCTGGCTCCAGTTAGATGGGAAATTGAAGCCACAGTGAGGAGGGCCCAAGTTCAAGAACCTGAACCTGACCCTGGAGGGGGGCCAGCTAATTGTCTATTTGTCCCAAGCACTTTCTGAGAGACTAAACCAGGACCTAGAAACCACTCTGAGGTTCATGACAGCTAACAGCCCAATATCCTTTGCATCTTTTGTCATTTGGGCAGAGTATGCTCATAACACTCTGCATTCCTCAGCAATCAGCATGTCTCCCTTTTTTGTGAACAATTATTTTTTATTTTATTTAAAGGCAAACTCAAACACACGAAAAATAAAATGTAAAACATACAGTGATACAAAAACTACACATAAAAAAGAAGAAACCAAACGACTAAAAAAAAATTATAATAATAACAATAATATAATCTGCACCGAGTGCATCCCGTGGACATGAACTGCAATTTGTGAAAGGCGATGAATGCACACAAATGGATCATCCGATGATCTGGGCTCTTCGAGGATGATGAGATTCTCCCAAATCCGATCAGAAAACAAAGTCACCACTGATATCCTTATACCAGATTAGTTATGGACAATGGTCTGCATGATTGTTCGAGGAGAAAAGAGCAAACAACTGAAGCAGAAACAACAGAATTATCAGTGGGGATAATTACTTTCCACAAGGGGTGTACAGGCTATTCTGTCAGCCTTATCACTATTTCTGTCTAAAATGGAAATATTGAAATTTCTTCAAACAATTATTAAAAGCACCTTTAGTTTTATTGTCAGTCGCAGCAAAAGAGACTGCCTCATAATATTTATTATTGCATCTATGAACATCATCCTTCCACAAATGAGCTTTCTGGATCAAAGCAATGTCAATCTTCATCGCAGTAGTTCTAAAAAACTTGTACGTTTACGCGGGCCGTTTAAACCATTGACATTACAACTTATTATATTCATTTCAGTCATTACTATCAAACAAATAAGTGAACTGAACAAATGAGAGAAAGTTATACCACTGCAAATTAATTAACTGCCTTTAAAAACCCATTAACATAAAGAAAACCCACCCCATAAAACTTTTACAGACTGGGGTGAAAACCCCAGGCTGCCGCCCTCCCCTGTCTTAATCAATGACAGTAACATGACAGCCAGTACCATTCTTTAGAACACCGCCGTTAGCCCTATCATAAGAGAACAGAATAACTTCGGATTTACACGAGTAATAAAGTGGGGTAAAAAAAACTTTATACTTTACTGTATACTTTCCATAACGAGGAAACAAACATAAATAATTGCATCATGTACACTGAAAACTGTACATTAGTGATACCAAGTTTCCTAGCTTACATGAAGAACTACCAGTAGCCGATTGTCACATGAAGTTCTAGATCAGTAAATCAGAATTCGAGTCACTCTGTATTATCAAACCTTTATGCCACATCCATCCCGGGAGAATGAGGAGCAGGAATGGAGCTCAGGAATTGACGTGCTTCATCCAGTGAGTGCATTAGTTTGGTCTCACCGTGTTTCATGACGATCTTCAAAGTAGCTGGATACAGAAGAAAGGTCTGCAGACCTGCCTCTTTCAATTCCTTCCGTATTGTATTGAAGGAAGTCCGCTTCTTTGCCGTCGCAGGAGAGAAGTTGGGGAAAAAGCTCAACATCGCACTGTCACACACTTTTACAGGACCACGGCGTCTTGCTTCATTAAGAATCAAATTCCTGTCGTTGTAACGTAACAGTTTGAATAGAATCACTCGCGGTTTGGAGTGATCAATTGAAGCTCTGGAGTAAACTCAATGCGCACGTTCGATCTCGATATTTTTGCCCGCAAGTGATGGGATCCAGATCGGCAGTGACCATTTCAGAAAGACAATCGGGTCATCCTTCTCGGCCCCTTCAGGTAGTCCCAGTAGGCGGAGATTACTGCGTCTGCTGCGGTCTTGTAAATCAGTCACCTGCTGCTCGAGGGCATCCAGATGGCCAGTGTGTTCGCCGATCACTTTTTTCTGCTCTCTCTGATCCCCTATTAAAAAGTCAACTTTAGAGCATATATTCTGGATTGTAGTCATGTGAGAGGCGAATTCGGTGTGCATTGCTGCTAATTCAGCCTTCAAAATGTCCTCAAATCGCTTTATAGTGACCGCCATATTCTTCCATGTCTCGGCCCGCCGCGGCCGCTGGTTTGTCTTCTTCTTACTTGGCGAGGATGATGGTGAAAGATAAACGAGTTTCTGACTGTGTGACATCTCCAGACCAATGACAAACGAAAAAAACTACCCCAAATGTAAGAAAAGAAGACAAACAACAGTAAAAGACGGTTATATACACGGAGCTCAGCTAATGTTTGGCTCATGAAAGCGTCACGTGATCAGCATGTCTCCCTTTGAGTGCCAGTTTGGGTCCCATTGTTACCTGACCAAGAGGCAGAGGTTGGGGTTCCATCAGCTCTATGCTTTGTTCGATGCTGATTCCTAAAATGGAGGAAGGCTAGGCTCAAGCTTCTGCAGGCCTCTTAGCAGTATCAACGCCAGGCCAATCATCATCGTTTAACTGTTCCTGCCTTATTTCCTGGCCAATGGGTGTGGCTCTCTACTAAGAATCTGCCTGCATGTGGAGTCCTACAAGCAGTCCTTTCCATATTTCAAGGAAAGTAAATCCAGTTACCAACAGATTATTCTTGTCTACATCACTAAAAATTAATCAAACCTTCCATGTGTCTTTACTAAAACCTGCTGTATCTTCTCCTTTCCAGTCAGACCTCTCCTTCCTTCTCAGATCATTGGGGGCCAGCCTGCTTACACGGTCCACTGGATACTGAACTCTCGTCATGTATGGAGATCCTTGACCCTGCATTGGGGGTCCTGTCAGGGTTGTGGGCTTATTTCTGGCCACTAGAGGCCCCCTCTGCCTTTTTGTTGGGTTTCAGTCTCTGTCATTATGTCTAATAGTTGTCACCTGTGCCTTGTTTCTGGTTGTGTATTTAAGCCACCCTTCTCCTGAGTACTTTGCTCCATTTTTGCAGTGCCATGACCAAGTCTAGGTCAGTCTCGTGTCCTGCTTAATGGATTTATCCTTAAACAACTTTGTGTATCTGGTATAGTTCCTTGTTTTTTTGTTTTTTTGACGTGCTCTTTGAAATTGTTTGAAATCACTCACAGATTTTCTTTGTTTTTTTTGTTTTTTAAATGCCGTTTGGATTTACTTTGTGGACCTATGGTAATTACTTTTTGGAAGCATTGACATTTCTTTTGTTTTTGAATGGACTCCTGAGAACTTTTTGAATGCCTTATGGATTTACTTTGTGGACCTATGGGTTTTACTTTTTGGAAGCATTGACATTTCTTTTGTTTTTGAATGGATTCATGTGAACTTCTTGTATGCCTTCTGGAATAACTTTGTGGACTGTTGGGATTTGCTTTTTGGAACTGTCGTCAAACAGTTTTGCACTATTGGAACATTTTGTGCTGACTTTCTGGATTTATCTTAAGGAGTTTTGGGACTTGCGTTTTCATCAAATTACAGATATTAATATATTCCCCCAGAACTGTGATTTGGTTATCTGCATTTGGGTTCACCTTTTTTGACTTCAAGTTTTCACACTTGACACATGTGTACATTTATGGTTCATGTTTTTAAAAGCACATATTGTCTGTTTTTGTCACGAATCCTGGCCATGCACTTCCACTCATTCACCACCAGAGGTCACCCGTTCACCACATGGACTTTTCACACTACACAACACATTGGACTCCATTTCCCACTATGCATTGCACAGATCACAGCTGTCACCATTCACACATCACACACCTGATGCTCATTTCACAATCACCACCACACACCATATAATCCTGGGACTTGCTCTTGCTCAGGGCCGAGTATTGTTAGCGTTTATCACTAACCCAGCGATAGCAACTCTACAGAGCCATTATTCTAGTCCTAGTCTTGCCTTGTTTTCCTGCCGTGTCTGACCCTGCCCGTGTTTCCTGGATTTACCCTTTGCCTCTGCCGTTTGGACTCTGTTCGCTCCCTGTTTGGATTATTGCTCTCGTCTCTGGATTATCTCTATGCCTTGCCCCTTTGGATACTGTTCGCCGATCATCGACCCACGCTTGCGCCCCGGATTGCTCTGTCTTGCCTCTGCCATACCTGTTTGCCACTGTCTGACCCTGCCTGTTTCTGACCATGTTCTATAATAAAGCCTTGCATATGGATCCGCACGTCTCACGTCTCGTCAGCCCCGTAACAGAATACTCGGCCACACAAGGATCCAGCAGCTTTTCCAGAGGACATTGGCCAGGTATGGACACTGCACGACTGTTGTTAACCCTCGAGCAGGGTTTGAGACCGCTCGAGGAATACATACAGGAGTACTTAGACCTCGCCTATTTTTCTGATCTGCCAGACTATGCACTAATAGACTTTTTTTGTGAGGGCATTAATCAGCCGCTCAAGTCTCAGTTAATCCGCGAGGGTCCCCGTTCATCTCTCAGTAAATTTATGGACTATGCTTTGCTGTGTGTGGGCTCTCCGTTCACTGTGGGTGTCGCGGAGGAACACGGCACCGCACTCACTCACAAAATGGCGGCAGCAACAGCACCCCCTCACGTCATTCCTGCCAAGCCAGAGTCTGCTCACGTCATGCCTGCCAAGCCAGAGTCTGCTCACGTCGTCGCTGTCAAGCCAGGGTCTGCTCACGTCGTCGCTGTCAAGCCAGGGTCTGCTCACGTCGTCGCTGTCAAGCCAGGGTCTGCTCACGTCGTCGCTGTCAAGCCAGAGTCTGCTCACGTCGTCGCTGTCAAGCCAGAGTCTGCTCACGTCGTCGCTGTCAAGCCAGAGTCTGCTCACGTCGTCGCTGTCAAGCCAGAGTCTGCTCACGTCGTCGCTGTCAAGCCAGAGTCTGCTCACGTCGTCGCTGTCAAGCCAGAGTCTGCTCACGTCGTCGCTGTCAAGCCAGAGTCTGCTCACGTCGCCGCTGTCAAGCCAGAGTCTGCTCACGTCGCCGCTGTCAAGCCAGAGTCACACCACGTCTCCGCTGTCAAGCCAGAGTCACACCACGTCACAGTGCTCCAGCCAGAGTCTGTCACACCCAAGGATTCAAGGTCGGTCCTTCGAGTTCTTATATCCAGTGTGATGGACCCACCACTGATGTCGGTGCGAGTAGCTGGCATTCCCAGGGCCTCAACCTTGGCTATTCCAGAGACTGTTCCCCTGACCTCAGTGCTTCCCGTTATGGCGGTTGCCATTTTGAGTGTGTGGGCTGCACACTGTGCTCCTGAGGCCTCTCCTGTCCACGAGTCTGCTCCAGTGCCTCCAGAGGTGGCGGCTTCTGCTGCAGAACCTCCCGAAGTGGTGGCACCCGTCCCTGAACTCGCTGTCTGCCCTGTCACGGCCATGGAGGCCGTTCCTGACGTCACTGTCTACCCTGTCACGGCCACGGAGGCTGTTCCTGAACTCACGGTCTGCCTTGTCACGGCCATGGAGGCCGTTCCTGACCTCATGGTCTGCCCTGTCACGGCCATGGAGGCCGTTCCTGAACTTACGGTCTGCCCTGTCACGGCCATGGAGGCCGTTCCTGAACTCACTGTCTGCCCTGTCACGGCCATGGAGGCCGTTCCTGAACTCACTGTCTGCCCTGTCACGGCCATGGAGGGCGTTCCTGAACTCACGGTCTGCCCTGTCACGGCCACGGAGGCCGTTCCTGAACTCACTGTCTGGCCTGTCACGGCCATGGAGGCCGTTCCTGAACTCACTGTCTACCCTGTCACGGCCATGGAGGCCGTCCCTGAACTCACTGTCTGTCCTGTCACGGCCAAAGAGGCCGTCTGTGAGCTCGCGCCCTGTCCTGTCACGGCTAAAGAGGCCGTCTGTGAGCTCACGCCCTGTCCTGTCACGGCTAAAGAGGCCGTCTGTGAGCTCACGCCCTGTCCTGTCACGGCTAAAGAGGCCGTCTGTGAACCCTCGCCCTGTCCTGTCACGGCTAAAGAGGCCGTCTGTGAGCTCTCGCCCTGTCCTGTCACGGCTAAAGAGGCCGTCTGCGAATCCTCGCCCTGCCCTGTCACGGCTAAAGAGTCCGTCTGTGAGCTCTCGCCCTGTCCTGTCACGGCTAAAGAGGCCGTCTGTGAGCTCTCGCCCTGTCCTGTCACGGCTAAAGAGGCCGTCTGTGAGCTCTCACCCTGTCCTGTCACGGCTAAAGAGGCCGTCTGTGAGCTCTCGCCCTGTCCTGTCACGGCTAAAGAGGCTGTCCGTGAGCTCTCGCCCTGTCCTGCCACAGCCATAGAGACCGTCCATGAACTCTCGACCTGCTCGGTCACGGCTCCTGTGACCATGGGGACTCTCTCTGTGGTGTCTGTCTCTGTTCTCCCCAGATCCCTGATCCTGTCATGGCTTCCTGACCAGTCCGCTCTGCCGTGGAGATACTCTGCCCTGTCTACGCCACACTGGTGGGCTCTGGTCCCGTCCTGCCCTGCAACGAAGACTCTCCCAGTGTTGTCGGTCTCTGCTCTCCCTGTGTTGTCTGTCTCTGTTTCCCCCAGATCTCAGACTCTGCCATGGTTTCCTGCCCAGTCTGCTTCCTGGCTAGGGTCTTCTGCTCGGGTCTGGTGGTCATCTGCCCTGCCGTGGTGGTCTTCTGCTCGGGTCTCGTGGTCGTCTGCTCCGCCGTGGTGGTCTTCTGCTCGGGTCTGGTGGTCGTCTGCTCCGCCGTGGTGGTCTTCTGCTCGGGTCTGGTGGTCGTCTGCTCCGTCATGGGGGTCTTCTGCCCGGGTCTGGTGGTCGTCTGCCCTGCCGTGGTGGTCTTCTGCTCGGGTCTGGTGGTCGTCTGCTCCGCCCTGGTGGGCTCTGGTCCCGTCTGCTCCGCCCTGGTGGGCTCCGGTCCCGTCTGCTCCGCCCTGGTGGGCTCCGGTCCCGTCTGCTCCGCCCTGGTGGGCTCCGGTCCCGTCTGCTCCGCCCTGGTGGGCTCCCGTGCCGTCTGCTCCGCCCTGGTGGGCCTCTGCTCTGTCGGTCCTGACCTGGCCTCTGGCTCCGCCCTGGTTTCCTGCTCTGCCGGTTCTTCCTCAGGGACCTGGCCCTCCGTCCCTCCCCCTGCTCCGCCTCCGCGCCACCGCCCTCCTGGATTGTTTAGGAGCGTCTGGAAGCCGCTCCTTGGGGGGGGGCTATGTCACGAATCCTGGCCATGCACTTCCACTCATTCACCACCAGAGGTCACCCGTTCACCACATGGACTTTTCACACTACACAACACATTGGACTCCATTTCCCACTATGCATTGCACAGATCACAGCTGTCACCATTCACACATCACACACCTGATGCTCATTTCACAATCACCACCACACACCATATAATCCTGGGACTTGCTCTTGCTCAGGGCCGAGTATTGTTAGCGTTTATCACTAACCCAGCGATAGCAACTCTACAGAGCCATTATTCTAGTCCTAGTCTTGCCTTGTTTTCCTGCCGTGTCTGACCCTGCCCGTGTTTCCTGGATTTACCCTTTGCCTCTGCCGTTTGGACTCTGTTCGCTCCCTGTTTGGATTATTGCTCTCGTCTCTGGATTATCTCTATGCCTTGCCCCTTTGGATACTGTTCGCCGATCATCGACCCACGCTTGCGCCCCGGATTGCTCTGTCTTGCCTCTGCCATACCTGTTTGCCACTGTCTGACCCTGCCTGTTTCTGACCATGTTCTATAATAAAGCCTTGCATATGGATCCGCACGTCTCACGTCTCGTCAGCCCCGTAACAGTTTTATTATATTTAGAGCTGTGGTTCTCGACCTTTTCGAAGACCCCCTGTTGTCCAACACAATACTCAAAGGCTCACCGATAAGTTATTTTCAATATTTCTGTTGTAATTATGACAAAGCTATTTCTTTTTTTCTTCTTCAAACTTTCTTATTAACAGAAACTTAAATTAATTAAACACAATTAATGTTTTTCTGAATTTAAGAACTGTTCTTCAATTAAAAGCATTTCCTGAAGAGAAAAATACATCTTTTATTTTATTATGTTATAGAAATAATTACTAGAATTAGTTTTTATGTTACAGCTTGACTTTACATATTTTATCATTTTAATTTATTAATTATATTTTTATTCTTTTAATATACTAATAGTATTTTTTATGTAAATACTTTTTAGTAATTTTGAGACCAACTTGGAAGTTTGCTGGGGTTGTCTAGCGGGTCCTCCAGCCTCCTGGATGAGAACCACTGTTTTAGAGTCACAACATCAATTTGCAGGAAGGCTAATTCACTATGGGATCACTCAGGAATTTCCTGAGGGTTTTTAGAATAATGATTTTAATTCTGAGGGGGGAAAGGTCTAAGGCAAAGACTGATTTTGCTGTTTTGTTCTACAACAAGTGCATACAGTCAAAACATCAAACATGAGTTTTGTGACCTTTAAAAACTTAGGTGGCTAACAAGTAGCTATTTATGTACATAGCTCACATTGCTGTGCTAATTGTAACCATGATGTAACCATGATGTACAGTAGCAACTAGGCTAACAAAAACACTCTTCTAAAATACCAGAGGGAATAGTTCTCTTCTGAACAGATCTTTTTAGTCACCTCCAAGCCATTCCAACTAACTAATTATATACACTACAGTTCAAAAATTTGGGGTCAGTAGGGCTTTTTTAAAATAATTCCTTATATAGCAAGGGTGCACTACATTGATCAAAATGATAGTAGTGACATTTAGAATGTTACAAAATATTCCAATTTCACAGCACAACACAATATTGCTGTTTTTACAGCACTGTATTTTTGATCAAATAAAGTGCAGCTTTGCTGTCCATAAGAGATGTCTTGCAAAAACTTTAAAAATAGATCATGAATCCTAGAACAGTAGTATATTAAAGTGTCAAACTCACCACTTTATCCATCTGATATTGGATTTGAAACACCTTTGCACAGGCTTCAAGAACCTCCTTATGGTGTCACCCTTGTACTTATTCACCAGCTCACACACGATGATAAACACTCCCAGACAAGTGAGGACAACCAAAGCAATTGCCCTCTGGAAGTTTAAATAGCATGCAGCAATGAAGTATGCCACATAACCTACAATTTAAAACACAAAAATATGAACATTCTTTACTTGAGAAGCGACTCACCATATCAACATGTTAAATTAAAAACAATTATAGATATAAAACTGGGAAGACGAAAATATGTTACCAGCAGCAAGTATTCCCAAAGCAATGTATTTGATTATTTTGGAGTGTGTCTTACAGAAGGTCTCTGTGGCCGTGATGGGTATGCATGCTTTGCTGTGGTGAACAATGAATACATATAGCTAAAGATTGCACATGTGAAGTCCTACAGCACATGATTGACAGAATTGAGATTAACAGAATCTAAACATTTACATTTTTGTCTATATTTCTTAATTAGAATGACATTATGTAATTTCAAAGGAATCTCATTTCCAAATAATGTTATAATGAAATCTGAATGACGTTGTAATTACAGATTAGATTCACAACCACACCTTAGGCATGATTTTGACTCCTTCTCTGACTCCTCTTTGTCACTGTCACTCAGGTCATCTGTTAATTTATCCTCCTAAGAACAGAAAAAAAAAAAAGATTTTAATCTTATTAACATTTTATAGAGCACTTCCTCACACCCCTTGTGAAAAAAGAAGCGTGCTTAATTGCAGTAAAAGTGCACTTTTTGTGTACTTCAATTATTAAAAGTATACTTTTTAAAAAGTGCACTTGCAGATAATATAATCTAAATTAAAGGCTACTTAAGTGTACTTAAAGAAAGTACACTTTAATGACAATAAGTCTTAACATACTTAAGTGCACTTTTTAAAAATGCACTTTATAATAATGTCTAATTAAGTATTACTTAAACATACATTTTACATAATTATGATTTTATTGTGTTTTAAATAAGTACACTTATTTCGATATATTCATCAATATACTAAAGCACAACTTAAGTGTGTTCTTCAAAATTACATTTGTTTATGTATTTTAAATGTATTTAGTCTATAAATAGGTACTTTCGTATGTAAGTATATAAGTGATTTTGCATTGTTCTCCAGACTCTAATAAGTGAGTTAAAGTGTACACATGACACGCACGACAGAGGACTGACACTGTGTGTAGTTTTGGGTTTTTCTTGTGCATCAGCAAAACACATTTTTGTGTATTTGTTTTAGAGATTGTTTTGTCAATAAATATAGTGGGATTTCATTTTGTGTTTGTGTTGATTGTAACTAGGTCATTAAGAGATTTTTCAAATTAAATTTTAAATAGCCTATACTAAATTTCAACTTCATTGCCAGAGATACATAACATTAAAGTACATTTAAGTATATTTTAGTTCACATTAATTGCTTATTGAGAAGTACATATTTACCATGTTTCAAAGTACATATAAGATATACTAAAGTCCCACTTAAGTGGTTCAAAAATATCACTCAAAAGTTAAACTAATTGCATTTAATGTCATTTTAAACTGTAATATATTTGCAATCAATTACAAATAACATGCATTTAGGTGGTCGAAAATATTACATTTAATTCATGCTTAAGGGTATTGTTAACTGACATTAAAGTATATTTTAGTTAACATTAATTGCTTGTTAGTACATTGGTAGTACATTTTAACCGTATTTTAAAGACACTAGAAACAATTATGAAAGTACATGTAAAGATGTACTAAAAAGTACCACTTAAGTGGTTTAAAAAAAGCACTCAAAAGTTCAACTTATTGCATTTAATATCACTTTAAAATGTGATATATTTGAAGTTAATTACAAACTCTGTATTTAAGCGTCGAAAATAACATTTTGTACTTATATGTGTTCTTTTAAAATATGCTATTTCTGCGATAAGTATAAAAGTATACTTAAGTGCACTTCTTTTTCACAAGGGACTTCCTCAAGCCTACCTTCACAAATGCTGGATTGTCCACACCTTGTTCATTCCCATATGAGACGGTTGTCAACTGTAAATCTTCTTTGTCCGCTGTAAAGAAAATATCAGAAAACTTTTTACCAGCTCTAATGAACCTTGATCCAACAATTCCTTAGGAGCTGCAGGTTTCAAAACACGTCCGTTTCCACATTTCATCCAAACAATTATTAACTACTACCCACAAATACGAAACCAACACCTCCTTTATTTAAACCATGGCAAAAAAGAACACTTGTTCAAAAAGAAGTTTGAATAAATCTAAAGAATGGAGAGGTAAATAAATGACTTACTCATTCTGAGTTCTCTGTGACAACTGCTGGGTCTTGAACCTTGAGCTGGGATATTTACTCTGCCCACTTGGAAATCTTATCATTAATTAACTATATACTAATGTGTTTTTATTTAAGACACTTGCACGTTGCTATCAGATTGCTAGTCAGGGATGACTACACCGAGTAGTCATGAAACAGCATCTTTTTATCATTTATTGCAATGAAGCTCCTCCTTATTTCCAGAGACAACAAGATACGTGTAGAAGAAAACAAGCTATCAGGAATAAAAATTGAAACGTGATGAAGGGCCTGCAATTCTATGGCCGTCCCAGAGGCAGAGTCACATGCTGAACAGGTGCCTGAGAGGAGCCAATATTATCATTCATACTATCCATATAAGACAATGAGAGCTCAATGACCAAACAAAACTAGCCCAAATCGAGCCTGATGACCAATTAAACCCTGATAGCTGATATAAAAACACAATGTGTGACTCTGGACCACAAAACCAGTCATCAGGGTCAATTTTTTGAAATTGAGATTTATACATCAGGATAGGATAGGACAATATTTGGCCGAGATACCACTATTTGAAAATCTGGAATCTGAGGGTGCTAAAAAATCTAAATATTGAGAAAATACCTTTAAAGTTGTCCAAATGAAGTTCTTAGCTATGCATATTACTAATCAAAAATTAAGTTTTGATATATTTACAATAGGAAATTTACAAAATATCTTCATGGAACATAATCTTTACATATTATCTTAATGATTTTTGGCATAAAAGAAAAGTCTATAATTTTGACCCACACAATGTATTGTTGGCTATTGCTACAAAATATACTCATGCTACTTATGACTGGTTTTGTGGTCCAGGGTTACATATAGACCTGTCCTTTAAAAGAATTTTCAGATTTCCCATAATTAGTAGGTCTAGTATAATGCAGGCACCAATAGGGTCATGGACACAATTTTTATCAGTGGGCCCTCTCCTGGTTCTTATAAATATCTACAGTATATCATAGAAGCCTTTAATGACACCTGGTCACCAAAAAAAAAAAAAAAAAGCAGAGTTACATATATAATTTAACTCTAAATACATAATTTAAAACAAAATTAGTGCACGAAAACTTCCATCCTTACACAGTTAGGACACTAGATGCCACTGTTGCACATTGTAGACTAGAGTATGATTCGGTTATTTCCTAAATTGAGAACACATCATTAATAAAACACACTGACAGCAATTTCAGCATATGCTACTCCTATTAATATATGGAGAGTTATTATTCTCCAATTATTAATTTCTATTACTCCTATTAACCTTTCTTTTTTTTCAAAACTCTCTAGTACATTTACTCAAATGCATGATTTGACTGTAAGTTATGGTCTGTATAAGGTTGTCATTGCACAATGTCCAGCTTTAGATCAACTGGATTTGATTTGATTTTCAAAATGATGTAAAATGTTGAGCTTGTCTGACCCTAAACTGAAGTTTTATGATGGTATCTCCTTAGAATGCTTGCAGAATTATTGAATTGAATGCAACCAATATGTGGAATCTATGACTGTTTTCATGGAAACTCATAAAATTAAATGGTGCCAAATACCATTTAGTTAACACAAGATGACGCAGACTCGCAGCATCACTGCATTTTATTGAAGGTCTAGTGTGTACAAAACACATTAACAGATATTCATTAAGACATTTTATGTGCTTTGTTACAGCAAGCAGTCATAATTCACTAATATCAACCAAGCCTTTCAGAACATTTTATGTGTCCTCTTCACAAATTGAATGTATTGTTTTTTAATTTTGTGCATAATCATTCTCATCAAAGTAAAGGTTTTTTATTGGCATCTATGGTTCAATTAACTTTCCAACGTCCAAAAGATTCTTCAGATGATCTTAAACGTAAAAAAAAAAAAAAAAAAAAGTTTTAGAAAACCCCTTTTTGGAAACTTTAAAATGTAATTTATATTTGTATATAGTTATAATATATGTATGTCCTCATTTGTAAGTTGCTTTGGATAAAAGTGTCTGCTAAATAACTAAATGTAAATAATATGAAGTTAGTGTATTAAAAAAATCATCATAATTTATTATCATTTGACCTATGTTTCTACTATTTCAAAGGCAAGGGAATTCATAGGGGTGTTTGATAATTCCAGTGATTAGGCGATATAATAAATAGGCTACACGTGTTATCAGCACAAGTTAACCCCAATCCTACCTACCTTTATCTTGGCAGTTTCTTCAGAAATTCAAGTTTAAGATTGCTAATATTGAGTAACAATTTAAACAAACAAAACCTTTATTGACACGATCTCAATGGTAGGCTAAATAATCTAAGGGTCCTATTTGGTTTCTTTCTAAGCTAGCTATTGGCTATTTTTTCAGAGCATAATTTAAAAAGGCTTACTTTGCAGGCTAATAAAAAAAACTCTTTTCCAGAATGTAGTTTGTTGTTCCATACAATAGGTATAAACGAACACCCTTAATAGCACGCTATATAAATATAGTTGTTCTTTTATTGTTGTTTGAAGAGACATCTCTATTTGTCTGTGGTTGAGCCTATACAGCATTTTTGCGCATCGTAGGCGCTTCTGCGTCTTCTAAACGGTCGGGGATGCCGTCCGAGCTGCTGTCTATATAGGCAGCTTCTCAGGATTTGAGCCACGGCCCGTGTGTGGCGTTGAGTGGGGTCCTCTCGCACACAGGAAGGGGAGAGAGCTGTTAGCTAGCAGACAGCAGGCAACTGTAAACAACTCACTTTTATAAACCTCACAAATCAATCATGCCTTACGTTGACTTGCTCATCCATTTGCATGGCTTTTGAAAGGATGATTTAAAACCGCGTTTGGCTGTATACCCGCCGACTGCTCTATTATTACCGCAGGTTTGCGTTATTTACAGCAGCTAGAGAAGCGCGCTCCCGACTGTACAGCTAATGCTTCTGTCAATACGAACCGCTTTTCTTTCTTTATAAATACTCTCATCTGTATTAACATTATAAAACCTATATAAAATGACAGGTCATGTGTAACGGGGTGAAGCAGTACTAATTTAACCGTGAGAAATGTTTTTAGAGCGGTTTGTTAGCTTGGCGAAGGTTTGTTTTATCTGTTAGCATTTAAGCTAACGCTAGCTATTTTAACATCCTCGTACGAAAAAGCTCATAACTTTTGATAAATGTTTTTTTTTTTTTTTTTACGTAACGCCTTTAAAAAGGTGTTCTATCGGTCTAAAACAAATTCTCCGAGAATTTTCATGTTAAGCTAATTTAGGCGAGGGTGACAGGCTATCTTAACTTTACTAAGGTAAATTTGACTGGCTAAAAAATAAAACAGGAGTTTAGTTGCCATATACAGTATTGTAATGTTAAAAAGCTTAGAATGGAGTCAGTGTTTCCATAAACAAATCTTTGAGCTGGCTGGACCAGTACTATGGAAGTTCCTGGAAATGTCAGTGCAATGCAGATGAAGGAGCACAGCAGAAAAACTGTTGGATACCAAAAACTGCTGAGATGAATTAACCAGGAATCAAATGGTGATTACAATTTATTTTGTTGTTGTTGTTGAACCCGAATGCTAACTTAAGCTGTGATGTAGTTTTATGCCTGTTAATACTTGTATTAAGTTATTATTTTTACGTATATGTTGCCTGCATATATTTAGACTCGTTTCTCTGTACATATTGCTTCAGGTTTTGAAAGCCTCCAATCATGGGTGATATGAAGACCCCTGATTTTGATGATCTCTTGGCTGCCTTTGACATCCCTGATGCAACCAGTCTGGATGCCAAAGAGACCATTCACGGGAATCAAGATGAGGGAGAGGGTCACCTTAAACACCCGGGGATGTGTATGGATTCCACGGTTTTGATCCCTCACCCAGTGCCTACAACCGATGTCCCTGCTGTCAGTGTTATTGTAAAGAACACTAGCCGCCAAAACTCCTATGAAAATCTTGTGGAGAAGGAGAGTTTTCATTTGGGGCACCTTTTACAAAATGGGTTCAAGAGTTCAGCAGGCTCAGTGGAGACACATCCCTCCAGCTATCCAAGGCTGGATAGCTGTTCTGTTAACGGAGACTGCTCAAGGCGGTCCATGGAAAATAATCCTGTCCTCAACAAAAATGAAAAAGTTTCCTCTCTATCAGCGTCTATGCCTCAGTTTAGCCCTATATCCAGCCCAGAATCTGAAGACATTCATAGCAATGGAATCGATGACCGTCCAAAATCTGCAGAGGCCTCGTACTTCTCATCTGATTCACTCTTTACATCTTCGCCACTTCCTGTTTTAGACAATCATGGAAAACCAGACACATCCAGCTTGGCGTGCAATGAAAGACATCCTGGTTCAAAAGGTTTGGATGATCTTGGGTGTGATGGCTCATCTTTCAAAGATGATACAGTTGAACAAATTTCTGAGACTAAAAGTGACAGCATACAAGATTGTGGAACAAATGCGTATCCAACTCCTGAGATGAACATTTCTTCTTCCCACCAATGCATCAAAGCTCACAGCTCCAGGTTGTCATCTTGCCTTGATGCATTAGCAGCCCTGAATGCTAAAAAGGATCCAGGTGGGCAAACTAATTCAAAGGACTTCCCAGTTACCCCAAAAGAGACCATGAAAATTAGTCCAAAAATACCAATATCGCCAAGGAGTCCAAGAAGTCCTCTGGAGGTGGTGAAACGTTTCGCGAAACAGCCTGACAGCCCAATGAGTATATGCAGTGACAGCAGTGGTAAAGCATCTCCAGCTGTCGCTACTGGCTCGCCTCCAGCCATCCCACGAGTCAGAATAAAGACAATCAAAACCTCATCTGGAGAAATCAAACGCACCGTCACAAGCATATTGCCAGACTCTGAAACAGAAGATCTTACATCACCGTTTGGGTCATCGCCATCGCAGTCCTCAGTTGAAGATGTCTTCTCAAAAACATTGCCTTCATATCGTTCAAATGATACTATTTCAGAGGCCATTTTTGGAGATGGAAAGCAGGAAGCCTCAAAGACACCTTTACTGGGGAGCAAATCCAGCATGAAATCAGTGAGGAACTCAAAGAAACTTCAAACTCAAAATAATGGTCATGCCCTAAAGACAATGCATGGGGGCAGCAAGCAAAAGAAGGCTGCTTCTGCTCAGATTGGTTCTTTTGCTAATACAAACTACCTACCGAAGGCATTACACTTAGCAAACTTAAATCTTGTGCCACATAGCGTAGCTGCCTCGGTTACAGCAAGGTCTTCCACTAATAGACAGGAGCCTTCTCAGTTATCATCGTCAATGGTGTGCAGTTCTGTACCATTGGTGCATCAAGTTAAAAAAGTCTCTCCAAACACACGAGCTGTTGTTCCAAATACTGCAGCTGGAACCTTAAACAGACTGTTGAATTACTCAAACCCAGTGCCAACATATGTTCCTGACCTGAATCCACCACCAGGCACCAATATCAAGCTCCCGCCACAAGGCTATTGCTGCCTAGAATGCGGAGACTCGTTCGGCCTGGAAAAGAGTCTTGCTTACCATTACAGCCGTAGGAGTGTGCATATTGAAGTCGCATGTACCCACTGCTCCAAAACGTTGGTGTTTTTTAACAAATGTGCTCTCCTGGCACACGCTCGAGATCACAAAAACAAAGGCATGGTGATGCAGTGCACTCAGTTGTTTATGAAGCCCATTGCTGTTGACCAGATGTTGGCACCCACCAAGCCTAAGCAGTCTGTAAATCAGATACATTGTGGGAACACCACCTCAGAGTCAGACCAAGTGGTCTTGCCACTTCATCCTGACAAAGTTATTAAACATGGATTAAAATGTCTGGACTGTAATAAACAGATGTCAGACTACACAGCACTTGCGGGTCACTATCAGAGATCAGTGGAGGCAGAAGGTCTGGTGAGTCAGATCAATGAACTACTGGAATCATAAAGCATAATTTATCGTGTAAAATTATTACAAAAGTAACAAATTATAATTTTTTTTATATATGTCAAGTCATGTTGTGTTCTTTTTCATGTTCTTTTTGAGTACATTAAATACATTAAAAATGCAATTCACATGTACAGTGACTGCGGCACTTGTGATATTTAAAATTTCTGTTTTAAATTAAGATATTTTTGTGGGTACATGGAGCGAAAAACACATGAATTAAAAAAAAAAAGTAATTTGGCATAATCTTTTATTACTATTTCTTTTGTATATATATATATATATATATATATATATATATATATATATATATATATATATATATATATATATATATATATATATATATGAAACATGTCAGAAAGAAATGTTATTATCTTGATGGGTCGTTCTACTGTATAGAGAAAGTGAGTGTTTTTCAATACCCTATGAAATCTATGTAAATACAAAGAGTACATTTCTAAGAACTTGGGATGTGTTCTATATGAACATGTGACACGTTTTCCTTTGATGAAGAAATCTTTTCCTTGCATTTCTTGTGGGCACTCTTCTATGTCATTGACCCTTATGTTTGCTTTCTTTAAATGCAGATGTGCAAGGTTTGCTCAATGCTGCTACCCAACAAGTGCAGCTACAGGGCCCATCAGCGCATTCACTCACACAAATCTCCTTATTGCTGTCCTGAATGTGGGGCACTCAGTCGGTCAGTGGACATCCAGAAGCATGTGAAAGAGAATTGTCTCCACTATGCCCGTAAAATTGGGTACTCGTAAGTACCTTGAACTGTGACCTCTAGACAAATGAACTTCCTCTCTGAGACCATGAATGTCTTTTGTGTTGTTTTTCGCTCTCTCCCTCTCCCTCTTTCTGATGTGCTCAAATTTCTTTCAGGTGTCTGCATTGTGAAATGCTTTTCATGTCCCTGTCCCTCTTGAAGAGTCACATTGAGGAGAAGCATTGTGAGGTCTTCTATAAGTGCACTATCTGTCCTGTAGCCTTCAAATCTTCTGAAGGTTGTCTAATGCATGTAAAAAACAAGCATGGTGGCAGTGAACCTAACCATCAGTAAGTGGATCTATTGATCTGTTACACCATAATTTCAGTCTTAATAAATGTTCCTGGAACTGTGCTGAGGACTTACTTCTGGTTCATTCTCTGCAGGGTGATCTACAAGTGTTCCTGTGAAACAGTCTTTAAGAGGAAGCAGTTGTTGTATCAACATTTTCATCATCGTATATGTGTGTTCAAGTGTCCAGAGTGCACTTCGTTCTTCCCAGAGAAGCTACTTTTGGTGCAACATTTCAAGGTTTGTAGCCACTAGCAGTGCTGTTGGTCATTGCAATGTGTAACTGACACACTTTCTGTCATCTAGTGTAATTGGGAAAATGATTGTAAACATAGTCTTATTAAACTGTAATTTTAGCTTTAGTTTAGTTTAGACTAATAAATTGTGTTTACATGCACTTTAAAATCCTGATTTCAATCGGGCTAAAGCAAAAATCTAGTCCTTTTTTTAAGATGTCATGTAAACAATTTTGTTAGCCAGATTTCTGTGAAGTCAGACGAACAGAACATAAATTCTTACAGAATGCTATTGTAGCTCAGCTTTGTCCGGCCTATGTACATGTTAATCAGACTACAGCTGGCCCTGGCATTGTGCACTTGCTCCAAAAGACAAAGGTGCTGTGTAATGTGTGATATTACGTCAAATATTTGATTAAGCATTGTCGTCATGTATACTTCAGAGACAAAGACCGGCAAAAACCCTCTGTAGCTAGATTATAACTGCATGTAAACTTATTAAGGGAAAACTTCACTGAATAATGTATTTAGTATGTTTAGAAGGAGGTGTGAGCTCATTCCATATATATTTTATCCATAATGCTTCTGTCTGGCACTACAAGTCATTTACATTTAAGACATTTAGCAGATGTTCCTTACCAGCTTACAAAAAGTGCTTCATATGAGACTGTTGTGATCACCAGATGGTAAGCATACAATTAAGAACATTATTAAATTAACTAGTTCCTGTACATAAGCAAGTTAGTGCTGTCTGGATAAATCTAATAATGTACATATACGGTATTTTCCGGAATATAAGTCACATTTTTTCATCATCTGAAATGTGCTGCAACTTTTATTTCAAAGCATCTTATATAATGCAATTAGCGTGCAAAGCACACATTTGGAGCTCAAATGTTTTTGTATAGCGCATTTTTCCCACATGCTGGTAAATTTATAAATCGTGTTTATAATGAATACCACTGTAATGTTTTATACTTACATTTTTCATTCCTGTTTGGATCTAAATACTGTTAAATTTACTCAGCTCTTGGAGGGCCACTGTCCTGCAAAGTTTAGTTCCAGCCAATTCCAACACACCAGCTGGATCAAGTGTGTTTAATTGGGGTTGGAGCTAACTTCTGCAGGACAGTGACCTGCCAGAAGCTGAATTTGATAACATTTTGAATGTAATAACAAAATGTGATTTATACTCGTGTTTTTTCCTCTTTACAATGCAAAATTAACCCGTTGCGACTTATAGTCAGGAGTGACTTTTTTTGGGGAAAATACGGTACAATAAATCCTAGTATAAATAAACAAGCCCATGCTAGATTCTTTAAGTTAACCCAAATATTTTGAAATCATGCATTCTGCATGAGCTGCATGAGTTTGACAGCATGCTGAGAGACACGTAGTAGTCAAGAGGAGAGTATGTCACTTGCAGTGGGGTGCTTGCAAATGACCGGTGTTTGATCAGTGTGACACCAAGGTTCTTAGAGGGGTTTTTTTTTGGGGGGGGGGGGCTATTTGATTTGTCAAGTAATCACAATAAATTTTAACAAAACTGTCCATTAACATTGGATGTGGTCTGTCTAGAGAGCAGGATAAACACAAAATAAATAGAAAATGAATTTTGTAGTATAATACTGTAGCAGAATGAACGCGCCAGGAGAGATTTTTGTCATCTTCTTGTGGCTGCATTGTGGAAACAAAGAGCAGGTCATTTATTTTTGTATCTGCCACCGCTATTTCCTAAGCCATTGTACTGCATTCTACTGACCTAAATAACAAGTGTGGTATTGTATTACTCAGATATTGAAAAAATGATTCATATTTAAAAAGTAAAATAAATGGTTTCATCTGCAGACTGTTCATGGTGGAGTTTTCAGAGGTGAAGCAGAAAAAAGCCCCAAAAAGATGGAGACATCAACTTTTTCTGATAAAGTGTCACCACAAAACCTCCAAGCAAGGTTGACCAAACCAGTTAATGAAGCCTGCATGAAGGGAAGAGAGAGTTCTGCTGCACAGACGTCAAGTGCTGGAGTTAGTATGAAGAATGCTGGTTGGACCTGTGGAGAATGCCTCCTGTGGGTTCCCGACAGAGAGACCTACATCAATCACATGAAGACCGGCCATGGCAAGGTGAGATCCTTTGCAGTGCGTGTAAGATTTTGTATCTGTGATCCAAAATCTTCACACATGAACGTGCCTGTGTTTTGCAGTTGGTAAAAAGGCATCCATGTCAACTATGTGAAATATCCTTCAATTCACCCTTGAGTCTTAAACGACACCTTCGCAGTGACCATGATGGGAGAAAGAAAGTGTACACATGCTGGTAAAATCACTATACTATATAATTTTAAAAAAGTAATTTGATATTCGAAGAAGTTTCATCAAGATTTCTTAAGAGTACAACTTTGTGTTGTTTCTTTAAAAATCCTGAAGGTACTGCACAACTGAGAAGTTGTCATTCACTAAACACTCTACGCTCAAGAACCACATCAGCTTGATGCATGGAATCAAGAACCCAGATTTCAGCCAGATGCCAAAGCTACCATCTCAGGAGGTGGTCAAACCCACAAGCGAGGTAATCAAAAATGCTTCTTTTATTTATTTTGCAGAAAAATTACCTCAAGTACAACATATGCAACTGCATTTTTCTCTTTCAGAAACGGAAAAGAAGAGCAGAGGAGGCTCGTGGAGTTGCAGGAAATGGGGAAACATCATGCAGCGTCCCTGGCAAGCGACTTAAGCAACTTTATCGCTGCGCCAAATGTGACTTTACCTCTGAAGACCAGGCCCAGTTTCAGGAGCACATACCTCAACACAGAACTGACAGCGACGCACCCCAGTGCCAGCACTGCGGCCTTTGTTTCACCTCTCAGTTAGCACTCAGCAGACACCTCATTATTGTACATAAGGTCAAAGAACCAGAGGAACGTGAGGACTTTATCGAAGAGGACACAGGGAAAGGGCAAGAACACTCAACAGACATGAGCGATGAAACCACACCTCTTTCAGCAAAAAAGACTGACCTGTCCACAGAGGAGGAGCAAAGCAAACTCCACAGTGAGCTCACAGACAGTGTTTTCAACAACACACCGGCATCAGAAACAAGTGGATCTGAGGAAGAAAAGGCCTGAACAGAAGAAAGGACTCCAAATGGAAAGCTGCTAATCAACTTAATCGCAAGCAAATGGTTGCTGAATATGCGCAGCTGATAAATGTGGTACTGCAAACATGTTGCCTTACAGTAAAATGCTATCTCATGTATCACATATATGAAATAATGTTTAAAACAGACACTCATTCAGAGTTTTATTGCATTTATTATGATTAACTGCTAAATTCAGCCAATTAATTGTCACTTTTTTTACTGCTTATTTGTCCATCCTATGTATGTGGATAATCATAATTTATTTCTGTGTGATTGAAAGCATTGTCACTGTTACAATGTTTCGCTACAGAGCAAATGTATGTTTTTGTTCATGTACCACATCAAACATGTCTTGGGTACATTACAATGCAGGAAATGTTTTGTATGTTACTTAATGTAGCCATAAGTGAGACAGCCATGTAATATTTTGGCTGTTTTCAGGGTCACCAAAAATGCTGAAGAATTTAGTACCTTTTGATGGTCAATCTTTGGTGGTGCTTATGCTGTGCTGGTCTTGAAGGAAGGGCATGTCTAATGTTTATTTTATATTTATTAGGTATAGGTAGCCTGCTTGTATCACAAAGCTAAACATCTGTAACCGTATTGCTACTATGGAGATTACATTATTCTAAAAGGTAGTCACTTAAACCCAGGTATCTGCACTCAAAGAGAAAATATATTTTCATATTCATTCCATGTAGATTACTAGTTTCAATTACATTTATATTCAATGAGCCATTCTTACAATCAAATTTAGCACTTTTGTAAATGCTTGTATGGAAAAAATAATTTACGTATTAAAGACATCAGAGACTTAACTTTACAGTTGTGCTGTCAGCAGAGGTTTGATGTTTTGGGGAATTTTAAAATGTAAGCTACAAAGATTACTATTGTTTTGGTCATTTCTTCGTTATGCACCGATAATGTTTCAGATTAAACCTTTATGTCTGATACGTTTAAATCTGCCATGAGACGATTTTCTTAGTGAGAGAAACTCCTCACACTTATTTAGTTGAATATTTCTCTGGATAGGTATTTTTTAAGTCAGTTTCTGTACAGGTACATCTTGGCTACAAAAGGCTGCAATTGCCTGGGAAAGATACAGTCCATTTAACACACTGACAGACCTTTTCTGATAACATGCCTCACTAGCAGGGAATGTTTTGTTGTGTTCACTTGTTTACGGAACGACTATTACAAGAAAAGTCATAATATTGTAATTAGTTTGTTGAACAGAATTACCAAAATTATTACAATACAAGAGCCATCTATTCCATACACGCAGCTCTTACAATTTTTAAAAAGAAACGACAACCTATCACCTTTCATAGGTTTATTCTTCCTCTTCTTACCGGAAGTAAGGAACCCAGAAGAGTCGCCGCGTATCCGCTAGCTAGCGTTACAGCAGTGGCGGCGAAACGTTTTCAACAAAATCTCAATTTTGCAATTATTCTAATTGACTTTTGTCATACATATTCAATAGACAGACAAAATGTTGTCATTAGACTTTCTCGACGATGTCCGGCGAATGAATAAGCGGCAGGTGTGTGTTTATTTAGCCAGTTAACGTTAGCTCGACGCTTCCTCTGCTTACTACACGTCAGCTTGGATGGAAGTGGCTTTAACGATTTATACATATTAGTGCTCTATTAATTCTCTTTATTGCGAGTTGTAGAGATTAAATATGCTGTAAATGATTACATATTTAGTTGTTAAGTAGGTGTGAAAAAAGGAAGGCGGCTTTTTACAACAGCTGCTATTCTGTGCTCTTCTATATTACAGTAACGTGTCTTTCACTTTAAGCCGTTGCCCTGCAAGAGATCTTAAATATCCATCAATCAACAACATACTTTCGCTAGGAAATCTAATCGAACTGGGAGCCAAAGGAAATGATGTTTTGAGCCATCTGATGTTTTGCATCTCGTGTTTTTCAGCTTTACTATCAGGTGCTGAATTTTGGGATGATTGTATCTTCAGCCTTGATGATCTGGAAAGGCTTGATGGTTGTAACTGGGAGTGAAAGCCCGATTGTGGTTGTTCTCAGGTAATATGGTCATATTTTTGCAGCATGCTTTATCTTTTACATGCTGTGTTCCCATTGTTAAATTAACTTGAGTGATTTCCAGGACTGTTGTAGTGTACTTTTATTTACAGAACCATTAAAGCTCATTTTAACTGTAGAAGCTGGGCAGGTCAGAATGAAGAAGCGAGCGCCCTTATCCAGTAATCACAAAACAAACTGGAAAAGCAAATGCAAATCTATGGAAACCCTGACGATGTTTTATGGATTGGTGCACTGAAAACAGAAAAAGTTCTGGTTGCTTCCAGGACATTATCTGTTAAATGTATGGATATTTCCTTAAATTAAAATACAACATAATGCCATGCATAATTGAAAATACAGATAAAACACCGTCCATCATTTTAACATTGGGCCCTAATTTTTATGGGCTTTGCTTAAAATGTGAGTGACTTTTGATTTTGAAATTGGTTTAGGAATCTTATTTTTTATATATATTTCTTAAAACCAGCTTTTTGTTAGGAAGCCAAATATAAAACCCACTGGGATATTTGAAAGTTAATTGAGGCATATGATCAAAGACAGATATGATTTAAATACTGCACATCCAAAATAAGTATTTGTGTACATAAAAATATGTATATATAAATACACACACATTTAATTATATTTAATAAAAAAATGTTTATATAATATATATATATATATATATATATATATATATATATATATATATATATATATATATATAAATTATATCAATATAAATATATACATGTAAATACATGTACATATTTTCAAAATATATACTGTATGTGTGTATACATAAAATAAATTGTTGCCCAGCACTAATTATTAATGTCATTATTATTGTAGTGGAAGCATGGAGCCTGCATTTCACAGAGGAGACCTTCTCTTTCTCACAAATCGTGTTGAAGATCCAATCAGAGTGGGAGAGATTGTTGTGTTCAGGATCGAGGGACGAGAAATTCCCATTGTACACAGGGTCCTAAAAATTCATGAAAAGTAAGTACAGTATACTTACAAGATCACAATGCACGTTTTCCTGAATGAGAGAGTGTTCATGCAATACATTTTCACCATAGCTTGGGCTGAAAATATTAAAGGTGCACTAAGCAATTTCTGAGAAACACTGTTGAAATTGGATCGGACTGAGCATCAAAACACACTTCTAGCTAATCACCAGTAAGGGGCGTGTCCAATTATGATAGGGGAGATGCCTGTGCTATATAGCATGTTTGTGAATTTGGGGGCGGGGCTATCAGGATAGAGGTGTGATTATCAGGGTTGGGGCAGTATGTATTAGCAGTAAGATTTTCTTATCATACTGCCTGTCTTTGTTCTTTCCAATAACATCGATCCCTAACGATTTCAGAGAAAACGGTGATATCAAGTTCTTGACGAAAGGTGACAATAATTCTGTGGATGACAGAGGCCTTTACAAGCAGGGACAGCACTGGTTGGAGAAGAAAGACGTGGTGGGAAGAGCAAGAGGGTAAGAATCCCTAGTCACCTTTAAGCAAACAAATCTGATCTAGTTAAGTGTGCTTTCGTGCCTGAATTTTTCAGCTGTGTTGGATCTGGAAGGTTTTTTTCTTTAATTTTTTCCCATAGAGATTTAAAAAAAGTCTTTGTTAAAATATTATAAGCCATGAACCAAACCAAGCAGTTGCAAGTTGAATCACAACATTACCAACTAGCAAAAACGTATTTGAAAATCGGACAAAAAGCTCACAACAGATGATCCTTTAAAGGCCTTTAAAAGTTATTGTTAAAAAACAATTTCCTTATGGAGGTAGTTTTACTTCCAGAAGCCAATTGTTGCGCTCTAGTACTAGTTTCTATTTGTTGCATGTCATACTTTGCTTTGCACATCACCGTATTTCTAATCACTCTTCCTCTATGACAGGTTTGTGCCTTACATTGGAATTGTCACAATTTTGATGAATGACTACCCCAAATTTAAGGTATGTAATGTATCGTGTTTAAATGATGATAAGTTGTTACATTGCAGTTGTTCTAACACTTGTTCTTTGTTCCCTGACAGTATGCTGTACTGTGTTTGCTCGGGCTGTTTGTTTTGGTACACCGAGAATGAAGAATTTCAAGAGTAACGCCGTCGGGGAACACATCCCTCTTGTGACCAGTTTTTATGGTGTTTTTTTTTGTAAACATCCTGCACTTGCTCTTATAGACAAAGGTCAAATTATCATTTGCTCTGTTATGACAGTGCATACACAAGAACTACTGGAAGAATTTGTGTTCGTTCATTTTCCATGTCATACCAAATTCAGTTTTTGTTTGATCTGACTTTACAGTTGTACTTGCACCATATGTCAAGATTTAACTTTCTTAAAGGCTAAATTTTGTATTGAATAAAAATGTTGAGCCAAATTTAAAAGTGTGTTGCTTGATAAATTAATTAATTCTCGTTTATTCTCTTAATTTCTTATGAAAATGTTTTATTTTATTATATTATAAAATTCCACAAATAACGAAGAAATTTGAAGTAGAAAAACTGAAATAGTATTTTATTGTAAACAGTAGGCTTTGTTTTATTTGCAACTTTGCAAAATCATGTTTACAGTGAATACAGTCTTCATACTGCAGCCAGATGTATATCATAAATGCATTCAGATTAAATATAAGATGCATAATACATTTCTTATAAATATGCAGCTTATGTTTTATTCAAGCATTATAAGTACAGATCATCTTTAACCTACGATTCATATGAACTAGATGTTTCTATTTTTTAAAAATCATATATAGTTCCTCAGAACTATCCTGTGTTTATGACATAGTCATACTTGCGATTATAACTAGAAATGTAATCTTTATGAATTCGCAACGCCTCAGAACGTTTTTCCATTTTATTAATTCAATTCAATTGCATGCGCACAGCCAACGCACGTCACATAGTGTTTCCCATCCTCATTCATGCAGACTAAGCGTTAGCTGTCGTTATGTGAGTTCAGTGACTAAAACTGACCTCAAAGGCGTTTGGCATCCCACCCCACACACCCCACTCTGGTAATATAAATACCGCCTGCAGAAGAACGAAGAGCGCTCGCGACCAGTTCAATCTGAACAGAGGAATCCACCTGCAGTTACTTGAGAAGATGGCTGTGAGTTCTGAAGATGTACATTGCAAATATAGACTATTTGCTTTCATTATGCTTTTTAACATATCGTTAAGCACCGCGGTCAGTCTCGATTTAACAGAGCTGCGAAATAAAGTTTCCAAAATTAAAGTGCATCCACGTGGGAATCTCTGGGCGACAGGTATGTTTTCATTTAATCTTGTATTTAGTGCTTATGCAGTTAGAGTACAACTACTAAATCCGTTTCCCAGCATCATTTATGGTCTTCTTGCAGGTCATTTCATGGGCAAGAAGAGCATTTCAAACAGCCAGTTCCAGGACTCTCCATTCTCCTCAAAACCTCCCAGGAATATTTTGGGAGAATCGGGCAGTTCAGAGGATTTGAGGGAGCTGATCTCTCAGGAGGTGCTCAGATTTGCTCAGCTTGAAGATCCAAAGAGGACTCGAGATGTTAATAATCAGGTGATTAGAGCTATTTACAGAATTGGTCAACCAAATGTACATAGTTAAAAAGTAAAAAGTACATTTATGCTTTTGTGATTATTCATTTTATGCATTAATTTTTTCAGGATACGGACTTCATGGTAAAGCTTTTGAAAAACTACATTGAAAAAAGGAACCTCTAGTGACAACGCTGTTAATATAATTGTAATACAATTTTATTTTGACAACCTTACAGTTGTGTAGAAAATCTGTATGTGTGTCTGCTTTTAATGTTTGGTAGATATGTTTATTAAATAACTAAATATGTATTATTCATTCAACTGCTGTAATATATAATGAATGGGTGGATGGATTGATGAATGAATGAATGAATGTGTTAGGTAAGGTTTTTTTTTTTTTTTTTTTTTTTTACAAATATGAAACTGCAAGCCAGTCTCATTTTACTAAATTGGAATTATGCCGATTGCACCTAAGATTTTATTATTATTTTTCTTTCAAATGAGCTATATATGACTGAGCAGACATCTCATAGAAACTAACAAACAACATTTGAAGGATCATATGCTAATTATGGTATAAAAGCTCCCACAGAGAGCAGCTTATCCTCCCTTTGGGTTTGCACTGAGATTTCCCCGAATCATGTAGGGCTTTGGAGCATTTGTACACTGAGGTAAGAAATGCTCTTTTTTTTATCATCCAGATCTTGATCATCTTTAAAACTGTTCTTGAATAGTAATGTTAGGTTAGGTACAATGGGCACTTTGTGGTAAAATATTATTAAAATCAACATCATGCACAATTAAAATGTCATGCACACTGCGAACAAAATGTTTATTATTATTAATTTAGTAGTATTACAATTATTTCTAACATGGATATACATTAAAAAGCAACTCTGTGTGTGTGTGTGTGTGTGTGTGTGTGTGTGTGTGTGTATTTAGGGAGATATCCTTGTAAGCAATCTCAACAAATAAATAAATGTACAATTGTGAGGTTTAAGTCATAATAGCTGTAATAAAATGAGTGTTTAATGTGTGGGTTTGTGTACATTTATGGATGCTGCATTCATGAAATATAAATAAGACACATACTAGTAAAATGTACCGTTTTAATAAACGGCAAGGCTATTTACTGATATATCTCCGAAAAGTCAGTTCATAAAATTGTTCCTTTCAGCTAATGTAGGATGGGCCCACAAATAAATAGTATTTTTCATAGGTTATTTTGCAAATCTCAGCATTTTCTCTTAAAGAGACAGCCAATAGATAAAGCATTTAGATGTTCAATAATAAACCTGAAAACATAGTAGCAGGTCATATGTTTACCCATCTCCGTTAAATGATTTACCCACCTTTGGAAACTCAAAACAGTTTAATTACAACATTTTACCTTCTGACCACTGACCTGTAGAGGGCAGCAATACATTGACCATACAGCACACTACATGAGCGCGAAGAAGAAAATCTCCCATGCAGTTTAGGAAAAAAGTATGAATTTCCACCCGTCATCCAAACTATAGTGTTAAAATGCCTTTAATAGTAATGAGTGGTTACCCGTGCAGTGGTAAAACCCGACGAGCTCATGAACTGAAAGAATACTTCACGCAAAATACTGAAAGAAAGGTTCATATAGTCGGAGATGAAGATCAAGGAATTGACAAGAACTCTGTATATGCAGGTGAGAAGCTGCTGGAAGTTCATGATGCATCGCGGTTTAAAGACACTGATATATATGTGTGTGTCTGGACAATAATGAAGCCAAGGGTCCATCTTACTGAGAAACACATCCCTAGTCTGAAACACAGTATTGCACGAGCGCTATCCAAAGCTCTTAAACCTGCCTGAGAAGATGATTGCTGGTCACCTGTGTATAGTATAAACTGGTTTGTCAGACTTTTAAATTTGACATTTAAAAAATGTATACTTCCAGTTCATTGTGATTGATCTGAATCTAAGTGCAATATTTTGACTACAGATTCACAGCAAGAGAAGAATCTGAGAGGAGCACTGAGAGCTGAAGTGGAGAGGTGATTATTATTTCTCTTAAAATATCTCTGCTGTCATTTAAAGATGTGAAAGAATCAGACTCAAACATAAGAAAGACAATGGTTAATGGCAAATAAGGATGTTCAAGATAATAAAAAGACGATCTAACTTAAAACGTGTCAAAGTCTTATAATTGTATGTACAACGTATTCATGTTGTTGTTTTTTTGAGTCATGAATATCGAAACATTTTAGGATTTATGAATTAATGCATTTGTCCAGAACAAAATATTCCTATTATGTATTTTTTGATTTTGCACTAAAAAGCACCAGCTCTGTAATAAAGAAAGGAAGTCTAATCTTGTTTACATTTTTAACATTATGGATTCCAAGAAAATAATTAAGGTTCATGTGCAAATATACAGTTTGGTCTAAAGTTGAAATGCCACGTGTTGTAGAAAAATGAAGACAAAACAGGTTGCTACAGGTCCTGCTGGGATTAATTGTGCACCAATGATTAGATTTGTTATATAAAAGTGTATAATTTTTTTAATAATACATTTGTATAATTATAATTGTATACTAATTGTAATTATGCACTGAGCTACTTTTGATTGAAATAATTAGTCTCTCTTTGTATATAGGAAAGTAAATAAAGACGACGTTGTGATTCTTGATTCCTTGAATTATATTAAAGGTAAATCACTGTTCACTCTGTTAAAATGAATACATCTTTGCCTTTTATATTAATATAGTGTTATATGTTTAGTTTTATTTGACCTTTAGAAGTGATTGATCCTGTACAAGAGTACAACACATTTCTTAAAGTGTTGTGTTGAGTGACAGATTTCAGCATTATAATAACAGAGCTTGGTCTGACAGCTGCTGTTGTACTCTAGATTTCAGTCTGGCATTAGATTGAGGACTAATTTTGTTTCATTTCTAGGCTACAGATATGAGCTGTTCTGTCTTATCAAACATACACAAACACCCCATTGCTTGGTATGTGAGCTCCTAAAACTCATCTCGAACACATTTCAAACTATTTTTATATGTACTAGTTCATATAACTCTATAACCCATGCAGGTGTACTGTTTGACATCAACTGACGTGAGCTCAGAATGGAATAAAGGCAGAGAGGCTGATTCTCAGTACACACAGGATATGTAAGCATTTCTTGCTTTGTTTCAGGTTTAGTTATATTAAAGGAATAGTGACAGTTTACTGAAAATGTATTCACTCTCATGTAGAGGAATTTTTCTTCATCTGAACAGATTTGGAGAAGCTCAGCATTACATCACTTGCTCACCAATGGATCATCTGCAGTGAATGGGTGCCGTCAGTATGAGTGTCTAAACAGCAGATAAAGATGGATTTGTTTCCAGAAACATGCAGCATTTTGCTTCACAAGACATTAATTGATCGACTGAATTTGTGATGATAACTTGTGGATTATTGTGATGTTTTATTAGCTGTTTGGACTCTCATTCTGACGGCACCCATTCACTGCAGAGGATCCATTGGTGAGCAAGAGATGTAATGCTAAGTTCTCCAAATCTTTTTAGATGAAAGATGGCCTGTGTGCTAGCAATCCAGAAAGATGGTGTCAATTTAAAGCTAATTTTTTGGTTAACTATTCCTCTAGTTGTGTGTTTTTGATATTAAGTGTACATTACCATTCAAAGTTTTTTTTATTTTTTTTTTTATAAAAAAAGTAAAATTTGTCTGCATTAAATTAATCAAAAGTGTCTGATATGTTACAAAGATTGCTATTTAAAATAAATTCTGTTTAATTAACTTTTATAAAAGAATCCTGAACAAATGTATAAGAAAGAAAAAAGGCAACTCAACTGTTTTCAGCATTGATAATAATCAATGTTTCTAGAACAAATCTCACCAAATCCATTGCTGAAATCTGATGTTATCTATCACAGGAAAAAAAAAAAAAACATTTTAAAATATATTACAATGGAAAAGTTATTCTGAATTGTAATATTTCACGATAGGTGAAAAATGAATAATTGTTTTTACTACTTATTTCTCTAATACATGCAGCCTTGTTGAACACACGAGACAAAATGAAAAAATCTTACTAGCCCCCAAACTTTTAAATGGTAGTCTATTTTCAAAAGTTCAAAATGTTATAAAATAAATATGCTAAATATGTCTAAATTGAATAATCTCTTCTGTTCTTTTAAACAACAGTCTGGATGCACTAATACTGCGTTTTGAAGCCCCTGATTCAAGGAATAGATGGGATAGTCCACTCTTTACTATTCAACAAGAGGACTCGCTTCCATTTGAAGCCATCTGCGATGCGCTTTTCAAACGAAAAGCACCACCACCTAATCAGTCCACACAGAGCGTAAGAGTGCTAGTAATGCATTATGCATGAGTATATAGCAGCATTATGTATTTTTATTGTCCTTGAATGGATATTAGAACCTGTTTCTCTTTGCCTTTTTACAGCAACCGCTCTCATCCACAAACTTTCTGTACGAGTTGGACAAAGTTACTCAAGATGTCCTAATGGTACGATTTCCATCACTTTTAGGTGTTCTGGTATAAAAATAGAAAGCATTCAAAGTCATTCTTTCTGTCTCATTGCCTACAGGTGAGTGTTTATAGTTTGCATTTGCATAGACCATCAGTATCAATAGCATGTGTCGTCATATGGGTTGTTTTATGTCTCAGGCTGTTCTTGAGTCACAGAAGACCAGCGTCCCTGGAGATCTCATTTCCATTCCTGGAGCCACGGAGAAGATATCCTTTATTCTAGCATGTTTAGCTTTGAATTTCTTTCTTTCTTTTTTTTTGGGGGGGGGGGGGGTTGTTGTCTTGCTTTGCTGAGCCCCCCATCATGGCTATTTTATATATATCTCACTGTGAGAACACAGAAATGTCCTGCCATACACAGGCAAAGCATTAGAAATGCTTACAACATGAAACCATGATCAAGTCTGGAATTTTAATAAGCTCGACTGCAGCTTCCTGTCAGAAAGTTGATCCGTTTAATGTTAAATGAAGATGTGTTGTAGTAATAAACAGGTCCAGTTGGACCTATATATGAATGTAATGAATACACAAACATCAAAGAATGACATTTCTTTCTGATGCAGTTGCAGTTTGCTGGCCGTTCGTAAATGCTTTAGCATTTAGACACGTACAGAGATGGACCAGTGCAGGTGGCGCTTTGAAATAATACATGATTCAAATGGAATATTATTAGAAATTCATTTATACTCATTCTTTGTTGTCTTGCAACTAGGTTTCCAGCATATTCTACCATTCAAAAGTTTTGTAAGAGGTTATAGTAAGATTTTTGTTTTTGAACAAATTCTATTATGCTCACCAAGGTTGCATTTAATTGATCGGAAATACAGTAAAAACAGTAATATTGTGAAATTTATTTTATTTTATTTCCATATAAATACGTAATTTTGTCCTGTGATGGCCAGAGCGGGGTAGTAACTGATTACATGTAATCTGGATTCCAAACATTAAATGCTCAATTAGATTATGTAACATTTTAAAATGCTCTGAATGTAATTAATTATTAGTGAACCCAAGTTTGAAGAACCCTGGCGTAGTTTAATGTTTAATACATTTCATGTTGATAACAAAGAATGGAATTGTATAGTAATCAAAAAGTAGTTAGAATACATTACATAATGTAATCTAATAGATTACATTACTAACTACAATTTTTGTTTTGTAGTTTGTAATGAGTTGTGGATTGTAATTTTTAAGTTTTTTTAACTTAAAAATTTCTAAGTTTAATGTTTAGAAGCCATTACTTTAGTGTCACATTTTAAAGTGCTGATTTGACGCTCAATTATCAGTTGAAAGCAGATTAATATTTTTGTGGTATTTTTTACTACAAATACTTTTTTTCAGGATTCTTGGGTGACTAGAAAGTTCAAAAGAACAGTTTTTATTTGAAATATCTTTTTTTTATATATATATTGTAAATGTATTTACGTCACTCAATTCAATGTGTCCTTGCTGAATACAACCCCCCCCCCCACACACACACACACACACACACTGCTAATGCAATGTGCATTATTGTACCTACCCAGTTTTCTTAACTTCTTCAATACATTGAACTCACAAGAAGTCTTAACATGGTGGAGTTGAGGAAACTCAGACGTCAGTTCATCAGTTACACCAAGATGCATCCGACAGAGAACATTGGACAGATTGCCAATATGTTTGTGCAGTATCTTAATAAGAGTATGCACTAACAGGTGTTGTTTCTTTTTAGTTTTTGTAGTTCTTAGTCATATTTGCTTTCAAGTTTCAAGCATTTTAACAATGTATTGAGTGCAATAAAATGTGAAATCTTTTAATGTCTTTCTATTTCTATTCTTTGATGTGTGTGATCTTTGATATTTATGTCAACTAGCGAAGTGATAAAATAGGAGGAAAACTTGTCACCTACCAACCCTAAAGATAAAACAGTTCACTTTATTCAGAGGTTATGTTCTCTTTTCTCCTCATTTTCTTCAGTCACAATAAACATGCTGGGAAGTGTTCACCTGTAGTCTGGATGTTTGTCTTTAGTGGTTCACAGACCTTGAAATGAGCGTTAAGGTTTGATTGAAGTCATTATTGCATACGTACAGATGTTGTCATGCTTCAGATGTGGAAGAGCTGATAAAATGAATCATAAAACTCATTGAGACGCTGACAATTAGTGTTTTTCATGCAAGTCTTTTGTTTATGCCTCTGGGCAAATGTAAACGTTTGGAGAGCCATATTGACTCTTCCGTTAGTGAATCAGGCCAGCTGTTTATGTACAAAATTATAATCCGATGTAAGATAATTTGAAGAAAACATGCACTCCAATGACTTCTGTCATGACCTCTCAGACTTGTTTGCATGGTGAATATAGCAACATAGGTTCATGTTGGTTACATCTATTGCCAGGCGTTTTATTTATATAAGATTTATACAGATTTATATAGTCTACAGTCTTTTGTGAGTCCACATTCAAAATATACACAATTTGGTTAGTTACTGGTTAAAAACATCACTCAAAACTATACGGCAGAATTTGTGATGTGTTCTCAGTGGGATTATATACACATAACAAGCTGCTATTTTATAAAAACCTAATAACTAATACAGAAATATTAGTTGTAGGATATGAGTTGAGAGATCTAGGTCTAGTTGAGAGATCTTGAACTAACAGTTCAAAGGTTCATTGTAATAATTTTTTTTTATTATTCAGCAAGGATGCATTAAATTATTCAAAAGTAAGAGTAAAAACATTTATAATGCTAAAGCTATTTCAAATAAATGAAGTTCTTTTGAACATTCCATTCACCAAAGAATCCCACAATTTTCCTCAAAAATATTAAGCAGCACAACTGTTTTCAAAACTGATAAGAAATGTTTCTTAAGCACTAAATCAGCATATAAGAATGAAGGATCATGTGACACTGAAGTAATGATTCTGAAAATGCAGCTTTGCCATCAGGAATGTGACATAAAATAATAATTGCTCATTGTTACCAGGCGAGAGCTGCAGAGTGATAGATAGCTGCTGGAGAAATACATTATAAAAGAAAAATAGTTGTTTTAAAGTGTCCCTATTATGGATTTACTTTTCATGCAGTGTGCACAACTCTAAGTGAATGAAAACATCCCGCAAAATTTTAAATCTGAAGTGCACCGTGTATAAATTTATTGTCTCTTAAAAGAAAGAGTCGATTCTAAATCATTGAAATGAGTCGCTTTAAAACGAATCCCAAGCCGTTTCATGTTGCGCGCGCAAACATGGCAAAACATGGATTTTCGCGTTGGTCTGAATGAAAATGCAAATTCATTCTTTGCCACTAGGTGCCGCTTTTGGAGCGGTAAAAACTCACAAACGCTGCTTTAAATGAAATCAACCAATCACCGCAGATTAGCGTCATGCAAAGGAGGGATTTGGAAAAAATTAATCGTTGAACGAATCGTTTGGGAGTCGCTGAGCAAATAAGGTAAAAAAATTATGAAAATGAAAGTGTTTTTTGACCTTACATGCATGTCAGCCTGTTGTTGGGGACTCCCGAAACCAAAATATGAACCTTTCATATCCCATAATAGGGGCACTTTAAATTTGAATAATATTTTACAATTTCACAGTTTTTTTTTGTTGTTGTTGTTGCATTTTTGTTCATCAAATGCAGCCGAGCATCTTACTGACCCCAAACTTTTGAACGGTGCATGGTGCATATTATTTAAATTTTAAGTCTAATTTGAAGTCTTTGCATATTTACGTTTTCTTTACTCTTTTCCTGTAAAGATCTAGTGGCACATTAATCCACACTAAACAAAATAAACATTATGTAATCAACAGTTTGATGAAATGCTGTTGATTCATTAGGCTATGAAACTTTACAAAACATTCTATCATGAAATTTCTCTCTTGCACAGTTAGAGCAACTTTTCTCTAAAAGCAATTCAGTGTTTACACATTGTACAAGTCTTACTTTGTATTTATTTATTTATCCCAATTTCAAAGAGATTTGCAAGGAAATACTGTCTAAATTCATATCCTGTAGAGAAATATTTGACCTTTTAATCTGTATTTAAACTCTTGGTAGTGATTTGGAGGAAAACCCTAGATTTTGGGGTATTGAAACTGCCCTTCTCTTTAAACCTTACTGGCTTAGTAATCGGGTTAGTTACCAGATATTATGTTGTTTTACATAAGTACTGTACAGCTGTAAAATATAAGACCATTGGTTGTAACTAATGTGAAGACAAGGGTTGTTATGTGCTACCACCTTCTGGCTGCTGGTTATTGGAATAAATGTCAGATTTAGAGATTTTGCTATATGTGCTTAAAAAAAAACATTTATTTTCTACATTTCTCTTCTTTGCTAGCATGATTCCGAATCTAGTTGTCTAATAAACCTGACATTGTACATTACCAATATTGTTATAATTCGCTTTGGATAAAATGTTTAAATGTAAAATGTGTGGCTTATGTACTGTATAGGGCAACAGATTATTTTTTATAAGAAAAATGGACTGCATATTTAATCTTCTGAAACTTCACTGCAAGACATGCACAATAAAATATACAGAAATGTTCTTTATTCATTTAACCATATAGAATGCAGACAATAATACAAGAATAGAAAAATACAATATTTATACAATAATTGAAATGCTTTATATTTACACAGATTAAAGGTTTAAAACAGAAGAAGCCGTCTACTTCTTGTCATCAATTTTCTTAGTCGGTTTCACTGTTATGGCAGTGCCAAAGAGTCTGTCCCAGTGACTAAAGAAAGGTGCAAAGTTGCTGCTGGGTTTCTGGTGATGTATATCATGGGCCATCGCTCCTCCAAGAAGCCCAAAAGGAACCAGGTGGCCAGGCGAATAAGGCAGGTCATAGCCAATATGGTCTTCCACAGACATCCAAATGCTGAAAACAGAGAGAGTCCATATGGTCAGAGGATGGCACTTGAGCAAGATGGGATTGATGTTGCTCCAGAAGCCCACCGTCATCAACTCCACAGCGCTGAGGTGCTGGGTGGACCAAGAGAACGGTGAGATGTAATCGTGATGGATGGCGTGGACCCATCTGTACAGGTGAGTGTTTTTGTGGTGCACCAAGTGCCAGCAGAAGTACTGGGTGTCAAAGATGAGCAAAACACCCAACGTGCCGGAGATCAGTTCCCATACTGTTGGAGCAAGTGCTGGAAATGGAGGCACAGGCATCACTACATTGGTTATCAACACAGCTGGAAGCACAAACACTAGATGATTGTACACCGCCGTTCCCAGAGTCCTCAGCATCATGCCGACAGTGGGACGGCGCTGCTTTTGGATCTTGTACTCAAAGAGAGGAGCTCTCTCTCCCAAGACATCCAGGATGGCGAAGGGGACGCTGAAGATGAAATAGCAGGAGAAGGCGAGCAGCACTGGGAAGAATGGAGACGAGACCAGGGTGTAGTGCCGGAACAACAGGTAGTCCCACAGGGGCTGAAGAATACGGTCAGAAGCCGTGGAGGTTGGGAGCCGAAGAGCAACTTCACTGATGTTCCACATCCTGCTGCTAGATTGAGCAAATGCAAGTGAATGCTGATTGGAATAGCCCAGCCCTATTTATACTGCTGAGCCAGACTTGGACCTCCTATCAAGCCATGATAGGGCAATTTCTCTTCGGTTTTCTCAGCCAATACCCCCCAACCCGACCTTTCCAAGACATGAAACAAGACCGCTAGTAAAAAAAAAATGTTATGCTGGATTACTTCCTTCAAATCCTGGTGCAAAAGAAAAGCTTTCCCAAAAACCCAAGTCTCTCAGTCTCTTTAATGTTTGGGTTATTGAATGGATCATTTCTGTCCATTTTTTCTGAATCTACAGCTGGTACAACCAAATAGAAATAATAAATAAAAAAGGTTAACTTAGACGTTTACATGTAACTCACCAAAAACCTTGCAAGGACCTTCAACTATCCAGATGAAAAAATAACTTTTTCCACCAATTCTCCTGCTTTGATACAACCAAATAATCCAATAATAACCAAAAATGCATTTAGATTTATATAATAGTTCAAATGTAACTTTACCTATTACCAATAACATGGCAAGGACCTTCTACTACCCAGAAGACAAAATAATAAAACAGTTCAAAGAATCAAGAGTGTGTAAAGTTTTGAACTGGACCATTGTGTAAATTCAGTTAATTTGTCTTGTGAAGTATATGTAAACATCTTTCATGTGAAAATAGCTTATTCAGGGCAGTACAATATATAATCTCCCCACTTTATTGAATCTACAGCTTTGGTACAACCGAATAAATATGAATTTTAAAAAATCATGCAAGTATAAATAGTAGCTTGAATATAACTTGCGCTATTAACAATAACCTAATAAGGACAGTCTATGATCCAGAAGACAATTTACACCAATCATTCTGTTTCAAAGAATCAGTAAACCTTTTGAACTGGGTCATTTGTGTAAACTCATTTATTATGTTGTCTTTTGGACAATATGAGGTCCGCTGAAACCCTCCACCTCCCCCAGCTCCACCTTTCTAGATCTTCTATGGAATTTATGTATGCCCATTCATACAACAGTAACATATCTTACATGTTCAAAGCAGCAGCAGTGTTTGTAGCAGATCTAGTCCACCAAGACCAACATTGTTATATCAGTATTTTTTTTATTTATTAACATTTTGAAGATTCAAGGGTGTGTAAACTTATGACTACAACTGTATTTTACATATCCCATTCCATATTAATTATAACAACAACAAAACATTTTTTTGTACAATTTTATTTCAATTGCAATCATAGAAAATACACATAATATTTTGCATTCCATATTTTGGTTATTGCACTACTACATTTTGGATACAAGTATCCATAATTTGACTTGGTTGCATTTTGAAAAAAAAAATTATAATAATGAAAGAGAGAGATGATGTCCAGTGACTAAGTAAAAAAAAAAAATCTCACATCATAATGATTGTAACCTTTAGCAAACTTCTGAAGTCTAAATGACTTGATTAGCATCCTTTCAGGTATTCGTAAGCAATCTAAAACCAAATATGTATTGAATATATGCACATGTAATGTGTTTTTTTTTTCTACTAGCAAACAAAAAGAGAGGAGATGTACAAAAAGTGTGAACAGTTTCCATGTTATGCTGAATATATGCATGTTGTCGAATGTATTTTATTTCAAATTCATCGTCCATGGCAAGAATTTTTTTGTGAAATCATTTGAAAAGAAAATCTAAAAATGTGATTTGATGACTTAAACATGTTTAAGTACCTGGCCATGTATCATATGATTGGCTGAAAATAAGATCCTCTGGTATCTTTAATTACTTTTTTCTTTATTATTTTTCTTTGGCACCGTTTTACATGTATTGGCGTATTTTTGCCGGTCGTTCCTGTATAGAAAAATAAGATAATTAACAATAATAAATGATAAGTTCATATACAGTTCAGAGACAAAAAAAAAAAACATGATCAGGCCAATTTGTTTAGAACACATGGGTGCAAAAAAAATAAAAAATAAAATAACCTACTATATCCTAGGCTTGTCAACAACTATTAGTTTAAGGTTAAATGTGACACTGTACATAAGGTATTGATCAAACAAAATATATGGCATTGCAACATATATAACAGAAGGTAAATGTTATACTACGCTATATTTCACTGCCACAGGGTTTATAAAGTATAGGGAAATCAGCACATACCTGCTCATCTTTATCTTGTTTCTACAGCCCTGTCCGCCCTCCCAGTGGCTTGTGAAGGCCTCTCTTGTCATCATACCTCCACAACTAATGCATGGTTTACCATTGTTGTATGGCTAGAAGAAGAAAATAAAACAATAAGACAAGTCAAAAGTTCTAAGTATATTAGAAACCAGTGGTTCTCAACTGGTGAGTTAAGACCCAAAAGATGTGTTCAGATAAAGTATTGCAAAAACAATACTACATGGAAATGCAAAATGCAATCATTCCTATATTTTTTTTTGTTAATGTCAAAGGCCACTAATATTTTGGTGCAAAATCATTTGGAACAGACAGTTTGCACAATATGTCTCATTCTCATTACATCAAATGGAGGTTCACATGAAGCATAAACAGTTTGTGCCAACCACTTTGTTTATGGGGTAAATTATTTTCTTGAAATCACTGAAATTATAAATATTTAGAATCAAAGCGATTTGTTTTTTTTTTAAACATTTAGAATTAAAAATATTTTCATATTCAATTCAGTTCAATAGGAAAATTATTTAATTCTAAATGTTTTAGATTCTAAATACTTTAAGAAAAGTACATTAATTTGGTACGGTGTCATCATTCGATGTCCAATGGAAAACCTAGATCCTGAAGCAAAACCAGAAAAAACCCTTTGCTGACTCCTAGTTTTGGGAACCAATGTCCTGCGTTCTTGTTTGTCTTGGCAAAATATGGGTCAAATCCTTTTTGTTGCAGTCACAGTGTTGTAATATTTCCAAAAACCACAGGTTTAAACAAGCACAAAACCAGTCTAATTTGCCTCTAATTTCAATGCAATATCTGGGTTAAGGGGGTTTAAGGTGAAAATAATCCTCATCCAGTCAGCCGGACAGCTTTTCTCCTGCTGACCTGTTCTTTGGCACAATAGCCGCAGATCATTCTGGTGGCCAGCTCCATCAGGTGGTCCTGATGTTCATCATGGCACACGTCACATGGGTACACCCGACCACAGCATGGAAATCTATCAGAAGAGACAGTTAATACAAGACGGCTGCCCTAAATATGAGCCAAGGGCACTTTATAGGTCAAACAAGAGGACGTGGCGATACACAAAGCTTTCTGCTACAAAATAAACCTCTTACAGACTCAGACAATGTTCCTGGTAGTTACCTTAGCCACCGGTGACTTTGTCTGAAATGCCTGCAGGCTCCTTTATCGGGTAGAGGTTTCCCTTGCTGAACCGCAGGGTCTCTGTAGCGTCGAGTATATTGGGCAGATGCACCTGTAAATTCAGTAAATAACAATAATTTGTTACATTTATATGCCGCTTTTCACACTAAATTCACTTTACAGAGAGGGTCGGGAATCTCCTTAACCTCAAGGCACCAGAACATGCCAGATAACTGTGGAGATATGAGAGATACCTCAGGACTTTTAATGACCACAGAGAGTCAGGACTTCAATCTAAAGCTAAATAACTGTGGCTTTTTCCCTATATGGGGCAACAGGACCCCCACTTTGCTGACTGTACTAACATGTAATTACAACAGCAACCTTTGTTGTACCAGGGGGTCTCCCATCCTCATCTGACCAGACTTAACCTCGCTAAGCTTCAGTGGGAGACCTGATGCTGGCGGTAAATAATCCCTCACAGCGAGACTAACTCTAGGACATCAGTGCACAAGAATTAACAACTGGACAGAATCAGTGAGGATATAGGACAGGTTTCAGACCTGTCTGATTTCTGGGCTCTGGCTGAATGAACTGGAAACGGGTCGCCTCCACAAAAATGCTGAGTTTGGTATGACAATGTTGGCAGTTTTGCTCCCAGTTTTGCCCATATGTCAGATTCTAGAGAAAAAAGCGAGAGAGAACAATTGACAATAATATCATAAGCATTTCCATTCTTTAAATCCTCCAGAAAAACATATTGCTGATGAGATGTGGTTATCTGACAGTGTCAAATTGTATGGCTGTCAAAGTAATGTGTTAAATCATAATATATCTGAAGTATAATGCCAATTGTCATCTCCAGTAAATCTTCATCAGACCTGAATTGTGTCCTCCTTGTTGCAGTTAAGGCAACCCACACTGAACACAGAGTCCTTCAGTACCAGATCAACAGGTGCAATTGCGTTAAGGTCCAGGTAACCCAAAACATCACTGTAGTGGTGCAGCATACTCGGTCTGAAGGCAGCCCTGATCCCTGCTTGACAATTTTCACACTGAGCAGTACAGGTCAGACGCCCCGTCAGGGTCAGGTCAGAATCAACTTTACACCTACAAGGAGGGGCACATGGTTACTTTGCACTCTTGCCTGAGGGCATTTTATGATAAATCAGTCCTCTAAAGAAATAAGTATGATAAATAATCATAATGAAATGTTTTAGTTTTAGTTTAGTAAATTCACCTGCTGCACTTCAGGGACACTGAGATCTGTTTAGCTGCCACAGTAGCTATTTGTTCTCCCAGCTTCAGACCCAGCAGTTTGATTTCAGTGCCTCTCCGTCGCTCTCTTGTTTTTATGTTCTCCACCTTCTGGCTGCTTTCTTCTCCATCACTACCGAAAGCGGTCTCATCCTCTTCCTCCTTATTCTCTACTCCAGCTTCATCTCGCTCTTCTTCCGCTCCCTCCTCCCTTGAAGCCACAGTGAGTGACACTATACGCTCAGGAGTTTCCGATTTCCTGGATGTGCTCTTAAAAACGGTGACCTTGATTTGCTCATAGGGGACAAACTGTATTCCAGCCTTCTCTAGGTCAACATCTTTCTTCAACTGAGAAGAGAGATTCGAGAGTAACTGATACTACATCTAGTCCATTCACTGACCATCTGATGCATACTTTACACAAATTTGATTGGACAAGCTCTAATCTGATTGGCTGACTTATATTCTCAGGTAAGTGTGAGTCTCACCTGCCTGGCTCCCTCAGTGAAGAGTTTCTCCATACTACGGTCCAGCCAACGCAAGTATGGCCTAAAGAGTAGCTCGACTCTTCCCATCAGCTGATTAGTGGCATGTTTAGCCTTCAGCCATTCTTCTGAGGCCTTCTGCACATGTCTGCATTCACACAGCATAAAATATATACACTTACTGATTTCAGTTCACATTTGCATGTGTATAATCAGCAACAGTTCTTCTCACCGCCCCATGACTGATGGCAAGTCCTGGTCTTCAGGGATATCCACAGTGAAAACCTATGATACGTTAGCTTTCATTAGCAAAAACATAGCATATGTTTTAACATCAAATTTAAAACATTTCAAACATACACACCTCTTGAGGGTAACGCTCAGGAAAGCTGACCATGATGTCCACTTCATTAAGATCAAATGGCTGCAAAACAGAAAAAACAATGATATCTACGAAACTACTGTAGTTCATGTCATGTTGACATCATCAGTATAATTGTAACATAATTGTATCCAGCATGCCAGCAAAAGTTTGGAATAATTACATTTTTATATAATATATATATATATTAGTGCTGTCAAACGATTAATCGCATCCAAAATAAAAGTTTTTTATTTACATAATATATCTCTGTGTACTGTGTATATATAAATACACACACATACAGTCTATATTTAGAAAATATTTACATGTATATATTTATAATATATATTAATATATTTAATATATAAACATAGCATATTTTTCTTAAATATATACATGTATGAGTGTGTTTTTATATATACATAATAAATATACACAGTACACAAACATATAGTATATAAACAATTTTTTTTATTTTGGATGCGATTAATCGCAATTAATCATTTGACAGCACTAATATATATATATATATATATATATATATAATTTCAAACAACTGTTTTCTAAGTGTACAACTATATTCCCACTATTCTCACAACTATTTACCCCCCCCCCCCCCCCCCCCCCCTTCTTGCTCTGTACCTTCCTTTCTTAAAACTGCTATTATTACCCCTATAGCATAAGAAATCGGGGGCTGACTCATTAAATTTAGAAAATTACAAGTTTATTAAATTAAATTTCTAATTTGCAATTTATTTCTAAAATCTTGGAAAAAATGTTCGTAATAATCTCTTCCATAATAATTTTTTTCAGCAATTTCAATCCGGCTTTCATCCCTACCATAGTACAGAGTCTGCTATTGTTAAATTACTAATGATCTGTTATTGGCAGCTGATTCTGTTTTATCAACAATACTTGTCCTTCTCGACCTGAATGCGGCCTTTGATACCATCTTGCATAAGCATCACTGGCACCTCCTGTCCTGGTTGTAATTAATTCAAATTTTAAAAATTTCGATCAAGACATCTACATTTACCACTGGTGTCCCTCAGGGTTCTGTTTTGGATCCACAGCTATTCATCATCTATTTACTCACTCTTGGCCATATTTTCAGGAAATATGGTATCCATTTTCACTGCTATGCTGATGACACCCAGCTCTACCTGTCTTTCAAACCCTCTAGCTCTTTTCCTCCACCTTTCTTGACCAGATGTTTAGCTGAAATTCAAGACTGGCTTTTAGCCAACTTTCTAAAATTCTGTGAATTTCTCATTGGTACAAAATCTACTCTGACTAACTGTGATTGTTTTTCAGTGGATATCGATCATAATGCAATTTGTCCTTCTCAGTAGGTCAGGAGTCTGTGTGTCATTCTGCACAATTCTCCAGTTCTCCAATGTCTACACTGGATACCAGTGAAATATCGCATCGATTTTAAAATTTTGCTTCTCACATTTATGGCACTTCACAACCTTGCTCCACCGTACCTTACTGACCTTCTCCTTATCTATACTCCTTCACACACTCTCAGGTCTTCACTCTCGATTTCTCTTGTGTCGCTGCATATACGCTTTAAGCACCATGAGAGCAAGAACTTTTAGTTATGTGGCCCCTCGCTTATGCAACTCTCTCCCCCCGATATACACAACAGTGACAGTCTGCATACTTTTAAATCTTGTCTTAAGATTCATCTCTTTACCCAAGCTTTTTTATAACTTGCTCTTATTAAGCCTCTACTGTATTTATGATGCATGTATGCAGTTGTGCTGTTGAATGTTGTAGTGCTGGCAGGATCTGTCTAATGTTACTCATTTTTTACCATTTTGCTTGCTATAATGTGACTTTGGGTGTTTAGAAAGGCGCCATTAAATTAAATGCATTTGTATTATTACTATTATTATTATTAAAATTTATTTTCTACTATGATGGCAAATTAGATTTTTTTGCAGTCATCACTAAAATCTTCAGCATTTATAACTGAAAATCTTTAAAAATGATTACAGAACATAAAATATATACTTTGATCTACTTTGAAGTCCATTCAGACTTGCGTAATATTCAGTACATTTGAATGAGTTATGCAAACAAGCATTACATGAAAGTAATCCATTCTTAATGTTTCATTCAGTTTTGTTCAATCAGCTGTATGCTACTGGTATTAAGGATTGGCAAACATGTCAGTGCTCTCTAATTCCTATTAATACTAGCAAGAACTTTACCATTTGGCATATGTTTGGTCTTTGGTTGCTACTTTGTACATTAATACACTGTGTGGTCTATACCAGGGGTGTCCAATCCTGGAGGGCCAAGTGTCTCATAGAGTTTAGCTCCAACCATCTCCAACACATTTGCCTGGATTTTTCTAGTAAGTCTGAAGACCTTAATTTGCTGGTTCGAGTGTGTTTAATTAAGGTTTGAGAGAAATTCTGCAAGAAAGTGGCACTCCAGGAACAGCTTTGGACACCCCTGGTCCATATAATAAGTGTTTACCCAGTCAGGATCTGTGGATTGAACCGTGACTCTGTAGTAGGTCAGCTGTCCATCTTCTCGCTCCTGCACAATGAGTTTGTCTTTTGGAAATCTCTTCGTGAGCTGAGCGATCTCAGTGGCTCTCAGCTGCTTGCAAACCTCATCAGTGAGATCAGGCAGTTTGACCTGCTCTTGACTTTTAACTGGTCGTCTGGCCGGAGCAGAAGGCCTGAAGCTGCTCCTCTCTTTTGGGCCGTGAGGCTGGTCCTCCACGGGTGGAAATTGCTGTGGATGCAAGAAGCGACACCGGTCCTCCATTGCACAAAACCCAGACAGGAAGTAGCGGCAGGGTCGTCTGGCTCTCTCTTGCTTCACAGGTGCAGTTCTGTGGCTGGATGAAGGCGGACGCTCCTCTGTACCAGACTGTCTGTTTTCACTCATCTGCTGCAGTGAGTTTAATGGGTGACCATCCAAATTTCCTTCTTTCACTTTGAGAGTTGTACCGTTCTCTTCGTCTTTCTGTGCACTTGCAGCTATTTGATGAAGAAAGCGGCACCTTTTCCCATAGTAGCATCGCCTGCCCTGAGAGTAGAAGCGACACAATTGCTGCACCTGACCGGACTTCTGTGAAGTGTCCTTACTGCTAATCTCAGCATTTTGGCTTAAATTGTCATTTTCAGTGTCAGCTGACACGGATGAAGAGGCTGGTTCATCCCCAGGAGCCAATGACTGTGAAATAAAATAAAACAGCCTGATATATAACACTGTTATATAAGACAACGTCCTCACATGAACAACATGCAATTTCAATGTTTGATGCAGCGTTTTTTAAAAGCGATACTTCACACAAAAATGTCTTCTTTTGTGTTTAAATCCTAACTGTGGATAATTTAACGAGGCCCTTGTCTCTTAAAACCATGTTCCCACAATTTTTTTTTGTAATCGTTCAACAATAAAACACTAGTGTATTTGTGTATAGAGCCACTATAATAATCTGCTGAAAATATTAGCCTAAAACCTGATTTACATGATTAATGTTACATTGTACCTTAAAGTACCACGGGTTTCCCTGTAAACATGCTATTACATAAAAGTGAACATTGAACACACTCACAAGCATGTACTACTACTGACTAAAAGTCTGTCTTTTAGACAGTTTGTTTCAGTAAACCTTCACAATACAGATTTGATAGCTTTTAAAACTCTCTAAAGGTGCATCAGGTGCATGTTCATGCAAATTTGCAGCGTTGACCAACAGAAAACTGCTGGTTTGAAAGTGACTTCTGTGCAAGCTGTGATTCTTTTGACAACAGACAACTGACCATTTTGCTGACCAAAACCTTTTGCTAATTTGACCATAACATAACATCCTAATAAAGCCGGTCTGTGGTTTTACAGTGCTGTAATTTCATATTATTTTAAGGTGAGCTTAAAGGGTACATGGCTATGAAAATCACACAGCTTCAGTGTGACATCAATAAGTATAATTTCATAGATATTGTTAATAATAGTTGTTCATATTAAAATATATATGAACTTAATACATGACCTAGACTATTTATTTAGCAAAATCCTGTCATTTTAATAAATGTTACATGAAATGTAATAAAAATTGTTGCTGCTCCAGTTAAGCTCAGAGTGCTCTCTTTAAGCTCTTCCACATTGAACGTCTATGTAAATACTTCATAAACAGACTTTACATATATACTGATGCTTGTCACTTTAAGTTAAATTAATCGATTTCATATGAATTCTGTCAACTCAAATCTGCAGACTGGCTCTAACCTTTGGCAACTAGCATCAACTTTTCCAGACTGTAAATCTAAAATCGGGGCAAAAATCATGTAGTGTATTCCAGCCTTAAGAGACTAGATAAGTTTACATTCATTTAAAAAGAGGTTTCATAATGAGGCTAGTTTCGGTGTTCATCCTCAGGAATTAAATGTTTTATTGGTTTGTTTTATTTGATTTTTGAATGTGTTACTTAGCTGAACGTGGACTAGTCTAGATGCTACAATGTACTTAGATGACACTTCACTATGAATATATAACCGATCGACTTGAAAGCCTTGTTGCTTGATTTTAGTGATCTGTTTTTGTGATTGACTTTGTACCTTCAAAAAAAACATTTTTACAATTATTGTTTTCAAATTTTCCTTAAAATAAAGAATACATTTTAATAAAACATGATGTGAGCTTAATGGGAACAGGGGTGTGCTTAAAAAGTACAAAAATGTACCCATAAAGCACAGCCAGACTTGTTGAATTTAATGATGTATATCTTAATTGAAATGTTTTTTGTCATTTAAAATAAAATTTAATATTTTTGTGTGAGAGATTAATATTTTATTTTAACAACTTTTTGTACTGATGTAAAAAATCTTGATGTAGACTTCCAAAATATATTACTGTATGTGTCTTTCTACATACATAATAAATGTACACAGTGCACACACACACACATTATATAAACAAAAACCTTCATTTTGGATGCGATTAATCATTGCCCAGCACTTTAGACAGACAGACAGACAGACAGGTAGGTAGGTAGACAGACAGACAGACAGACAGGTAGGTAGACAGTCAGACAGGTAGTCAGACAGACAGGTAGACAGTCAGACAGGTAGTCAGACAGACAGGTAGACAGACAGACAGGTAGTCAGACAGACAGGTAGACAGACAGACAGACAGTCAGACAGACAGGTAGGTAGACAGACAGACAGACAGACAGGTAGGTAGGTAGGTAGACAGGCAGACAGACAGACAGGTAGGTAGGTAGACAGGTAGGTAGACAGTCAGACAGACAGGTAGGTAGGTAGGTAGGCAGGCAGGCAGACAGGTAGGTAGGTAGACAGACAGACAGGTAGGCAGACAGACAGGTAGGTAGACAGACAGGTAGGTAGGTAGACAGACAGACAGACAGGTAGGTAGGTAGGTAGACAGGCAGACAGATAGACAGGTAGGTAGACAGACAGGTAGGTAAACAGTCAGACAGACAGGTAGGTAGGCAGGCAGGCAGACAGGTAGGTAGACAGACAGGTAGGCAGACAGACAGACAGACAGGTAGGCAGACAGACAGACAGACAGGTAGGTAGACAGACAGACAGACAGACAGAAAGGTAGGTAGGTAGGTAGACAGACAGACAGACAGACAGAAAGGTAGGAAGGTAGACAAACAAACAAACAGACAGACAGACAGATAGACTATTTGTAGATTAACTTGAATAGATTTCACTTTTTATGAATTTTCCCCGTTTTGAACAGCAGGTGCCGCCAGCCTGTGGTGTTTCGAGCTCAAATGATTTCGAAACAGTGAATCATTTTGCGAAGCAGCTGGTTCAGTTGATTCAGAATTTCAAGAAGTCTAAGTTAATTTCCTCTCGTCACTCATGTACATTCTGATACGTACTAACTCCTTTACAACCTTGGTTTTTAAACTATGCTTTATTAATAAAATCATCTTAAATTAACAATATCCAACTGATCACTGAAAAGAGTCGACTCCCAAGTCATTGACGAATCGACATTTCTAGCACGCACTGTGGGATCCGGAAGTCCTGTTAAACCTGAAGTTCGACTGTTTAAAATACGTTAACATGTTGGTTTGGTTTACTTATGTGTGCGTTTAGGTGGACTGGACCTGACAATGTTCTGAATTAGAACTCTGATCAAAATTGCTGGTGGATGTCACCAAACAGACGTTCGCCACTAACCTGCACCACATCCGCACTTTCTGACTCCATTAGATCGGATAGCACACCTTGTAGTCACTGTAAACTGTTCAGTACTTCAGTACTTATTGCTGTCGCTCTGCCTCAGTACGTTTGCGTTTATGTTAGCATAAACATGCGCCTTTCAAAGATTGGGAGGCATACGTGAGATATGTTACGAGACCAGACGCTTACTTCCTCCAGGAGGCGCTTTGCTGGCTCTTAAAGTCTAATTCTTAATTCATCCGCTTTCAAATCTCAAGACGATTCTTGCATTACTGGAGACATTTCTACACCAAAAAGTGTAATCGTTTTAATCTATTAACTGGTACCTGGCATGCCAAAAAGAGAAATGAAAATCTGCTCAAGCTACCTGTACTAAATGATTTTTTAAAAAAGTTTTACGATGTAATCATGATGCGCTGTAATTGGTCCAACCTGACCAGCGCGGAGGAAAGTAACACGCACCACGTGACACCAATAGCGCTACACTTCCGCATGGTTCTGGAAAAGGTGCGTTTCTCTCTCGGGCTATGAGGCTGGTCCTGTGGATGCCAAAAGCGGTCCTACACTGCACAAAATCGATACAGGAAGTAGCGACAGGAACGCCTGGCTCTCTTTTGCTTTACAGGAGTAGTTTTGCGGCAGAATGGGGCCGGATGCTCTTCTGTACCAGACTGGCTGCTGTGTGGGTCTGATGCGCGACCGTCCACATTTCTTTCTTTCTCTTTGTGAACTGTACTATTCTCTCTCTTTCGTTGCGCCTGCAGCTCTCTGATGAAGAAAGCGGCACTTTATCCTGTAATAGCATCATCTCCTCCTCTGAGTGTAGAGACGGCACGATTGCTACACCTGCCTGGTCTCATTATTAAATAATTTACTTCGGAATAATATCAGTGAGACATTTTAATATTCATTGATTTCATAATACACAGGAAAGAACTGCATATTTGGACCAATCATACCTGACCAATTAGAGACAACGTATGGGCCAAAGCCACGCCCATTCAATCACATTCTATTTGCTGATTCTTTTCGCATCGTTTGACGTAGACGTCTTCGACGCCCTCTTGCGTCACGGAGTGGAAAGACAACAGCGCGTATCCGGACAAGCAATAAATTCACATCCAAACTGTCTTAAACACTCCTTTTACTCCTAGAATGTAAATAAATATATGTGTTACATTGTATAACTAATGTCTACATACACCCCTCAGACACCTAAATAATTTAGAAACCGAATAAAGGTATAAATATTTCAGTACAAAGTCATTAGATACCAGGTAGGCTACCTGAGCCACATGAAACAGCCAGGACAGAGGATGATTTAGAAAGCTAAACTATTTTAAGTTCTATTTGTTGAAATATAGTCAATCAGTTACTGAAAATGACACTAGTTCAGGTGTTTGAGACCATTTGGGAGAGCTTCCAGTCAAAAGACTCAGTTTTGCAGCCTATGTGGGACTACGTGCGACTCAACCACTCTGAAACTCTTCGGTCTCCTCTCTTTCCTGTGATTCTGACCGTAGCGTCGTATTTTGTTCTTTGCCTACCCTACCTAGTCTGCGACATCATGGGAAAGAAGTGGCCAGCTATTAACCGGTACAAGATCCAGCCCGGCAAAATGCCCACAACTGCAATGCTCCTTCACTGCAGTGGAGTTACTCTTTATAATCACATACTTCTGGTGTTTCCTGCAGCAGTAGCCCAGTGGATGTGGAGACCACCTGTTCCCCTTCCTGAACAAGCACCTACATTGCTTGAACTTGCTGGTGGAGTGACTGGAAACCTTCTTCTTTTTGACTTACAGTATTTTATCTGGCACTTTTTGCATCATAAGATCCGCTGGCTGTATGTGACTTTCCATGCTATCCACCATAATTACTCCGCCCCATTTGCTCTGGCCACACAATGCCTTGGTGGATGGGAGTTGGTGACGGTGGGCTTCTGGACCACGATCAACCCCATTCTGCTGAGGTGCCATCTGCTCACCACCTGGATGTTCATGGTGGTCCACGTCTATGTATCGGTGGAAGACCACTGCGGATATGATTTCCCTTGGTCCGCGTCTCGTCTGATCCCATTTGGTGTTTATGGAGGTCCGAGCAAGCATGATGTGCACCACCAGAAACCTAATACTAACTTTGCACCCCATTTTAGTCACTGGGATAAACTGTTCGGCACTCATGCTGATTTTAGTTTTGCTAAAACTCAGTGATGAGCATGCATATATGTAAATATTACATTTGCATGTTTTGGTTGCTTCAGGCAGAGCTTAAACAATGCAGAACTTATAACATAAGTTTTCACTTTGACTTTATTTGTATAGGAACAGTATGAAAAGCATGATTTTGGTCCAAAAATAAATAAAATAAAATAAAACAATACATTGAGATGACAGTACAGGCTATAATTTACATATCATAAGCACAGGTATAATTAGTCAATTGCTGAAAATATCATTTCAGTTCTTCTTAAAAATGTTGTTTAATTCAAAGTGTTACTTGCTGTTTCTTTGTAATTATTTGTGAAATTTACAAGCAATTTCTTAAAGAAAATAGTTTCAAAGGAAATTTTACAGTATTCTTTTATTTATTTTGATTTTATTTGTATTTTTTGTGGGTTTTGTGGATTTATTTGTTTGGGTCCAAACTGTGGATAGATAGATAGATAGATAGATAGATAGATAGATAGATAGATAGATAGATAGATAGATAGATAGATAGATAGATAGATAGATAGAACTATATATATCTTTTTTTCTTAAGCTATGAAACAGGTGTGGAATGGAAAATATGTAAATTAAATTATAATTTTTTGTTCCTCCTACATAATAGAAAGACGCCAACCAAGCATGGCAAACTCAAAAGCGAATTTTCACAAGAGGAAGTTTTTTTTCTTTTTCTTTTTTATAAGGAAAGCAGATTTCTCAAAATAGACCGCAATTAAGTAACCTCTCATTTCAAACCTTGTTTGAATCTCTGTGTTGTAAATATTCTTTGTGTTGTTTTTCAAGACTAAATTTGAATATTTAAACATTTGTTGTTTGTTTCATGGAATAGTTATGCAGTCTTTAATGAGCTTCAGCCATGTGTTGGGTGCATGCATAGGCCTACCATTGATCTGATTAATTGTGATTATGCAATTCAAGGATGTAACAGCAGGTGTCAGTAAAGAGATTACTTAGTTAAATCCCATCTTGCATGCAACCCTTTACTTTCTATATTAAATAGGCTAAGTTGAATAGCAAGAAAAGATGTCGTTCTTTGCAGTTACAAAAAAATACAAAATTATTTAGTATTTTATGAAGAAAATGTGAGTGGTTCGTGCCGGTGCAAAACATGTAATGCTTAAGGCATTGTTAAAGCCAGCGCTACTAATAAAAGTCTATAATAAAAAATATAACATCATCAAATTTCTGTGTCTCCGTTATTTCCTACATAAACCTCATAATCGAAGGCTTTTGAGCCAGTGCCGATGAGAGTTCGTGAGCTGGCCGCTGGGTGGCGCTGTTCCCGGATCAAACACAGCAGTGGTATGGCAGCCAGGAAACAGACAGCCATCTTATAATCCGCAGCCAGTTTGTAATATTTGCAACTTAAACGGCCTTTTCCATTTTTTAATGATGGGTCAGTGTGGAATTACGTCGTCTAAAACCGTTCTGGTGTTCCTGAACCTGATATTTTGGGTAAGTTGGATGTGTTTGGGGCAGAATTTGGGAGTGCGTCAGTGTTGTCAGATGGACACAGTCAGGTGTCGAGGAGCTGCATTATTACACAAACTCCTTTAAATCACTAATACGTGTATAAAACCTGCTAAATACATGCATATGTTGCGATATTTGATATGCCTATTGTGTTTATACTTCATTATTTTAAAAACTGCTCGTTGCTGTGTATTGCAGTGTTTGTTTACATATTTCCTGCAGTATTAATAATTCTACATTGATCACTGTAAAGCCTAATAAACATTGACAGTATAAGATTAGTGATATTTATATGTCTTTTAGCCTTGAATATGCGTGAGTGAACTGGCAAGTCACCCTCATTGTTTCCTATAGCCCCAGAGCAGGTTTAGTTTTCACGTTATTGTTTGACATGTTAAACCTATTCCTCCTCAGGGAATTTCTTTTGGAAACAGTCCTGAAGGATAAGGCTAATAAAGACTAATAGCAGTTTCCTCAAACGATTCCATCATTACACAAAACAACAAAGAACGCCTTTAAAAAAAACAAAACAGTTCACAATGACTTTGCAGTAGGATCAGATGTGAAACATTTTACATTTTCTACAAATTATTTCCTTTTAATAGCCCTGTAATATTGTTTTAATACAGTACATTCAAGTTTATCATAGTAATAATAATTAAGGTTTGGTAAAGACTTGGTAAGGTTTGGCAATATCCAGGCAAATAAGAATAATAAAAAAGTATTTTCAATTTATTAAGCGGATCTTATGTAATTATAATTTGATTTCATAAAATCCTAGCTAAAATCAAATAAATATAATTATTTTGATTTTATAGGTGTTATAAAGATTAAAACCCTTTAAAGTTAAAAAATAAATATCTATAAAAGTCAATATAGCCAATTAGTTAAGGTATTTAGGTGAATTTAGACATCACAATGATATATTGTACAATATAAAATTAAATATTTAATATATAATTTAAAAACCACTTCGAGGATCTACAAAAGGGGGAAAAAAGTCTGTTTGAGTAGGATTTTAGTAGCAATATGCTGTTTTTGTTTTTTTTTGTTTTTTTTTTTAATCCCTTTTTTCATATTTCAATCGTTTAAATTGAAATATGCGACATTTCCACAGCCAATGTTAAAAACAAAATGGGGTTCGCACATTGGGTTGGACTGAACTGGGGCATTGGTGGCAAGGTTTCACATTTAAGACCTAAACTGAGCTGTATGACCTGTAGAAACACTACTCCACCTATCAGCTGGATTTTCCTGTCTTCGTTTGTTTGTTTAATCTCTTTAATCTGGGACTGAATGAAGTTTAAAGTCTCCACCTGACAGATAAAGGTAGTATGACAATATCCTCTTCTTTTTTAGGGATCAGGCTGCTTTATTAAATCTGTGTTCATCATGTCAGAGCCTGAGAGCTGTGCTAAACTGATTCATAGGGGGTTTTATGGTTGCAGGGCACTTTTTATTCCTGTCTTGTTTCCTTATAAGAGGATAATTATCCACATTTCTGTGTGTTGACCTTTAATTTTGGCTGATGGTTTTCTCATTGGTCAGCATTCCATATCCTCCTTAGTCATTCTTACTTTTGAAAGTCAAAGTGACATGAAGTTGTGTTTGGTTCCAAATACTTACCCTCAGTTGCCTTTATCCTAAATTTCTAATTTGATTGTCTTTCTGTGAAAACGACTGCACTAAATAAATCCAGTAACCGATTTATAATCTTATCTAATTTAATTAATGAGATTAACATAACTCTTGGCATAGAATCATATCATATCTGCTTTCATATAACTAACCCTCTCTGTTATCTCCTTATAGGCCGCTGCTGGCATTCTCTGTTATGTTGGAGCCTACGTGTTCATCACGTATGATGACTATGACCATTTCTTTGAGGATGTGTACACCCTGATCCCAGCCGTCGTTATTATCGCAGTCGGAACGCTGTTGTTCATTATTGGACTCATTGGATGCTGCGCCACTATCCGAGAGAGCCGCTGCGGTCTTGCCACGGTTAGTGAACTGTTAAGTTTCCAACACTGCCTTAGTGTTTTCCTCAAATTAATACTTTTATCCACCAAGGATGCATTAAATTACTCAAAAGTGACAGTAAAGACATTTAAAAAGTTACAAAAGATTTCAAATGGAAAAAAATGTATGATGGTTTCCACAAGAATGTTAAGCAGAACAGCTGTTTTCAACATTGATAATAAACAACTTGAAATGGATAGTTTGTCATTGTTCTTATATCTTGCCCTGCTAAAAACCGCATTTCCTTGCATCTCTCTTTTGCAGTTTGTCATCATTCTTATGCTGGTGTTTGTGACTGAGGTGGTTGTGGTGGTTCTTGGCTATATTTACAGAGCCAAGGTGAGTCCTGCATTGAAAGGAAGTCAATATTTATAGAAATTGGAGTGCCTGCATCTCTTTTGTTTTTATGTGAAAGCTCTTCTCACATTCTCAAGCTCTTTCAGTTGTGTGCAAAGGTGAACAATGTAATACCTGCCTTGTATTGTACTGTGCTAGACTACAAAAATGTCTCCTCCTACATAAAGAATGGATGTCAGGGTCAGAAATTAATGGAGGACAAAATGAATAAAAATGCCCCTCAAAATTCAAAATATCAACCAAAAGTGTCCTTTTATGAGTTCTATTATTATGCAATTAAACAATATTAGTGCTGTTTTTTTTTTTTTGTTTTTTTTTTTTAAATGTCACTAAATGTGATTGCAAATGTGATATTGATTTTATATTTCAACACACAAGAAGTTAATATTAAGGGAATTACATTTTAGATGCACAACATTGTCTGTTTTTGCTATAGTTCGTGAACGAAAATGGTTCCAAATGAAGCTACAGCAGAACCGGTGCATGTCTCAGAGCAACAAATGAATGAATCCACATTTTAAAGAAATGAGTTAATTCGTAAAGTGCAACATTTTTGTTTCTTGAGTGAATCGGCTGTTTGAATGAATTGGTTGAATTCCTTGTTTAAATATAAGAATCTGACTTCAAAGAGAGTGCATACATTTGATACGTTTTTAAAGAAATTTGCCCTTTGAAAATGCCCTTTGATATCAATTTACGGGGGAAAATATTGACCCTTAATGGCATGCTAATTTGTGTCACTGGTGGATGTGTTTGTAGGTGGAAGACGAGGTCAATCATTCCATCCAGAAAGTGTATGATGAATACAACGGCACCAACACGGATGCTCCCAGCCGCGCTATTGACTATGTGCAGAGACAGGTAAGACTAATGAAGTGTACAGAATGTTGTTATATTGTTATATCCCAACCCTAATAATAAAATCACCATAATGTCTTTGAAGCTCCATTGCTGTGGCATCACCAACTACTCAGACTGGAAGAACACGCGCTGGTTTAAGGAGTCTAGGAACAACAGTGTGCCACTGAGCTGCTGCAAACCCAACGTGAACAACTGCACCGGCTCCCTCTCACGTCCCGGAGACCTCTACCCTGAGGTGAGAGACGTTTGAGAAATGTGCGCATGTAGCCGATGAAGCAAAGGAAACCTGCATGTGATGTTAATGTATCTGTTGAATCATCTTAGGGATGTGAAGCCCTGGTTGTGAAGAAGCTGAAAGAGATTATGATGTACGTTATCTGGGCTGCTCTGACGTTTGCTGCAATTCAGGTATGCTGTTTAGATTTTTTCATTTCTAGTGTCAGAGTGCCCCTGAATTAATTTTTTTTTTCTTCTTTTTTTTTAAATTCACATAGTGGAGTGTTATTAGTCATGAAAATGCATAATAAATCAAGGTTTCCCAAACGGGGGTTTGTGAGTTGGATAGATGAAAAAATTATTGCTGGTGCTGTGTGAAAATTGTGATATAGCTTAATGCTATTATGAAAAAAAGGCTACGATTTAGTGAAATAATTGTTTAGTCTGCTGCACTGTGCTTCAGAGGGAAGCGTGGCACTGTGTTCACGTGAGCACCTCATGATCCAGAGTATTCAGTGTCTCAGTGCTTCTCGGTTTCCAGTAAATTCAGCTGACTTCATCTTGGCATGCTGTGCACTATTTAACAAGTATTTGGGAATGTAATGTGTGCCAGATTTAATTTCTTTACACATTTGCATAATTTACAATATTTTTGTGGACAGAAGTTTAAAGCATTTCATCAATATTCCATCTAACTAAAAGCTTGAGGGTTTGAATGTTTAAAGGTGAAGAGTTTAAGACATAAATATTAGTATTGTAATCAGTACTGTAAAATAAAAGTATTCAAACGATCAAATATCCTTTTATTTTACATTTATAAAAGTAATTTAAAACAGTAATATATTGTATGCATTCATTTTTGTAATTGCAGTTAAAATACCCTTTTTTTTTTTTTTTTTTTTTTTTTAAGTTATTGTTGTTATGAGTATTTAATTTGATTGGGTTTCTAAAACGTTTCATAAAAAAAAGATTAAATATTTTATTTGTTTACTTGCATGTCATGGAAGCATTAAGCAACATCAGAGAACCATGAGAATGTGTTGTTAATTTATTGAAATATTAACTTAACTTCTCAGGGGGTACTTTTAAGTAAATATTTGACATTGGCTGGGGTTCGGCTGACAAGAAGGTTTGGGAACCCCTTGTTTAGACTATGAATCAACAGTGCAGAGCTTGTACAGCAGCTTCAGCGTGTCTCTTTTGTCCCCGTCAGACAGAGCTCTGGGACTGCAGCACTCGGGCAGCGTCAGTATGTGCTTTTGTTGCCCTGTAGCTGCTGAATCACAGACTTTGACATTCATACTGTTCCAAATACCCTCTGGGGCGTAAAGGCAAATAAGACAGCGTCTTGGCAAGCCCAGCACATGCCAGTGACTTACACATGGTTACTGACTCAGTCTGCCTGAATTAACAAGCAAGAACTGGGGCAGTAGGTTAGGTTGTTCTTGGCAAACTTGCATACATTACACCAGATGTCTTTTCTTTTCATTTTTTTTTTAATCGTCTGAATTTACTGATTAAATTTGTCTGGGCCAGTGTGAAGAATTCATCTCATTCTTTTGTAGACTGTTGTCACAAAGGTAATTTGAAATAACGGCTATTGTATATGCCGGTAATGTGCATTTCCTGCCACAGTCCGCTTTTTTGAATCATCTGTTGAAGATATTGAAATGGAGAGATTTTCCTTTTTTTTTTTTTTTTTTTTTTTTTTTTTTTATATACAATAAAACAGTAATATTGTTAAATATTATTATTTAATAATATCTGATATAGATGTTTTCAATTTTATAATGCATTTTAAAATGTAATTTATTCCTGTGGCAAATGTGAATTTTCAGGGACCATTACTCCAGTCTTCTGTATCACATGATCCTTCAGAAATCATTTTAATTTGCTGATTTCATGCTCAAAAAACATTCCTTATTATTATCAATGTTTAAAACAGTTGTGATGCTTAATATTTTTGTGGTAACCATTATAGTTTTTTTCAGGATTATTTGATTAATAGAAAGTAAAAAAAAAAAATGCATTTATTTGAAATAGGATTTTTTTGTATAAATGTCTATACTGTCAATTTTGATTAATTCAATGCATTTGTGCTAATTTAAAAGCATTTTTAAAGAAACCTTTGAAAGGTAGTGTTTATGTAATTTTTCCAACCATCTGACTCTAGTATTTTAACTACACTAGTCAATATAATCTTTAGCAAATCTCAATTCTTCATACTATTTATTGTGATGTTGCAAAGCCTAAAATTACTTTTACTCTCTACTTTATTTAAACCGAAATAATGTAGAATTTTAATATCAGCAATTTATCATCATCAACCAGAATTGTAGTATTTATTCTCTTAACATGTACCAGTGTAGACATGTCATATCATATCATATCAGTGAGTTTTAAATGGAGTCGAACTTTATTTTTCCTCCAGATGCTGGGAATGCTGTGCGCTTGTGTGGTGCTGTGTCGCAGAAGCCGAGACCCGGCCTACGAGCTTCTCATCACCGGAGGGACGTATGCATGAAAAAACCTAGCAGACAGACTCTCTCTTTTCACGCACACACACACACACACACACACACACACACACACACACACACACACACACACTGGGCTCAGGGTTCTGTCGGTCGAGGTGGCACACTGGATATGCCCTAATTTATCTCTCTTTCTACACACCTTACACAGGGTTTGCTCACACATTGCACTGGTGATGGGTGAAACACAGTGCATACTATTTATTTATACAGTACACATCACTCAAAATGACTGCGTTTTAATTTAAACCTTTGTTTTTCTCTAAGGCGTCGAGCCAGACTGCAAAATGGCAGACAGACAGTTTTTAATCCCGTTGAGAAGACTCTAACACTATAAAAGTTAACACTTTCTCTTCCTTGTCTCTATTATATGGAGTGGAAGATGCAGATATTGTATGGAATAATATGTGGAATGTATGCTTTCCTCATTTGTTAGTTTGCACTGTGTGTACGGTTTAGTTATATATTACAAATACCAAGATGGTAAATGGTTGGGATGGGAAAATGCTTTGATGCGAGAGGATCGACTCGTGCTACTGCTGTCTCAGATGTCACCCATCACCAGTCCGCTGCTCAGGGACAGTGGCAGTGTGAGAGACAGGTCTGGATTGACCACACAAGATTGCTTGGCATTGTGGGTCCAATCGTACAACTACATGTTCAAAATGGGGTTCACATGTTAAGTGTAAAGAGGTTTGGGGGATGCTCTAGATGCAGTACCTACCATTTACTTATCTTCTTTTCCTCCTTTTTCCATTGCTTACAGTGTGACCATTACTAGTCTAGTAATATAGAGAGTTTAAAGTTAGTTTGGATAACATGTAGGTATGTCAAACAGGGTATTATTTTAAAGGAATGTACATGGGGAGAAAAAATGGTGACAAGCTTGTAATTTCGATCTTAAAATAAATGTTTCATAAGTTGACACCTGTTGTTTCATTTCTTTGATGTGAATTATATTATGCAGGTATTTTAAAGCAAGATTTTGATCTGGTAAGAGGTTACCAGATCCAAAATAAAGCTTCATGTATTTAAAAAACTGTAATATGTAACAAATAAAAACTGTAATATTTTTAAATGCAAATGCTATTTCCTATTTTAAGGTTTTATTTATCATTTATTACTGTGTTGATAAAGATAAACCATTTAGCAGTCATTAGTCCAGTCCAAGACACTATTTATCAATGTTGAAAACCGTTGTGCTGCTTTATTTTTGTGGAAACCAAGATGCATTTTTTTAATAGAAAGATGAACAAAAAGTTGAAAATACAGCATTTATTTAAAAAAAAAAAGTCTTCACTGTCACTTTTGATTAGTTGTATAAACATCACCTTAGACTTTATACACTAAAATGCCCATTCATCACAGCACACCCGGCAACCCAGTAATTGTTGTTAAAAGCTAAAGAAAGAAGTGCTTCTGAACAAAAGTCGTTTTTTTTATTTTTGTCTGGAACTCTGTAATGTAACATCTTGGAGCACCATCTGAAAGCAGAATAAATAAACTTTACATGTATGTATGGTTTGTTAGGATACAACAATATTTGGTCGAGATACAACTATTTGAAAATCTGGAATCTGAGGGGGCAAAAAAAATCTAAATATTGAGAAAATCGCCTTTAAAATAGTCCAAATGAAGTTCTTAGCAATGCATATTACTAATCAAAAATGTTTTATTAGTAATATGCATTGTTTTGAATACAGTAAAAGTTTTGATATTTACAGTAAGAAATTTACAAAATATCTTCATGAAACATGATCTTTAATTAATGTCCTAATGATTTTTGGCATAAAAGAAAAATCAATAATTTAACCCATACAGTGTATTTTTGGCTATTGCTACAAATATACCCCAGCGACTTAAGACTGGTTTTGTGCTCCAGGGTTACATATCATTCATGACTGAATGAGCAATTCTATAGTGCACAAGGCCCTCAAAGATGCCTTGTCTGGGGTCTTTCTTCAGTCAGGCGGCCTAAACACTTGATAGCATAGAACAGGGTCAAAGTCCAGTCCTTTCCCAGGGAGGGGGATGTGTTCCATCTGCTTGCTGTGTTGGTCATGCTTAGTAACATACCATCACACATGATCTAGAGGGGGAAGTTAGATCGCTGTGTTCTTGTATCCATTAATAACAGCACAACAACTGCAAGCTCTGATGGCAGGTTATTAATAGTAGAAAGTTGAAATGCAGTTAATGAGCCTGTCATGTGGGTTTCCCCTCTATCGTTATACTTGCTATAACTGACCTGACAGTGCTGAAACACGATCTGTGCAAAAGAGCAATGTGAAACCTTTTAACAAGATGCCTGATAAAGTATCAGAGGGTGTTGGTTTACTGACTGATTTAGGTACTGAAAATAATGCCTGTAAAGAAAGTACTATGATTATACTACCAACTCACAATTGCATATTAAAGGGATAGCTCACCCAAAAATGAAAATTTTGTCATCATTTACTCGCCCTCTTTTCGTTCCAAACCTGTATAAGTTTCTTTCTTATGTTGAACACAAAAGAAGATATTTTGAAGAGTGCTGGTAATCAAACAGCTGATGGTCCCCATTGACTTCTATAGTATTTCTTTCCCTACTATGGAAGTCAATGGGGACCAACAACTGTTTGATTCTTCAAAATGTCTTTTTTTTGTGTGTGTTCAACATAAGAAAAAGACTTGTACAGGTTTGGTTCAACGTAAATGATGACAAAAATGTAATTGAGCTATTCTAATAAAAAATGTGAGCTATTCTTTTAAATCTCAATTCTGAGTTTATATCTCACCGTGCTAGGTTTGTATAAACTGTAAACTGTGAATCAGCAATTGTAAAAAAAACTTCTATCAAAACATAAAAATTGTATGGACTCCAAACTATTGCACTGTAGCATATTTTAAGCTTCCTAATACGTGATATGTATTGATACGTGAGGACAAGACAAAGCCAGTCGTTCTGTTTAGACTTTAAAATGTTTGTCCCAGGTTAGTTTCTCTCAACCAACCGCCTGAGTCAAAACGTATTACAGCCACAGTGTTCAAACATTACCCAACTTAGGGTATATTCACACCAGGAAAGTCCGCTAGTTCACTTGCTTTGGTCCGGACTAAATACAATGTTGATTTGTTTGGTTTGGTGCGGTTCGCTTTCACACTGCCCTTTTTGCAAGTGAACCAGAAACTGTAAACAAAGCCACACGTGTGTTAAAGGTCATCCATTCATTGGTTCATCCATTCAACCATACCAGAGTTTGTTTGGAACCGGACCGAGACCACCTCTTCAGCTGGGTCTCGGTATGGTTGTTTGGTGCGCACCTGAGTGTGATTGCTGTATTCATACCTGCCCATAAGATCCACACCTAGGGGGGAAATGAACGTGAGTTCGATTCAATTGAACCAAACAAGATGGATGTGAATACACCCTTACATTCAGTCAACAGCAACATGATGCAATGATCATTACACAGCTTTTATTTTATGCACTCCAAGTGATAAATGCTGAAAGATGCTGAACCTAGAGCTCTAATATAGATATAATATTTCAAATTGTAGATGACCTTACTTTTGTCTCATTGATCAATTTTCCAAAAAGTAAACAGAGCTGAAATGTGGAATTCTGTTTAAATATCTATATGTACACCAAAATCTGTGCATTGTCATCGTCTTCACATGAACTAACTCATGGCAAGTCCGTAGTGGCTACTCATTGTGTTATACATTGTGTTTTTGATTCACAATAAATATTTTTTATAATAAATATAAATCTCTTATCTCGGCAATAATGATAGTCACGTATAATTATCAGTTTTTAATATACATATTAACCTGTTTCTATGTTCCATACAGATTTTCAGTATGGATGTGCTACTGCTTAAATGCATTTAGCACACAGAAATCCTCCTCTGAGACACGTTTATAGGGAGTGCCCTTAATAACTCTGCTATTAGAGGGCGTTTAAGGACATGGGGAGCCTTTCCAGTGTGCGCTAGACTCTTGATTCATATCTTGGCCAAGTATGAGCCTGGCACCAGCCCAGTCTTGCCGTCCCTCTCCACCGTCCACCAGCCGTCTCCTCCCTGTTCCACCACGAGCAGCACTTCCCCCACAGAAATGGAGAGCTCATCAGCGCCCTGCACACACAATAGTCTCTCATCAGACTGCATTAAACATTTGCGCAACATCCAAAGAAGGATATAAACAGCTTTCTGCTGCGGTAAAAACCAGATTGACATTTTAAATAAACATAGACATGTTAATACTGACTTACACTTCAGTGGCAAATCTTCTTGAAAATATAGAGTTCTAAAGGGATGACTAAATTTGGCCTTCAAAATATTCTGTATGTGCATCTTTAAGGTTATCTATAGTGAATGCATATTCTTAGTATTCTCCTGTAAAGTCATTATAATCATTTCCATCTCTTTTTTTTCATTTAATCAGACTATTGTACCTGAGCCACATAGTCATACTGAGCCTGGTATGTGCCGCTTTGAGAGCCAGCACTGTCTGAAGTTGCTTGTGGAAATCCAGGAATGGAGGCATACACTCCATCTGAGATGTCAGCTGAAAAAAAAAATAGATCAATGATATTATATATACTGTATAATATATATTAAACTAAACTTTAAAACGTGTAAATAAAAATTTGAAAGCTTGCCCAGGCAATTAACTGAAATAAAATAAGTTTAAGTACAAAAATGACTAAAACTGAAATAAAAATAAAGCTAGATAGGAATATTTGGTAACACTTTACAAAAATAATTCTCAAGCTTTTATCAATCTTAATTATAATTTTCGATGTTTACTAATTCATTATTTAAAAACTAAAGTTGTATCTGTTAATACTGGACCTGAGCTGACATGAACTAACAATAAACTGTATTTTTATTAAGATTAATAAATATGGTAACAAACGAATTGCTCTGTTAATTTTAACATTATCTAAAGGGAGCTTATTGTAAAGAGTTGTAATGTAAACACACTACTAAAGCAAAAATGACAGAAAACAAAAATAAAAGCTAATTCATAATATTAATAAATACTGTAATAGTATAAAAATAATGCTAAAGTAACACTAGTACTCAAATACATTTTTTTTTTTTTTTTAAGTGGTTACACTAGGGAAAATATTTAATGAAGTTAAACAGTGGGCTGAAGTGCCCTCTGGTGGTGGCAAAAACAGAAGAAAGAAAAGAAAGAAAGAAAGAAAGAAAGAAAGAAAGAAAGAAAGAAAGAAAGAAAGAAAGAAAGAAAGAAAGAAAGAAAGAAAGAGATGTGGCCAAAAATGGTCCTTATGTTATTGTAATAGGTACCTGATGGAGGTGCTGATGGCTGAACACATTCATTATTAGTCCTAGAGCCAACAGCACAGTTGCCTTGCAAGAGATTTGAAAACCTTCCAAAAAGAAAAAAAAATCATTGTATAAAATGGGAGGAAAAACCAGCACATTAAAAGATTGAAGAAATTTTAGACATTTAATATGAAGTCACAAATTCACAAGTTCAATATCACAGCTCGGCTTGCATGTCTATTTGTGTGATATATCTGCTAACGCCTTTAAGACTAATGAAGCAGTATTTCTGATAGAAAACATGTTAAAACAGCTACTGCTAAGCAGCAGTATCGCTTACATTTTCCATTGATTTCTGTCTGGTCAGCACGGCAAATATACATGAACATACAGACCAAGCAGTGGAAAACACACCTCTTAATCACACCTCCTCCAAAGCGTGCGATGCCATTGCTGTCTGTTGTGGGTTCTCTATCATAATAGTTTTCAAACACAATAGGCGCTACAGACACAGACAGACAGTTTAATTAAGCAAAGACACAACAGCACTTTTCTCAAACAATATCATCATCACGTGATATGGTTATTGAACTAGCCCACGTCATGATGCATGATAAGTCATATTTGTGATTATTGATAAATAAAGTTGAATATAAAACCCAATGGAAACAATACAGAAATGCACTGACCTGCACGAGTGGTGCCAGTGCTTTTCGTCTTGATGAAACTGTTGACGTCTTCCGTGATGTCACACATTTCTAGCACTTTCCTCACCTCCTCATAACACTGCATAAAAATGACCAGTAATTTGACAATATGGCCAGTGCTTTATTTCATAGTTAGAGACCACAAGTGAAATGCTTCTATTTTGCATTTTTATAATTTAATACCAAAATGTAATTGCATTTGTGGAAAACATGATAGTTTTCCACAGAACATCAAAGTTTCAAGCGAAGCTCACAGGAGTAATGACACAAGTTTGCTTACATTTATATCATTAATATAAAGAATTACACCTCCCACTTATTTTATGTCATTTTAAGTCATTAAGAGAAAAATATCAGATATCATCTTACTTGTGATTACAATTAATTTGCATTACAACTTTTCTACAGATGCTGTTTAAATATGCAAATGATGCATTATTATAATGTACAGGTACAAAATTCTAGTTGACATACTGTATTAGAGATAAAGGTTTTTACAGTTTTTCTCAGTTGCTAAAACACTATAACCAGGCTTTTGAACAAAATTTCAAAACCATAACGCCATTTTTCAAAAAGCACACCTATTTTGCTGAACTTTAAACACTAGTCCCCTGCTTTAACACATGAGTCAGATTTGCTGAACTGTTACTGCAAAACTCTACATTTCTCAGTGCTTACACCATGTGCTCATTTAGAAAGCACTAGCATTCAATATTGTTCACTCGAGTCTGCACAGTTTGAGCTCAATTAGCACACAATTACCAAAGTGGAAACACTAGGAGTCAAAATTTATCACACACCAATCAGAACCTTCGATGGAGATAAAAGGGCCAAAGCCAGCTCACAGTGTTTCTCAGACGCTTTGACTTTTGTCATCAACCAATGACAAACCAGTTCTCTGAAATGGCTCAAAGGTGCATCTCATGAACCTTCAATTGGAAAGCATAGGATACTGGGGCAGAATAATTATTGTTGTTGTTTGCTGTATTGTACTGTACTCTACACTACATTAAATTGAGGAATAAAACATTTGAGGAGTACCACAAGAAACACTTATTACCGGTTTTGTAGTATTGTTTTGAATTTCTCTCAAAAACAGTGTTTTTGACTGTTTGTGTGTCATGTCTGAGAGCAAAGTTTGGTTTTTCAGCAATATTGAGTTGTTTTGAGTGGATATAGGACATTTGGGGAATTGAGTTAGAAGTTATGGATTCGTGTTTACTGTTTTGAGAATACGAGGCATAGTTTCAAGAAATGTGTTTAAACAATTGAGAGAAACTGTAATTGAATAATTGAATATTATGAACAAAAATGCATTTTAGGAATACTTTTTACAGATTTAATTGATTACAGATCAGTGTAATTTAAGTATCACTGATATTATCATAGTTAAATAATATATTATAGGTGTACCATTATAGTTTATTTGTATTTTGAGCTTTTATTATGTTTTTCATTGTTAGTTTTAGTCACTTTGTTGATTGTTATATATACACATACGGTCTATATAGTTTTTAGAAATGTACTTTTAGTCCATTAAGTTACACTAAATTAAAATAAGAAATATTGCCTCAGCAGCTAGCTGAAATAAAAAGGATTTTATATTTTATTTTAAGCTGACGTTTATTTTATTTTGAATAATGGAAATGTTTTCTAATGGTATTCATTTTCATTTTAAATTGAGTTTTAATTCAAATAACCCTGATTTTAGTATATAAAAATCAAGGTTATCATATACTAAAATATAACTGGAAAGTTTATAAATATATATTGTGTATTTTTAATAAATATACTGATAGATTACAGGTAACAAAATAAACACTTAAATTTGAATTTTGGATGTTTTTTCCCACTATTCTGAAAGACGACATGTTAAAAAAAGCACAATCAAAATCTAAAAACTGACCACCGCATGAAAAACAATGCTTCAACATATTTTCCACTATGTAATCTGCTATATAACTATCATCAATGTGATCTATTAAAAGCTTCATTAAGTAATACTAACCTCATCATCTTTGACGCACTGCATGGAAAAGTGGTTACAATGGACCCAAATAGCATTTCTCAAAATGTTAATGCGATCATCTTCCTGCTGCTGGAAAACCTGAAGAAATTCACAGAATTCAGCTCAGCATCATGCTATAAAAATATCTACATGCTCATAATGTGAAGCCCCATGAATTAGTCAACTTATTATTATTATTAATTCTTATGCAGTGGACAGACGCAGAAGGAAATCAGTAGGATGACACAGGCTGAGCTAACTCACCATACAAGGTACTGAATACAGTAAATGGTGATTTAGCCAAATAGAATGATCAGAATTAATGTTATGGATGTACTTTTGCAGTTGAGTTTAGTGTTTGTGGTTTGTGGTACATATGGGTAAAACATAGAGAAAAAGGGAAGTTTATTTTCAGTATTTCTATGTGGTTCACAGCTTCAGCAGAGAGATAGAGCTATTTCCGAAGGCCAGCAAACAGATAGGCGAGTGTTTTTTTATACCTCACACGTGCACTCGTGCGTGGTCTCCCATTCCTGACGAATCTTATCCAGCTGCTCTATGTTTGACATATACTGTTTCTCTGTGAATCGGGAACAAGCATCAGCCTTGTAGCATCTGCAGCATTTAAAATCATTTTTGGAACTATTTGAATTGTGCATGTTAAACATTACTTGCATTTTGTTTTGTTTTTTGGTTCGGATGTACTGATTGCTATTTTTGCATTGCAGCCAGACGCTGCTACGTGTAAAAACAAAGCATATTTTTATCCTTACCTGCATCTGTTACAACGTCCCTGCATTGCTTTGCTTTGTTTTGTGTCTGTTATGGCATAGAGCACAAAATAGATTTTATTTCATTTAGATAGTATCATCATTTTATTTTTGCACAGAAATTGATTGGTCTCTTTGTAAAATCAGTTGTCTTTAGCCAGCTTTCTTGTATTATATGCCAAAGGTGACAGTTCAAATACAGAAAAAAGTCATTTTTAAGTAAAAAAGTACTTAAAAAAGTACTTCAAAAATATCAAGTACTTTTTCCCCCCCCCCCCCGGAAATATTAGAGATATCCTAATATCCTTTTAGATTTCGGTTGTTATCAAACTTTTCTTTTGATATCTTAAATTATATCTTATCATTTTAAAGGCCGTATATGGTTCAATTCCAGAGCTGACACTTAACGTCATTTCTACTTCCCATAATTCAGGTGAGAATTGTCATTTTGACCACCCTCTACAAACCAGTAGATTTAAATATTCATCCATGACATTTCATATTTTGGCTTTCTTCTTTATTTATGTATTCCTTCAAAATTAAAATAAATTTTTTTAGCCAGGCATGTCTGGTTGAGTTGAAACAGTTTAATTAAAAAAGAAATGGCATCAAACACTGGCATTTTTACCAAACTTTATGTCAAATGTAAAACAATTCATAAATTATGTAGAATCATACTACTGTTCAAAAGTTTGGGGTCAGTAGGATTTTAAAAATATTTTTGAAAGATGTCTCTTACGCTCAACAAGTAAAGACATTAATATTGTAAAATATTATTTCAATTTTAAGTAACTGTTTTCCTTTTTTATATTTACAGTTCATTCCTGGCAAAGCAAAATGTTCAGTAGTCATTACTCTTCAGTGTCAAACGATCCTTCAGAAATTATCCTCATATGCTGATTTCTTATTATTATAAAGTTTAAAAACAGTTGTGCTGCTTATTATTTTTGTGAAAACTGTGATACTGGTTTTCAATATTCTTTGATGATTATAGAAAGTTCAGAAGAGCAAAACAGCATTTTATTTGAAATATTTATGTTTTTTGTTATGTTATGTTTATGGTCACATTTGATCAATTTAATGCATCCTTGATGAATAAAAGTATTTATTTCTGCCAGGCAATCAATCAATCAATCAATCAATAAACTTACTGACCAAGTCCAAACTAACTTTGAACTCTAGTGTATCTTGTAATATTTGACAACCACACAAATTCTGCCCATAATTACCCATAATTTACCTTTTCAGATTGTTTGGGGGTGACAGTGGATGTACTGTTGAGCCTCTCAGCAACCAGTTCAGCTTCATCCGCCTCTTTACACCTCTGTTCATACGTCCTTTTAGACTGGGAAAAGCAGGAAGATACAGGATTATTATACCACTGCTCACCTAGACTTGAATGATGGCCAAATTAACCACAAATGACTAAAATGTATTTAATCTCATGTAAATGAATATGCACGAAACTTCCCCTGATCTTTTAACTTGATTCTAACCTCAGTCTACACTCTCTTATCTCAGGAAAATTCACAGAAAAAGTGAGATTAGACTTTCATAATGTATCTGAAAACTGTTTCTTTTTGACCCAACTGGTTTCACTCACTCAAACACGCTCATATTCAATCAGCCTGCTCCAAATCAATACATTAATAAATGAATTAATACATTAATTTAAATGGAAATATTAGTAGTAATATTAATTATACATGTATTTATACATACATTTAGCTGGGGTTTAATTTTTATTTTTTCAGCTTTGCTATTGAAAAACAAACTCTAAAGAAAAATTAAAAAATGCTGTCTACCCTTAAGTCTATGTTTAAAACATAATATAAAAAATTTACTTCACTATAGTTTTTATTACATTTACATAATTTTTTCTAAAATAATCTAAAATATATTTCACTACAGGGACAGTCCCATTGGCCCAGTGTGCTTATAAACAATGGTGGTTGATCATAAAGCATACGTTCTGAGGTTTGGACTAACTTCCTGTCATTCAGTAATCATAACCCTCATCCTTACCTCAAGTCACACAAATACCTTTACGGTTCCTGATCTGAATGGATCAGATTCCATTTAACTCTTTTGTTTATCAAAACAGAATGTTATACGATAATTTTCGATAACTTCATTTTCAGCCTTTGCTTTCTGAATTTGTTTCGATGTACCAAGAAAAACAGAAACAATACATCAGTCGTCTGGTGTCAGGATATTGTGAATATATGAGGAAGAAAGAAAACCTAACATTGAGAAAACAGAGGCTGTGTCAGTGGGAGCCAACAAAAGTGTGCAGGCGAGAAGGAAATATACTTCTAGTAGAAGTGAGACTTCCTGAGATGACAGTTACAACATTTTAAAAGTCCCATCCCCCTCTCTGCCCTGCACACTTAGCTGCACAGAGGTTAGCGTATGCACTGATGATTTAAATCACTCTCTTTTCACCCTTCCTCTTCCTGATATTCTGCTTTCAGTTAGGCAAATACAGGGTGAACTGAGTGGCCTACAAAACTGAATTGACTAATACGTTAAAGTAAATTAGACTTACCTCCATGGTTTTCTTATATAATGAAACTTTGGTCTTCTGAACCTTTTCCATGACCCCTTCAAACTGTAAAAAGTAAAAAAATTTCAAGTCTTGTGCTTGCACCTTTTTTATTAAAGCAATGGTACACTGGTGTCATGGGGCAGTACAAAACCTAAAAGGTACTAATATGTAAACTAATATGTACGTTTAAAGTACTAATATGTACTAATATACCATTTAGGGGTAAAAAAAGCTACAAAGATGTGCCTTTTAGCTTTTGTGCCGCCCCCAGCTTTTTTCAAAGAGTGTATAAAGAAGCATCTTGGTTTGAACACAAATACAGCACTCCATTTTTGTTCGCCCAATCTCAAACACAGAATAAACTATGAGCAAGTGGTTTGCGGTTCTGCAAATGTAGATGAATTAAAGCATCACATGGCATTTAACCTTTTTTCGCTGCTCCTTTTGTCGTTCTCTGAACTGCTCCATTCGTTTGACCTCTTCTCGTAACATCCCAGAGAGCTGAATGTGCAAATTTCCGATGCTCTCCATTTCTAGGTGAGAAAACAGCATGCTCATTAGTGATCTTGAAGGTATGGGTTTAGTTAGCGGATGTAGCTGATACTGTTTATTCCTTACTTTTTTTACATATATATTTCTTATTCCATGTATCACTTGGCGAATATATATTTGAAGTGTTACTTACGGGCTTTTAGCTGGTCAAATGATGCCTTCAAAGTGCTACAATACCAAAGCAATAAAAACGATGATAAAATTGACATAAACCTTTATTTGTATGCAAAATTTGAAATCCAGAAGCCAATTTATATTTAAATAAATATATGAAATAATATTTTCTTACCCAATTTCACTTTGCCCTCCTGTCTTGCGTGCAATAATAATCAATTCCTTGCCGTACCGTTCCTCTGCCATCGCTCTGAGTAGAAAACTGCATTGTTATCTTATCCAATACAGCTCAATACTTTTTAACCAATGCTAAACAGTGCATCTTGTAGAAATAAATATTAATACGCAATTTTCAGTTGTTACCTCATTCTTAAGAGCTCCTCCATATCTTTGCAAGCTCGTCGCCCATCACATAGCCTCTGGATAAGAGTCTCATATCCGGTATTACTGGTGAATTCTGGGCCCTGGAAACATGATGATTAGATTGTGTTTCTCCAGTAACAGGATTGTTTATTATAACATGATTAGGTTGAAAAAGAAAAAAAGAGATTCCATTTCAATAAATCTCTTTGAAGTATTTCTACTGTGCATCTCAGTTTTAATCCAGAATCCATGGGAAGTTTCTTTCTGCTGCACTGTATTAATCAAAATTAGGCCTTATTTGAAAAAGTTGGTATCTATGCAAAATTAATATGTGATACCAGACTGTCTGAGGTGGTTAAACAGTTAAATCATTTACTGTGCTTATTGACATGGAATGCTGTGGAATATTAACACATATTAATGCAATATTAATAATATTAACATGGAATGCTCCTTCATTTATCTTAACGATATTACATTTGCAACAGAAAGAAAATAATAGTACTATTGTTACATAACTATAGAATATATTTTACATGCACCCTCAACACTGAACAGCACTAGCATGGTTTGACAGGCAAATCAACCCAGAAGCTGCTTTGTAGATAGATGCTCTGACAATACAAGATCAAAGCTAAAAAGAAGGTAGAGCGGGAACACAGTCAAATGCTCAACAGGAAGCCCACAGATCATCTCCATGACACAATATGAGGATGTCTAAATATAAACACTCAACCCTCAAATGTAGAGAAGTTTTCTATTATTTAAAAGGCCATGGCAAAAATCCTATTCCTAAAAATCTTACATCAAAATCTTTAAAAAATCATTCTTAGTTTGAAATGCCCTCAAGAAACCATCATTTCTGATACAAATGAACGAGAATGGCAGTGCACAAAAAATACTAAGATTTGATAAGTGGTCCAAGGGTATTGTGATGCTGGTGAATTATTGGAAGTTAAAGACACATTAATAACCTACGCTGTCATATGATGTAACCATATGCAGTATTGTTAACCTCAGGCATGTCAGCCCTAACAGACAACAACATTCAATTGAATCTGTCAAAATAGCTCAACTCGTGTACTTACCCAAAAAGAATCTTTGAATTGTAACGGTGTCATTTCAAAGGCTGTTTTAGGAATGTTGCAAGCACACAGAAGGAAACAAAATGGGAATTAAGAAAAATGAAAGAAAGAACAGACAATACCATACGCAGGAAACCACTGTTCACAGTACGCCCGTGGTGCTCAGGTTTGACTCATATAAGGAAGCTCTCTCCTATATGTCATTAACCAGAGAGCGTGGCCGAAAGATAATACGCATGCATTCAGCAGCCATTTGAATACTAGATAGGATGGAACACCTCAAACAGTGAGCTTTTGGAAAATATAAAGAGGCAGTCTTTAGTTGTCAAAGAGATTTTGAGCAAGCAAAGCCATCGAAATCTAAGCAGAGTTCAATTGAGTCATTTCTTTATACCTGCTGAAATAACGAGGCGGTAGCAGTTAAATCAAGACGCAGACCTGAATATCTTTTGACTCCAAGCGACAGCACAGCAACTGTGTGTGATAGCTACGGATTTTATATAGAGAGGGCCAAAAGAAAAGCTTAGTTCAAACAAAAGGAAATATTACATCAGTTAAAATCTATTTCACTAGACACCACCACCCTGATCATATTAGCTCAATGAAATCCAATCCTACGTGTTTCTTCCGAATTTTGGGATGCTGATTTCAAATATAGTGCTTGTTTTGCTCTAGCATGTCACACTTTCTAATAAAATGTGCTTTTCATAGCATTTCTGCTTTTGACGACCATTTGCAGGGAGTATTGTCTTATCCTTTAATCACAAAATAACCTGACATGAATAGATGATTCCTATCTTCCTCTGAGTTGGATTATAACTATTTGTTCAATTCTCAGCCAATTTTCACTTGTATGAATGATTCTGGAAACATTGTTTTATGCCTAATCCTGATTGGCTTGTGAAAGAAGAAAATGCAAACATGACCCTGATGTTTTCTGCTACATTTCTGGGCGTTTTACTATATCCAAAGAAGTGACATAAAATTACAGATTTTTATCAAACAAAAAAGCTTATTTATAAACTGTAAGTTTAATGATTAATTTTGAATAATCTTTTATCATTAAAAGCAGATCTTTTATTGATATGTGCATTAAAACTAATGTTATTTTGTGAAAAAAAAAAAACTATATGGTGGAAAGTTTTTATGATATTTTTGAACTCAGCATCATTATGAGTTCATCATATCATTTTTGCAAATCAAGATGCAGGGATTTGTAATAGTAGTGTACCAGTTACGTTATCTAATAAGAATGAACTTAAGTAGTCTTTCTTTGTGGCGCCATAAGAACTATTTATAAAAGGTTCCAACTATAACAGTTCATCATGTGGCACATGAAGCTGTCTGCCGTAATCAGTCACTTCACTGTTCATGAAAGTGTCTTGGTTTTTTAAAATCTCCGCTTCCGAGAGTCTTCCATCACCATCTTGGTCCATTTCCTTTATCAGATGAATGGCCTGTTCAACGTTCAAGAATAAAAAATATTTAGAACATCTTGTTAAAGATGTAAACAATACATCAGCAGAAGAATGCCACACTGACTGACTTCTTCTCGTGCCGAGCCATAGCTGTTGGGAGCGACCCAGCGGAGCTGTTCATCCCTGTTGAGTTTTCCATCCTTATCCTGGTCGTAGAGATCTTTAAAGCGCACCGTTTCCTCAACCTCCCACTGCGAGGGCTCTTCCTGCTCTTAAACACAGACAAACAAACTAATAATTTACCACACTCCTGGAAAATATCTAGATGTTAACATACATAAATCTTTATAGCAAAAGAACCTAATGGTAAAGCATGCGATTGATGAAAGAATGCAAAACATATCTGATGCACAATAGATCCGAAAAATATTAAATTCTACAAAAATGCTAACAATTCAATACAATTGCCAAATGTAATGTTTAGCAAATCTCAAAATGAAGATTCACTTTTCATACTGTACATTAAAATGTTATAATGCCTAAATTCAACTGTATTTAAAATTTCTACATTTAAATTTTTCAGTTTTCTTCACTATTCAGACAATATAGTGCAGAAATTTAATTTCACCCATTTATTGGTTAATGGACTTTTTTTATAATCCCTAGTGTAATGACAATGTATACTGTTATCAGAATCAGAATGAGCCTTATTGCCAGGTATGTTTACACATACGAGGAATTTGTTTTCGTGACAGAAGCTTCCACTAATATAACTGAATAACAGTGACCGAACAAAAACACAGACAATAAAAGAGGAATAAAAAATAGAACAAGTAAATAGGGAATAACAATATACAAATTGACAATTGTATGTACAGGTATATTACAACAGACAGTTTTGTATGTACAAGTATATTATGATAGTTATTTATCCCAGCATAGTCATACCATTTGCTCTGAGATATCCAATGAATTCACTCAAGCTGATGAATCCATCTTTATCCAAGTCATATTCAGAAAGCACACCTTCAATGGCAAAATCCTGGGGTAAATGCAACCACAAAGCAGACAGTTAACATGAATGTTTCACCTCTAATTTATTGCAGCTTCATTTTATAATTACAGCCATGTGGTCCACTTCAGACGGATGAGTAATGCTGTTCTTGAAGACCCCGAGGAGGAGTCTCTCAGATTTGTATGTTGCATAATTTATTAACATTTCATATTGTGGAACAGCAAAGAAAGGTCTTGTGTGATTGAAAAAAAAAATATATATATATTCACTCACTGCTCCATGCATATTTGCATTATGTTCATGGTTATGTTTGCCTAAATGATCCTCTTGGACAATTTGTTTTGCAATTGCTCCTGATGCACAACAAGCCACCAGCAACAGGAGAGTTGTGTATCTAATCTCTAAACCTAACAAACACACAAATACAAACAAATTAGATCTTGAGTGCCCTCTTGTGATGGGATGGGCTACAAATTTCCATATCAAAGCATCTTGATGATAGAGTATAACAAAATTGGTTCAAATTATTGCAGTCTATAGCCAGAAAATGAGTTTAAATAAACCTACGCATACCACACAGTATCTCACTTTGTGGTAAGATGATTATCTAATATTGTGGGACGCATTTTAGTTTGCCTGTCGCTAACCGCGAAGTGTTTTTAGTTTAAAAACCAACTACAAAACGCCGAGACATGCAAATTCATCTCAAAACTAACACTCTTTTGTCTTTTTATTTAAGGCAACCATAAGAAGAATTCACCATACGTGTTTAAGAAGCAAGAGTCTCGTGCCTTTCTCAAGAAACAAATTCAATATTTGAAAAAATAGTATCAAAGTTTAAATATCAAATGCAAAATTTATATTTTTATATTAGATCAAGCAAAAATGAAGAGGTACAATTTGAGCGATTCTCATTCATGTGGAAGTGGAGTAAAATAAGGAAGCAGATTTTTTAAAATATTGTTTTAAAAATGCCATGAGAACAACAGATATAGAAACAATGTCATACAGACACAGTAGGCTATGTCTGTAATATACAAGAGCAAATAGGGAACAACTTTATGCAACAAAAACATGCTTGCTCCCAATGTTATTGGCTCTAATAGCCTTTTTACCTTTACAATTGTGCAAAACAAGTTTGAAATCCTTTTTAAATTTGATTTTGTCATTTAAATTACGTTTCCCAGTTATTATTATTTTTGTCATTATTATGTATTTTGTTGTTGTTTTGTTTTGTTTTGTTTACTGTGTAGGCTAATGGAAAACTAATAAAATACGTTGTGTTTCACTTTAAAACAATAACAGTTGTGTTTCCCACATTACAACAATGCTGTCCCGTTGTCATTGAAGTGTATCATTGTGTCAAACTGTCGAGAAAACATTTCGGCAAAGAAAGGATTGAAGTTGATATACTTATTATTATTATTATTATTATATTAAAAAATTAAAGCCCTCCAAATACACATATATGACCAGTTTTGTCTTTGATTTTAGGTAGCTCTAAAAATGAAACTCCCTGTTTCCACAGAACAATTTCAATTCAGATTAATAGTCCACTGCCCCAGGGTGTCACTCAACGAGTTTCAAGACGATCTGATGTTGCATTACAAAATAAAAGCCCTCCAAAATCTCATATTCTACCTGTTTTGTCTTTGATTTTAGGTAGCTCTAAAAAGGAAACTCCCTGTTTCCACAGACCAGTTTCAATTCAGATAAATAGCTCACTGTCCCAGTGTGTCACTCAACGAGTTTCAAGACGATCTGATGTTGCATTACAAACTTGAAGCCCTCCAAAAACTCATTTATGACCAGTTTTGTCTTTGATTTTAGGTTGCTCTAAAATGGAAACTCCCTGTTTCCACAGACCAGTCTCAATTCAGATTAATATTCCACTGCCCCAGGGTGTCACTCAGCCAATGCTGATACTGTCCGATGTTTCAGTATATAATAAAATCCATAATAAATCTCATATATAACCTGTTTTGTCTTTGATTTTGGATAGCTCTAAAAAGGAAACCATACTCGGTTACTGTCGTAACCTTAGTTCCCTGAGATACTCCACTTCGTACTGCATCTTGTCTAAAGACGCTATGGGAACACAGTTCAATCACGCAGTGCTGATAGTAGTCCCCAGCTAGGTAACCAGTTATGATATAGCCGGGGACTACTTTCAGGCGCTGCGTAATATCACTGCGCCTGCTGCACCCACATAACGGTAGCAAATTTCCTTGATTATTACGCCGGAAAGAGAGTATAGTTCCTAGCCATATCAGCCTAGAAAATCGCAACTTTTCATTTTCCCTCGGTCTTAGTGCACGATGTAACTACAGAAGAGTCAAGTTTTAAATAGGAATATTATCGAAACTCTGTGGTCATTTTTGGGCGAGATGCTAATGGTCTAATCCGATTCAATGATCTATGCTAAACTAAGCTAAAAGTGCTACCTCCAGACCCGGAGATCGTCTGAATGGATTCAAAAACGGTAAAACTCAACTGTTTATCTCTTGGGAAGTTGTAAAATGAGCCCATTTCCAAAAAAGTGGAGTGTTCCTTTAAGCCGCAACACCGGTTACGTCACTTGCCATTTATGTCCCTCGTCATTTAGATGTTTTTTTAATAGTAATTAAAATAATTTACTTCAGTTAGAGAACAGACATTACAATTAAAACGGAATGCGGCTGCTCAATGAAGCACACCTTAATCAAAGGTGATATCGAAATTTCTCATTTATTTGGTTCCGCAGTATTTGCTGATTTTTATTTTATTTAAACGGATATTTTCCCCATTATTTTACATGCAGCCCGTGCCTCCAAACATTCTTAATCGCTAATAAACGTTCTAGGTTTTATAATTATTTGTTCCTCAGTCTTTACCGAATTTCAGTTTTGTATAGGCCTACCTATTTAAAATGTATAAGTTATTTGTTATTTTATATTAGGCATATAGCATGGTGCATTTTTATTTGTTTTGTTAATAATTAATAATAATTGAATTCAAGCAATTGATGCCGAATTGCCGCTAATTTAAAAGTGAAAGTAAAATGCGCATGGTGCATTTACAAGCTATTTAAGAGGGAAAACTCAAACGAACTAAAAACAAACGACTGAAATGCCGAATTGCCGCTACATCCTGCACCTTGCACACATTCTGCTGGTCCTCCCTGTCTCAGCTGCAGTTTGTGAAAGAGGGTTCTCTGCACAGAAGAGGATCAAATCAGACACTAGAGCATCCCTTCATTCAGACACAGTGGGATCGCTGATAAGAATCGGTGTAGAGGGGCCAAGTCTGGAAGATTTTGATGCTAGAGAGAGTGTGGCCAGCTGGTTTAGCCAAGGCCAAAGATCAAGAAACCCAAACTACAGGAGTTGGCCATCTGAGGGGCATGTGACTGCAATGGAGGATAGTCCATAAGACATTGAGCCATGAGATGCTCAGTTTGAAGCCCTTAAAACACTTAATTTAGATTTTCTTTTATGTTTTAAGTTTAAATTTCAGCTCAGTGAAGCACTTTAAGCACCAACACTTTTTTCAGTAAGTTACCTTTATTGTAGAATTGTGCTTCAAATAAAGAACTTTGACCAGATTTTTAGTTAATCATTTACAAGTCAATATTGCCTATATGAACATTTGGATGCACCTAAATTTGGGCTGCTGGTGCACCTAACTTTTAACTTGCAAACAGAGCCCTGTAATCTACCCAGCTCTGTAGGTGGCATTGATGGGCTTTTGTAGTTTTGGTGTTTTCTGACCTCCAGATGTCGCTGTTTCTCTGTAATCTTTACGCTCTGATCTCAAGCAGGAACTGACGTTTGTGTCTACGACTACATGAGCAAATTTTCCAGCTGGAGGAAAATGTCCAGCGTCAAAGATCGGAGAGTCTGAAGGTAGGAATCGTCTTTTATTCATACTAACTCTTACAGTTCGTTTAAGTTTACCCGCCAGCTCTATTCGTCTGTCTACCGGAAGTATAGTATGTTGTCTGAGTATTTGCGCTGTTTGTTTTTCTTCTGCTTGTGTTTTCACTTTTGTTGGCGCGTGAAGTGCGCCGAAATTTGCACAAACGTTGCGTAAAAGTTTCGGAAACAACTTTCTACGAGGGATCTTGTGTTGTAGTGTTTATGCGCAGGTTTATGAGATGTTTTACAGTGTCGTGGCAGAATATTTACTGGGATGACAGCAATATTTGATTAGAAATATACATTTATTGGCAGTTTGGTGTTATGGTAACGTGGCTTCTTTAATGATCTATTTTGTTGCATACTTTATAAACTTGGGTTTGATTTTTGAAATGTCTTTCAAACAGGTAAGTCGTGGTTGCATTTCTATTTTGATGATTTAAATTGGACAATATTTCACATGATACACAATAAATTCCTTGTTGAACATGTTAATGAAGGTCAGTGATGGAGCTCAAGTCTGCTGCTCCTTCACTAAAAGGATAAAGCCTAGAACACTTCTTTATCCAATAGGATTTTAAATTAATTCTGTCATTCGCTCATCTGTTTTTAAAGTTAAAATCTTATTGCTGATAAGTTTTTATGCAAGGAAATATGCATTATTTACTTGGACTGCAGTTCCACATTTTTTCTCATTTCCAATGACTTGAAATAGCATGTGTATTAATTATAGTCTCTGAATGTGTCTAATAGGAAGAACAGCTCTTTTATATGCCACTTGGAGTTAATGTTATTGTGGTAACTGACTGGAGAAGCAGGTTGTGTCTTGTTTTTTTCCTTTTGCCAAGGATAATTGAAACAGGCTTGTGTAATTTTGTGGATTCAGCACATATGGCTTCTTTAAAAGTTCAACTGTAATGGTGGCATGTAATCGTGCTGTTCCTGCAGTGTTGCGTCATTGTATTTATATGCATGAATCATGTGCCTTGGGTATGCTAGCTGAATATGTATATGTAACTTATTTTTTGTCTGTCCTGAAGTTGTTTTCTGTCATGTAAACTCACTATATTGTGTTTACTGTAAACGGAATATGTGTAATGACAGCTTTCACACATTACAAATGCTGTATTGTTTTGTCTGTCATCCATTTACCCTTCTGGACATTCTCACCGTCTTGGGAACTGTTTGTCTTCCCTTGACATGTTTTGCAAGTGCTTGGAAAAGCATCTCGAACTAAACTCATGCTTTGTGTTCAGTCTATTTCTGAGGCATAAAAGTGAACTGATGTTCTTAAACTGACACGCTGTCATTTAAAAGCCATATGCATTATCTAGTTATTCATTTCTGTCTTGAGCGTGACTTCTGTACTTTGAACAGCTCCACTGAGGCTTGAATAATCATTTTATTGTAAAGTACAAAACGATTTTTGCTGACTTCAGTTATGATTTGACACCACCTTTGAAAGGCTTTCCATTCGTGGCTTTTCGAATGCATAAATAAGTGATGTTTGTCATTTTTAAAACAGTGCAGTCAGGCATGCACCCTGAGGGGTGAGAACCGTTCCCAGGAGGTTTGAGCTGCAAAGATTTGATAACTTCGAGAGCACAGAATATGCCACCTGCTTTTATACTCCTGGCATAAGATAAGGAGAAACCGTAACTATGTTGCACTCCACATGTTTTAACCATTTGCCCTGTACAATCATTTTACATAGAATATTTTGAACCAAAAACAGATCTTCAAGAATAACAAAGATCTTTTGGGTTGTAAGTCAACAAAATATTGTGTTTATAGAAGGTTTAACACTATAAAATGTAAAATTTTATATGTGTGTAATATATTTTTTATAGAACAAGTGCAAAGTCTCGGCAGTTTTGAGCTCACAGATCTTCATGATTTCGTAATATAGGATATTGAATATTTAAGCATCATCTTTTTGCACAATTGATGCTTTACTGATAAGACATGCTTGGTCTCTTCTGTGAACATTGGTCAGAAGAGACGGACCCCTCTGTATTGCATGCTAGATTCCTCACTGTACACAATGGCCTTGGTGGAGTGTTGATGGCCAGACTTGGCAGCATTGTTGCCTTTGTAAAACTAAATCAAATTGTATAACCATTTCCCAACATATCTTGGTGTGTTGTTCTTGGATTATTAGTGGTAGAGGTTGGCGGTATCATCAATCTTTTATCACTGTATGAGTAATTTTATATTATGGTAATTATATGAATAAGGCTTTTATTATTATTGCTGGGAATTCAACAAAAAATATTTATATAGCTATTAAACAACAGTGTGATAGTTATTTTTTAGTAAATTTTTTACATCACTCATGCAATTGTTTTCAGTTTAAGATAAGAAGATTGGCAACAGTGCAAAAATGCAGTAGTTATTATATAGCGTCCACGTCATGCAAATGTATATGAATATGAAATTAATATTATTAAACTGCCCCTATTATGGATTTTTGAAAATGACCTTTCATGCAGTGTGTAACACAGCTCTAAGAATAAAAACATCCTGCAGTTTTAAATCTGAAAGTGCACCATGTATAAAGTTATTGTCTGTCAAAAGAAAGAGTCGACTCTGAATCATTAAAACAAGTAGTTTTTTTAAATGAATCCCAAGCCATTTCAGGTTGATGTCAACATGAAATTTTAGCGTGTTGCACAATGCACACAGACCTGGGAAAACTTGGATTTTCGCTTTGTTGAATGAAAATGCAAATTCATTCTTTGCCACTAGGTGCTGCTTTTGGAGCGGTAAAAACTCACAAACGCTGCTTTAAATGAAATCAACCAATCACCGCAGATTAGCGCAAAGGAGAGATTTGGAAAAATGAATCGTTGAGCGAATCGTTTGGAAGTTATTGAGCAAATAAGGTAAAAATAAATGCATATTATAAGAAAATGAAAGTGTTTTTTGACCTTGCATGCATGTGAACCTGTTGTTTGGGACTCCCAAAACCAAAATATGAACCTTTCATAACCCGTAAAAGGGGCACTTTAAATGGATAGTTCAAACTATAAATTCTCATTGCATAAGCAGCATTTGTAAAATAGTCTATGAATTTATACCTGCAAATGTACATGAGTTAAATTCTTTATTATGAATTCCAATTCTAGATTATGAGCCGTGCTCAAAACCATTGTAAAATACTCCGTAAACACACACTTTTGACCTCATTACAACAGCAATTACATCATCAGCATTTAGCAGAGCAACCATTCTGCTAAATGTTGCTGAAGAACTACATTGTTTGGAAGAATAATTTTTTTAATTATTACATTTTTGTTGTTGCGCCTGAACGTCAGTTAGGCCTAAATCTTTTTACTAATGCATCAAGTTGCTTGTTAACTGTAATCAACTAAACTCTGCATTGCATTGTGTATAACACCCCTAAATGACACTCTCTGTCTTGACTTTTTTCATTACTCTTTGTTTTATCCTCACTTAAGTAAATTAAAATAAATCCTGTCCTTTTTTGTGGGGTTTAGCACCTAATCAATGGAGCTGTGAATGAGGAGCTGAAGCCCTACTCTGAGTTTGGAACTAATTGGTTCCGTATCAATTGCAAGCTGGTATGTCTTGGGCCTGTAAGGCACAGGGAAATGTCTGGTATGTGCTTGTAACAGCCTGCCATTCACCCATTAAATCTAGCTGGAATTTTTGGAGCATTTCGTAATCTAAAGACTTCTCATATCCGAAATATTCATGATGGTTTTGTCAGATCCAAAACATTTGATTGTTGGATCGTAATATGAAAGATTTTCCATGATTCTATAATATATGATAGCCTTGTGCGTCTTTTGTCAGGCTTCAGTTGCTGCGGAGTCAATTTTCTATTGCAAGGTGTAGGGTTGCATTCACCCGTATTTTCATGTTTTGCAAGGCCTTTCATACTGAACATAAGAACAAAAATGATTCATTCATTTGATTCATGTAAAAATGTCATGCTAGTGTTGTGCATAATGGACTGGATCCATTACTGTGAGTGAAAGAAGCTCATATCTGTAAACACACCATTGTGAACAGGAAATTTGATGGTTAAAAATCCCCCAGAGTGACTTATATTGACGGCTGCCTTTACAAATAGCACTACCAGTGCATCATAGATGGCGGTGAACATGCAATACATCTTTTGAAATCACGAGTTCCTGATACTAAAATGTAGTATTCTCTCAATTTCCTCCTGTAGGCACCTGTTGTAAAGTTCCTGTCGAATCCAGTGGTCTCCCCATGTACATAACAAGGCAAAGCTGACACCATGGCCCACATATCCAGTGGCAATGGGTTTAAGTTTGACAGGCCAGCCTCTCCGGGGGTGGTCCGGCCCAAAGGGATTGTGGGAAAGGAGGAGGCTTTACTTATGGAGTTAGAGGCCTTGGATAAAATCAAGCGTGAGAAAAGGCACACACTACCAGCCACAGCGCCTTCTGTTAATCCCCTTCCCAATCCATCAGCGCAAACATCCACTAGCCGGCAAGAGAAAGACCTCATTGTGTTCTCTGAATCAGAAACGCAGACGAAAGAACAAAAAGATAAATTTGAGGATATCGATTTAGAGAAGCTGACCAAGGAGGAGCTGGAAAAGCTGCTTCTGGATGACAGTTTTGGCGTCAACAAAATGACAAGACCTTCCTCTTTGCTAGGTTGCAATCTCAGCGCGTCTTATCCTGGAGGACATGTATTCAGCCCTTCTTCTTTCCACTGGACGCCCACCCCAACACACACACAGACTCCAATCTTCCCCTCTGCTCCCTTCCCGAAGCCTCCATGCTCTTTCCAAAATGGTTTTAGTCCAGCTTTGTCTCCCTTTATTAGTCTGCCGGCCCAACCGACCCCCTTCCTCTCCTTTACACCAATCCAACCACCTGCTGCTCTGGTCTACCCACAGCCTGCCGTCACCCCAGAGATGGCCAAGCTGTTTGACAAGATTGCCAGCACTTCGGAATACTTGAAGAACGGCAGGTCCTCCAGCATGGAAACCGAATCGGGAAGTGTCAAGTCCCTAGAGCCCATGCCTCAACCCTCAGAACCTCCCAACATCAGCCGTTTTGAGTGGCTGGACCTGGACCCACTCAACAAGCGCAAGGAGGTAGAGGTAGAGGAGACGCCCACTGTATCAAGTGGACCTTTTGTAGAGGAGTCTGGGACTGCTAAAGACCCATGGGATGCGGTTCTTCTGGATGAACCTGAAGTCATGGATAATGGCAGTCCCTCAGCACAGATGAAGAGCAAGGTGACTTTAGCCACCCAACCCAGAAGAGCATCAATAGGGGCGTCTGTAACAAGAAGCCAGTCCCTCAACATACCTACAACCTCAACGGATCACAGCTCAGGCAAACAGGTAAGAGGAACGTCCTTTCTGCTGACCCAGAACATGTTGGCAGCACTGTTTGTTTAGAAGTGATTACCCCATCCTCTTGTAAAGTTAGAAAAACCTGCAATGGGTTTGTAGGAGGAAGTAGAAATTATCCCAGCCAGGTATCATCAAATTCAAACCCATTGTGTCTAATGCCCACATAGTGATTAACTTAATGTATATCCCATTTCCCAATGTAGTCAACAATACATATTTTCGAAATCGACTATGTATTCCATTTATTTTTTCCAAATTCCATTTTTTTTCTGTTTTAATTTTTCTGTCTTCAGTTTTTTTCCATTTGAATTTTTCTAGACTGTTTCAATGGTTAAATTAAATTTTATTAATCAAAAAGCACTAATATTATTAATCAAAAGCATCTCTAACTAATTGATTTTATAATAATAATAATAATTTATTTTTGAATTTATTATATTTATTATGTTGAAGAGAGATCTTCATTCTTCATCAAATGCCTCCATTCATTTTATTTATTTTTTTCAGAAATACTGTATTGTGTATTTACAGTTTTCTGCTAAATAATCTGGTAATAAATGATTTTTCTAGTAAATATTCCATTAAAAATAATGTTTTAATAATAATTTTATTAGTAGTACTATCATTACATTAAGTAATACATTTCTGTCACAGTTTCTTCAAGTTAAACCAAACCGAATTAGTTGCAGTGAAGAGTTTCTTTTTGTATATATGACACAAGTTTTACTCAAGATATGGTAAAATGCTCATGAAGTGACTCTCAGAGCAGTTCTAGAGATAATGTTCATGTGCTCATATGTAGAGACTCATATAATGATACTGCGTGTCTGCGCCATTCACACAGAGATGCACAGAACATGCAGGATTCATATTTAAATAGTATTTTTACGGCTTAATATTCACAGACACTAGTCCATATTTTGGTTTGATTTAACTATACTGACCTACCTTTGATTTATCCATCCAAAATTTGGCAAATTCCATGACATTCTGCGTTATACAGCAAATTCCATTTTTAAGACCGGATTCCACGATTCCGTCCATGTTTTCCACATCGCGGAAATCATAGGGCCCTAAACATAAGTTTTAAACATAAGTTCCGTTCAGCCAAATGAAGCTCAACTCAAAGCAGTGGAATGGCAAAAACACACAAGTTTGTTAAAAGTTGGCCTCATTTTAATTTGAGCATGGTGTTGTATGCTGTATCATGCGCAAGACGCTACATGAGATGCGAGCAGTCCAAGATGTCCGTGTAACATGTTTATATAGAGGAACAATGGAAAAGTAATGGAAAGTTCACAGAGTGAACTGCACCATGGCAGTAGCGGTCATGCTTTAAAAATAAAAAATTTAAAGACTCAACTTTTCTGAGAAGGCTTACCAGTCAAACAACTAAAGTAGCGTGTTAGTAAAAATGCTAAAAATATAAAAACTTTAAAAAAACTAACCCCGCTAATTGAGTCCCTACGCCCCTAATCGACAACATAGTATTTTATAAGTGTCTCTCAGGCTTACATACGTTCTAGCACTTTAACAAGAAAGCAGCAGTGCTCTGTCATATGACAGGAAGTAGCAGTTAAAAATGTTCGCGTATGGTTTTCTAATTATTATACCATACCAATGTCTTTGCAAAATTTTCTGCTAGGGGCGATTTGCATCTTTCATTTTTAGTTTGTTCCTCATGGTTTGTTTCTTATCATATTCTAGCCAAGATTTGCTGGTGCTTAGTCGCTTTCATTTTACCACCGTTTTTATCCAAGCCTCTTGCTTTATCGTTGGTCTTTCCTTAGAAACGTTGTAACTGATTGCCAAAATAAAGAACGCCTTCCTGAGAGGAATGTAAAACTTTGATTCCTTATGAGGAGGGTGTGTAAATGTTTAGTTTTTTTCCCCAGAAATCCGACTTCCTGTTTCATTATGTTTGTTTCTGACTAGGACAATTGGCTGTTGTCACACATTTCCCACAGTACTTGAAGAAGTTCTGACCGTAACTTCTACAACAGGGACAGCTTTCATCTAAGGATAAAATAGAGGGGTCAGAGGGTTCAGCCTTTGCACTTCCTCATTTCAAGTTTTAGGACTATCATTTTATTTCTGAGTCACACATCAGGTCTAGTTCATACTCAAGGTAACACTGTCCTAGCTAGTATTCTGTCTTTGTGTGTGTGTCTATAGCGAGGACTGCTGCTGGTCTCATTAGCACAGACAAGCCCCAGCTAGCTGTTTTTGCCCCATGGGTTCTTTCCTGACATGCCTGCAGCGGGGCCGTGCAGCTCCCCGTTGCCATGGCAGCTCTCTTTCGGAGTGTGTGAAAGAGCAGCGAAACTAATCTTAGCTTTGGTTTTGGTGTACAGTTACTCTGCTTCACCACACGGAACACCAGATACTCTTATCACAAGCCCTGGATATTTCTGCCCTTATCCCACTCACATCCCAAAAGACCTGTTTGTTGTCAGTCTTGGTGTAAGTGTAAGTTCACTGTAGCCATAACTTGTGGTTTGGGTTACAACACATTATCAAAAGTGGTTTCTTTTTCGAGTATGGTTGAAAGTGTTTAGGATTAGTTTAGGATTAGTAGAGGAAGTTTTTTTTATATAGCATATTTATATCACGCTGTGTTCATAAGGCAAACCCAGATTATGCATTATCTCCTGATGTCAACAAATAAAGTATTGGTGTCAAAGGTGGAATTTTATGTTAATATTCACACAATTAATAAAAAAAATAAAAACTATTGGTTAAAAAAAATAATAATAATCAAATATGTAGATTATTAATATATGCACGTAAATAGTGTAGATAATGTAGATTATTAATATATGCACGTAATACTGCTGTTTAATAGGTTGGGGTCAGTCAATTTTTTAAATGTTTAAAATGTTAGTAGGGCTGCATTTATTTGATCAGCGTACAAGAAAAACAGTAATATTGTAAAAATATTATTAGAACTTAATCTATTTTAATATATTTAAAACTAGTTTATTTCTGTGATGGCAAAGCTGAATTTTTCTGAATCAGTTTTAAGCGTCTCATGATCCTTCAGAAATCATTCTCATATGCTGATTTGGTTTTCAAGAAACATTTCTTATCAATGTTAAAAAATGCCTGTGCTTAAATTTTTTTAAAAGAGAAATCTTACTTGCCCTAATCTTTTGAACAGTTGTGTAATTAATACTGATATTAGACATGTGGCAGGTCTGTTAGGAGTGCATTGTAAGGCCTAATGCACAGATCCAATACATTTGACTTGTCTGACACACATAATGTGTGCCAAATATGCCTGGGAGCGTTCAGAAGCAGCCACATATTGGTCAGACATCAGTTGGACACTGAATTGAGTTAGTATGTTACTGCCGAAAGACATTGTGGTGTCATTTGTTATAGTGTATCACAACAGTCACTTAGCCCACATAGTAGCTCTCGTATGCATCAATAAGATGTTTTTGATTGATACATCGAACATGTGGTTTCTGTTGTGCGTGCATATTATAAATGTGCTGTGAAAATCTCCTCCATGTGAAACATTAACTGACCGTCAGCTTGCGGAAATGAAGTTTGTTTAATGTCAATGTGAGTAAGTAGATTCATAAACAGAGCTCTTAGTCACAGTTTACCAACAAGCACTCAGTCGTCAGTGAAATGTTAAATCATCCGACGGAAGTTCAGTCATATTTATTTAGTGGAAGTATTATCAGGTCAGTAGGGAACAGAGTTCCAGTTAATGCATATCAGTACTCTTAGCAACAATAGTAGAGAGGAAGTTGCATTTGCTGTGAATTCCATTACACACAAACGTAGATGATGAATTTTCAATCAAACACTAAGCTCATGTAAGACAGCTTCCTCCATCCTCCCATTCCTGAGTGTTTTTTGAATTGTTTCTTGGCAGATCTCTTATAAACTTTTAACCTGAGGAAAAGGTGTCTTTGGACCGGGAGAGATTGCATGTAGGGCAGCCAGAACTGTAAAACGGTAGCTCTAAGCAAAAGCGGATGAATAATTTGTGAATGTGTGTCACATGGCATCTCATTTTTCTCTAAGGTTAGGCCTAGAGCTTTGGCCTAGTAAACAGCTAAAGAAACAATCATCATATCTGATGCATATATGTATTACCCGCAATAAAACATGTGACCTGCTCTTTTTGTTTGATTTGATACTCTTGATTGTTTATTACTTTTATTTCATCAGAGAAATAATTTTATTTTATTTTATTGTCAGAGGCAGATGTTCTCATCAGAGACCATATTAAGAGAATTTCACAAGAATATTACTTTTGAGACTGCATGCATATAGTCTGCATGGTAAATGTAATTAAAACAGAAAATGCCCTTTTGTTTAATTTCTTTTATTGAACTGAAAGTACCTTTAATTCCTAGTTGTAATTCCATGTTGATGTTCTTTTTTGACCTGTTTCCTTCCTGAAGGAAGTCTCTTTTTTTGGCATTCCAGACATTCTTCACATTCTCAGTATCCTCTCACCAAATAGAGAGACTCATTCCACATTTGAACTGGGATGTTAATGTCATCTATTTCTTCTATTTGGTACCCATGTGTATAATACAGACTGTACATAATATATTGTTTACAACATATATCTAACATGTGATTTCCTATGTGTAGGACACCATGTGAAAGTGAATGTATAGGATAATAGGCCAAATGTCTGCTCATCAGTATATCCATGGTTTCATGTCTGTCTTTTTACAGGTCAATAAAGGAAGTACAAATGTACTCTCAAAGTACTCCATCTTAGAGGAAAAGGAAGCCCAAAATCTAGAAGTTGTAGCATTCTGTGAAGACATTTCAAAGTGAGTTGTTTTTTTTATTTTTATTTGCTTTATTTAATTGACTGTTGAAAGGGATACCTCAGAAAAAAGCAGGTCCCACTACTACAGCTTGTTAATCTGATATCACAAGGTCCCAGGATACCTGAATCAGCACTGTAATCTTGAATTCTATAGGGAAAGCAAAGCTAATTTGGACCTGAAGGACTAATTTGGGAAATGCCTTAAAACCTCATATTTATACCTCAGACAAGGACTGCTGACAAGTGAAATGCAGGAAGTCTACAGCTGTGTGTAGCCCATGTAACAATGGGAGCTAATACCTTGTTTCCTACTAATATCTCACACACACACACACACACACAAACAAACACACAGTGAGTGCATGTGTATGAATATTAACAAAGGACTTAAGACTGAACCTTGCGGTACACCATATTTACCTTCGTTAGATCTTCATTTTAAACACAGTGTTGTACTTTTATTTTATGCAGACTGAGGTCAAAGTTCCCACATGAAGACCTGGCTACCAATCCTGGCTATGTTCTCAGCCCTGTGATCACCCAGAGGGATGCAGGGGGGGACAATGGGGGCAGTGTGAAAGTATCCATTGAGATTTCTGATTCTCAACAGCCTGTAACTTTTACTTGTGATGGTAAGCAGTTCTTTGTCACACTGAATTTAGTCATTATAAAAAGGGCTTTTGACAGTGAAAATGTTTTATGAAAACTGTTATGCTAACAGTTAAGGCAGTTAAGGAACAGTTCATCCAAAAATTTAAATTTAGCAGAAGAAAGTTAGTCGTACAGGTTTGAAACGTCATACGGGTGAGTAAATTTACCATTTTTTTGGTGAACTATCCCTTATAAATATCTAATAATGTCACATCTGATGAATCATGTACTCACTATTTGTCAATAGTAAGCTTCTCCGAATGTCTGCTATGAAGGAAGCTGACAAATGAAGAAGTCATGACACGACGCCAGAGAGCATTTCTTGGCCACTGCGACACATTCTTTTTTTACATAACTGTCTTGGTGCGTCTGCTCAACAGATTCTTCGACCAGGGTTCCTGTGTTTTTCATTTTTCAGCTTGCATGTCACTTGCCAAGGTTTTTTACTGGGTAACCTGTCTGTGGTCCAGGCACGGAAAGTCCTTTTCATTGAGCTGTAATGGCCTTGGCTCAGTTCCCTGTGAAGTGACTGTGTTCTGAAGACTGCCGGGTCTCGAATCTCTGGCCACCTCACTCCTGGCAGGAAATCAAGCCTGGCCTTTTGTGTTGAAGAATTTTTCTGTGTTGTTACTGCCTAAGCCCCATTGCTCTTTTTGTCCTGGATAAATCCAGCAAAGACTGTGGTCTTAGGAAGGAAAAAGGGGGTACAGTGTCTATCAGGCCCCGAAGTTGCTTCACAGACCGCTAATATATTTGAGGAGGGACTGCTATAACTGGCTGGATGGTTGTAATGTTCTAGCTGTCTTTTCCTCACGTTCATACAGTTCTAGCTTGTTTTTCCTCTTAAACTGACCCTGTTTGTTGTGTTTAGATCAAGAGATTTTAGATCCTTCTAAAAGTCAGGTTTGTGACAACATTCCTACATTCCATGAACAGATGTCAACAAAGTAATGCTATTACTGTTACTTAACTTTCCTAATCCATGCAGAAAATCACCATACAGCTAAATGGACATACCAACTCTTTGCATGTCATTGCTGACTGTCTGAATCTTCAAAGAGGAAAAAGAGGTTTTTGAGGTTTTCCTTAGTTTGTTTAAGTGGAGGAAAATGCTTAGCTGTGTGTAAGGTTAGTAAAGTTAGTAATTCCAGACATACTTGGCATGAAAGACAAGGCAAATGAAGCGGAGGAGGCGACTGGAGTTTGAATTTCTGGAATATGAAGGCTTTTCCAGGATAAACTCAGATTAAGAGTGTCAGTTTTCTGATCCCTGGATCAGACCTTGTCCATTCTCCTTTTCAAATGTAGGTACATCATTTGACAAAGTTTAGTTTTATTTTCAAATTCAGCAGTAACTTCAGGATTGTGCATATATGGTCTGATGTTCTACTCTAGCCTTTCTGCCTCTTAGCTTTTTTCCAAGCCATTTTAGACCAACCACAATCTCCTGACATTCCACCACCATGTGTGTTGCTGTAGTGCCACGAAAAAGAGGATGGCAGAAGAGGAATTTTACTGGCATCCCACAACACTTCAAAGCAACCCCAAATCCACCACAAATTAGGCATGACCATCAGACCTTTAGGATTGAAAAACACGGCAGACATGAAGAGTCCAGGCCAGGCACAGCTGACTAACTGTAATCCAGCTCTAGGCTTGGAGCTTGTAGAGAGGATCATTCCAAGGAGGGGTGTGGGACCTGTTATTGCTGCAGCCTGGGGCGACCATGAACAATATGTTGGGTGTCATTTTTGCTCCGATCTAGTGAAACTTCTCATGACAAATCCATTTCTTGTTAAGGTTTTCTATCTCAATGAACCAAAAGAGGTTCACAATAGTTCATAGGTCCTCTTCCAAATGGCACTCTCAACCCTTGCTGTAGCAAGTCAACACTGTACCGCATGAACAGTTTGATAATAGTCCGTTCATCAGCATCAGTCCAAGCTTGGCCAAATGGTGTGTCATCATACTGGCTGCATCATTTTATATTTTTGTGCAACATCAAGCAGACAACACCTTCGGGATAGTCCTGGTCATTTAAATGGACAGTTTACCTAAAAATTCTTTCAGCATTTACTCACCCTCATGTCGTTCCAAACCTTGACATTTCTGAAGAATGTTTTTTGTCAATAAGACAATAAGAGTCAGTGGAATCCAAGGCAATATTAGACACCACTGGCTTGCATTATATGGACAAAAATGCAGTTATTATCTTGTTTACTTTTTCATTAGCTTCATTCTTTTCTCACTCCTTCATGTTTTCTGTGTTTCTTTGCCCAGTGAGTTCTCCGGTGGACCTGCTCATAATTCAGGCTTTGTGTTGGGTCCATGATGACCTGAACCAGGTGGACATCAGCAGCTACGTTCTCAAGGTCTGTGGACAAGAGGAGGTTCTACAGAAGTGAGTCCTTCATTTGCCATCTCCCGTTCCCTTTTGCAAGCATTCTGTCATATTGCATAAACAAGTCCCCTGCCAACATTCCCTGAAAACAGGGTTATTTTGCTTTAATTGTGCTAGGGAAATGTTTCCTTTTTACCCACACCATTGGAAGAGCAGAACCAACAGTTCTAGGGGAAGGTTTGCCTGCCCTAATAAGGAACCGGGGGAATGGGCAAAAACAAACCATTTTAAGCTCTGTAATGCAAGGCAGCCTGCCTTAGTTACCATGTTATTCACGTGTTCAATGCAGAGTTTTGAAAGCCTTTAGTTAGTTTTCCCTTATGCTAAGGTATAGTTACTCACTGTGCTTCACTGCTGGCTGTCTGGTCCTCAGTTGACCTTGGAAAGTTGATACGAGTAATTATCAAAAACTTTCCTGCTCTGGCCTTCCAAAGCACAGTCATCCAGGACACATCTCCTACCCTGGAATGTTCTTAGAGTGCATTCTCAAAAAAATGACACTTGTTATTTATTTTTGTTTTTCATAAAGCAGGTTTGGGGTTGCTAAGAAATTGTTTTTGAAAGAAGTCTCTTATATCTCTCACCAAGGCTTCATTTATTCATCACATAGACAATAAAACAGTAAAATTGTGAAATATATATTTTAAATACTTTATTTAAAGCTTTTCACATTTTAGAAAATAATCCCCCAACCCCCATGCCAGCAAATAGAAGGAAAAAAAATAAATGAATAAATAAACCCACATATAGTACACATAAATACATATACACCTCGAGTACTTGTACAAAAACACATATAGACATCTCAGGGAAAAAAAAAAAATAATCTTATAATAAAAATATTCCAGTACCAATAAATAAATACCCAATTATGTAAAAATAAAATTATTACACACTGCTATATTTTGTCAACTTAACCACACCATTTAAAGGCGACGGTTAAATTCAGTTATCATTGGTCACCTTCCAAAATATTCAAAGACGAATAAAATTGTGAAACATTTTAACAACTTGGAAAAACTGATTTACTAAAAAAACAAATTTAATCATGTATTGGTAAAGCTGAATTTTCAGCAGCCATTACTCCTATCTTTAGAGTCACATGATTATTCAGAATTCATTCTAGTACTCCCGTAACATTGAAATGAGTTACGCTGCTTAATATTTTTGTAAAAACTGTGATATATTAGAAAGTTGAGAAGAGCAACATTTATTTGAAATATTTTTTTGCAGCATTATAAATGTCTTTACTGCAACCTTTGATTAATTGAATGCATCTTTGCTAAATAAAAGTAACAATTTCTTTTAAAAAATCTTAATAACCCCAAACTTTAAAATGTTAGTTATTATTGTAATTCTTATTATATAAAGTTATATGTAAGCATTATTTAGTGATTCATTCATTCATTGTTGCTTTTGGCTCTGGCCCATGTCTGAAGCATCTTTAACATTATCTTCCAGTAAACACAGTCTGGGCAGTCATGAGTACGTGCAGAACTGCAGGAAGTGGGAAACGGAGATCAAACTACAGCTCCTTTTTCTTAGCACAATGAGAAGAGATCTGGCCCGAATGGTAAGACACTTACAAAGGCTGGAATAAATAAATAGAAACTAGTTGTTCACCGCATTACTATCTTAAGAGGTTATTAATGGATATATTTAATGGATAAATATATGTTTTGTATGCTAACAGGCAGAAGATGACATTTCCCCAATTCTCTTGGAGAAATACCTTGGCCTAGTGGAGAGGCCGTTTAAAGAGTCAGTCACAAGGTAAGAACGTGCTCCATCTTATCTCCTGCCCCTACTAAAGGCTACGAAAGCTATGGGTGGCCTTTGAAGTCCCTGATTGTGCTTGTTGATTTCTCTCATTCCTTTGCATGTTTTTTCTTCTCTAGAGAGGGTCTTGCTGAATACCTTGAAGGATATCATAAGCAGGTCAATCTCTGCCTTCAGAATGAGGTAACTTGTTATTTCTCAAACACAGCAAGCTATGCTATATATGAAAATAAATAAAAGTGTTTGAAATGACACTTCAGTGTTTCTCACTTTCAATCTCTCTCTCATTAGAGCTCCCAGTATAAAACAGTGGACAATGTGGTTCAGTCTGTTAAAAATCTGTGCTGTGCTCTGGATGAAGTTGAGACACCAGCCATCAGTGATGGCATCAAGAAGCTCAAACGCTCTGTCAACCTTCCTAGAACACGTTCTCCAGAGGTTAGAGAACATTCAGTGTGAAGTATTTCTGCACTGTAATAAAGTTGTAGCTGATACTGATAACCCAGTAAGAATTTGAATGTTATGACAAAATAACCGATTGTTGATAACTGTCTGATATTACAGTTCTGATCTAAACTAAACTAAAATCAGTTACTTTAAATAGTAAAATTGAGTTTAGGCATCACAATGTTATAATATATGGTATAAAAATGGAAGTTCATTTTGAGATCCATTAAATAATACATCTAAACTTGTTTAATTCAGTTATTAGTAGTTTTTAATTTGTCTGCTACTGTTAAAAAAAAAAAACAATAAAAAAAATAGCCGACATGGTACCGATATTGTGTCAAAACCACAGCAATTTTTAGTCACACTTTTTTTTTCTGCACTGACAAAAATGATTAATTGAAATTACTAACTTTTTTAAGGTAAATGGTGGCAATAAATTAATTTTAGCTACATTTAAATAAATGTTAACTAAATTTATTTACATGTAGCTAAAATAAATTGATTGCAACCACTTACCATAAAAAAAAAATTGTAAATTCAATGAATCTTTTTTTTTTTGAGTACATACAAAGAGCACTGTTTTGTTTTGCAGGCTGGCGCCACCAATTCAGCTTCTACAGGCTCAGCTAATGGTAAGCTCAGCTCCTAAAATCATCTCAATGGCTGTTTCTCAGTGGCTAAAATCATTTCAATGGCTGTTTCTTGTTCACCTATGCTGTACTCTGCTGCTTGTGATCCCCAGGTTATGCTAGCCCAGTGGAGGAGAGTTTAGCCGGACTCACAGATGCTGTGTATGTGCTCGTCAAGCTCTACCTGAGGTCTTTCTGTCCAACTACTCCGGGCTGCACGATGGAAGAACACATGGAGGACTGGAGGGACAGCAAAGAAGCCTCGGGCACCACGGAGCACCTGCAGTTCACTCTGTTTGCCGTTCATGGCATTCCTGCTGCCTGGGTCAGCAGGTGAGCACTGTGTCCCTTTTAGTTCTTGTGACATGAGTGTTTCTGAAGCTGGTCTAAGCTTTAGCTTAATGCTTTCATAATAAAGAAATGGATTTGAAAAGACATCCATTTACCCTTCCTGTTTTGGCATATCGAGCCCCACAGTCTAAATAAGCGCTAAACACTGTTTAATTCACTTCAGACTGATAATGACTGTTTACCATACCCATGGCCAAGGTAAACTTCTCTACTATTTTCAAAGCACTGCCTTAGTCCATATTCATTACACTGTCATTTCCTCCTAGATAATTTGAGTAATTTAGGGTCTGTGTTCTCTTTGAGCAATCAGCCTCAATAAATTATATCTGGACCATTTAACCCAACTTGGAGAGCTTAGAATCACATTATTTCCATTCACTACAATCAAAAATAACTGTATTTGAAACTTTTAAGGCCACCTATGAAAAATGTTGCAATAATATTGATTTTTTTTCCCACAAAAATGAATCAAAATGCCCAACTCCAATAGCATTGTTTTCATACTCATTAATCATTAGACAAGGATTCAAGTCAATTGACACAGTATTTATGAAACTTAATATATAGTGTGTATATTCTGTTCAGAAGTTTGGGGTCAGTTTTTTTTTTTTCCAGAAGTTACAAGTACTTTTATTAGCAAGCATGCATTAAATTGACAAAGTGATGAAGACATTTATAATGTTACAAAATATTTATATTTCAAATAAATGCTTTATATTCATCAAAGAATCCTGATATGTATCATGTATCACAGTTTCCACAAAAATATTAAGCAGCATATCTGTTTTCAATATTGATAATAATAAATGTTTCTAGAGCACAAAATCAGCCTTTTAGAATTTCTGAAGGAACATTCAACACTGAAGACTGGTGTAATGGCTGCTGAAATCTTTCAGCTTTGCCACCACAGGAATAAATTATGCTACAACTGAAAATATATTAAAATAGAAAACAATTAGGCCTATTTTAAATTATGAAATTGCACAATATTACTGCTTCTTACTAGACCACACCAAAAGAGATTCAAAATATGTATCCTTGTGCCATCTATAATCCTAAAAATATTTGAACTTTGATTGGCTCTGTTGAAAAACGAAAGCGCATACTTTGCCATCATTTGAAGCATATTTCAAACAAATATTTGAATGAATATATACAAAAACATTTTGTGTAAATTGTGCATAAAACTAAATGGAAAAGATGTTTTAAATTAGTTTTCAAACAGTATGGTAGTCTCGATTAACTTGTATCTTATTCAGTCAAATTATGCTTTTGGCAATAGATAAGTACAGGCCAATGTTTTCTTCCCTGTCCATGCCATAGAGTAATTTGTCCTTCCTGTTTTTCAGTTTTGAAAAATACTACCTGATGTGTGCCCTGACCCACAACAACAGGAATCTCTTCAAGCCTGTCCAGTCCAAAAAAGTGGGAACATACAAGAGTTTTTTCTACCACATCAAATGGGACGAATTGTAAGTGTCAATGCCCCTTAAACACACTGGCATGCTACTTCCTGCAATTTCTAGAATTAGAGGGAAATCAGCAGGATTGCTGGTAGTTTCTGCTTTTGGTGACGACTGCCTCTGTTTCTTTAGGATAAATTTCCCCATTTCAGTGGCGCTGTTACCACTTGAGGCCATGCTGAGTCTTTCTCTCTACGGGGTTCTTAACCAGAATGCGAACAACTCTCCAGATTCCAACAAGCAACGGAAAGGTCCAGAGCTTTTGGGAAAAGTGTCCATGCCTCTGTTTGATTTCAGAAGGCAAGTCATAAAACAATACCTCAAATAAAATAGATTTACCTTGGAGAGTATATTGTAAGTTGTAGAATTTTCAGGACGGCTTCTTATTTGTTTCAGTGTGTATGCAATTTTTCTTTGAATTTTTTTTCCAAAAAGTAATAATTTGGTAATAAATCAGTTATTCAGTGCTCATAATGCTAAAATAGATCCATAAACAGCTTCATTGTTGATGACTGAAAAGTATGTAATCGCTTCATTATGTCTTTATGAAAAATCTTGAAGAAAAAAGAAAACATATTAGGTAACACTAATTATAATAAAATGACAGATTTACTGCCATTTTTGATTGTGTTTCACTCTCAAAGTGAGTGAACCTATTTATAATTACAAGTTTGACAAAAAATGTAACTGTCAGACTCTTGTAATTATAGCAATTGCTTTATGACAGCACAACATGACCACGGTATATTGGGATGCCTGTGCTAAGTTAATCAATTTGAGACAGCAGTTAATAACCAATATACATAATGCATCATATAGATTGCTTTTTACTTTTTTTTTTTTTTTTTTTAGGGTGCTGTCAAGAGGTAGCAAGCTGCTAAGTTTGTGGACATCTCAAGTCCTTCAGCCTGGAGCTGCAGGCAAGGGGAAGAATCCTTCAGAACGGATCATACTGCAGGTTCTTTTGTTTGTGCTTTTTTCCATCTCTTCACTGACATTGATTGACACTTAAAGGGGTCATGAACTACCTTTTTGTTTTTTATTTTGTACCGTTCTCTGAGGTCCACTTATGTTATCACGATTTTTATATAAAAAAAACACAAGTAATTAATAGGCTATTTTCTATCCTGTTTTTAACCCCCCTCATCCGAACACTCTGTTTGAATAGGAGTATACGCCCCCTGCTATGATTGGCTAACAGTTGTGTATGTTTGACATTACATCCTTCACAGATGGACGCTGCTGTGTTTTAGGTTAAAAACGTATAAATACTCGGTACATATCAAACGATCTGTAATGACAGACAAAGTAATAGTGATCACTTCATTAAAAATAAAATTCATCAAATAAAGTTTATTGTTTGGTTTCTGCAAAGACCTGATCTTGTCATTTACCTACTATGTGCACAAATCAATGGTGGGGCTAAACAGGCAGTGATGTAGAAGCAGGAATTGATCTTCTGCGGAGGCGGTGCATATCCACACTATTACGTCATAAAATGGCACATTCGACAAGCTGTCATTTTGGCAGATTGGCTTCAATATTAGCTGTTTTTATACTAATGAGAAATTTTTTAGTTTTGAAACTTACAGGATGTTTTTATAGCAAAATGACCTCCTATATGTCAAGGAATTTTGGTTTCTCAGTTCATGACCCCTTTAAATATCATTGTCTGACCATGAACAGGTTGACTTCCCCAGTCCAGTGGTGGACGTACTCTATGTTGGTCCTCAGGAGAACGGCTGCCCAGACCCTCAATCTCTAGATCCACTTGATCCAGGAGATCGAAGTGATATAGAAAAGCTGTGTGCACAAGCGTCTACTTTTGGGTAAGTTTGCATCACAAGACCTCATGGGATAATATAGATTTGCATTTCATAATGGAAACACCAGCGCTTGCTAAAGAGTAGTGATAAGATTTTATATTGCTGTGAAAAGGTTTTTGCCCCCTTCCTGTTTTTTTTTATTTTTTGCATATTTTTCACACTTAAAAGATTCATATCATCAAACTAATTTTAATTTTCCACAAAGGTAATGAAAGTAAATACAAAATGCAGTTTTTAAATGATGATTTCATTTATTAAGGGAAAAAAGCTGTCCAAACCTACCTGGCCCTGTGAAAAATTAATTGCCCCCTCCTGTTAAATCATGAAAGAACTGTGATTAATCACATTATTTTAGAAAGCTAAAATAATAGTTAAATTTCACTAGCCACACCCAGGCCTGATTTCTGCCAGACCCGTTGAATCAAGAAATCACTCAAATAGAACCTGTCTGGCAAAGTGAAGCATGGTTAAAGAGCAACACATCATGCCGTGATCTAAAGAAATTCAAGAACAGATGAGAAACAAAATAGTTGAAATGTATCCGCCTGGAATGGGTTATAAAGCCATTTCTAAGGCTTTGGGACTCCAGTGAACCACTGTAAGAGCCATTATCCACAAATGGAGAAAACTTGTAACAGTGGTAAACCTTCCCAGGAGTGGGCGGCCTACCAAAATTACTCCAAGAGCACAATGATGACTCATCCTGGAGGTCATAAAAGAACCTAGAACAACATCTAAAGAACTGAAGGCCTCATTTGCCTCTATTAAGGTCAGTGTTCATGATTCAACAATAAGAAAGAGACTGGGCAAAAACGGCAGCCATAGGAGAGTTCCAAGGTAAAAGCCATTGCTGGCCAAAAAGAACACAAAATCTCATCTCACATTTGCCAAAAAATATCTTGCTTATCCCCAAAACGTTCTGTGGACTGATGCAAAAAAAGTTTAACTTTTTGGAAGGTGTGTGTCCCGTTACATCTGGCGTAAAACCAACACAGGATTTCATAAAAAGAACATCATACCAACAGTCAAACATGGTGGTGGTAGTGTGATGGTCTGATGGACCTGGACGAGTTGCCATAATTGATGGAACCATGAATTCTGCACTCGTATCAGAGGATCCTGAAGGAGAATGTCCTGCCATCAGTTTGTGACCTCAAGCTCAAGCACACTTGGGTTATGCAGCAGGACAATGATCCCAAACACATCAGCAAGTCCACCTCTGAATGGCTAAAAAAAACTAAATTAGGGTTTTGGAGTGGCCAAATCAAAGTCTGGACATAAATCTGATTGAGATGCTGTGGCATGACTTTAAACAGTCCATTCATGCTCGAAAAACCCTCCAATGTGGCTGAATTAAAACAATTCTGCAAAGACGAGTGGGCCAAAATTCCTCCGCAGCGATGTGAAAGACTCACAGACAGTTATTGAAAATGCTTGATTGCAGTTGTTGCTGCAAAGGGTGGCACAACCAGTTATTAGATTTAGGGGCAATTACTTTTTCACGTAGTGCCAGGCAGGTTTGGACAGCTTTTTTCCCTTAATAAATGAAATCATTTCAAAATTGCATTTTGTATTTACTTGGGTTATCGGGTAATATTAAAATTAGTTTGATCTGACTCTTTTAAGTGTGTCAAATATGCAAAAGATTAAAAAAAAAACAGCAAGGGGGCAAAAACCTTTTCACGGCACTATAGGTAGGATTAGTTTGTAGGCTTTGATTCTGGCTTTTGTTAAATCTCTAATCAGAATCTTTGATACACTTACAGTGCCTCGTGCTTTCTGTCTTGTTTGAGCATCAGACGCTTCATGATAAGCCTGAGTAGAATATGAACTGAACATGATTTCGGATACGGAGGATAAAAGAGCCTTTGAGAGCATTATGTAATTGAATCAGTTCTGCCTAATTACTCCAATTATATGAATCCCCTTCAGCTTGCTTATCTTACTTAAGGATTTTAATAGAATTGAGAATGAAGTGATTTTGAGCTTCTCAGAGTATAGTAGCCTCTATTAAAAAGTCATGGACATAATTAAGCCAATTCACAACACACTGAATACTAAGATTATGTTCACACAGCAGCAGAATACAGTAGTCAGTCCTGTTTGGCTGACAAATACAGCACTATTCAGAAGTTTGCAGTTGTTTTTTGTTGTTGTTTTTTGAAGAAATCTCTTATGCTCACCAAGTCTGTGTTTATTTGATACAGTAAAACCAGGCTTTAGTGTCACATGGTCTTTCAGGAATCATTCTTCTGATATGCCAATCTGGTGCTCAAGTAGAAAACACAGATGATCCACTTTCAATGCAAGTTCAAAAGAGCATAATTAATTTAAAACAGAAAGTTCTTAAACAATGTGTTTAAAGTCTGAGCCTAGAGAAGGGGATTAACTTCTATTTCTCCAAACACTCATTATTTGATTCGCTTCTGTCGTCTTCTGTATGTACAGGACAGTTTGTGAGTCACGCTGTTTAAGAGAACCATTTAGTTTTTCATATGAATGACTTTTTAGAGGTTTTCTTGTAAAGATAGCAAAAGCGATTCTCTGCAATAAAAGCAGACTTGAACTGTCTGTGACTTCAGAATAAATCTCTATTGATAAGGAGACATTGCAGCTGAAAAGCAGACAGTTGTCAGGCCTTGTTTAGTATGCTCTGCTGAAAATGCATCTTTCAGATGTGAAACAGAAAGCTCAGTCAGCTTTAAAACAGCCACACAACACTCAGCCTCAGATGGTGGGCAACTTTCCATGCTCATTTTGTGAGCATGTCTCTCTGAATGCCCACCAAGTGCCAACAGCTGCCGGGCTCTCAGCTTGACTGCCCATTCGCAGACCCATTTAAGAGGTGTGACTTGTTTCCTGTGCCTCTTATCTCTGGATCAGAACTAAATCTTACTTTATGGTTCATGGATTAACGGTTTAGAGTGTCTGCTTCTTGGGTTAGTTTGAAGCCCACAGGAAGTACCATAATTTCTAATATGCAAGTTGCATTTTTTTATCATCTTAAACATGCTGCAACTTTTATTCCAAAGCTACTTGTACGTCGAGCATGCAAAACTTGCACAAAGCAGACGTATTTGGAATTGTCCATTGAGAGAGTTCACTGACATTGAGTCTAAGTTTATTTGTGCAGCACATTTCCCACATGCTGCCTTTCATTTAAACAAATTAGTTTAGGCTTTACATTTATAATGAATGTCTAGAATGAAGGGCACTATAATTTGTTTTATACTTAGATTTCTTTGTACTCTTTTCCTGTTCTGTTCTGAATACTTTTAAATTTGAAGGAGTTTTTGTGGAATGAGGAGAGTAAAATTTTGATTTTTACAACATTTTGTTTTATTGACTTGTATTTTACATTATTTCTGACTTGTATTCCGATGGGACTTAGCTGTGTTTTTGTTTTTTTCCCCTCAACAATGCAATTTGGCCCAGTCAGACTTATAGTTAGGTACAGGAAAATATTTTGTCTACTTTGACATTACCCGGCGTTCTTTTCCACCAGGCTGTCACGAGCAGACAAGCAGCTGCTCTGGGACCAGCGCTACTATTGTCGGGACTATCAATACAGCCTGCCCAAAATCTTGGCCAGTGCACCCAGCTGGGACTGGGGCAGTATGGGTGAGATCCACTCACTTCTGCACCACTGGCCCCCGCTGTCGCCTGTTTCAGCCCTGGAGCTCCTTGATTCAAAGTATGTATCTGTTCCACTCCCTCTCTGTTTCATGGCCCACTTTCTCCTTTCCTTCTCACATTTTTACCATATGACCTTTTTAATGTGTCACTTCGGTCCTATGATTTTTCTTTGTCTTGCTTTCAAACTTTAGATAATTTTTGACCACTTTATTGGTCTCATGACTTGCTTTATGGAGAGGGAGCGGAGCATGTGGTTAATGTTGTGTGTGTTATATTCAGGTTTGCTGACACAGAGGTGAGGAAAGTGGCCGTGAGCTGGATCGAGAGCAGCAGTGATGATGAGCTGGCTGACTATCTCCCTCAGCTGGTGCAGGTACACACACACACACACGTGTTTATGCATGCATCTTTTCCTCTATAAACAGCTTGCTTTCTGTTGCTTTTTTCTTGGTTATACACTTTGCATACTTCTAAAGAATGTTTTTGGATTGCACATAATTTACAATTAAATTCAAGTGTATTATAGCTCAAATTTATATTAAATGCTTTTATTTGTATAAACTTTTCTGATCCACTTAAGTACATCTTTATATGTATTTTACATAACTGTTGTCTTTAAAATATGCTTCAAGTGTACTCTCTGATGCACTGACAAGCATATGTGGTAAATTGCAGGCAACGAAGTTCGAGTGTCACCTCAACAATGCCTTGGTGATATTTCTGCTGTCTCGAGCTCTGGGAAATGTCAACATTGCACATTATCTTTATTGGTAAAGTTGTTTATTAAAAATTTTATCAAAATGAATTTTAAGGGCGGCCAGTTCATTAAATATTTAATCTCTATTAATCTCATAATTTTTGCTAATATTTTAAGTAATAATTAGTTTTAAAGGAAATACAATCTATCAGTGTTACTTTGGTGGAGAAAGGTCCGAAACACTCTTTCTTAAACGGATAATTCACCCCAAAATGAAATTTCTGTCGTTATTTATTTACCTGTTTAAGAATATGGTAGAATTCGTAAATGAATTTAAGATTTAGATACAGTCTGCTGGGTTTGAATATAGGCTGCTGAGGGATGCTGTGCAGGACCCAGCGTTTGGTCAACGTTATGACCGCATCCTCGGCGCGCTGCTGTGTCTGTGTGGGACTGGACTGAGGGCTGAGCTTGAGAAGCAGACCAGGCTTGTGCAGCTGCTGGGTGCTCTGGCCGAAAAAGTGCGGCAGGCAAGCAGCTCCACCCGACAGGTAAGCCATGGCTGAGATTAAAGGTTATGTTTTATGATGTTTAACCTGTGTAAAATGCATCCCAAAAGTTGCATAACATTTCCTTTATATTTGAATCTAAATTTTCATTTAGAAGTTTTACACATGCATTGTTTATAGATGTGGCTACGCCACTGTTCAAAAGTTTGGGGTTGGAAAGATTTTTAATATTATTGAAAGAAGCATCTTTATGCCCCCCATGGATGTATTTATTTGATCAAAAATACAATGAAAACAGTTATATTTTATATATATATTATAATATAATTTCTGTGACAGCTGAATTTTCATTATCACATGATCCTTCAGAAATCATTCTAATATGCTGATTTGGTGCTCAAAACATTTCTTATCAATGTTAAAAACAGTTGTGCTGCTTAATATTTTGAGGAAACGGTGCTACATTTTTTCACAATTCTTTGATTAATAGGAAGTTCAACATTTCTTTTTTCCTTTGTTTTTGAGAATTTAAGCGTTTTGTCACTTTTGATCAATTTAATGCGTACTTGCTGAATAAAAGCATTTATTGTAATGAATAGTGTACATCTATGCCAGCAACAGAATCTTAAGCTCCTTTTTTAGTCGTAGGTTTATTTTCTTTTATCCAGTAAGGATCTATGACTTCAAACCAAAGGCTTCTGGGAAACAAGTGCAGGATTTCTAAATTGTTCAACTGCCAGTTCCAAAATCTAATTTAATAATACTGTTCAAAACATGATCTGAATAAACATCAAATAATGGAAGAGGTACATAAACATAACAGGAATCTTTTTTTTTTCTGTTTTAGGTTTGAACAAAGGCCCTGTTTGACTTTCAATCCTAGCAAAACACTTAAAATTATTTTTCTCATACGTACAATGACCTGTGACAGATTATTGGATCAAAGGATGATTGTATTTGGATGAACCCTTGATCCCTCCAGCTCATCCAGTCAATACTGATATATTATCTTGTACTGATACACAATATGACAAAAATATATGGAAAACCAAACACCACACCCATAAGTGCCTGTTGAGGATTTATTTTAAAAACTGGCACTTCCATTTAGGCACAATAGCATCGGTGAGGTCAGATATTGATATGTCTGGCTCACATTCAGTGTTCAAATTCATTCCAAATGTGTTCAGTGGGGTCAGATTTGGGTTTTGTACAGGCCAGTCAAGGGCTAATCAATGGCTAAATCATTTTTATATGGATCCTACTTTGCTCAAGGTTATTGTCATACTGGAATAGAAAAGGGTCCTCCCCAAAGCGTTGCCACAAAGTTGGATACGCACAATTCTCAAGAGTGTCATTATATTCTGTAGCATTAATATCTGTCTTCACTGGAATTAAAGGGCCTAGCCAAACATGCTGTCAGAAAGGGGTGTCCACATACTTTTGGTCATATAGTGCCTCATCTTTTATCTCCCTTGTGAACAAGTGGTATACATACAGATGGGGAAAGCTCTTTGCAATGCTCTTTATTACTTGTAAACACATTTTATCGTGTTATGGCTTTATCTGTCTTGGCTAAAAAGAGGGCTGCAGGAATGAGTCCTAAAACCTAGAAGCATATTAACGTTTTTGTACTTCCGATTCCATCGTTCTGAAGCCATTAGGTTTTTTGAATGGGTCATTGTTTAAAGATCTGAAATAAGGTCTGTGGTTAACAAGCAATTCTATTCTACGACATAAAATACATGAGTAATTCACCAGTGTCTTGCTAATAAGTTGCTAACAAGTGGCTAAATGGGACTACAGAGGTTGTCAGGGACATTGAACGGCACTTGCACACTATTCTAACTCAAACTTCCCAACTTGTAGATTTTAAATAAACAATGATTTATTTTCCAATAGTTTTTGGAAGCTTAGGAGTTTGGTAACACTTTATTTTAAGGTTCAATTCTCGCTATTCGCAAACAATTTACTATGACTTTTGCCTCCGTAAACTCCTAATTTGCTGCGTATTAATAGTTGGTAAGGTAGTTGTTAAGTTTAGGTATTGGATAGGATTAGGGATGTAGAATATGGTCATGCAGAATATGTGCTTTATAAGTACTAATAAACAGCCAATATGTTAATAATAGGCATGCTAATAAGCAACTTGTTAATAGTGAGAATTGGTCCCTATATTAAAGTATCACCAGGAGTTTTGTGTTGAAGTCGTGAGACTGTGGTTGTAGTTGGTATCAGTCAAATTCTGTTGAATGTTTGTTCTTTGTAGATGGTGCTTCTGGAGGGTCTAGAGAGGGTACAGTCTTTCTTCCAGAAGAACAGCTGTCGACTCCCTATTACTCCTAGCCTGGTGGCAAAAGAACTCAATATCAAGGTGAGTGCTTAAAGTCAACAAAATTGACCCGGTTGAATCTACAGTCTCGATCTGATTAATTCATTTTATCAGCAATTTTGTACAGGCTTCAAAAACCACATTGACAAGGAACGGATCTCTTCAGTTCTCATGTCATGCCAGGTTTTGTTCCGTTTTCCTGGGAAGCGTTCACATGTGATTCACTTCCTTATCCTTGCTCACTCCCCCCTCTTCCTGTTTCAGATGTAGAGTTTTGCACACTCAGCAAAGTTGTGAACTCCATCTCTTCTCCTCCAGTCAGATCTGCCCCCATTTCAAAGACCCTCTTTGTTGCCATGTTGAAGAAGAGAATCTAACTAAAACCCTGAGGCTGCTTTTGTAACATGGTGCTGCTTTTGTTGAAACTAGGCCTGCTCTTTCTTCAATTCCAACGCTGTACCTCTGAAGATTGCACTGGTTAACGCAGACCCGCTGGGAGACGAGATTAACGTCATGTTTAAGGTGTGTGTACAGTATAGTGAAGTGGCCTCCATAGTTAGAATGTATTGATCCTGAGGTTTGTTATTGTTTTACATTACCTTAGTTTGACAGTAGAGACAGAGCAGTTGGTTTCTTTTTATATTAATTGCAATAGTGGGATCTTCCATTGAATTCAAACTGTAAACATGTATGACTGATGGAAACTAGACTTCACTTAAATGTGCCACAGACAAAGAACCAAATTTAAAGTCTCATCTCAGTCATGAACATGCCCTCTAGTGGTAGAATCGGTAGTAGAACAAAAGTCTTGTACCTGCATATTTAAGCATAGAGTTCTAGATACCCCCTTTTTTTTAGCTTATCTGTTTTAACTGTAATTCAGGTTGGAGAGGATCTGAGGCAGGACATGTTGGCGCTGCAGATGATTCGAATTATGGATCGGATTTGGCTGCAGGAGGGACTGGATCTGCGTATTGTCAACTTCAAATGCATCTCTACTGGAAAAGATAAAGGTACATTCTGCCCTACATTTAAAACCTATTTAACTATTTTCCAACTAGAATAAAGTAGTTAAATATGTAAAAAAAAAAATTAAATACTCTTATGATTTACATTACTGGTCAAAAGTTTTTTTCATAGTGGTCTCTTATTTTCACCAGAGTAGCATTTATTTGATAAGAAATACAGTAAAACAGTAATATTGTGAATTTTTTTTCCTGTTTTATCATCTTTTACAATGTAATTTATTTTTGTGATAGAAAAGCTGAATTTTCACCATCATTAGTCCAGTCTTCAGTGTCACATGATTCTTCAGAAATCATTCTAATATGCTGATTTGTTGCTCAAGAAACATTTATTATTTCTTATGATCATTGTTGTTGCTTAATATTTTTTGTGGATTCTTTAAGTTCAAAGGAGCAGCATTTGTTTGAAATCTTAGATTTTTTTTTTTTTTTTAAATAATAATAATAACCTACTGACCTCAAACTTTTGAACAGTAGTAAATGAATAGCCTATTTATTGTAGGTACAAAAAAATGGCCTATTTAATTCTACAGATAAGAGAGAATGTTGAAAATTGACATGAAAAACTAAATTCTGACCTTTTTTGTGCAGTAAAAACTTGATATGACTTTATTAAAAATGACTTTGTGAGTGTACAGTAGAGTCTGCGTCTATTATAACATTTGTGTTTGCTTACACAGGAATGGTAGAATTGGTTCCGTCTTCTGAAACACTGAGGAAGATTCAGGTGGAGTACGGAGTGACGGGCTCCTTCAAGGACAAACCTCTCGCTGAGTGGCTCCGCAAGTATAACCCTGCTGAGGATGAATATGAGAAGGTATCTGGATGATTATAAATAGCAGCTTTAGTCAAGACCAAGTTCATGTGGTCCATTAGGTTGTTGAACTTAATTGAAACCGTCTCTTGTCAGGCCTCAGAGAATTTCATCTACACCTGCGCAGGATGCTGTGTGGCCACTTACATCCTAGGCATTTGTGACCGTCACAACGATAACATCATGTTGCGCTCCACTGGCCACATGTTCCACATAGACTTTGGGAAGTTCTTGGGTCACGCACAAATGATTGGGAGTTTTAAAAGGTGAATGATGAGTGACGCCATGTAAGATTGTCTAGTTTGTGCTTTTGTGTGGTTTTATTACTTGTTTTTTTCTCTCTGCAGGGACCGAGCACCTTTTGTCTTAACTTCTGATATGGCTTACGTCATCAATGGAGGCGAGAGACCCACTAGCCGCTTCCAGCTTTTCGTTGACCTTTGCTCTCAAGCCTACAATCTGATACGCAAACACTCCAACCTCTTCCTCAACCTGCTGTCTCTGGTATTATACAGCACTGCACTGCAAACAAAACAGTCATTTGTGTGTCATCCATATAATCTTGTGTTATCAAGAACGGCTCTGTGTAAATGTTTTTGCCAGTATTAGATACGTGACATTAATTGCACAACCCTAATAACAGGAAGCTGTTTGCATAAATTTCTTCATTTAGGACTTTTGTTGCTTTGCTGTTTACTTGTTTATTGATCAGTTTTTTGTTTGTTTGTTCAACACAGATGACACAGTCAGGTTTACTTGAGCTGACTGGAGTCCAAGATCTTAAATATGTGTATGATGCTCTTCAACCTCAGACTACAGATGCAGAAGCTACCATTTTCTTCACAAGGTAAAATGTATTGTTTGTTTATTTATTTGTTTATTTTGCTCTCTAAATAACATTTTTAATACCGGTCTCTTTTCCTCCACCTTTTTTCTTATAGGTTGATTGAATCCAGTCTGGGCAGTGTGGCCACAAAGTTTAATTTCTTTATCCATAATCTGGCCCAGTTGCGATTCTCTGGGCTTCCCTCCAATGACGAACCAATCCTCTCCTTCGCTCCCCGGACGTACACTATGAAGCAGGATGGCAGGATTCGAGATACCTCTGTATTTTCATTTCAGAAGAGATACAATCCAGACAAGCACTATGTGAGACTAATTTTATAACGTGCATATATGCATATATACAGTGATAATTCTGATTAATAATTCCTATATATAATTCTGTAGTTTTGTCTCATATTCATCTTTTAATCATATTTGTAAATGTCTTGACTCCACAAGATTCTTGAATCTTGAATCAGTAAAGACAAAATTGCTCTGTTGGCTGTGGAGTCAAGACATTTACAAATGATTAAAAGATGAATATGAGACAAAACTACAGAATTATATATAGGAATTATTAATCAGAATTATTATAGGGTGATTCAACACATAGATGTTTTGCCAGCTAAGAAGATCAGCACTTTAGAGTTTCATCCCTCTATCTGATGTGAGCATAAGTATTGGAACAGTTGCCTCACAGGTCTTTCTAAGTGATCAGCTGTGTCCTGTTGCATTAATTCTTCAGATATTAAAAGCAGGAAATGTGTCGGATCAGTTATATCCATTACTTCTGAATCTTGCATTCGATGATGACACACGCAAACCAGGATGAAGCTGAGGGAGCTGACTTTGAGAGAAAAGCAAGCAATTTGGATGCTAAAAGAAAAGAGGAAGTCAATTAGAGTTATAGCAAAAGCAAAGGGCATGGAGAAATCAAGAGTTTGGAAACCACCAGCAACCAACAACTACCTGATCGGCTGAGAAAACAACTGTAGTTGATGACAGACAAATCATAAAAGCTGTGACATGTCTGTAAAATCACTAACAACTTCCAGAAAGCTGGGGTGATGCTCTGACAATTTACTGTCCTCAGGAGACTTTGACACAGAATTACAGATGCTACACAGCAAGATGCAAACCTCTGACCAGCACCAAAAATAGAAAGGCAAGATTAGGGTTTGCAAAAAAGCACAAAGGTGAGCCAGAAGAGTTTTGGAACTGTGTTTATGGACCGATGAGACAAAGATAAACCTTTATCTAAGTGATGGTAAGTTAGGGAAAAGCACTGCATTCCGCCTTTAAGAACCTGACCGACTGTGGCAGCCTCGGTACACCTATCGAGCCTAACAATTTGCATATAAATCAGTATTTTAGACTTGTATTCAAGGATTTGGGGTGTCGAATGGACAGTGTTATTATTGTAAATCTGTTTTTAATTTTAGTGTATGATTACGTGCTCATGAAAGGCTTTTGGTGAAAGGATGTTAGCTTTCACACTTAGCCACTCATCAGCTAATATGCCCAGTAACTTTGACATATGATTAAATACGAGTCACAGTTTAATCTTGGTTTTTGTTCGTTTATAAATCTGCTATTTCAACAGGGGAAATGTTTAATAACGTGTCAAATTTCCTAAAGCGATAAAATAGCAATTTTTTGTTCAAATTCAATTCAATGAGCTGCCATTAACTAAAAATTGAGTATTTACTATTGTCCTTTTGCATTATTGATACACTATTATTTAATATTGTAAAGCTGCTTTGACACAATCTGTATTGTTAAAAGCGCTATATAAATAAAGGTGACTTGACTTGACTTGATGGGAAAGCAAAAATATGGAGAAAAAAGGGAACTGCAAATGATCCCAACCATACAGCCTCATCTGTTAAGCATGGTGCAGGTGATGTCGTGGCATGGGCATGCATGGCTGTCTCTGGAACAGGCCCTCTCAACTTTACTGATGACTTAATGTATGATGACAGTAGCAGAATGAATTTGGAAGGGTACAAAACCATCTTGCCTACCAATATTCAAGAAAATGCCACCAGATTCATTGGGAAGTGCTTCATATTGCATCAGGACAATGACCCAAAATACCCTGCCAGTTCAGTCAAGGAATTTATAAGGGCAAAGAAATGGAAAGTCTTAGATTGTCCAAGTCAATCTCCAGATTTAAATCTGATTGAACATGAATTTCACCAGCTGGAGAGGAGAGTAAAGGCAGAAACTCAAAACAAGCAACAAGTGGAATTGGCTGCATTAAAGGCTGGGAAAAGTATTTCAAAGGATGAGACCAAGAGTCTGGTGATGTCTATGGGTCACAGACTCACGGCTGTGATTGTGCGCAAGGGATCTGCAACTAAATAATAGCTTTTAATCTTTTATATCTGCCTTATGTTCAACTGTCCCAATACTTATGCTCACATCAATGAGTGGGATGGACTCTAAAAATTCTGTTGCCTTTAATTACCTCTTTGTATGTAATATTAATAATTTGTAATAACAAAAATAGTTTAATTTTCATTGAAATTATTACAAAATCAAGGATTCTGATTGAATTTTTTTTCCCTAATTTTACCATTTTTTATTTATTTTTTTCATCTCTTTCAGACGTACGCTATACGGATCCTTAGGGAAGGTCAGAATGAGCCGCAGTTTGTCTTCCGCACCTTTGATGAGTTCCAGGAACTGCACAACAAATTGACCATCCTTTTTCCCCTGTGGAAGTTGCCTGGGTATATGAGTTCACCTCGTGATTTGTCAAATTCTAAATTTCTATGTTCCTAAGAGTCTTTTTCCTGTTTATAGATTTCCCAGTAAAATGGTGCTGGGTCGTACACACATCAAGGATGTGGCATCCAAAAGGAAGGTGGAATTAAGCAGCTATGTGCACAATTTGATGAGGAGTTCAACAGAAGTCACCCAGGTGGGTGAATTGAAATTTTACTTGCGCAATTGTTGCTTTAATATATTATAAAATATAATTGTAGTGTTTTTTCGTTAATCTCCGGGAGTGACGAGTCAACCAGTTGTCACTCAGATGAGTATGCATTGGTTTTTAGTAACACGGTCAGAATTTCTTATGTTTTTGAAGAGACTTATGTTCTACAAGTCTGCATTTTTGATCATAATATTCTATTTTAGTATTTGAAATGTAATTTATTTGATTTAATGAATTTTCAGCAGCCATTACTCCAGTCTTCAGTGTCACGTGATCCTTCAGAAATCATTCTCACATGCTGATTTGGTGCTCAAGAAACATTATTATCAAGATTAAAGTAAAATTTTTATTAAAAAATTTACAGCGTTAATTTGAAATAAAAACCTCTCATAACACGCCTTTGCTGTCACTTTTGATCAATTTCAGAAAAAACTTACTGAACCTAAACTTTAGAACAGTAGTGTAATAAATGTGACTGATTTTTATTTTTTTTTCTTAGTGTGATCTTATCTACACTTTCTTCCACCCTATTGCGAGAGATGACAAGATCGAGGGGGTTGAAGGACTCTCTAAAATTCCAGGTATGTGTCATATATTTTGAATTGAATCATTTTTTTATGTATTTTAAAGATTAGAGTTGAACGCACCACATTATCATGATTGTTTTCATATATTTGGTGTCTGTTTGGCAGATATGCCTCCAGTGAGTCCCACCACTGGCCTCGTGGAGGGTGAGGTGAAGCTGTCAGTGTCCTACCGAAACAGCACGCTCTTCATCATGGTCATGCACATTAAAGACCTGGTAAGTAAAAGCACCTGTCCTCAAAGTGATCCCAGTTTCTGTTCATTCCAAAATCTCATCGTTTTTTTTTTCCTCCCAAACACAGATATCAAATGACGGTGCAGACCCAAACCCTTATGTGAAAACATACCTTCTCTCAGACCCCCACAAAACCTCCAAACGCAAAACAAAGATCGCCAGGAAAACTAGGAATCCGACGTTTAATGAAATGGTAACTGAAACCTACCTATTTAACCATGCCTGCTTTATTCTAAAGCTGATAAACAACTTCCTTCTCTCTTTGTTCGTAGCTGGTGTACAGTGGCTACAGTAAGGAAACCCTGAAACAAAGGGAACTTCAACTGAGCGTGCTCAGTGCAGAGTCTCTGCGAGAGAACTGCTATTTGGGTGGCATCACCCTCAGCCTTAAAGACTTTGACCTGAGCAGAGAGACTGTCAAGTGGTACAAGCTCACAACGGTGCCCTACTTTTAGATCCAACGATTCCTCCCCACCAGTCTTCCACAAAAGGTGATGTGACTGCATCAAGGACTTAGAGGACCACTTCACATTCCCCCAGCATCCCTCTCTCTCTCTCGCTCTCTCTCTCTCTCTATGACACTAATCAAGGTTGAGTCTTTGTTGAAAGAATCAATCCACCTAACTTGATGTGTGAATTCAACATTTGTGTTCTGTACATTTGGAACTTAAAAGGACCAAACAGCTTACTTAAGAGTTTATATATATATATACATATATATATATATATATATATATATATATATATATATATATATATATATATATATATATATATATATATAGAATATATAGAGAGATTGACACTTGTATTTTTAAAACTGCTTTACTTTTCTACATATGCAAATAAGAAACATTTAAAAGTCTGTATGGTTTTCAGCTATCAAAACAAGCACAGCACAGAGTTCACTGTGCTTTTGATAATGTGCCAAATGAACTGAACAAACTCATGACCACGTCCCTTTAGGGAACAATAACAGGGTGCCTTCACACGCTCTTTTCATTTTCACTCTTCTCCGTTTGTTTGTGGTTTAAAAAAAGGCCCTGTTTTGTAAGATAATGTAGTATGTACTTCCCATGGTGTGATCAGAGTTGCTCAAGCGTTTTTTTTTTTTTTTATCCACCAATGAATTTGTATAATGAACCCTCTTTAAAAAGGGAACAGCACCTGTGGCTAAAAGCTACTGCCAGAGCTCAGTTGAATCATAATATGTGAGTTTACCAGGAGGCATTTTTAAAAAGATGTACAAGATTGTCATCGCTCACTTTGCAAATAATGATCTGATTCGCTGTATTATAACTGTTAAAAATACAGTTTGAATGGATATTAACATGGCCAGTTATTTATTGGTTTTCTTAACCTGACCGAATCAATGTTTGCTGTAATTCTGTCTCTCTCTTAAGGAAAATTAAATGTTTTTGAACACCTCTCTGTATAATTTTTGTTCTGAGGATTAAAACTTGAACCAGTAGGGGGCAGGCAAGAAACATACAGATTGTTTTGTTTCCTTTTGCACTTTCATATTTTCAGATTTGGTTGAAACTGTTTTCATTTTGTTATACAGTGAGTAATTATATTATTTTACATTGTTATACAGTGAACTTTTATTATTTTATTATTATATACTGTAATTAGGTTTAATATTCTTATTATCATTGATGAAGACAAGTTAATTTCATGCCCTGTGATCTCCAGTGTTATTTTAGTCTCATCTATATACTATTATAGTAATTATTGATATTTTGAATTAGCTTTGAATTTTTTTTTTTTTTTTAGTTTTAGTAATTTTATGTTTTTGTTTTACTTTTATTTGCTTTTATTATTAATTATATTCAACCTTTTTTTAATTGTTTTAGTAATTTGTGTGCTTCAGCTTAAAATTATATTTAGTTAACTAGGTTTTTCTTATAACACTTATTTTATTTCTGCTTAATTTCAATTAAATATTAAAATGATTATAGTTCTAGATAACAACACTGGTGATTTGTGGCTAAAGCTGCCATTAAAGATGTGCAAGAACACATCTTAAAGGGATAGTTACCCCAAAAAAGAAAATTGGCATCATTTAGGCATGTTGTGCAACTAATTGTTGTCATGTTGAATTACTCATGGCGTGTTGATCCAAACCTCTATGACTAAGTAAATCCATTTAGTTCCCAAAATTCTTTTAAATATCTTTCGTGTTCCACCGAAGAAAATGAAGTCAAAATGTTAAAAATGATATGGTGGTCTACACCATTAAAGCTCTGACCCTCACACACTAATGATTTCTGTTGAGGTGTTGGTGTGATCCTTAGGGACTCTTGTGGTGTGGCCCAGGTGCGCTTTGTCATTGGAAGTAAAATTCTAAAGGTCTAAAATGCCTGACCTCAAGATCTGCCAGCGTTTCTGTGCCACCTAATTAAACCGACTGTTGCTGTGAGAAAGCATCTGGAGAGAAAGAGAACAGCAGTGCACACATTTGCTTTGTCACCGGGGTGAGAGCTTACTGATGAAGAAGTATGCATGATTGGACACTAGATTTTGCTCCTTGACAGTCACACACGGCTGCTGGAAAAACAATGCAAAAGGATAGAGATGATAATGATTTCTGCTTCCATTCAAATAACACATTAAAATCACATTTAGGCATGTGAGGTTTACTCTGTGTATTTGACTTGTAATTGTCACAAAATACATACACTTAGTCGCTTTGTCTGTTTGTACCACAGTAATGCACAGGAAAATGAATAAAAATTAATTTTAACTTAAATTTTAAATCTGTGCAACAGTTTTTATTTTGTGTAATGGGTTAATAGCATTTTCTTCTGTTACAGATTAAATTCATATATGACCATCTGAAATATTATACTTGACATTGTCTTGACATTGCAGTATTTCTTCTAGTAGAGCATTGTTCAAAAACAAAAGTGTAATGTATATGACGCAAGAAGCCGAGTGACTAGGTTTGAAATGTGTCTCAGCAATATATAGCGAGTTTAGTGAGGCTTTATTTGCAATAATCTGATGTAAATTCATCTTTAATGCACAATTAATTTTTTCTATAATACAAAAATATCAAATTTCCTCTTGGATGAGAGCAGAATTCACTGCTTGGTGCATCCAGTCTGGACGTAAACCTAGTTTTTCCTTTATTCAGTCATTATTATATCATTAAAATAAATAAATGAATTATTACGGGTCGGAAATATATTTCCACGATGGTAAGCTTACTGTAACTGCGTGATGTAATAGTAGCAATGTAAACTTGTTGCTTCATGCTGTTTCACATGGGACAACAAACCATGCGTCACTGCATGTGGGCGTGGTTTGTTGCGAAGGAGGGCGGGGCCAGTGTGATTGACACATAAGCGATCCAATCAAAGGTCGTACTGTTGCAGCGCTGGAGATATTTGTTTATAGTGGAGTGCTTTCATAAATTGGAGTGGTTTGACACAGTCACACGATCATTCGGAGCTGCTGTAAACGGGACTTGGTGATCATGTGGACCTCAGCAGCTTTCGCTCGGAGTTAACGCTCACATATCTGCGAAGATGTGGATAGCAAACTTCAAAAATCAGCCGATACATTACGACAGAGAAGACAAACTAAGGGACGAATATCAGAATACGTGACAGGGCATTGTTTGAGGATGGAGCGGACCGCGCTGCGGCGGTTTGGGGACAGCGGCATGATGCTTCTGCCCTGGACTAAACAGATCCTTACGGTGCTGTGGGAGCACCTGCGACTGCTGGTCCAGGTCATCTGCTGCACTTTGATTTCGGGTAATTCTGGTTTTATTCATATATTTGCATTAAAATGTTTTGCTATCCGTAGCCTATGCCATTGCCGATTTACATAGGCTAATCTTATTTACAGATGCACTTAACGTTATAAATATGATGTAGATCACTGTATAGATATATTATTATTATTATATATTACAAGTGCAAACTAAAAAGAAAATGAAAAAGTGCAAAAAAAAGTGCTGTTGGTAAATTAATTAGCATTTGCACACTTGATACAACATTTGCATATTTATTCATTTACATTAATCCGAAACGAAACGTATTTTCTTTAGAGAAGAGTGACATAAAAGTTGAAAGAAAACTAAATTAATAGTGATACAATACTGCATTTTAAACCAAACTCAGGGATTCAGAGTTTTTGTTTATTATAATATAATTATGAATATTTATAATAATTATGAGTATTTATTTAATTTTACCTGGCTAATATATTTATATTATATTTATACTATTTTTATTATTAATATTTAATTGTATTATTTATTAAATCATTGTTGTTGTTATTATTATTATTATTATTATTATACACGCATACCTTTTATTATTATTATTATTTACTTATTTTATAATGAGAAGGGACAAAAACATAACATTGAATATTATGGATAATATGGATTTTATTTTTCTATCAGTATTTTAAAATTGTATTATTGATTAAAAAAACATCTATCTATCTATCTATCTATCTATCTATCTATCTATCTATCTATCTAGCTATCTATCCTAATATACATTTCTATTATTAATTATGAGAAAGATCTCTATTTATGGCCTAAGGTAATTTTAGTAACTCTTGTTTGTTCCCCAGTTTTCCAGATGTTCAGGTTTGAAGTCCACCTGAGAATTACAGACGAGACAGGGCAACACATTCAGCACATGACAAGTGGGTCAGCAGACCCTTCTGACAGTTTCCTGCTCTCATCCTTGTTTGAAAACAACAAAAACATAGTGGTCGGGGGTTCCAATCCACTTTCAAAATTTGGCAGGGACCCATTCGACGTGAGCTCCCACTCCAGAGCTGTCCTCTCCAGTCTGGTCAGCGATGAACTCTGTTGCTCCTTGGTGGATGACCTTGTGTCCCACGCAACAGAGTGTCTCAATGACACTGAAGACCTCTATATTGGAGATCACTCCGTGTGGAAACATGGATACGACTGGACCATATTAGGAGGATCAGAGAGGAAATGCGGAGAGAACACCTGCACGTTAACTGCACATGTGTCTGGGTTTTCTGCAAAAGAGTTTGTAAAGCATCAGAAGCCCATCAGTGATCCTGATTCATGTAGTTCATCTACAGAGGATGTTCAAGTTCCATGTCAAGTGCAGTCAGTCGGTCAATTCTCAGACAGCGAGTTCAGCTGGGGAAGCACAGACAGCTCTTGTTTTGAAGGAGAACGAGAGGAGAATGACAAACTCTGGGACCTTCTGACCAGCTCGACGGATCCATATCACCCTCTACACTTCACAGCATGTTTGTCCAGTGCGGTTCCTGAAAAAAGCAAAACGCAGGTGGTTTTGAAGGCTGAAAGTCCCAGTGTATCACAGTCCACTGCATCTATAGGCTCAGACTCTTCCAAACCAGGTTCTGAAGATGAAGAAGAAGAGACCTTATGGAGATCCCTCTCTCAGAATGATTACCCATATCACCCATTGAATTTCAGAGCCCCTCTTCAAAGCTCACCAGCTACATCAGTACCTTCAAAACATGATTCGCCCAGTGACAACACACAAAATAAAACGGATAGACTCTTAAAATCTTCAAGGCGCTCAAAGCCGCTGTTACCATCAAGTAAAGTTGCTCGCCATTGCTGCCACATATTACCAGTTGAGACATTATCAGTGGTGCCATGGAGAAGACATGTTGGTCTGGCTGCTCTTCAGGGCAACCAAAGGAAATATCCCAATTTTAAGAAGGTAATTATCGGTCTTAAAAGAAAAGTTAACCAAAAAATGAACATTTTGTCATCATTTAATTACCCTCATGTCGTTTGTTCTTGTTGAACAAAAAAATATATTTTGAAGAACCAAACAATTGTTGGTCCCCATTGACTTCCATAGTAGGGGAAAAATTACTAAGGAAGTCAATGGGGACCATCAAATGTTTGATTACCTGCATTCTTCAAAATGTCTTTTATGTTCAGCATAAGCAAGAAACTCATACAGGTTTGGAACAACATGAGGGTGAGTAAATGATGACAAAAATGTTCATTTTTTTAGAGAACAATCTCTTTAAGGTGCGGTCACTGTTGTTTAGCGAATTTTCACAATTGGGAATTTCGATTTCTCTACAGATTTTGCAACAGGTTCAAGTTGCTCACTCAAACTTGCCAAGCTGACCAACAGAAAGCTGCTTGGTTTGAAAGTGATTTTATGAAGCTGTGCTTCATAAATCACACCACTATTGACCATTTTGCCTGCAAAATTTTGCCAAAAATGAGCTAATCTGACTGCACCTTTATGGCACTTATGTCAACTGTCAGTCATTGCTTTCTAACGGTATGTTGCTAATGTTTTTACAGGTGAAATTTTCTCCTATCGTACAAGTCCACAAGATGCAAGCTTGGTCCTTTGCTTTTCAAGCATCTCGCAAGGGACCGTGGGAGGAGTTTGCACGGGACAGAGACCGTTTCCGAAAGAGAATCAATGAAACTGAGAAGGCCATTGGCTACTGCTTTAGTTTGTCACACAGGGAAAAGCTGTGGGCCTATAAGGACAAAGTACAGAAGTAACCAGCCCTTGATCTGCAAAAATTGGTTTCTGATTGTAATTATTGATCTTATAGTTCCCAGGCCAGCCTCTAGACTGTTATATTGACTTAAATGGACATTTATACCTCACCGCTGTGTCCCAACACACATTGTACCTTGACTGTTACTCAATGTTTCTACTGCTGTGGCTACTGATTTGTTTTTTTGTTGTTGTTGTTTTTTGCTATGACTGATCACACACATTTATTTTTTAACACAAATTGTTGATATGTTGGAGTACTAGACGAGTGTTATTTTATTTAAAGTGATAGTTCATCTAAAAATAAATATTCTGCCAACATTTACCCTCATGCCATTGCCAATTCCAAAACTTTATTATTTTTTCACGTGAAACACAAAATAAGACTTTTTGAAAAATGGCATGGTGTTTTTTCCTATACAATGAAAGTCAGAGGGTCCAGTGTTATTTTGGAACCCACTGACTTTCATTGTATGGACAAAATAGTTCAATAAAAATAGTTTTTAAAAGTTAATAATGATTCTTCAAAATATCTCCTCTTGTATTTCACAAAAGAAACAATGTCACACAGGTTTGGAAAGATGAGAAGAAGAGTAAATATAACAATTTTCATTTTGGGGTAAATTATATCTTGTTTATTCCAATGGTTTTAAATGGTGTGAAAATAGGCTGCTTTTTTATTATTATTCATCATGTTGACAAAAAAGCAACAAAAAAAAAAGTAACAAGACCAAGTTACAATTCACCTCAATGTTTACATTTTTCTATATATAGATATATATATATATTTGTTCAAATACACTACTGTTAAAAAGTTTGCAGTCAGTAAGATTTTTCATACTATTATACTTTTTAATACTTTTATTCAGCAATGACACATTCAAACAGCACAGTTTCTTCAAAATTAAGAAGCACAATTTTCAACAATGATAATAGTAAGAAATGTTTCTTGAGTATATAATATTTCACAATATTACTGTTTAACTGAATTTTGATCAAAAAAATGCAGCCTTGTTGAGCATAAGAAACTTCTTTTAAAAACATTTAAAAATCTTAGACTCCGAATTTTTGAGCAGTAGTGAATATGTTAATTACATCCTAAACCATATGTCCTACAAAAACAGATGCTATGTTTTGACTTAACAGTTTGTACGTGAGAATAAATTAAATGACAGCTAATTTTTGGTTGCTTTTTTATACTCTATTACTCTTCAAATGTTCTATTATCACATCCTGCATTTGTTGAATGTACAGTTGTCTTCTTGCACACTGTGTCCTGGCTCATTTGTTTTGGTTCATCTTACTGGTTCATTGTGTCTCAGACTCTGATTGTAGAGGTACAGAACTCCTGCGAGACCGTCATGTGCAGCCCCTGTAAGAGAGGGTTAAAAACAAAGCGTGATGAAACTCTCTCCCTTGAGGAGAAATCAATTAGCATCTCCCCTCGACACATCAGCTGCAACACAAGCTTGCATGGTGCAAAGACAAGCAATCGTTTACGCAATCTTTCATGCTGTGACAACAGACTGCAGGTCTAATTTAATGGTGCTTTGTCCTGGAGTTAATTAGACTGCATTTTAGACATTTATTGATAGTGTAAATGTGGACAAATGTTATTATGAAAGTGTTTAACACTATATTAGCGATAGCTGACTGGTTGTGCTTTACTTTTTGCTTGTTGAAACAGTGCCGGTTTGAAAGCAACAGATCTGAGAGCAGTTTGAGGAAGGGTTGGTAGCTGGATGCATGATATCTCATGCATGGCATAATTGATACATGGTAGTTGCATGTGGCGCTGCTATGGTGTCTTCCTCTCCTAAGGTGCCTTCACCCAGGTGACCTTGGTCTCTAGGCAACCAAGCACAGCACTATTTGGCAATGAGAGGATTGCATATGATTGCAACAGGGGCTGGTGTGTTGTGGGAGGGCAGCCAGCCTCTATTACTCATCCTGGAGAGTCCAAAGCTTGAGAAGGGGGATCTCTGGAGTCACAATTACAAAGCACTGACTGCCTGATGCAATAGAGCAGTCAGCAGCCGCAGTGTGTGAGACAAAAAAAAGCACAGGTAGTCAGACACATCTCATGTTGCAGAGAGAAATTCACGCTGGATTGGTTATTACATAGTCATTTTTAAATAGTACTGAATGTCAATAATGTGCACGGTCAGTGTACATTAAACGGTTAAAAGCATGAACATGAATCATTACAAATGGTGATGCTTAACTGTAAAAATATTTGAATATTCAAATCAGATGATGTAGCTTCACAGAGTCATTTTGTGAATGTGAGTGAGAGGCAACATGAATCCCTTTTTGGAGATAACAAATTAATCATTTTTCGAGACCATTTATTTTGCTGCCTTGTGTCAAACTACTTTAAAAAGCTTTTTTCACGTCAATCTACACTGACAAAGCAAAAAACAGATGTGTGACAACTTTGCAAATTTATAAAAAAAAAAAAACTGAAATCAGTACATTGCATAAGTATTCATACCCATAAGACAGTATTTAGTCGAAGCACCTTTACAGCAAATCTTTTGGGGTATGATACGACAAGTTTTGCACATCTACATTTGGCAATTATCTGCCATTCTTCTCCTCACCTCTTCACTTTTCAAGCTCTGTCAGCTTGGATGGGGGCCAACAGATATTTTCAGGTTTCTCCAAAAACATTTGATGGGTTCATGCCAAGGCTCTGGCTGGGCCACTCAAGGACATTCACAGAATTGTCCATTGCCACTCCTGCTGTGTGCTGAGGATCATTGTCCTGCTCGAAGGTGAACCTTCTTCCCAGTCTAAGGTTTTGAATGCTCTGGACTAGGTTTTCATTAAGGACATCTCAATATTTTAGTGTGTTGAGCTTTCCTTCTACTCTTATGAGTCCCCCAGTCCCTGCCGCTGAAAAACACTACCATAGCATGAGGCTGCTACCAGCACAATTTACTGTTGATGCTACTGTGCAGGTGATGAGCAGTCCTTGATTTTCACCATACATGATGCTTGGAATTGAGGTTCTTCAGACCGGTGGAGTGTTGCAGTGATGTTTGTCCTTCTGTAAATTTCTCCTATTTTCATATATGATCATGGAGCTCAACTAGATTAACCATCAGCTTCTTGCTCACCAGTCTAACCAAAGCTCTTCTTCATTCAGCTTGACCAGTAGGCCAGCTCTAGAAAGAGTTCTGATTGTTCCAAAAGTCTTCCATTATGGATAATGGAGACTACATGCTACTGTGAAACTTCAGTGGAGCAGAATTTTTTCTGAAATCCTCCCCAGATCTGTGGCTTGACACAATCCTGTCTCTTGAGCTCTACAGGCTGTTATTTTTACCTCGGGGCTTGGTTTTTGCTCTGAAATGCATTTTCATCTGTTAGACCTTTTATTGAGAGGTCTCACTTGAATTTGCCACAGGTTAACAGGTTAAAAGAGTTTGAATAGGGTTTGAATCATTCTTTAGCTGCTCATCAATAAAAACATTTTTTTACCAGAGAATGAATGATATAGGCAAATTCAGTGTAGCTCGCATACATGGGGAAGTCGTGGCCTAATGGTTAGAGAGTCGGCCTTGTAATCCAAAGGTTGCAGGTTCGAGTCTCCGGCCGGCAGGAATTGTAGGTGGGGGGAGTGAATGTCCAGCGCTCTCTCCACCCTCAATACCACGACTGAGGTGCCCTTGAGCAAGGCACCGAACACCCAACTGCTCCCTGGGCGCCGCAGCATAAATGGCTGCCCACTGCTCCGGGTGTGTGTTCACGGTGTGTGTGTGTTCACTGCTGTGTGTGTGCACGTTGGATGGGTTAAATGCAGAGCACGAATTCCGAGCAGCTCTTTAGGTTCACACAGGCTGTTACATGAACTCATGTGGCATAAATGAAGTAACCACAGCAAGACAGCATACAGCTTAACCATAAAGACTGGTACAGTTCACCTATCTTCAATACTTAGCTCGCTGTATGTGCTGCATGTCAACCATCACATGGCGGCACCATTGAGCATGTGTTGTAGCCTATCCTTCCTCATTACGGTATATTCAGTCAAGACCTCTGCTTCCAGGCTGTAACACAATTATATATTTTTTTCATAATCTGAATTAAAATATGAAACTATTATTTTTTTAAATAAACAAATACATGTAAAATAAATATATTTATTTGTAGATATATGGCCTGTCATTAGTGTAGGTTTCATACACGTATAGGCGGATTTAAAGTCGAGCTAAACTCTTTATGTTACGGTAACAACGATGTTTAAGATGTTGGAAATGTTGATGTGTTGATTTGGAAATGGCAATGAGGTAAAAAAAAAAAAAAAGTTGCATGGTAACGTAACAAATGATCCATTAGTGTCTGGTTTGTGCTATGAATTAACATTAGGCTACTAATGTTGTTTTGGTGCAACTGATTTTTAAAAATAAGCAGAGACAATGATTCAAATTGCACATTATAATACAAATAAATATTTAAGATGGAGAAGCTTGAAATATGAGGTCAAATGGATGGAGGCCTAGTTGGTCTATGTTCTGTATTTTATTACGTAAATTTCCCTCCAATCTTATTAAAATGGAACATATGCAATATGCAATAATATGCAACATAGCTACTTCATCCTCTGAAGAAATACAAGAAACTTTATGAACCATTGGAATATGAACAATATGAGCAATCAAAAACAATTGATTTTTAATGTATTTATTATTTAAGGAACACTGCCAGACACAGATATTAGTGCCTCAAGCCAAGGTGCCAGATGCTACCAGGGATTGGGATCCTTGCAAGATGCTAAGAGATGGAGAGGCCACTCTCACCAGACTGAAGGACGGAGAGGCCAAGACAAGAACGTCTGGGACTGCTGTGGCAGGAACAGCTTTCACAGAAACCTCTTGGGCGGCCTGGAACAGCTTTCACAGAAATTTCTGGGACCACGTCGATGGCCGGTGACTGGGCATATTGTGACAAGGTGTGGAGGGATGGCCACTCACTTCAGGAGATTGAGATAAAACTATTTCTATAGTGAGTTAAAACAATTAAGTGTTATTACTGTTACTATTTAGCTATTAACAATTATTTATTAGTGAGATAAGCTGCTCAATCACATTTTAAACAGACGGCGATAAAATAATTTGCCATAGTGAAATAAAAAATATTATTATTATTAGTAGTAGTAGTATTAAACAATTAACATTTATTCCTGAAATACAACTATTTGCTAGCTAAATATTGTAAAATAATGATACTTCATGGCCATCCTCCAAGTGTCTCCCTTCTCTCACCGAAGTCATACCGGCTCAAGATGTCTTCTAAAAGATAAATAATTTTAGTTAACATGAAATTTCAAGCACTGACAGCAGTGTTTTGGATGTAAACTCACCCTTAACTGTAATGTCACTGTGTTATTATCAACTGAAGCTGGACTGACTGATCCAGGAGGGGTTTGCTGGAAGGATTTCAACACCCCTGAAAGTAGCTTGGTCCTCATCTTCTCAAAACACTCCTTCCTCATCATCTTTTTCTCCACCATCTCATTTCCCTCACCAACTGGAACTGATGGTGGTACTCCCAGCAATCAGAACTGTTATCAGTAACATTTGCTTTTTACTGACTTGCCACTAGGTGTCACAATACGATCATATCAGAATATCGAGTGAACCTTTTATGTACTGCAGCCCTAATACAAACCCGATTCCAAAAAAGTTGGGACACTGTACAAATTGTGAATAAAAACAGAATGCAATGATGTGGAATTTTCAAATTTCAATATTTTATTCAGAATACAACATAGATGACACATCAAATATTTAAACCGAGAAAATGTATAATTTTAAGGGAAAAATAAGTTTATTTTAAATTTCATGGCATCAACACATCTCAAAAAAGTTGGGACAAGGCCATGTTTACCACTGTGTGGCATCCCCTCTTCTTTTTATAACAGTCTGCAAACGTCTGGGGACTGAGGAGACAAGTTGCTCAAGTTTAGGAATAGGAATGTCCCATTCTTGTCTAATACAGGCTTCTAGTTGCTCAACTGTCTTAGGTCTTCTTTGTCGCATCTTCCTCTTTATGATGCGCCAAATGTTTTCTATGGGTGAAAGATCTGGACTGCAGGCTGGCCATTTCAGTACCCGGATCCTCCTTCTACGCAGCCATGATGTTGTAATTGATGCAGTATGTGGTCTGGCATTGTCATGTTGGAAAATGCAAGGTCTTCCCTGAAAGAGACAATGTCTGGATGGGAGCATATGTTGTTCTAGAACTTGGATATACCTTTCAGCATTGATGGTGCCTTTCCAGATGTGTAAGCTGCCCATGCCACACGCACTCATGCAACCCCATACCATCATAGATGCAGGCTTCTGAACTGAGCGCTGATAACAACTTGGGTTGTCCTTGTCCTCTTTAGTCCGGATGACATGGCATCCCAATTTTCCAAAAAGAACTTCAAATTTTGATTCGTCTGACCACAGAACAGTTTTCCACTTTGCCACAGTCCATTTTAAATAAGCCTTGGCCCAGAGAAAACGCCTGCGCTTCTGGATCATGTTTAGATATGGCTTCTTTTTTGACCTATAGAGTTTTAGCCGGCAACGCCGAATGGCACGGTGGATTGTGTTCACCGACAATGTTTTCTGGAAGTATTCCGGAGCCCATGTTGGGATTTCCATTACAGTAGCATTCCTGTATGTGATGCAGTGCCGTCTAAGGGCCCGAAGATCACGGGCATCCAGTATGGTTTTCCGGCCTTGACCCTTACGCACAGAGATTGTTCCAGATTCTCTGAATCTTTGGATGATATTATGCACAGTAGATGATGATAACTTCAAACTCTTTGCAATTTTTCTCTGAGAAACTCCTTTCTGATATTGCTCCACTATTTTTCGCCGCAGCATTGGGGGAATTGGTGATCCTCTTGCCATCTTGACTTCTGAGAGACACTGCCACTCTGAGAGGCTCTTTTTATACCCAATCATGTTGCCAATTGACCTAATAAGTTGCAAATTGGTCCTCCAGCTGTTCCTATATGTACATTTAACTTTTCCGGCCTCTTATTGCTACCTGTCCCAACTTTTTTGGAATGTGTAGCTCTCATGAAATCCAAAATGAGCCAATATTTGGCATGACATTTCAAAATGTCTCACTTTCAACATTTGATATGTTATCTATATTCTATTGTGAATAAAATATAAGTTTATGAGATTTGTAAATTATTGCATTCCTTTTTTATTCGTAATTTGTACAGTGTCCCAACTTTTTTGGAATCGGGTTTGTAAATAGTATTTGTATTTTTTTCATGCCACTGCCAAATGATCAGTGTCTACTGTGAAGATCACAAGGGAAATGTTTGAAGCAGCAGTGGTGTCGTGATCTGTATATAAATGATTTTTTTTATATATATTTGAATCGATCTACAGTATGTCCATGTCAGTATGGCTATGGACTTTCACTATTACACTGACAAAATGTTTTTCTGCTTTCTCAGAAATGTTCAATTGTAATGTGTTACCAAATAATTATTTTGTGTTTGAAGCTATTTATTTAGATTTTACTTTTTCAGCTTAATTCAGCTATTTTAGGACACACACAAGTCTTCTCATCTGTATGACAATGAATAAATAAATAAAGAAATGTATCTTATAATTTGTATAATTTAAAAAAGAGCAGAACCTATAGTTTTGCATCTTTTTATATCAGTAGAATTTAAAGCCCTTTTATTTATGTGTGTGTTTTATGTGGTAAAATTTAAATGAACTGGTCAATATATCAACATATGTTTAATATGACTGAATCAACCTGCTAAGCTAGAATAATGAAAGTAATTTTAAGTGGATCAAAAAGAAATAACTTAGGCTATCAACTGCACAATAAATTTGACTGTAAATATGTAATAAGCAACTATGAGTAATACCAACAGGCAGGTTGCCAAGTCTGTGCTGCAGATGATGAGTGGAACCAGGTATTCTGGCTACTATTTTCTATGGAAACAATAAGGGAATTTACAACTAGTATGTCCACAGACATAAGATAAATCACAAATAATGTATTAATTTTAAGGGAGATAATCAGTATATTTTGTATTTTTAGCCTTATGTAAAGAGTTTTAAGGCACTCTTAAGTGCTTTACTGTTTAAAATAAATTATCAAATCATTTTTTAAATGCCACAAAATTTACAGAACCTTTAACAAACCTACATTTGTGTAAATAAAAGTTCCCTAACTGATGAAAAAGAAGCTATATGCGTTTATATTAGCTACACAGGCAGACCTGGCAACCCTCAGTCTGCAACAAAGGACCACACAAATAGCAGACAATCAAATCAATCAATCAATGCTTTGGAAAACATGCATACATTCCATTTATTGGAACACCAAGCACTATGCAATATAACCTACATCCAGATAAAATTGACTAAAACTGAAAAAAAAAATACATTATTATTATATGATTTCTCAAGAGCGTGAGCAATGATTTTTCTTACTATGCACGACGATAGTCTGTATTGTAAGGAATTTATCTTTTTTGTCGGCCAACCTTGCTCACTGAAAACCAAGTGCAAAGTTAGCCCTCCCCTTTAATCGCCTTTTGCCCGAGCGCTGATCGCTTACAAAGGGAGGACAGCGAGGAGGGAATATGAGGTAGACAGGACTTTACACGGGAATAATGGCGGCGCCGCTCCGGCGGGACACATTACCTGAGAACTACTCTTATGGGGTGTGCAAGGACGGCAGGGTCTTTTTCATAGAGTGAGGATATATGTTTACTATTGCATTAGAAAGAATTTCTTTCTCATACCGTTCGAGTGTTTCCCAGCCAATTGCATCGCTAACAGGTGGTTTGTTTTCCTGCCAGCGATGAGACGAGAAACACTTCTTGGCTTCATCCCTGCACCGGTCAACCTGTCAATTCTGGACACATGATCCGATCCGGTAAGTGCAATTTTGGACTTAATTTCCATTTCCTTATTTAAGTGTTATTTGCATACGCGTAAAGAATAATGGAATGCTAAAAGTTTCGCAAACGTGCTATTTTTCTTGCCTCATAGATCTACCCACAGGTTGGGAGGAAGGGTTTACGAAGGAAGGAGGGAGTTTCTTTATTGAGTAAGTGGATATGTTTATAGTAATTACACCTTACTGCATACTGCGGTCCTGTAGTGCGTCAGGTGAATTACAGGTCATACGCGGGCTTAATATGGCTGTACTAGTAGTCTTTCTCCTGCATCAGCAAAACATGAATATTAAGAATTGTGCACGAGAGGTATCAAAGGTAAGCTACAGTACATGCACAGTTATTGTCTTTGAAGACTGGCATTCAAGTACAAAGTCTACAGAACAGGTGTACACGCCCCTTTCAATTTACAGTTGATGTCTCATGTTGGCAGTCTCACTACTGTACCATAATTCCCCAAAATGCTGTTTAGATAAAGCTGTAAGCTTTTAGAGGATGCTTTATACACACACAGTAAGTTTGAAATACTCATTCCCTGTGCGCTGCCTAAAAATATCTTAAATTTAAGATTTTTGTTATAATGTTCATACATTATGAATATGTAAATTACAGAATTGTGACCTTCTGCTATTGCAAGTCTAAAGGCATTTGCAGCAATGGTTCCTTTGCTGAAAAAAACAATAGAACCCTGCCCAAAACACAATAGGAAATGTAATGGATTTAATGGTAATAATGGGAATTGTATTGGTTTTAATGGAAATTATAATGTTGTCTACTGGTATGTGATTCTATTGGTGGGATGTTAAATCCTATTGGAAAAATGCCCAAAACACACTACAAAAAGGAATTTTGTAATGGTTTTACTGGAAAAAGCTAATGGTTTATAATGGTATTTTAATGGAAACCATTGGAATTTCTGTGATGGTTTCTATTGGGCTTCTATTGTTTTTTTTTTTTAGCAGGGGAAGGTGTTTGTTTGATGCAGTTGAATAGATTTGCTGATACACTATAGATCAGTGGTTCTTGAGGTCCAGTCACTTTAGTAAAATTAAAAAAAAAATTCACAGACACAGTCACTTTCAAACCAAGCAGCTAGGATTCAACTGAATCCGGTGCAAAATTTGTGTTGGGAAATCTTCGTCCTCATGCAGAATTCTTGCTAGTGTGGATTCCTATTGAAATGACATGATTTTGTCAGTGAAAATTCCCCTCACTGTTCAACACAATTTTCAAATGCGCCTCATGGAAGGTAAGATCGTTTCTTCAGTATTTCTGCTATAATTATGGCAGTGCTGCTTGTTTTTAGAACCTCTGCTATAGACTGACTTGGCCATAGCAATGTAGAATTATAGTCTTTTCTTTTTTGGGGTTGCCTTGTTGTTCTGCTTCAAGATGTTTGCATTGGTATCATCTCCTAGTCGGATCTGTGCGAGGTGTGTGTTTAATCTCATATCTGGCTTGTAGTGCCCCACATTTGAGTCTCTGTCTCTCCCAGTGATTTCTCAGATCCTCAGAGTTGGCTCAGGGTCTAAGGATGAGTAGAAGAAATCTCTGAATAAACTTAGTTGGAGTCACTGTCAGGCTGTCTAGATTTTTAACTCATTAAATTCTGATTTGGGGATGAAACTGGCATTAGACTCACTACAGATGGTTGATCAGCACAGATGCAAAGATGATGATCATATACTGTACTTGCAGTCAGAGCTGTGATTTTGAGTATGAAAGAGCAGAAGGCACTCAGATAATACCTGCATGACTGTATAGGCCTATTTGTTGACAAATCCAAAATGCATCACATGACATTCACACACCAGTCTGTTTGAGGATCTTGCATGGGTGGAGCCTGTTTGATTAAAGACAAATAGGATGTAGTAGTGACTTCCTACTGTAGCTCACCTGACTGAATCTGTATAGTGTGACATGAAGTGTGATTAGGGAACAAAAACCTAAATGAAACTAAGAGTTACAGGGGTTGGAGAAAATAATGCAAGGACCCATTATTATAGGGGTTAATATAATTTTTGTTGGCTTAAAAAATGTTGTGATTATTTTTTGTTTATCCTTTCGCTATATATATATATATATTGTTTAGGTTGTCATTCAGTATATGTGACCCTGGAGCACAAAACCAGTCTTAAGGAACACGGGTATATTTGTGCCAATAGCCAAAAATACATTGTACTCAAAATGATCGATTTTTCTTTTATGCCAAAAATCATTAGGACATTAAGTAAAGATCATGTTCCATAAAGATATTTTGTAAATTTCCTACCGTAAATACACTGAACAAAATGATAAACGCAACACTTTTGTTTGTGCCCCCATTTTTCATGAGCTGAACTCAAAGATCTAAGACTTTTTCTATGTACACAAAAGGCCCATTTCTCTCAAATATTATTCACAAATCTGAATAATATTTTTTCCTTTTTTTTTTTTTTTTTTCTTTTCTTTTTTCAAAATCTCTGAAGGAAATAGGAGAACATCTGATAGACAACATTCAGATGGAGGCTACTCAGAAGTTGTATGAATCTATTCTAAGAAGGTTGGAAACTGTATAATTATGAAACTGTGTAACATTTGAAAGCATTTGGTATGATTAAATTATTATGAGTTTCAGGGCAGTAGCTCACACAGAATAATATCTGCTAGAGCAGCAGCCCGAGCCCAGCTTTCAAGCAAGGACCAGAATCTGTTGTGGCAGTATTTCTTCATCCTAAATTTTTTAACCTCTCATGGCCCCAACAGGAAATTAATCTAACAAACATTCCAGTGGTTGAATCAGGTTCATGGCAGATAATTGAGACGTTGTGATCATATTTTCAAAAGCTATGACTAGTTATGCAGGCGACCAATGACATTCGGGCATCCAGAAATAGGAGTGCCCAATCATGCAATAACAAAACCCTGTGCAATAAAGAGGAAATAAACTTGTGATCCTGGGGATCAAGTAAATAATTAACTTGAACAAGTTCCTGAAAGTCAGCTGTAATATTTGAAAGGGAATGTTGTCTTTACTCAGGGTTTGACGTATTTACTGACGATCCGCCTATCTACCGATTATTGTTGTTCTGGCCTTTCCATTCCCTCCTGTAGGGAAGGAGAGGCTGAAGAATGATGACCAATGATTGTTGGAGGTGGATATAATGGAGGATCTGACATATTACCAATTAGCTTATAGCAGGAGTGTGTGGCTGAGAGATGGGCTGTGAAAAATGCTGGCAGCACTTGATGAAGCACATCTGACGCATATTGTGCCTCGTCACCACTGCCATAAATCCAGCGTTGTAGCTTTCTTTGTGGGAATAGGAGTCCTAAATGTGTGTTAAGGTCTAGTTACAATGTGATATTGCATATGTATGTACTGTATGTAAATATACAATACTATAGGTGAAATCATTTAAAAATATGGGGTTAAGTTTTTTTTATATTTTTGAAAGAAGATTCTTATGCTCACCAAAGCTGCATTTATTTAATCAAAACATATCGTAAATACAGTAATATTGTGAAATAATATTACCATTTAAAAACCATTTAAACCTTGGCAATAGAATCATGATTGGCTAGTAAATCAGCTTTTCTTTGTAAAGTACTTTCATGTGATATGATCTGAAAGTACACTTCCATGACATCAATCAATTAAGCATTTTCAAATAAATAAATGAATGAATATTACTGACCCTAAACTTTGAAACGTTAGTGTACTTTCTCTCCCTGCATCTGCCATCTTGGATTTATATTTTTTCCCCAGAGTCTGATACAGAGAATTATGGGATTGTATTCAGTGAAAACACCTTCTTGCTATTACATGAACCTTTGCAGTGAAACTGCTTACTTTGCATTATATTGATTTTTTTCAACTTGGTGTTGGTTTACGCTGATCTGTTTTATCAGGTAGTATGTGATGTAAAGCAAGTTTCTTTTTTCCCCCTGATGATCATTATCTGCACTGTTTCCTTTTCTCCATGCAAAAATGATTAGGATTGGTCTTCATTGTTCTATCAGTTGGGTGAGATGCAATAAAGCAATAATTGATTAAAGCCAACTGTCTTGAATCAAACAACATTTTCACTTTTAGTTTGCACAGATCAATTCCTGATAAGGTCACTGTAATTTTGCCCAAAAACTACACATTTCATGACCAACAACAGTTCATTTTAGGGGCGGGAAATGGAGCGCAGCTTTACGAAGAAGTGCAGATGTGCTAAAGGAAGTGTTTGCTACTAGGGTTCTCAAACAATGCTCTGAACAAAGCTATGAACCTTGCAAACTTCCACAGAAGCATTTAGTTTAGTCTTTTGGTAAACACCCATTCACAGTCATACCCAGTGTGCAATACACATCATTTGGACTGTAGTTACCCTAACAGTCAGCAGGGGGTGTGTATGGGAATGAGTCACATTTTTGGTTTTCAACAGGTCTCCATAATGTTAATGTTATAGATAATACAGACCATTTCAGTTGTACAAATGTATAAGAGTATACCATGAGTGGCCCTACATGCTTACCACAAATACATAGTTTATTTTCATTTTTTTCTGAACTGTTTGTGGCTGAATTTAATTAAGCTCCATAGCAACTAAATGATTAATCATGCACAGCCTAGACCCTTAGGATATGAAACAAGGATGTTTCTCTGGCCTAAAGTGGGCGTGAGCCAAGCGGCCCAGTGTGGTTCATATTAATGAATCTCTTTATGATAAAGATGAGTGAGCTTTCCTGAGCTATTACATATTAATGTGCCTCCAGGCTGTGAGAGTGGGAGAAATCCACTGAGCACATTGTCTTTGTAACTTGATTCTCAGATCCTGTCTTTACTGTTACACTTGACTTACATCTCCAGCACCTACAGGAAGTGTGAGAGTTACGTTTGGTTTTTATTATTCTGAACTTGTGTTTAAGTCTGTGTGGACCTAGTGTTTTTCAAAACTTGTTTGACAAGTTGTGACCTTAATGAAGAGAATTTTTAGACTGCAAGCAGTGAAATGATGGATATTGAGAGATAAGTATGAGGAATTATTCAGCATACTGTATTCAGTGGTTTTGAAGAAAATGAGACATTTCAGATAATTCAGTTGTGTTTACTTCCGCAAAGTCTTTCAGAAAGCAAATAATTGTCAAATTGCAGCTTTTGTTGTATTAGATCACTGAGGCTATGACAACGTGTAGGTCCCATACAGACACAAATACTGAGGATGAATGCAGTAAATACATGTTCTTTGGTAAATATGTATTTTCTCAGTGTGCAAACAAAATATAGGCTTTCTGATCCCCAGACTATCTACACTACCATTAATTTAAATTTTTAATGGATTTGATCCTGTATAGCTGCTGAAAATTTTGCTTTGCCATCACAGAAATAAACAACATATATAGATATATTACAAAATATTTTTATAGTATTTATAGTGAAGTGACATACTGCCAAGTATAGTGACCCATACTCGGAATTTGTGCTCTGCATTTAACCCATCCAACGTGCACACACACAGTAGTGAACACACACACCCGGAGCAGTGGGCAGCCGTTTATGCTGCGGCGCCCGGGGAGCAGTTGGGGGTTCGATGCCTTGCTCAAGGGCACCTCAGTCGTGGTATTGAGGGTGGAGAGAGCGCTGGACATTCACTCCCCCCACCTACAATCCCTGCCGGCCCGAGACTCGAACCCGCAACCTTTGGATTACGAGTCCGACTCTCTAACCATTAGGCCACGACTTCCAACTCGCAAACTACAAAAAAGTCTGCTGTCTGTCATCTTTTGATGTAAAACCTTTAAATCTGATGTACCTGATGTATATATTTTAAAACATTTATATTATATTCATCAGGCATCAGAACTTTAGGGAGCAAGGGAAAAGTGGGAATCTGAGTAAATAAACAGTCCTCACACGTACTTAATTACATAATAATACTTCATTGATAATGTTCATGCATTTATTTATAATTATAACATAATTATTTATATTCATTTCATATTTGAAAAGTAGATATTAGTTTAAATTGAAAGCCGATTAGTCACCAGAAGAGACAGACGGCAGCTCGCGTAAGTGTTTTGAATAACTTGGTTGCAGTTCTGTTGTTTAAATTATTTACTTGCTTCTAGGAAGGAATAGTTCGTTTCCTACCTATTTCTATTAGGGATACACCGATACCACTTTTTCCAGTACTTGCCCGATACGATACCTAAATGTTTGGTACTTGCCGATACCGAGTACCGATACCGATACTTTTATTGTATTTGTACATTTTTTAAATATTGGGTAAAGAAAACAAATGAGTATGTAAAATGTTAGTTGATTAACTTCATTTATCAAATAGATACTGTCAAACCAAAATTTATTCAGACACCTTCAACATTTCTCACATTTTATTCGCTATAGTTTAGAAAATGCTAATAAAATATTACAAGAACTCCAAGTTAAACTGTGTCAGAACAAATTTAGCTTGATAATACCTTTCTATCAATCAATCAAAATTATTCAGACAGCTGTTGGTATGACAATATTTACACAACTATCAATACTTTGTTGGGCCACCCTTAGCCTTAATGGCAGCCTGTAGTCTCCTGGGCATGCTGTCAACCAGGTTCATGAAAGCCTGAATTTAATTTTTTTTCCATTATTTGGTCTGAATAATTTTTGGTCTCACTTTTGCATCAATTTTACTGATAGTCCACTGTATGAAGAATTTTTGGGTATAATTTGTCACAGTTTACTTTATTTTGCTATCCTCAGTTACTTAAATTAACTATAGTGTCCTGCACCCACTAGTAAAAAAATAAATAAAAAAATAATATCTGGTCTCTGAATAATTTTTGGTTTGACTGTATATCCTTCCGTTATTTTTCACACTTAATTATGCCCATTAAAATGTAATTTACAATTTTTTGTTACTTTCTGTTAATATTTTATTTATTTATTTGCTCTATGGTACATCATCTTAAATGGCATTAGAGCTGCTCCATTGCAGCGGCTCATTGCTGTAACCACGCTTTTTGCTGTAATTATGCAGGGAACCACTCGTTATAAATCAATCATTTTCAGATATATAATTTTTTTTTTCATCTGAAACATGCTGCGATTTAGATTTCAAAGCCATATAATTGCAGAAACACGCATGAAGCAAGGAAAACACGCACAGCGCGCGCACTTATGTGTACCGGAGCAGATGACAGGGACAAGTACAAAACAGCCTAGCGCATTTCACACAGGCTGATAGTTTCACTTGTGTTTCACTCGTGTTCAATGCTTAAGGTTAAAAATAAATGATGTTTAAAGTGAATGAATACCCCTATATGTTGTCATATATTTACGATTTAGTTTTAATTCAAATGATGCGTGCTGAGCGAACATCAATAAAGATCACACCACAGAAGTGCGTGCGCGCGCTCTCTCTATCGCTCTCTCTCCCTACTGTTAAGTAACTTGTGCATTGTTTTACTTACTCGTTTTTGACATTTCCGACCGAAGTACAAACTTTCCAGTGATATCTGTGAGAAAAGGATATTCACTCGACAAGCTCGCGCATCTGCGCCGCCGCGCGCTGGATCCACTCAGCGTGTTTTGCTTATCAGCTTGCTCACATCAGCTATACAGGCATTAATACTGAATGTTTAACATTATATTCATTGCATGTACATTTTTAGACATCCTTAATCTCTAATAACTACATTATTCTGTCTGTTTTTCTGTTGTTGGTGTTTCTTTGTCTGAATATGGCACTGATCACATGCGTGGTATCGGCGTTTAGTATCGGGGCATTTTAACGAGTACGAGTACATGAGCTCAGTATCGACCCGATACATCCCTAATTTGCATCCCTAATTTCTATTCTGCATTTTCGTTGGGGTTTTATGTTTGATTGCACTTACTGGTAATTCACGAGTTCACACTTACATATATTTAGCACGAGTAAGGTAATGCGTATTTGGCATGTATAGTAATGCGTAGTTGGCGTGCTGTCCTGGGGAAGGGCTCCGGGCTCAGGAATGGCCCGAACCCAGAGTACCCCCCCATAGTGTGGTGAGAACTCTAGTGATACCTTCGAGTGGAGAAGGGGTGGAGGAGGGATGCTGATTATCCGTCGAGCGAACAGAGGTATGTCAGCTGTATTTATAGCCGGACATTGATTAACTGGAGTGGGAACCTCCTGTGTTAATTAGGCTAAGTATCTGACGCGCTCCTCCCGAACCTTGTTAATAAAACATCATTTAAAATAATTTGCGCCTCAGCTGAGAACGAGCCTGTGTGATTGTGCAAAGTGTTAGTTTCGTCTTGAGCTATTAGAAGTCCTACCTTATTGGCTGGGCTGATCAGAAGCCGGTCACAGCTGTTTTCACTCTAGTTTCTTAGTCTGTATTTTCTGCGTCAGCGGAAGCGTTCAGCCTCCTCGTGTGAAGACCAACGAGTGTAAAGACAGACGACTTTTTCCTGCACGACTTTTCAGCAACGACACCGAGCACACACTTAAGTATCGTTTTTATCTTCCCTCACACTTTCCTATCCTCTATCCTTCAACGTCTATTGTGTGTTTCCAAACCATTCCGGTTCTCTCTCAACCTCGCTCTAAAAACACACACAGAAGGTTACGTAACCCTGCTAACCTGCGTCCTATCTCTACATCTTCCACTGCACCTCTTTCTTTCTCTGTAGGTCTTTGGAATTGCCAGTCAGCTGTCAACAAAGCCGACTTCATTTCTGCTTTTTCCTTACATTCCACACTCCGCATCCTGGGCTTGAGTGAGACCTGGATTCGTCCAGAAGACTCGGCAACCCCAGCTGCTCTCTCTCACAATCTCTCTTTCTCTCACACCCCTAGGCAAGTTGGCCGGGGTGGGGGCACTGGTTTGCTCATTTCTAACAATTGGAAATACTCTACCCACTCTCCCCTAGGCAATCTCAACTCATTTGAATCTCATGCCGTTACTGTAACAGCTCCTATAAGACCCCAGATTGTGGTAATCTATCGTCCCCCTGGCCAAATTCTACCAACCTTCCTAGATGAGCTGGACGGACTGCTGTCCTCTTTCATGGAGGATGGCACTCCACTCTTAGTCTTAGGCGATTTCAACATTCACCTAGACAGGCACTCCTAGCTTCATTTGATCTCAAACGTCTCACCACTACTAGCACGCACAAATCAGGCAACCAACTCGACTTAATTTACACACGCAATTGTTCTACAGATAACATTCTGGTACAACCACTACATATCTCTGACCATTTCTTCATTACATTTGCTTTACATTTTGCTACCCAGGTGCCACCATCTCCCTTACCGGTTACTTTCAGACGCAACCTACGCTCCCTTTCCCCCTCCCTTCTTTCCTCTGTAGTATCCTCCTCTCTTCCCTCGCCTACCCATTTCTCTTCTCTGGATGTGAATGCAGCCACTGACACTTTATGCTCTACCTTAACCTCTTGTCTAGACGACATCTGTCCTCTCTCCTCCAGGCCAGCACGGGCTGCCCCTTCTAACCCCTGGTTATCCGATGTTCTTCGTGAGAATCGGACCAAACTCAGAGTGGCAGAGAGAAAATGGCGCAAATCAAACGATCCGTCGGACCTGAGTGGGTATCAGTCTTTGCTTTCATCTTTCTCTACTGAAGTCCACACCAAATCCTCACATTTCCACAACAAGATCAACAGCGCTCCAGACATGCGTAATCTCTTCAGAACATTTAATTCCCTCCTCTGTCCCCCTCTTCCACCTCCCACCACTTTGTTAACCGCTGACGACTTTGCCTCTTTTTTCACAGACAAAACTAGAACAATCAGTAACCAGTTCTCACCTCCACAGGACCTCCAATCAACCACATCCACTGCTCTAACTCCCATCTTCTCCTTCTGTCCCCTCACTGAGGCAGACGTATCCAAACTTCTCCTCTCCAGCCATCCTACAACATGTCCTCTCGACCCAATCCCCTCACACCTTCTCCAAACAATCTCTCCCACATTCTTACCGGCACTCACACACATTATCAACACATCTCTCCTCACAGGCATCTTCCCCACAGCATTCAAGCAGGCTCGGGTAACCCCACTGATCAAAAAACCTACATTAAACACTTCTCTTTTAGAAAACTACAGACCTGTCTCTCTCCTTCCATTTGTAGGGAAAACACTCAAATGAGTTGTCTTCAACCAGCTCTCACGGTTTCTTTCACAGTACAACAAACTGGATGCTAAACAGTCAGGTTTCAGGAGTGGCCATTCAACAGAGACTGCTCTACTGTCACTGAAGCCCTGCGAATTGCAAAGGCCAAATCATCAGTCCTCATTCTGCTGGATCTTTCTGCTGCTTTTGACACTGTCAATCATCAGATTCTCCTGTCTACCCTCTCATCACTGGGCATCACTGGGATTCCGCTGGTTTGAATCCTATCTCACCGGTAGATCTTTCAGGGTGGCCTGGGGAGGGGAGGTATCCAAACCACATCAACTGGTCACTGGAGTTCCTCAGGGATCGGTTCTTGGACCCCTCCTCTTCTCCACATACACTACATCGCTGGGTCCCATCATACATGCACATGGCTTCTCCTATCACTGCTACACCGATGACACACAGCTCTATCTCTCTTTTCAACCAGATGACCCAACGGTAGCTGCACGGATCTCAGGCTGAAAGAACATCACCTACATCACCTACACCTGGCAAAGACAGAACTTCTTGTATTCCCTGCCACTCCGACTCTACAGCATGACTTCACGATTCAGTTAGGCTCATCAATGATTACCCCATCAACTTCGGTCAGAAATCTTGGTGTAATCTTTGATGACCAGCTGACCTTCAAAGAGCACATTGCAAAGACTGCTTGATCCTGCAGATTTGCACTACACAACATCAGAAAGATCAGGCCCTTTCTGACAAAGCATGCTGCACAACTTCTTGTCCAGGCCCTTGTCGTTTCTAGACTGGACTACTGCAATGCTCTTCTGGCTGGTCTGCCATCAAACACAATCAAACCTCTACAAATGATTCAGAATGCAGCAGCATGACTGATCTTCACATACCCCAAAAGAGTGCATGTTACACCTCTCTTCATCTGCTTGCACTGGCTACCAGTGGCAGCTCGCATCAAGTTCAAGACACTGATGCTTGCATATAGAACTACCACAGGCTCAGCACCTTCCTACTTCCACTCACTATTACGAACCTACATCCCCTCCAGAAGTCTGAGATCTGTTAGTGAGCGACGCCTTGTGGTACCATCACAGAGAGGCTCGAAATCACTCTCCAGAACATTCTCGTTCACCATTCCTGGCTGGTGGAATAATCTTCCCACCCCTATCCGGAATGCCGGATCCCTGTCAATCTTCAAGCAAGAACTGAAAACTCATCTCTTTCGGCAGTACTTGACTTCATCCTAAACTAAAAAAAAAAAACTCACTCTTTCCCTCCATCTTTCTCTCCCTCCCTTACTAGCTTGTACTTATTTGAACAATGACTGAGACTTGGTGTTACGAGCACTTCCTCTGTCTGATTGCCTCTTCAAGATGAATTCGCTTTTTGTATTCCCCAATTGTAAGTCGCTTTGGATAGAAGCGTCTGCCAAACGACTAAATGTAAATGTAAATTTATTAGGGTCACACTTTAATTTTTGGTCCAATTCTTACTATTAACAAACCATTTACTATGACTTTTGCCTGAAACCTTTTGCTGCTTATTAATAGTATGTAATGTTGTTAAGTTTAGGTATTGGGTAGGATTAGGGATGTAGAATATGATCATGCAGAATATGTGCTTTATAAGAACTATTAAACAGCCAATGTGCTAGTAATATGTATGCTATAAGCAACTAGTTAATAGTAAGAATTAGTCCCTATGCTAAAGTGTTACCTTTATTAGATATAAAAACTTTAGACTGCAGATAACAATACTGGACATCCCAAAAAAATCACTTCCACACCACAAAAAGATAGCATCGCAGAGACATCTTTTTTTCTCGGGCAGAGAAAGAACTCTACTGAGCTAAATATGTATCATGAGCTTGTTTGTGATTGAAGATACTGTCAGAATTGCCCCCAGACTGTCTGATTGCATTGTAATTTCTTTGCTGCTAACATAGCTGTGCAAGACAAGTCAATTAAAATGACCCACAAAAAGAAAGAGAGAGGGTCTGATTAGAAGATTTTTTTTTTTTCATCTTTTCAACCTTGTCCCATATCTGATGCTGGTAGAGGGCACTCCACCACCATCTAGCAGGTCACCTTCTCTGGATTATCAGACTCACAAACTGCACCACAGGATGCTGCTCTCTTTTACCTGAATCCCTATCTTCCAGACCACAGATGGTGATTTCTGAATTGAAAACCTTCACAAAAGGCTCTCTTTTGGCAGTGCAATATGACAGACAGTGAGAAACCCCCCCCCCAAAAAAACCCTTCTTTTCATGGTCAGAGTAAATGTGATGTATCGCTTGTTATGCACTTGAGATTTGATGTTTGTCTTTGTCTCACAGCATGCATGCATTCATATGGAACAGTGTTCTCTGTCATGTCTGCTTGTGATGGATATCAGTGGCTGTGGGCTGTGCGGTGGTATCTGCAGGACAGAGCACTAGCTGGAGGTGGCGGGACAAAGGAGAAATTGAGAGGCAGATGAGGCTATAGCTAAAGGCATGCTTTGTGAAAACAGGAGGCGTTGGCTTCCTGAACCCCTAGTGCAGCATCAGATCGCGTCTCCTGTCCTGGCAGACTAAGACAGGCAGAGAGAGGAGATAGTGCGGACAGAGACGGGGTCGGGAATGGGGAACTGCTGTGGTTGTGAAGGGGACTCTGGTCATGAGACAGTGCTGGTCAGACAGAAGTTTGCATGTCCGAAGACGGACAGAGTCATCTTGGGGATAGACAGGTACTTGTTTGCAACACTGTTCTGATCTGTTTTGGAGATGAGGTGCAGCTTGGCACTCATGTTTATCATTTAAAGCTATAGTATTGCATTCTGTGTATACAAAAAGTTTAAGCACAACCAACACTGTTCTTGCAGTATCTGGTTCTGTGTGCTAGTGAAGTGAACTGGTTGCTGGATTGCAGCCTGCTGATTCTGTTTACAGTTACTTTTTAGGGAGGCAAACAGGATTGGACAACGTCTAATAAATGCTGTTAAGAGAGATGACTGGTCACAGGTGCACACAGATAAGTGAATATTGATGGATGTCTTGTTTTGTTTGGATATTACAACTGAATTCCACTGTTGAATGCAATGGTATTTGAGAAAAAAATTAACATGCACAAATTTGATTGTAAAATGGTTCTTACAGTTCCAAAATTTCAGTAGTTGTAGTAGTAGTAAAATATACATTCAAATATAATGTAAAAATTTGTATAACTAAAGACTGATTAAGAATTAAAAAAAAGAAAAATGCAATTATTCAATGCAATCAATAGAAGAAATATATAAGTAATATTAAAAATATAAAAAGAATAAAAAACAGCAATACACAGATACAAAAACTTAAGTAGCTTTTCAGGTATCTAACGAGAATTCAAGTAAACAAACTGCCTGTGCTTACATTATAATAACTAATCAAAACAGCATTTTGAACGTGCGCAGACACATCACTGCAAACAAATCCATATGTGACAGGCAGTGTTGGGAGTAGTAGCACATTACAAAAGTAACAATTACAGTAATACATTACTTTTTGGTGTAACGTAGTCATATATAATGCATTGCTAATAACTTTTTGGTAATAATTTACCTGTTACAATCTCAATAACGCATAAGGCAATAAGGCATTTTAACCTGAAATTATGTGGTATGTTTTTTTTTTTAAGAATTTACCAACACTGCAAGACATTCCAGCACCAGAGAAAAAAAAAAGATAAAATAATATGTCTATTTCCTGTTGCTGGAATTTGATGGTTAAGATGACTGCAGAGACAGATTCTACTTTTGTGAGATGGACATACTCCCAATATTTTTAATTCGTCAGAGAAAAGGAGCGTAATAAGTACGATCTATGTGTGACACCGAGAGAACCCTGTACATCGAGAAATAGCATGAGTAACTTGAAGAAACCCCTGGACCTGTCGGTGTCATGCTAACACTAAGGGTGCTTTCACATCTGTAGTTCGGTTCATTTGGTCCGGACCAAAGGCAAAAAATTATACATTGTAGCTATTTTTAGCCGTTTTGGTTCCTTTTCACACCACACTGTTTGCTCTGGTCCGAACCAGCTGAAACGAACCAAAATGCAGTCACGTGACAACATCCGCTTCACTTGTTGGCTAGATGTGTCTTTGAACGCATTCCCTAAACTGCTTTTCGATTGGTCAGAAAGAGTGTGCGGGGAAATTCCAACGGTGCTCCCGGAAGTAGTGTTGTCAAAAATATCGATATTTCGATAAATATCGATACTGAAATATCTGAACGGTACCAATATTAATTTCCCGAAGTATCGATACACCGATACTAGGCGAGCTGTCACTTTCACTTCTCTCCAAAGGCGCGTGGACAAGCACCACACGTGACCGCACTCGTCTCCTTTGCTCTGGTTAAATAGCAAAAGTGAAGTGAATAGAAAGATGACTGCTCTGGTTGTCAAAGAACACAACAGGAGCGCTATCTGTAGGGATCTATGATCTCCGCGATGCAGAGAACGCGCACGGAATCCAGTCATAAACACGGAATTTACAGTTTAACGTGGAATGTCACGGAATTTGTCAAAGTTTGGATGAATTAATCAAAAGTAGGTCATTGCACTTAAATCAAATCGCGATATGGACTAGTATCTGTAAATATTAAGCTGCAAAAGTGGATTTAAATATGAATCCTGCATGTTCTGCGCGTCTCTGTGTGAATGTGCTGCACGTGCGGGTGTTTACTAATGTGGCTGCCGTCTGCCGTCTCAATGAGGACATAAATACATCAACAATATCTCCAGAACTGATCTGAAAGGCACTTTACGAGCATTTTACCATTTAATTTGAGTAAAACTAGCATCATATCAAACACACACAGAACTTTAGAAGTATTCACGGCAACCCGTCAAAATAAAATTAATTAAAATTGTTTTATGCCTTCATCTGATATCCAGTAAAATTTAAAGACACAACACAGAATTTCTGAGGGGAAAACACATTTCATAACGCTACTGTAAGAATAACTAAAAATTGTTTGTATGCATTCAAATAGCCTAATAGACATGCTAAAACACAGAATTTGGTAACAATAAAACATAAGGTGAGAAAAAAATAAAACATTTCATACGGCCCTAAACGTGTCATTTTTGTTACACTTTTAATAAATTAAATGTTAAATTGTATAATTTTCATGATTTTAATGAATTAGACATGCTTTTAGATTAATAGCATTTAATTTGACCATTAAAAAGTCCAGAAAAATTCTAACGGAAAAAAAACGAATCCAGAAAAAATAAAATGGAAAAAATTGAATGTAGAAAAAAATAAAACTGAATTTGGGGAAAAATAAAAGGGATTTCATAGGGCCCTATATCTGGAAATATTTTGGTTATGAAGCAAATGAGAATATCAACAAATAGAACTTTGGATTTTAATTAGTACATGTATTAGTAAACGTTAGTTTCAATTAACATTTAACTAAGATTAATAAAAGATTAATAAATCAACAAATGCAGTACCTCAAGACATTTTTTTGTTCATGTAAAATATACCGCATGTTCTCGACTTGTTACATTTATCTTTAAATTAAAAAAATTACTCCCTTAATATTGTGGCAGTTTTTTTCTCCGTGGTATCGAAAATGGTATCGAATATCGATATTTTTCAAGGTATCGTATCGAAGTTAGAAATTCCAGTATCGTGACAACACTACCCGGAAGTAAACAAAGACTCAGGAGTAATGTGCAGCAGACAGCACACTGCTAGTTTGAGGCTCCGCTCCTCCTCACAACTCCAAGTTTGTCCGCGACCTACCATGCTAAACTGCAAACTGTCAACAAACACTTCCTCATCCTATAATGCACAGCGCAGCTGACTACAGCAGCTGGTTTAGTCCAAAAATGTGCAGTTCTTTTTGCAGTTGGGTCTGTTTAAGGTTGGACCGCGTTCTCACCACAAACGAACCGCTCCAGGGTTCGTTTGAAAGCGTGCCGAGACCACCTCTTCAAGGAGGTCTCGGTACGCTTGTTTGGTCCGCTTTTGGTGCGCACCCGAGTGCGATTGCTGCTTTCTCACCTGCCCAAACGAACCGCACCAAGAGGGAAAACGAATTCTAGTGCGATTCAACCGAACTAAATGAGGCAGGTGAGAAAGCACCCCAAGATAGAGAGAGCTGCAGAAAGAATGTGGCGGACAAGAGCGCAGGCAAGACAAAGCAACAGAAATTAAGTTTCTCTTGGTCTGCCATGCTGCTTGAACCCTGAGAAGTGAAAAGACTCTTGGCTGAGAACATTGTGGAAGATATGCAGCCTCTGTCAACAGGCTTCAAGCTTCTCAGTAAAATCCCTGTCAACACCAGCAATGACTAGGCAAACTAACATTGCTATAATCATATACAGTATAGATTACCAGGCCATGACTATGCTATCTAGCGTGTTATTACAAACAGCAAATCTGCAGTGTAACATTAATGTAGACCTATAGACTGGTATCTAAATATAATTTAGCCCATTGAAACATAGTGTAAGTTTAATATCTAGCTATTTTCTTTTGCTAGATATTTTTTTTTTTGTGACGGTAACTCAAAAGTAACACAAAAGTAATGTAATGCCTTACAATTCAGAGACAGTAATATTGCAATGTAACTAATTACTTTCAAATGACAGTGACTAGTAATATATTTTGGAAGTAACTTGCCCAACACTGGTGACAGGTACCAAATTTATGGTCCGTTCACACCAAGCATGGTATAACCATAAAAATTTAATTGTCATTCTAATTTAGTGACAATAGGGAAGTCCACACCACAGCTACAATGATAACAACACAGAATATTAACCAATCAGAATCCACCTGACTTTAAAGACCTTGAGCATTTCAGGCATAACTGCAGTGTGCGCTCATAATAAACAGTTAAAATGTGTTGGTGTGGATGCTAATATAGTTAGCGCTATAGTTATTTTTATAGTTGCCATTCTTGATGTGAAAAGACCTTTAGTCACTTAGTTTCTACAAATATACACAGTACTAAGACATGGTATTGTTACTTTTTTATTTTGGTATCAACTTGCTGACAAAGTACCAGTTCTTTAGATTGTAAAAACAGTGTAGTAATGAGGTTTAGTAATTCCAAAGCCGTAGGAATTATATTATTCCAATTAACCGCTACAATTCAATTAAAACAGCAAAAGTTGTAGGAATGAAGACTAATTTGCAATTCATCTTTTATAATTAATCTGTACATAATTTCTAGAACATCAAGCAATATGAGGCCAAAGATCTTACTAATTTTGTTGTCCTGTTTGCAAATCTCAAATCTCATTAATAAGGACAGAAGGAGGCCTGCTGGTTCTTGGTGTTATGTTCACATTTGCTTTGAGAAAGCAGGGTTGTGTAAAGCGTAGAAATACTGCACATTAATATTGCCATGGGATGTATAATCTGCGCATGTACAGGGAGGTTTTGTATGAAGACCAAACTACTGGAAGAATATCCAACCTAAAATGGGGTCTGTTCTTTCTGCATTTTGAATTATTCATAATGATTTCTGTTTGAAGTCTCTTTGATAGCGCCCAGGCTGTTTCATTGTTTCTGATTCATTAAATCCTGTCTTGGTGGGTAGTATGCAGTACTGATCCAGATAATAGGGCAAAGTATTGAAACTACAGAAAAATACTGGATTTAAAAACTCGCAGCAGCAGAAGAAAACAGGTGGTGTCAGAATTTTGAGGTATCCGTATTTTCTATTAGTATGTCAAAATCAGGGTCACTTGACAATTAAATAATTTTCCTTAAAAATTTACATTCAGGTCTGTGTAATAAATGTTATTGTTACATATTTGTAGACTCTGATAGATTTTGTTTAAGGGCCTTTGTCAAAGTCCATTTATGGCATTTGTAAGAGATGTTGTGAATTGTTATAGCATGCAAGACTGTTAAATTGAATTCAACCTGTTTCCACTGCAGACAAACCTCTTTCAAACTTTTTGAAAAGGTAAATTAAAGGGCTTTCAATGTTTATGTAATTGAAGCTCTGAAAACACCATTTAGTTTGTTCGCATAGATCATGCCCATTAATTAAAGTCACTTCCCAGGGCTCAATGCTGGGATTTTTTCTACTCACCCAGTCTGGACAGTGGTTAAAATGTTTTTCTTGCCCTGCAAAATTTCTACTGTCCCTCAATCAATCAATCAATCAATCAATCAATCAAATAGTTATTTTTATTGTTAAAATAGTTATTTCATTGCTTTTGACCCATCTAACATTGTATTCTAAAAATAAGCTTATGACACCAAAATTTTAGATACCATTAACGTTTCACAATTCTCGTTACCTCAATTCTTGATACCACAGAAAAAACTACTAGCCTAACTAATGTAAAGTTATTGATGATAAGTGAACAGTCAGTAATAAAATAAGAACAAATAAACCAATGCTAAGCAATATCACTAATAAATACAACCGAATAAAGATACAAATAAGATCCAATACCCCTGGTAGACTTAAAAAATAAATAAAAATAATAATAATAATAAAAATAAATTAATATTAAATAAATACCAATAAAATAATGTTTACAAAGATTTTTAGAGAAGATGACACAACATTAAAAGCTGAATGCCATAAATTTACAGTTCCCTATCGATACTCCACTCGTACTGCGTCTTGTTAAAGACGCTTTGGGAAAAAGCCTTTTTCTCCTGAAGTCTTATTCAATCACACAGTGAAACTGCATGCCTGTTGGTTCGTGCAGTGTGTATAAAACGAACCAATGGTCAGCAGCGGAGCTGCACTAGCCTATGGCGATGAAGCCCGCCAGATCCCGCCAGAATGGGCGGGGCTATCTGGCTATATAAGGGGCCGTTTTGCCATAGGATCCTCAGATTTCTTCTGCTTCAGCGACGACGACTTCGTCTCGCTGATCCCGGAAGCCTGCTCGCCGTTGAACACGCCTCGCAGCTGAACAAGCGACCTCACCTGCAAGCTGACGCCGCCTTTTCCTCGCGCTCCAGCACCGCAGAAGCCTGGTTTCGTTCGGTGCCGCCATCCGGCGATATCTCACGCTTCTCTAAAAGAGCAAATTGGGGCGTTGTTTCAAATGCCTCGCCGTTATTGCGGCTCGTGCAGGGCTCCCCTGCACGCCAATGGCGGCCACAGCGAGTGCGTTTCCTGCTTGGGAAATCCCACACGGATGCCACGCTCGTTGACTCTGACTGTTCTCACTGCGAGAACATCAGTCTTGCCTCTCTGCGCTCACGGATCGCTTTCTTTTCAGAGAGCGACTCCGCCCCTCGCGCCCTCCTGTTTTCTTCCTCGCAGGGACCTGTGAAGAAAAAACAGCGGGGCAGAGGATCTCAGTGGCCGGTTGAGCGCGAGCTCACGCTGGCTCAGGTCCCGCGTGCCTCGCCCTCGCCACAGAGAGAGGTTTGAATGAAGAGTGATGAAGTGATGAAGAGCTGGCCGATGACTGCATGTCATTGGCAGCTTCGGGTGTCCTCTCAAGAGCGGTCAAGGAGCTGGGACTGGATTGGTCTCCACCAGAGGAGCCTTCTCGCAGCCGTCTTGACGAATGGTTCCTGCCGGGGCGCCGTCAGGCCCCTCGCCAGCGACCCTCGCCGTTCTTCCCTGAAGTTCACGACGAGCTGACGAAATCATGGCGCGCCCCCTACTCCGCCCGCCTTCGTACTTCCGCTTCATCCGCCCTCACTACATTTGACGGCGCTGAAGAAAAAGGGTACGACAAGATGCCTCCATTGGATGAGTCAGTGGCTGCGCACCTCTGCCCACCCACTGCCATCGGCTGGAAGGCAAAAGCCGCCCACCCGTCCAAGCCATGCAGGACCACTTCAGCGCTCGCTGGACGCTCCTACGCTTCAGCTGGACAGGCGGCTTCGGCGCTTCACTCTATGGTGGTTTTACAGGTCTATCAGGCCAAACTCCTCGCTGCTATGGACGAGTCTGAACCTGATCCTGCGACTCTCAGGGAACTGAGAAGTGCAACAGACCTGGCTCTGTGCGCCACCAAGACCACCGCCCAGGTGATAGGACGGTCCATGGCCAGCCTAGTGTTGCTCGAGCGCCACCTGTGGCTCATGTTAACGGAGATCAAGGATGCAGACAAGGTTCCTTCCTTGATGCCCCGATTTCCCCCATCGGCCTCTTTGGCCCTGCGGTAGAAGGATTCGCTGAGCGCTTCACGGAGGCACAGAAGGCGTCACAAGCCATGCGACACTTCTTGCCCAAGCGTTCGAGCTCTACTGCTGCTGTTAGTCGCCCTAAACCTGCGCCGACTCAGCAGCCTGCGAAGCCTTCACCTCCTGTTTCCGCCCCTCAACCTGCCAAGACTCAGCAGACGCGAGGGCGTTCCCGCTCCGCCAGATGCCACCCCTTTCCGAAGCGCCAGGGCCTCCGACCCAGGATAGTGTTGGACCCTGCGCCTCCGGCGTCTTCCTGATCTGCAGGGCAGGAAGAGGAGAGGGCTGAGTCCCGCCACGGCCGGACCGCCTGCCAAACAGCCTCTCTTGAGCCTCTTCCCACCCCGTTCATTGCCGGGTGCAGAGGACATTGTGTCTTTTGCAAACACAGGGCCCAAGCGCCCTTGCAACCATCCGCTGTTATAGCGGACAAAATTAAACACAAACATTCTCGAAAAGCGAGTAAATTTCCTCTTCCTTCCATCACGAGCGTCCTGGCTAAGGGGAGCCAGGAGGCTGAATCCGCCTCGGCCCCCTACCGTCCCTACATGGGACCTACCCACTCCTTTTAAGCCGCTACAGTCCATGAACCTTCGATCACTGTCGCTGAAGACTGCTCTGCTATTAGCACTGGCGTCGGTCAAGCGAGTAGGAGACCTACAAGCGCTCTCTGTGAGCCCTGCCTGCCTGGAATTTGGGCCTAACGACTCCAAGGTCGTCCTAAAACCAAGGCACGGGTACATAGCTAAGGTAATTTAGACTCCGTTTAGAGCTCAGGTCATTACACTCTCCGCGCTCCCTCCCTCTGAGGTGGACCGAGAGTTATTTTTGTTATGCCCTGTTAGAGCTTTGAGGATCTACTTTGAGCGTTCCGCCTCCTTCAGGTGTACAGAACAGCTCTTTGTTAGCTTCGGTAACCGCGCCAAAGGGCACCCGGTCACGAAGCAGAGACTCTCTAAGTGGATAGTGGATGCTGTTATGACGGCGTACTCTTCTTTGGGCCTTCAATGCCCCATTGGAGTACGAGCCCATTCGACTAGAGGCATCGCCTCGTCATGGGCCTGGTCTAGCGGTGTGTCCATTACAGACATTTGTGCGGCGGCCGGCTGGGCCTCGCCGTCCACATTAGCAAGGTTTTATAAACTGGACGTCCTCTCTGCTTAGATGAGCATGACTTATACGTGTGGGAACAACCCTGACGAAGAACTCTTGAGTGCAAAGCACTCAAGCTCTCTGGTGGGTTCCTTACATACTTCGGTCCTATATGTACTGAGTATGCAAGGGTTACATGGAACGATCACCCAGGCCGAGCATGACCTCTATGAGTTTAGCTCGCTTTAGCCCGGAGTACACTATAGTGCTTCCCTATGAGCATTAAATGCTTATGGAGGTATATTTACAGTCGTACATCTACCTTAGCACGGCATGATTGAATTGTGTTCCCATAGCATCTTTAACAAGACGCAGTACGAGTGGAGTATCGATAGGGAACGTACTCCGTTACTGTCGTAACCTCAGTTCCCTGAGATACGGAACGAGTATTGCGTACTTTGCCGTGCCAGGTAGCTGCACGACTCAGTCGTCCCTTCAGTCGAAGTAACCTGAGGATCCTATGGCGAAACAGCCGCTTATATAGCCAGATAGCTCCGCCCATTCTGGCGGGCTTCGTCACCATAGGCTCGTGCAGCTCCGCTGCCGACCATTGGTTCGTTTTATACACACTGCACGAACCAATAGGCGTGCAGTTTCACTGCGTGATTGAATAAGACTTCAGTTCAGGAGAAAAAAAGGCTTTTTCCCATAGCGTCTTTAACAAGATGCAGTACTCGTTCCGTATCTCAGGGAACTGAGGTTACGACAGTAACCGAGTACGTTTTCACATTAGATCCATGTATACGAGAAGTTGAGAGTTCCATCCAGATAATGTCCAACAAATACACAGTCCAGTTTCGTCTGTCCATTGTGTGAGGAGGATTGCATTGGTTGACTAGCAATTTTTTTGCTGCTGTGAGAGCAGCTAACAGTAAACATATTTATTGTTTGATTAACATAAATGGCAGAGAGAGCAGCAGTTATTTTATATTAGACTGCAGTCACTTTAAGACCTAATGCACAAATTCAATATAATGATAAACATCTGATTTCTTTCTCATCTGTTTACATCAAATCCAGTTCTGTCCACTGTCCAGAATGTCTTTAATTGCTAGACATGGGCTATTGAGCAGTCCTTTTTGTTGAGCTCTGCTTCCAATAAATTGGTTTTGAAAGGTTGTTTACTCTCTTTTGCTTAGGAATCAAATGTCTGTTTTCTTTCCAAAGTGTGACCTGCAGAAATTTGGTCTGTTTACATCACACACTAAAAGAAAATCTTCCCCACAGACACCTTTCAAAGGGAGAGATTATCCCAATTTCAGCTTTTCAGTGAAGCCCATGGCCTGTGAAAGGAGGATTTATCTGCTCTGTGAAAACTTTGATTTAGTGCATCCATATTTAGGTTCAAATTTAACCTTTGATGTTTTGACTGGACCCTCCATTACACTGAAATATCAAGTCTTTTATTTAACTAGGTCAGTGAGTGTTTGTTAAAGGAGGTAATGGAAGTTAATAGAGCTTTAATGAAAGAAGATGATTGACTGGTTCATGGCCCATTTTCATGGCCATTGTGAAAAACTTTGACTCCGTTGCATACACACACATGCACACACACACTGACTGATATTGCATTCTGAATGCACTGCAAAAGAAAATATTCATTCCAACAAACTAGTCTTGAGTCATTCTTTTACACTGTGGGTGCAAGTCTTGAGCACCATACTGGGTAAACATAAGCATCATAAGGTTTTTTTTTCAAAAGGAATGTTTTCAAATATTGAAGACTTGCCCTTCATTTGATTCTGAAACAGCAGTCTTGATCTGTTGCATATAGGCCTATTCCTTAAAGAATTGTAGATTTACATTTGATTTACATTACAAACTTAGTCATTATTCATTCACTTATTATGATTTTGAAATTCAATGTCTGTTACTTGCTGTAATACATTAACCAAGACCTGTTTAATTTATTTGCATTTTGTCTCAGCTGTAAGCTTATTCCAAATTGCTATTGGTATTGATATTCCTGTCCAATAAAATCTCTGTCTTATACTATTGACGAACATTACTGGTTTTGGAATAGTGTTGTTAAGACCTGCAGGCTATGTTGTAGTTGGATGTATTAATAGTAAGTTCTGTGAGTCTGCTGAGATCTGGAATAAAATATCTGGTTCATAGATGCTCTTGAGATGGCAGTAGCAAGATACATACAGTAAAGCATAGATTAGAACAGCTGTGCAGCATAATTTTTCAACATTCACAATGATAACAAATGTTTCTTGTGAATCAAATCGGCATATTAGAAAGATTTCTAAAGGATCATGTGACACTGAAGAAAATTAAAAATATCTATCTAATTTATTTTTACAAATATCTTAAAGGGGTCATATGATGCGATTTCAAGTTTTCCTTTCTCTTTGGAGTGTTACAAGCTGATTGTGCATAGATAAAATCCCTGAAGTTGCAAAGACTAAAATCTCAAAACCAAAGAGATATTTTTTTATCAAAGTTAAGACTCTGCCACGCCCCCCTAAAATGGCTCGTTCAAACACGCCTCCACATCTTGACGTCAAGATGTGGAAATATTTGCATAATGTAGCCCAAATGTTCACGCAAAGAAAGAAGGCGTGGTTTCAGTAACCGCAGTAGTGTTGATGAAGCCATGTCAGGGAGAAGCTGTGTGTTTCTGTGCGAAAGCAAAAGCACTTTATTTGGCCTTCCGAAAGTAGATACATTTAGGAATCATTAAGATTACTTACAACAGAACAGCAACATAACGGTAACGAACCTAGGAGAGGAGATTATTCTGACTTTGCTATGACAATCTGGCGCTTCTGATTCAGCGACTATGTTTTGTTGTAAGTTTAAGTATTTGTTATTGACTGTTTAAATGTGGAATTTAGTGCATCGTGCGTGTGTGACAGAGAGAGAGAGTCACAGCGCAGCATCGTTTGTGTGTGTGTGTGTGTGTGTGTGTGTGAGAGAGAGGGAGAAACGGTCACACAATTACGACCATCACTGTGTCTGTCATGCGACTCTGTTCCCCTCTCGGGCTTGAGCTGATGGTAAAACTAAGGACAATATTTACTGTCTTTCTTTACTATAATTTTGAAAGCTGAAGCTTGCGATTATGGAAAGGGGCGCTACATTTCCGACGCAACTTGTAGAGTTCGACTAATCACAATGCACCGTGTCAGCTGGCCTATCAGAGCAGCCTGCACTTGTCGGAAGGAGGAACTTTGTAGAAAATTAAGCGTTTGAGAGAGGCGGGGCATAGAGGACCTACAATAATGTATAGTATTTGAAAAATAATGCTTTTTGAACAATAAAACATGTCAGCATATTCTGTTACACCAAATACACAAAATAATGATCTTTAAAAAAGCATCATATGACCCCTTTAATTTTCTTATTTTATTAATTTATTGCGTCTTGGTTTAAAAAGGTATTACCAACTCAAAACATTTGAATATTAGTGTTGGCCTATGTTTGCAGCTTCCTGTGGTATTGTTTTTATTGTGAGTAAGGAGAAATTGTCACAAGGTATCAGTAGTTGCAAGGTTTTGAGTCAACGGTCCAAATAGACAAATGCTTTTTTCTCTAGCATTGGTTTTGTATATAAGTCTCTTAAATTGGGATTTTTGTGAATTATTCAAGCATATTGCTTCCCTTTATTAATCTCCTGCAAGTCTGAACTCGTTCCGTGTACCAGAATAGTCTACACAAGGTCATAACTCTGTGAGCTTGGGTTTCTGTGTTGGCATACAGAGAAAGAGGATGGTGGTAAGATTTATAGGGCAAATCCTTAAACATCAGGGAAGATGTCCCCATGACTTTGATGACTGTATGTGCTGCAGACTGCTGTGTGCTGCTGATAAGCTGTATGTACGTCACTAATCACACACTTCCCTTTAGCAGATAACATTGACCAGACCACACATTCAAATCTCATGACCGTGAAAATCTCACAACTGTTAGTAACATGTGCAAAGCTTTAAGGAGAAGCCGTGACATACAGTAGTCCAGGTTCATTTACAATTATATTATGATGCATCATAATATATTGAATCATGAGGCATTGCATATTTACTGAACCACAGTGTAGGTGTTTGCTGATATTCAGCTCTGGTCAGTAGTGATCGAGGATTGTGCCAGTCACTGGCTAGCCAGCTTAACCTCTGTGGCTTATTTAATGTAGCTCATTACTCTAACTCTTACTCACTGATTTAAATAAAGCTCTGTCAGCCCTTCAATGCCCCAAGCTGGGATTTCCATGTAATTGCACATGGAAAAGAGGGTGATCTCCTCTCTTTAAAGAAGGTATTCAAAACATCTGCATTTGTATTCTAGGAATACAACATTGGTTGAGTGACAGGGTTTTCATATCTTTTTGCGAATTTGGTGAAAGTTATGAGATTTTAATTCAACGTTACAAAGTCAAAGAAGTGTAAAATATGAAACATACATGGATGAATCTTTCATAGTACAATTTTTAATAGGCATTTATAGAATGGATAGGGTGACTTTAAGACAACTAAAAAACTAGACTAAGCAGGAATGAATATGTGGAGTTATTTTAATGCTTTCTTTGTGCTGACTCCAACTAAAAACAAAGCGTATCTTTGGAGAAGACGGACTATGACTTGTCTTCTCCTATTTTAATCACTGCTTTGTGGAGCCAAAGTTTTAGTTTTCACATAATTCACTTAAATTCACATTCAACTCCAGTGAAAGCCTAAATGAGATCATTTTCTAGTGCCAGCATGGAGCTCATAAAGATTGAAACTGTGATTACAATGCCCCTCGCGCTTCATTAACTGATAATTTTCTTTTCTTTTCCTATAATTAAAACCTTTTAAGTCTCAATGTAAAGGAGGTAGTGAAAGATTTTTGCATTTCGAAATAAATCTGAGTAAAATAGATTATTAAAAAAATTGAGTGGACTTGGTTGTATACTGTCTGTTGCTTCACCACAAGATTGATTTATGACATTTTGATAAAATGACAGAGTATGTTTACATAGGAAAATAAATGGAAAAGCAGCGAAGCAGAATGCAAAGTGAACAGCATCTTGTCTGTGAAGTAAGCAATTTCAGTTTCAGACTGGAATGCTGGGATTTATCTCTAAAGTAGACTTTAAGAACACCTGTACAATTTATTTATTTGCTGATTAATGAAATTTACAGATCATTCTCTTGATTTTTGTCTCATTCATAAGATATAGCCTATTTGTGCTTAGTCTCCCAAAAACACTGCACATCCTGTCTATGACAGAGGCAGGCAGAGATTCAAAAAGAGTAGGTTCGCTCTCTTCACCCCTCCCTTCCTCTCTCCCTCCTCCCTGTGAGTGTGTGCAGCGGTACGTCAGAGCAGAAGAGTGGTGTGTATGTGTGTGTGTGTGCGCGCGTGTGTGTGTACGCTGGTGACTGTGTGAGGCGGTGAGGAAACAGGAGCGTCGGAGATAGGAGACTCCACACAGACAGCAAAATCACGATGCTTACGCCTTTGCCCGCTTCAACGGCGAAACGCGTTGGTTGTACCTGTTCTGCGTTTTGACGGCCATGGAGCTCTGCTCTCTCTTGAGAAACGGATGAGATTTAGATTCTGGAACTATCCCATTAGGGCTCTTTTCGGGACTCTTTCCTTTTACTCAGACTGATTCGTTCCCTTTCCTGCAGTGTTTTCCTCTCAGAATCTATTAAAATGAAAGCAGAACTGGACTTTCAGTAAGTGTCAGTAATTCAGTTGGAAGTTTGACACTTGGAGCTGTTTGGATCAAACATGTGGAGCCAGTCAGGATATTCCAACCATTACCAACCTCATCCCGCTCACCCCTTTTACCATGTGTCCTGCAGGTGGGTTGGCCTTCCTGTTTTATTTTAGATCACAATAGAGGTTAACGATAAAGTTTGCGAAGCTAGGATTTTGGAAACCATGTTTACAGATTTTGCATCCTGTAAAGGGGAAAGGTCCACAGAATGTTGCCGAGGGGTCATTTCAGGATGGATCTGCCTGACTGTTGATGCTGAAACCGTTTGGCAGGTTTTCGTTGGATAATACTAGATTAAATCTAAACCACGTGCGTCTGTGGCAGGGATTACGTTGAGATGAGAATGAATTTACTGCTTTATTTATGTCAAGACATTGAGGAATTCCAACAGGTCCTGTTGAACTCGCCAGTCGAGCGAGTTCTGTGGAAGTGAAGATGCAATGCATGAAAACATGTCATAAATACTTCACTCGCTGTTGCTTTAGTTTCCTTCTATCTCTGTGTGAAGTTGTATAGTGTGCTTCACAGTCAGACAGCATGCCTCCATATTTCATTGTCCTCCTGACTGAAGATTTTGTATTTCTTGAATACCAGCTGCAGCATTCCTATCTTGAAGCCAAATACTTCTGCAAGTGTGTTTACTTTTCTCATAACTTAGTGTTTCCTAATAGCTCAGAAAGGACAGATATTGTTCTTTCATTATTTACTCATTGCAGGCCCTTGGCTCGGATGCATTTCTCATGAATCAATGGAAATACTACCTCTAATTTGTTTGTATTTTAGTGTCCTTTCTGAGGCGCAGCAGGGGTTGCTTTATTATAGTCTGTTTTATGATTATTCCTGCATTGAGGTAATTATACCAAACCCATTATTATGAGTTGCTTCTCTAATAACCGCCCATGTGTTTTCCTTTTTCTTTCCCTGTCTGTTTACTGGAAAACTCTATAACTATATTTGCTGTTATAAAGCTGAATCCTATTAAGACCTACTTCTTTAGCGTTTGTTAAACCAACATATGAGAGTGGCCTGCTTTTGATTCAGCTAATAAATGTGATGATGTTGAGTAACGGTTCATTCTCACAATAATCTGTTAAATTTTACTGTCTACTTGGTAAAAGTGACGTTTGGTTGAGTGATTGTACTCAATAGGCTTCCATGTAAAACATTGTAATGCATTCTTGCTGTTCAAAAATGGGTGAATTTTAGCTAGCTTGAAATTGCAGATATATTGTAAAATGAGACTTGTCTCAATGGCAATGTATCTCAGTTAACAATAGAATAACAATATGCTACACATTATGCACTATCCATTATTGTGTTTGGTTTGCATTATGTTTATAATCTCATAAAATCAATATCATAATGATCTGCTCTGTTAAGTGGTATTTCTAGGCTTTTAGGCTCCAGCATCCCTGGACAAGCAGTTTGGAGAATGAATGGATGTGGATGGCCTTGGAATAAAGTTTTTATTGCATGGTTTTCCCTTCAACATGCAATTTAAAATTCAATTTTTGAATATTGTCCATTTTTGAATTGGGCCTGACTTCAACAATGGAAGGTGGACACTCAGTCAACCTTGATGTTGTTGTGGAGTTATTGAATCATCTGGATTATACATAAACAGTGTTTTAATCTGCTCCACATATGGTTCCACTGTCTGTACAAGGCCAGAACTGACCATGACCACTTATTCAGCCACTGTGTGTTTAATTTATTTTTATTTGTTTGAGTTTTAGTTAGTTGATTTTTGGTAAGGTTAGCTGGGCTTAGCAGATAAAACTTTGTAATGTGAAAAACAATAATTATCAGTTGTTGCTATTAATTATTTCACTGGAATACTTATTCTGATTGGTTAATTGCATAAATCTGTGAATAGCTAATTTAGCGTAATTGTGGCTAAACTGTTTAAAGGGATAGTTCACCCAAAAATATATATTTTTTTAATGTTTATCTGCTTACCCCCAGGGCATCCAAGATGTAGGTGACTTTTTAACTCAAATCGTTACAGTCTGTCAGTCATATAATGGCAGTCAATGGGACCCACGGCTTCAAGAGTAAAAAAAAAACCCACAAAGACAAAACCACATTAAACCCTGCGGCCCGTGACGATACATTGAGCTCTTAAGACATGAAACAATCGGTCTGTGCAAGAAACTGTACAGTATTTATATAATTTTTTACCTCTGATCCACCGCAATGTCCAACTATCCTGAGTGCGTTCACAACAGCCGGCTGATCAAAGGTAAAAAATTATATAAATACTGTTAAAAATCTTCGTTTGTGTTCTACTGAAGAAACAAAGTCACCTACATCTTGGATGCCCTGTGGGTAAGCAGATAAACATCAAATTTTCATTTTTGGGTGAACTATCCCTTTAACTGGCCATTTTCCCAGGCAAGCAATGTCTTCCATTTCATGTCTTTTAAACCTCCATGGTCTGTCCCCCCCCAACTTAATAAAATCATTTTAACTCAATATTATCCCCAATATTCAGGTAACACTTAACATTAGTTAACCACATTAATTAACATAAACTAACAATGAAAAATAGTTCCAAAGCATTTATTAATCTTAGTTAATGTTAATGCTAATTTTAACCTTTACTAATACATTATAAAACCAAAAGTTGTATCTGTTAATATTATTTAATGGATAAAATGAACTAACAACGAAAGGCGGTATTGGTAACACTTTAGTATAGGACCAATTCATACTATTAAATAGTTGCATATCAGCTTGCATATTACGAGCATATTGGCTATTTATTAGTACTTCAGAATTCTGCAGGACCATATTCTACTAGTCCTACCCAATACCTAAACTTAACAACTACCTTAATAAGTAGTAACTGGGAGTTTATTGGGGCAAAATAGCAAGAATTGGACTTTAAAAAAGTGTGATCATTGTATTTTTATTAAAGTTAACAAAGATTAATAAATACAGTTAGTAATGCATTAATTAATGGTACCTTATTGTAAAGTGTTACTAATATTTCACGAAAATTTATTTATTGTTTTGGTAAGTATCCATATAATAAACAGGACAATTACAGCTTTACATATTATCTTTCTATATGCAAGGTAGTGTGTGATGTCAGTCAAATCCTGATTTTCAAAAGGTGCTCTTGTAATATTTTTAATGTGTAGTGCACATGCATCCTTGCATGTATGGATGTATGCAGCACTTGTGATTATTCTGTATTGCAGTGACTGGATTGGCTCACACAGCAGGTGAGAGTGAAAGAGCAGATTGTCTGGATTCAAGTCCTGATTCATAACTTACCTGTACGTTTTAATTGATTGACAGTTTCATTAGTTGCTTGCCTCACACCACACCAACACGTTCACTTATAATCAATCAGGCCGTCTGTTAAGTGTACTAGACTGCTCTTTGATTTTCATCGTGCAGTACACAGAGGCCTCTATTATGCAGTGTAATATCAGAGCTGATTATAAATGCAGCTCTTCACGAAAAGATCTTGAATCTGAGACAAAACTTACAGCAGTGTCCTTTTTGTGATTATCTGTGCCATTTACAAAAAAGCAGAATTTGCACTTGGAGCGCATCTGCTTCTCTAGGCTCGGCACGAACCAATCACATTTCAGCATGGGTCCCAGAGAGGCCACGCTGAGACCCCAAAAGAGGGCTAAAAAAAGTCCCACGCTCATCTGAGCTGGATCCTGCCTTGTAATTTACGTTCTGACGTGGCTCCGTGATTTATCCAGCGCTGTCAGAAGATTGAGAGGATCAAAGATCAGAGGGATGATCCAGATGTGTGGATATGTGATTTGTGAGAGCCTCAGACTCATTCGTGTCTCTTTCTCTGTGATGAGTGGACATCCAGCCAGTGAACTGGAACATTTTTATTTCTATGTGAGGACCCTAGATGCTACAGCAAGGGATTTGTTTTGTCTTGAATCCACTAAGGGGTAAAAAATGCTAAGCAACTGTTTCCGGTACTGCTTGGGACTGAACCACCATGTAAGGTAGGACTAAATGAGTGTTTTAATGTTTGAAATGTGCCTATTGGGAACTTTAGCAGCAACGTCATGTATCACATGACCGGAAGATGCATGCACTGCACCATTCTGTATGTCTGTCTTGTGTTCTGTCCAGTAATATCAAAGCATTAAAAAATATACATTTACTCAAAAAGCAAAATTACATAAAATACTTTATTAGGACACTTTATTTCTAAGTTTATTTCTTCAATTAGTTTATTTTTAATTAGGGCTGTCAAACGATTAATCGTGATTAATCGCATCCAACATAATAGTTTGTGTGTACTGTATATATTTTTATGTATATATATAAATACACACACATACATATATATATTTATGTACAGCACACACCCATATATTGCGTAAACACTAACTTTTATGTTGCATGCGATTAATCACGATTAATCGATTTGACAGCCCTATTTTAAATGCATTTTTCTTTACCAACTGGCAAGTATTTGTCCTGGATTTTTATTGATTATTATTATTATTATTATTATTATTAATAATAATAATGTTATTATTATTTTAGCTTAACGTTAATTAAAAATATATTTTCAATGAAAAAAGTAGTCTATACACCAGATACTATACACTGGTACTATACACTGGTATAGGTACTATACACCAGAACTATACACTGTTGTTGTGTATAGTTAAACAATTAAAACAAAATAGACCAATATTTAAAATGTACAAATTGCTAATCTAACATCTCCTATTACAAAGCTAAATTAGAAAATCCACAGTCACATAAGAGATCTCTTAATTCACCATCTTGGGATGGGAAATGCAGCCTTGGTGAGCACAAGAATCTTCAAAAACATCAAAAACATTTGAAAAATCCTACCAGCCGCAAACCTTTGAATGGTAGTAAACTGATCTTGCTTTAAGGATGTTTAAATATTTTTACTGAAATAAATACCTCCTCATTTTCTAAATTTCTCACGCCTTAGTCTAAACAGCTCAAGTGACATTTAAATGTCGCTTTTCAACAAGGGACTTGGGCAGCAGCATAGGTCTTGCTAACATGCCCCGTCTGTCAATGTGTGTACCGTATGTGCATAAGACCTTTATTATTAATTCATGTTAGCCGTTTATGAAGGTCTCTCATTGCAGCTGAGGAATGTTTCTATCTTTAATTGAGAGATCCATTATAATCTCTCTTAGCTTTGTGCGAAATCACAGAATGTAAATCTGGCATTGTAAAAGTCAAGGCCAGCAGCAGTTCAATTGACACTGATGTGAATTGAGCTGTGCAGAATAATGAAATGAGCATCATCTGTCTTTGTAGGATGAGAGAGGTCTAAAAATAACATTGGTGTGAGAGTGTGTGTGTGTGTGTGTGTGTGTGTGTGTGTGTGGATCAGCACCAGGTGTTTGGGTTCAGGGGCTGATATAATATATTTCTTTAATGTCTTTTAATTAATGTCTTTCTGCCATATACAAGAACATGGATGAGACTCCTACTTGAATTGCCTAAATACAAATATAATGCTCAAGAGAAAATATAAACAGACAAAGACAGGGCTCTCATGAAGACCAAGAGAAATGGAGGGGGAGAGCTTGTTGTAAATGTCTTGAATAATTTCAGATGTCATGGTGGGTGGTGAAAATTCCAGAGTATATTTGAGAATAATGTTGCTTTATGTTGTTGGAGACTTTCTGTGAACCGCCATGGTATTTTCTTGAACTTGTTATTGAGGTCTGCTGTGGAAATGGCACTAGAGTTCTGAATTTCCTCAGGTCACACCTGATTACATTTGTTGTGGTGTGAGGAAAATGTTTTAGTTGTGGGCAGGCAGTATAACTAAGTTGTTGGCTGGAGCAGGCTGTCTGTTATTTTGTTATTTTTTCTAAATAATTCATCTGGGAAGCACATTTCTCGGTTCCCTGTAGCATTGGCAAGTCTGATACATTTTTGCAAATCAGTTTCTTTTAAACGGATAAAAAAAAATAATCTGATTTTAAACAGATTCACAAATTCTGGATTGCTGGAACGAGGCCTAACATTATTAAAATCATTAGGTGTGCAAGTCGGCAGCAGGTGGAACAGGAATAAAATTCTGTTGGAGAAGGGAATGAAACTTGAGGGAGCAGGTGGGTACTGGATTGGGAAAATATGTCCCACACAGACCAAACCATTGCTTGCTTGAATTAATCAGAATAATATGATATTTCAAAGCCTGTATTTTAATAAAAATAAAATAATCCTAGCAATTCATTCTCTGTCCAGTAAAGTGTTTGTATAATTTCATTATGCACATCATTGAACTAGCTATTGCAGAGACAATTAGATAACTAAAATCAGTGCAGCTTTTTTTAACACTCATTTATATCTTAGTCAACAGGAGGCTGGGCATTACTTGTGATATAAATGTTTAATGTTTCAAGCTGTTCTTTTCAATTTTGACTTCATAATTTTAATTTGTTAATTTGTTATTACTCAGAAACTGTAGGCCTATTGTATTAAATGTAATATATACACTCTAAAAAAAAAGGTGCTATATAGCACTAAAAGAGTTTCTTGGCTCGTAATCATAGGGGAACCACTTTTGGTGCTATATAGCACCATATCTTTAAAGGTACCTTTGTCAAATGGTGCTATTTAGAACCATAAGAGGTGCCATATTGCACATATTTACAAAAATGGTGCTAAACAGCACCGACAATGGTTCTTTGGCTTGTAAAGAACCTTTAAAGGGGCTTAACAGGTTCTTTGTACAGCAGTGGTGCTATATAGCACCTTAATCACACCTTATAGAACCGCTGAAGAACCACTGAAGCACCAAGATTTGGTGCTATACAGCACCAAAAGTGGTTCCCCTATGATTACGAGCCAAAGAGCCACATTTAGTGCTATATAGCTCCATTTTTTAGAGTGTGTGTGTGTGTGTGTGTATATATGTATGTGTGTGTGTGTGTGTGTGTGTGTGTGTGTATATATATATATATATATAATTTTTTTTTATATATATAAATATATTTGTATTTATATATTTATTTATTTTTTATTATTATTTTTTTTAGATATATAAAATATATAGTACCATTCAGAATTTAGATTCAGTACAATTTTTTTTATTTTATTTTGGAAATAAATAGATACGTTTGTTCAGCAAGGATTCAATAAACTGATCAAAAGTGACAAAAAAAAACAAAAACATTTTGTTAAGATAAATGCTTGAACTTTCTGTTTATTAAACAATCCTGAAAAAAAATGTATCACCATATATTATATAAGCATTATTAAGCAATATTAAGCATTACACCTGTTTTCAACATTGATAATAATAAAAAATATTTCTTGAGCACCAAATCAACATATTAGAATGATTTCCGAAAAATCATGTGACATTAAAGACACTGAATGGCTAATTTTTCACAATATTTTACATTTGAACTATTTTTGATCAAATATAGGCAACTTTCAAAAGACATTAAAAAAGAAATCTTACTGACCCTAAACATCCTTATGCATATAAATGTAAAACTTATTAAATATAATTTTTGTGTTCTTTTATTAAACATGATTATATTCAGCTAGGTTTTTATTGTATTTTACTCATGATGCTTCCTCCGAGCAAGTGGTCTATTTGTAATATACTGTAGCATCAAAAACCTGAAAAATATCAAGTTGTTTTTTTTACAGATTTAAATTTATTGACGAAAATAAATATTTAAATCACCCAACCTTACTTGATTTACTGGGTTTATACTTTAGTTTTGACCTTTGACCTCATTATTTCCCAACAAATACTTAAAAATAACCTGTGACCTTCAGTCTCAAACCAGCCTGAATTTTAAGCTATTTTGGGAAGCTAAATTTAGGCAAGTCAAACCTAGAGTCAGGTCTGCATGACTCATCATGTAAACAAACATTCAATGATTAGGGATATTACAATACCACACATCATTGGGTGAACATAATCTGCCCTTCCTCTGTGTGTGTGTGTGTGTGTGTGTGTGTGTATATATGTCTCTCTCGGTGCATGTATTTTTGTGTGTGTGTGTGTGTGTGTGTGTGGGCATGAGTGCAGTGACTCATACAGGCAGCAGATTGAATCAAGAGGGAACAATAGATTTTAGCAGAACAAATGGTCAGATGGAAAAGGCATGGATCAAAGAGCCGTATTACCTGTTTCCTGCCTCATTTTACCTTCTGTAGGCCACGGCAGCAGCACTCTTGATTCTTTTTACATCCTCCACAATGACAAAACAACATCTCTCACAGAGAGGAAGGGCCACACCGCTGGGCCTCGGGCAGCTGGAGACTGTTTTAAACTGAGATCCATGTTTCTTCTGGTCTCAGTGGACCTCCGCCTCTGCTTTTACTTCAGACATCAAGTATCAGTTTTATGCAGCTCAACAGCGTCAGTAAAGCACAGAGGAATATGAACAGACTCAAAGCTGCTCAATTAGATGTGGTATGTTTTTTCTTTTTTACTCTGTTCACGCCTTCTGGGCTCCTTATCAGGGTTTAACAAATCTGCAGCCACAAGTGCCAACTGTTTTTTTTTTTTTCTGAGATAAATGCTAATAAGTTTCAAACACTGTTTTGCATATGCTTGCTCTGAGGCTACACATTGGAAAAATCATCTTTCCGGTCACATTTACTTTGTTTTGTGAATTTTTATGGTCAAAATCGATGGGTCGTGAATTTCACTCGAGGGCAAAAGATTTCCCAACACAGATTTTGCATAGGGTTCAAGTGATCATGTGAATTATCTGCATTGACCAACAGAAAGCTGCGACTGAGCTGTGTTTCATACATTGCTACGCTACTGACAATGAATAATGGACATTTTTTGACAAACAAAATTTTGCTAATGTCTTATGGGCAAAACAATCCAGTAGTTACTGTATGTCTCTGCAAGTGGCACATTTTCTTCAGAAAATATAAAAATCTAGTTTATTTTCTCATTCTGAAGATGTCACGTCACATACATTATTATGATTGAAAATGGCAATATCCAATCAAGACAGATATTTCAGTATTTTTAAAATGATGATGGACTGCTGAGAATGAGATTCTGGAATAGAGTTTGGCTTAGAAATTAATTTAGAAATTGGCCCAGAAATTGCAGACAGGTATGTGATCTATGTTTAGAGTTTTTCCTTCTGATAACAGTTTTTTTTCCCCATAGAGTTATTCACATATTACTATACTAAATATAAGAGTTTTGTTTAGATGTATTAACAATTATTGACAACAGGTGAAACGTTGTTCCAGAAGAGAACTAACATCCTTTTTAATCTGTTAACCAGCGTAACATGTCATTCCAGTTTGTCCAGTTGGGAGACATTTCAGTTAGAGTAAAGTTGCTTTACATGTCATTTGAATACTGTGTCTTCAGAGCAGTTCTGTTTACACTCAACCGCTCTTCGGTCATATTTTAATGTTCCCATGACTTGTCAGGTTCACAGAAATTTGATAGGCTATTAGAGTGAAAGACAGAGAAAGGGATATTCCCACACTAGAAATATGACAAGGGCATTGGGTATTGTCTTTTTACACCCAAAGTCAATCATCTTTGCACCTATGGCCAATGTTCTCTATTGTAACAATATAAATGGTGTCGTTTTCTTGTCATTTTTTGTTAGTTAACATTGTTCCACCTACATATCTGTAAAGTGACATCAGGGCATACTGTATATTAATGATAAAAATTGGTGAGAATTTGGCTGCATTGTTTGGCTGATTCTGAAGTGAGTCATTTATTTATACAGTCTATATGTCTCTGATCGTTTTCAAGACATTCTGCTCTCGGAAGTATTGACAAAGGATTATCTTTATACTTTCTCTTCTAATAACTTTCAAGGCTCACTTTGCTCACTGTTGATGCGTGAGAGGACTCGTGGGTTAATCTCATTTTTCCAGACATCTGAGCTATTGAATTCCTTGACGTTTCTCTTCTGCTGATGTTCTGAGGTGAAATAGGCTAGTGAATTACTTCTTATACGTCTTATTATCCTTGACATTATAGACAGGGAGAGACAGCGGTTTGTTTAACAGAGGGGTTAGAAAGTTAATTGAAAAGACCTTTTGAACCTTGTTTCATCCACGGGAGCCTTATTTTACTCTCTATTCGATATCATGTGCTGGAATCCTACAAAGGAAAACTAATTGAAAGAAATCTTTTTCTACCTTTGTGGATATACAGGTGCATCTCAATAAATTAGAATGTCGTGAAAAAGTTCATTTTTTCCTTGTAAGTTATTTCAAAAATGAAACTTTCATATATTTTCGATTCATTGCATGTAAAGTAAAACATTTCAAAAGTTTTTTTGTTTTAATTTTGATGATTAGAGCTTACAGCTGATGAAAGTCAAAAATCGGTATCTCAAAATATTAGAATATTTACATTTGAGTTTCAATTAATGACCATCCCTACAGTATAAATTCTGGGTATCTCTTGTTCTTTGAAACCACAATAATGGAGAAGACTGCTGACTTGGCAATGATCCAGAAGACGAACATTGACACCCTTCACAAAGAGGGTAAGTCACAGAGTGTCATTACTGAAAGGTGTGGCTGTTTACAGAGTGCTGTATCAAAGCATATTAAATGAAAAGTTGACTGGAAGGAAGAATTTGCGTTGGAAAAGGTGCACAAGCAACAGGGATGACTGCAAGCTTGAGAATACTGTCAAGCAAAGCTGATTCAAACACTTGTGAGAGCTTCACAAGGAGTGGACCGAAGCCGGAGTCAGTGCATCAAGAGTCACCCAGCTCCAACGTCTTCAGGAAAAGGGCTACCAAGCCACTTCTGAACCAGAGACAACGTCAGAAGCGTCTTACTTGGGCTGTGGAGAAAAAGAACTGGACTATGGGTCCAGTGGTCCAAAGTCCTCTTTTTAGATGAAAGTAAATTTGGCATTTCATTTGGAAATCAAGGTCCCAGAGTCTGGAGGAAGAGTGGAGAGGCACAAAATCCATGTTGCTTGAAGTCCAGTGTGAAGTTTCCACAGTCAGTGATGATTTGGGCTGCCATGTCATCTGCTGGTGTTGGTCCACTGTGTTTTCTGAAGTCCACAGTCAACGCATCTACCAGGAAAGTTTAGAGCACTTCATGCTTCCTTCTGCTTACAAGCTTTATGGAGATGCTGATTTCATTTTCCAGCAGGACTTGGCAACAGCCCACACTGCCAAAGGTACCAAAAGCTGGTTCAATGACCATGGTGTTACTGTGCTTGATTGGTCAGCAAACTCGCCTGACCTGAACTAAATAGAGAATCTACGGGGTTTTGTCAAGAGGAAGATGAGAGACACCAGACCCAACAATGCAGATGACCTGAAGGCCGCTATCAAAGCAACCTGGGCTTCCATACCACCTCAGCAGTGCCACAAACTGATCAACTCCATGCCACGCCGAATTGAGGCAGTAATTAAAGCAAAAGGAGCCCCTACCAAGTATTGAGTACATATACAGTAAATGAACATACTTTCCAGAAGGCCAACAATTAACATTTTTTTTTTATTATTGGTCTTATGAAGTATTCTAATTTGTTGAGTGAATTGGTGGGTTTTTGTTAAATGTGAGCCTAAATCATCACAATTAAAAGAACCAAAGACTTAAACTACTTCAGTCTGTGTGCATTGAATTTATTTAATACACAAGTTTCACAATTTGAGTTGAATTACTGAAATAAATTAACTTTTCCATGACATTCTGATTTATTGAGATGCACCTGTAAGTGGGAGGACTTTTAAAGATCTGCTTGTTTCATTTGCTTTTGATCAAAGGACAATGGTGGTCACATCGGATACTGACTGGTTTTCGGACCCCCCCGGAACCCCCCACAATACAGTAAAACTGCACATTTTATTGTGGCCAGCCTAAGGCACACCTATGCAATGAATGAATGATGCATTTATATAGTGCTTTTATTGTGTATTGCCGTACACCCAAAGCACTTTACAATCATGTGGGGGTCTCTCCTCAACCACCACCAGTGTGCAGCATCCACTTGGATGATGCGACGGCAGCCGCAGTACAACGGCGCCAGTGCGCTCACCACACATCAGTTACAGGTGGAGAGGAGAGAGTGAGTCAATCAAGTGGATGGGGATTACTAGGAGGCCATGATTGATAAGGGCCAGTAGAGGGAATTTGGCCAGGACACCGGGGTTACACCCCCTACTAATCATGCTGTCTAATCAGCATCTTGATATGCCACACCTGTGAGGTGGATGGATTATCTCGGCAAAGGAGAAGTGTACACTAACACAGATTTAGACAGATTTGTGAACAATATTTGAGAGAAATAGGCCTTTCGTGTACATAGAAAGTCTTAGATCTTTGAGTTCAGCTCATGAAAAATGGGGACAAAAACAAAAGTGCTGCGTTTATAATTTTGTTCAGTGTATATACCTAGATGCCTCATTATGGACTGTTTCTATGAGCCGCGATACTTTACTTACTTTACTTTACTTTTGTCATTTAGCAGACACTTTTGTCCAAAGTGACTTACAAATAAGAAAAAGTAACTAAAACTAAAAGTTTATACTATATACCCACATATTTAAGAAAATAAATAAATTAAATTAAATTGACACATGCATATAACAACATTTCAATAATAAACATATAAATGAAAGAACTAAAATAAAAAGCGATACTTCTATCCCTTGCCGGTGATACGTAAGCATCCACCATTTTTGGAACGGTCTATGAATATTTGAGCGCATTAACTGTGTGCGTCTACAACAGCAATTTATACGCTTGTATATCTTTGAATATTCATTGATTATTATGGTGAATGCGAGATGGCTGACGCATCAACGTATCTGGATCAGTCGAATAGGGAATCTACACATATCTATGGTCTGCTCGTCACTCCACGGAAGAGAGGGGCGGAGTCAGCAGAGCTCACTAGCATTTAAAGCGACATGGACTAGATCAGCGTTCTGAGAAGTTTTTTTACACTTCCATTAAGAAATTTTTACCCAAAGTATGTTAGACTTTTCATTAAGACCCTAAAGAATCATATCAACTTGTGTAAAATGTGCATCCGATGACCCCTTTAATAGGGCTGAACGATATGGACAAAATTTCATATCTCGATTTTCATGCCAGATATCTCGATATCGATACGATACGATATGACTACGGGTTCGGTGAAAACCAAGAATTTCTCAGAAAAATAAAAACATCATAATACAAAAAAATTTGGAAAGTGTAGTTTTATTTTTAAGAACTCACTGGTGGACGTCGACTCGTACGGCGTAAAGGCCCTTTCAAGGCCCTTTCACACAGGACGCGGCATGCGCTGCGCTATGAAACCCATTCATTTCAATGGCTTGCGCTGCGCGAGGGCGGTTAGTTGCTGCGCCGACCAAAGCGCACGCACAGCGGAGCGCACCAGCGGCGAGTGTACCACTAATATACATTATTGGCTTTCATTTTGGCTTATAAGTAGCTGATCTTATACCTAGTTGTTAAATGAGACCACAGTATTAAAGCAGAAGGTCATAAATAACAGCATGTGAAAGTGACTTCTTATTCCAGCTGTGTTCATCCTGCCTGATTGATCTTCTTTTTGGTCCCTCTTGCATTTTTCTCTCTCCAGCGTCCTGCCTCTTTGACTGTCGCAATCGATTTCGGAGATAAGCAGCCTTCAAAGTCTCATTGCACGCTGCCAAAAAATCTCCAAGTTGCATGATGGACTACGTCAAATTGCCATCTATATTTATCCATGAATGAGCTCATTTCATGACAGTGGTTTGTGATGCCTCTGTATCAAATGGCAGGATTTAAAGTAGACATTAACTGAGATAAGTGTCATGGGTTGACCAGTCAAGATATAAATTTGTGCCATATAGCCACTCAGATTGTCATCATATTCATGATGTGTTTTCAAAGACTTGTCTTTTTCAGATACTGAACAGATTGCTCTTTATCTGTCTTCAAAGACAGGTGGAGACATTTTTCATCTCATACCTCTCGGAGAGGTCATTGGCCTGATGGTTGAAGTGGCTTTTCCATGTCGTCTTTAGGGCAATTGACTGATAAACTGATTTTGTGATTTGAGGAAGTGTTAGCCGCCAACACATGCTAATGACTGCCATCATTTTGAATGTTGCCACATTTAAGCGGGACTGTATAAATCTAGGCCTGGACGTAATTAGAGCTGGGTGATACATTGAATATTAGCATGTTAATTATGCTGACGATATTAAATTAGAGAGTATCGTGAATATTGTGATAATGTGCTTTGCAGTGTTAAACATTGTAGTCAATCACAGACATGTCTGTTGAACACAAGAACGCAACGACCAATCAGTGGTGGGTAAGTTACTCAAGTCAGTGAAACTCCTGCGTTTCTAGCGGTATTCTCAGTTCTACATAATCACAAACCCTTTAATTATAATCAAAGTGTTGACACAATGTAAATAAGAGATTTATTTTGCAGTGTAGACAGCAACTTTAATTAGAAGTAAAGTTTTTGGGAAAGCACAGAACTCTGTGAGCTTGCTCTGCAATTGCGTTACAGCTTCAGTGATTGTAAAGGGAATGCTCTTGGTTCTCTTTCTATGTAACCCATTAACAAGTTCAATAAAAGTTAAAGTTTTCATGCTCCTAACTACATTGCAGAGTTTTTGGATTGGCAAACATACAGTAATTATATGCGGGGTTGAATCCAAAAATGCAATAATTGACAGTGATAACCATAGCAATGGATGGGATAATGCATTGGCTAAAATTAAAACCAATAGACCTGCCATTTCTTCTATATGCGTTTCTTTATTCTTTAAAGAACTCCCTTTGTTGTTGAAACTACCTCAACTTTTTGTAGGTAGATTGGATTTTTTGTATCATTTTGAAGTCATGTTTATATTGGTACATTTAAATAAATGATTTTAAATGTTACTTTTGTTCTTTTGGTAAAAACAGTAAGTGGTCACTAGATGAGTGATTTTAGTGCTGTTAAAATTCCTTGATTTAATTTTTATTTTTTTATTTTTTTAACCCTTGAATGCACTTTGCCTGTGTCGATTAATCGGCAAAATACCGGAAGTGGCGCATTCCATGTACAAGAATCCATGAAAAGCATTTTTAGACTGTTTTCTAAGGCTGCATGAAATATTAAAACCATTTAAAGTCATAATAAAGTATAGTGCTTTTGTGAATTCACAAAGACTGTCATTAAATAAAATAAATATATTCTCTACAGGTTTAATATGCACTCCATTTATATGTGTGTAGTCTAGGTTATGTGAAGCTCAGAGTGGCTCCGTTCACAGTAAATGCTACTCAACACATTCAGTTATCATTTGCATGCACGAACCATCTCCATATAACGTTGATCTAGGAACATTGTGCACCATTCTATCAGATTTCTAAGGTACATTTATAAAACTACGCCAACACATGATGCATTATTATCTCTCTAAATATGCTAATTGTTCATTGTGACTTCACAATAAATGTTTAAACCCTCGCTCGGAGTTTTCATGTTTTGATGTCCGGTAATGACAGTGGCTGTAGCATTTCTGTCATAAAAGAATTGGCCAAATAATAAAGATTAAGTGGATATTTGAATGTTTTTTTAGTCAATATGAAACAAGGATTAGATCGCACTGTAAAGTGTAAAAACAATCGTCAGGCTATTGGTTGTATTGTATATTGATATAATACTTAATGTACATAAGGCTACTTCCACACGAAGCCAGAGCTTTCCCTATCCAATCTTTTTTTCCCCTCGTCTCAAGAAATACATCTGTGTATACACAAAACCACAAAACCGACACAAAACGATGTAGTATACATGCCAGACCAGTATGTGGCGCTGTAATTCTGCCACAGAGATGCACTAAAAATGGAGAAGAAGACTTGGACTATGAGCATAAACCTTGCGCGCGGTATACAAACGAACATGAAACAATACATTTAGTAATCTGTGTTAATGATAGTTATTAAAAAGACAATCGTTCAGTGTTTGTTCATGTTTTTGTTGCTGTTACGTGACGTAGCGGTGTCTGACTAGGGGCGAGACGTGGGGTGATGACATCATCGTTTCACAAAATATATGTATTGGCTGGACACATGGAAATGCAAGAGTGTAGTTTTCAGATTCATCCACTTTAGGACCCGGTTTCAAAAAATAGAGGTTTCAGCCTCCCAAAATGCTGGATCCTTCCGGACGAAACGCCAATCCGATACAAAATTTTTGCGTATACAGCTAAATGGGTCTCCGTGTGGACGGGGCCTCAATTACGATTATGATTAGATTGTTGATCATTATGTATTTTAACTCTATTGTTCAATAAAACCATATGATTACTTGCTTTTGATATTTTATTTGAAAAAAATTGTATTACCCCATTGCTATATGTATTTTAAATCATTTTAAAATCTGTTATTCGCTTGGGTCTGTTTTTATTACTACAAAAAGATTACTTGATTAATCGTCAGAATAATCGGCCGATTACTAGATTGCCAAAATAATCATTAGTGACAACCCCAGTTGATTTTGTAGTAAGCAAGTAGCTGTTCTAATTAGATCATGCCTTTTTCATGGGGGGGGCAAAAATAATCACCTTTTTAAATGATTCCATCCTCCAAGCCCAGACTCGCCCATCAGACTGCCAATCAGAGAAGTGCGATTCATCACTTAACAGAACATGTTTCCACTGCTCCAGAGTCCAGTGGTGGTGTGCTTTACACCACTTTACACACAGGGAAACCCATTCCATGAAGCTCCTGCAGCACAGTTTTTGTGCTGATATTAATGTCAGTGGAAGCTATGGAATCAGCAGAGCGTTGGTGACTTTTACACACCATGCCCCTTAGCACTCAGTGACTCCGCTCTGTAACTTTACCTGGTGTAGCAAATTAGCTCAAAGTGAGATGAACATAATTTATCATAACGGGTTGTTATCCATTATATATTAATTTCAGGAATTAACTGTAGCATTAATAGTACAATAAAATGATTTGCTTGTCCGCAGTACGGACAGTTTAAATCGTCTATTGACTCTAAGGAAAATTATTTCTCTGGTCACGAAAAATTATTTCCTTATTAGTACATCGCTCATTAGCATGTAACAAAACCGGAATGTTAAAGTGACCTCGTTCTGTGAGCCGCAGACACAGACAACCAAGTGTGAATACATATGGATGTTTATTAAACTACACTACAAGGGGAACATGTAACATTGAACTAAACACAAACATACACACATTAAGATACCTTCCTAGATGCCAATGCAAGGAAGGCATGGAGAGCGCGCGCTCGTGCGCAAGAGAGAGAGCATAATAGCAGGACTTGCACATCAGCTAAACACAACCTGTTAGAACCATCAAAGAATTACATCACCTTAATCAAAAGGGGTCGAAGCCTAGAAGCGCGTCTAAATAGTCATTCTGATATCAAGAAAGAGACATTTAACATATATTAAACCAGAGATCCATTCATACACTTGAAAATTAGTGTTTACAGCTTACTAATACAAATAACGAGTGGTCACTAGGCTAATATAATAAGGAAACATACAAACAACACATGCCTATACCAGATACCTTTGTAACTGAATAATTATGGTCTAAGTAAAGGAAATCTCTCTATGCGTGTGTGTTGTGTGTGTGTTGTACTCGTGGAGGTATTCCACTGGTCAGCCAGGCCTGGTACCAAGGGTCATTTAGTTCTCTTGGAATGTGTTTGAAGTCTGATGGAGAGAACAGATAGTCAATTCTACAACCACTGGCAATTAAGCAGCCATATAAATGTAGAATGTGGGGCCAGGTCTGTGAATTATTTAGCCAATGTCCAAGGCTAAAAGGGGTCTCTTAAGACATAAAGCCACAATGACCATCAAGGATCATAAGCAGATGCTACACTGGTCTTCCGTGTTGTTGCTGTTCCTAAACGCTTCCACTTTCCAATAATGCCACTCAAATTTGTGCGCAAAGAAAACAAAAATAAGGACTTTATTCAACATCCCTCTCTTTGCATCAAAACACCGGTTCCTGCATCTGCAGAATCACACGCATGCGTCGTGGTACTCTCCTGAACGCGTGTCGAAGACTGACAGGGAAGAGAAGAAATTGTTTAAAAAAAAGTTATTTTTATTTTCTTTGTGCACAGAAAGTATTAAAGTATATAAAATTATGGTTGAACCACTGATGTCACATGAACTATTTTCAATAGTCTGTCAATATCTTACTACCTTTCTGGGCCTTGAACGTGGTAGTTGCATTGCTGTCTATGGAATGTCAGAAATCTCTCGGATTTCATCAAACATCTTAATTTGTGTTCTGAAGATGAACTAAGGTCTGACAGGTTTGCAATGACATGCGTAATTAATGACAAGTATCAAGAAAATATCAAGACATGTTTAGCTACATCGTCCAACCAGACTAAAGGTCAGTAAGGTCATAGACCAAATCTCCTGCCTTACCAACACACCTTAACACTAGAACCGCCAGAGGTCGCTGTATACCTAAAAGCGTCAGCGGGTACATTTTACCCACACACATGGCAACTGTTTTTATATGGCTAAAGAACATATTATTTCACTGTATTATGCCACTGTCTTCACAAAGAAGTGTCTAGAGTCATGAAATGATTATGTCTAGTTGTCAACTATATTTTTATCCTGTTGTTTTATGTTCAAGACTTTTTAATGCAGCCTACACTAATCCATATGGTCAGTGAGCTTAAATATAAAAGCCTGCACTGACAACGAAAATTAGAAGGTAGTAAATATTAGGGTGTTGTAATATTATAATACAATGTCATTGATCAATATATTAGGATAACCCATGTTATTTAAATGACTAAAATAGACAATAATGAGCAATTATAATTCACCACGCTGTATAGGATGATGCTATGACAAATTAAAGCACACAGCTTCACCCAATTATTAATTGGTGGCCCAATTATTAATTTGTTTAGTTATATCATTTATAATTTGAGTAAGAGAACAACACCAATAAACTTCGGGTAATCAATAAATTTTTTTTTTTTTTATTCATTACATCATAGATCGGATTTGTTATTTTTTTTCTTCAAGAAACGGTCAGACTAGAATAAATAACAACACAGTAGCAAACAATAAACGATATGTCAAGACAAAAATTAAATAATAAAACCAAAGTTTGACCAATTATGAGTAACGTTAGGCTAAAACATGTAAATATGATGTCTGGATCACTGTCAGATGAGCCGTCAGATGCTAAGCCGACCCAGGACGCATAACCATCAGACTCTCCATCACTCATGGCATTTAGTGTTTCTAATACCTACCTTCCATAAATTGCCCTCTTTTAGTCGTTTTGACTTTATTTCTGAAACTGATAACTGCTAAATCAGTGAGTGAAAGGTGTTGCCTAGAAATGTACAATGTTAAAGCATAAGTGCCAAGAAAATGACAGCACGAAAATACATGCATTATATATCGGGGAAATTTGACCCGCACGGCGGTGATAGGTATAAATGCTCCGTTTTTTGATCTGGTTAAATCTAGATCATTTTTAACAACGTTGGATTGTAAATTACATAATTTTAGTAAAAGTCAATGAATGGGAGACTTTAATGTTTTGTTGAAAATCTGTTATGTACATTGGAAAAACAGCCACGGGTAAAATCTACCCCGTGGCGGTTCTAGTGTTAAGTAGCTCTTCTGTGTCCTTTCCCTGACTAGACTCAATTAGTAAATACATGATTGCTGTCTAGTGTATCTAAGACAGTTGTAGAATTATGATGCTAAATGTGGCGTCCCATTTCATAGAGCCTCTTCTCACTCGCCCCCGTTACTACATACACAGTGCTGACAGCAACATTTTCATTACCTTTCCAATGACAGATTTAATGAGTAATCTGTTGGTGAGAATTTGCTCTTGAGGGATAAAACAGTTGGTATGCAACAGCTGGCACTGAATGGTTTATGGTTATGATGAACAGTTTAGACAAAAAGATACGGTTCAGCTTGACGTTACATTTCCTAATAGACATTTTCCCATAAAAAACAAATGTGTACAAACCATTTTGCTGGTAAATACTGGTACATTTTGGTACTAACTGCATTGAATAAATTCAATATGTCGATGAATTGCTGCTGCATTGACCACTGTTTTGGCATGTTTTGAATACAGTGGTCGGGTGCTTTAGGAAACCCATTTTTGGAAAACACTGAGAGCAAGCCATCACAACACTGCAAACCATTGGCAAACATTGCCACTGAGCATTCAACATGCAAATGCATGCGTTGTATTATTCATTGTGTTTTTTATGTGGCAATGCTTGTCATTATGTTGTTAGAGGCATTTAAGTTGTCAGATGAACAAGACTGTCTAAAATAAATGGACTGAAATATAAGGCTGTTTTTCTAGTAGCAACACTTCAACAAAATCCCCAGAAATAAAGACAATAACAAGAAACACATTTGACAAATTTAAGGTTTCATCTTATCTTTTTTTAAAAACTATTTTGCACTCTCTGCTTGAGAGAAATTCTTATCATTAAAGCTCAGTTAGTATGAAATTCTTGCATTTTTGTATTCTGTAGAAAACTCTAATATACACAGACTATTGTTCAGACGAAGTCTTTTTGGTCACAGTTTATTTTAAGGCCCAGCCCTTACTATTAACTAACTATTAACTACAACTTTTGCCCCAATAAACTCCTGATTATTGCTGATTAATAGTAAGGTAGTTGTTAAAGGGATAGTTTACCCAAAAATGAAAATTTTGTCTTTAATTACTCAGCCTCGTGTCGTTCCAAAGCATAAGACCTTTCACTCATGAACATGCTGCGACGACTGACATGGAAGGGAAGAAATTGTTGTATAAAGTCGTTAATATGTTCTTTGTAACTACTAATAAATAGTCAATATGCTAGTCATATGCATGCTAATAAGCATTTATAATTTTCCCAAAAAACTTGAACTGTTTTAAATGAATGCTGTTCTTTTGAACATTTATTCATCAAAGAATTCTGAAAAAAAGGTATTATGGTTTCCACAAAAATATTAAGCAGCAACTGTTTACATTGATAATAATAATAATAAGGATCATGTGACACTGCAGACTGGCTGTTGTGTAGCCATCACAAAAATAAATTACATTATAATGTATGATAAAACAGAAAAGTGTAATTTTAAATTGCAATAATATTTCACAGTATTACAGTTTTTACTGTATTTTTTAATCATATAAGTGCAACATTGGTGAGCATAAGAGAGTTTTTAAAAAATCTTACAGACCCCAATCTTTTGAGTGGTATTAGTGTATGTTCCAAGTATGAAGGTTTGACCAATAACACATGCAGAAGGGTCATTACCTCCCAGTCTTTGCAAGCTCTAGCGGCTCCTTTCAGGGGTCGTCTCTCTCAGTGCCTTGACACTGACACAAGACACCACTACACCGCTGACATTTTACCCTCCCAACTATACGAGAGAGCTAGACACTTTAAAGCCCCGGCAACAGAGACAGAGCGCTGAAGCCTAAGACGTGAAGAGACAGGTAAACAAAAGCCTGCTGCTGTTCTGTAACACTGTATATAGCATCAGAGGGACGCTTATTGATTGTAAGTGGAGACCAGGTCATGTTCACCATTGTGAAAATGCTCTCAGTGGAGTAATGGGGTCTCTTAAGTACAGTTTTAGCTTACTGGTAAACAAGCTGCACTAACATGTTTTCTAAAGGTGGTTTGCAGGGTGTGGAGTTCAGGCTTGCTTTAGTTAAATTTTAATTTCAGCTAATTTACTGTTAATGTGCTTCTGAGAAATGTGAGTTTAAGTTTAACAAAGCTTTTAATGTCACTAATAATATTAGTCAAATGCAATAATGAAACTACTCAATAAATCAGCCTGTAACATTCTATTAAATGGCTTTCATATGAAACAGTTTTGGCTGCACTATATAGCATAAATTGCATGCTGACCCTGGGTCAGTGTGTGGGATTTCTAACTGATTATATGGTGATTCATTGTAATCAGGGGACCTGCATTAAATGTCAGAAGATGAAATTTGTATCTGAGCTTTCTGTAAATTTCATCTCTCTCCCTCATTCTGTGTGATGTGAATGGGAATGACCTTGTCCCAATGAGAGAGCCATTTAAAATGCTTTTCAACCTGCTTCCGGTGTTTAAACATAGCTCATCTGAACATTTTTAAATAGACACCACCTTTACACACCCAGTGAACAAATAATGGTTCAAGGCAATTCATTTCGCAGCTGTAAAACATACCAGCTGGCTTGTGCCAAGCAACATATAGATAAATCCTTCACTTTGGGCCGAGTTGTCTGTTCAGTTGAGAGATTGGTGCCTTTTAACAATTTGTTTCACATTTACGCAGTCATCTGACGTGCACTACTTAGCTGGATATAGCCTTGCATCCTTAGATAAATTAATGCATTTGTATTTATAGTCCTTGTCTTTCTCTTGCAGTTTAGCTTGTGTTGTGCCAAGTTTGCTTGAGGGTCTCAGAGGTGAGTTGGCTGTATATATACACCTGATGTGCTTGTTAAGGTGATTAGTTGACAAGCTCCACCTGGGCCAGACTGATTATCTGATCGTGCTTCTCCCGAACCTTGTTAATGAAACATCATACATATATCGAGACCAAACCTAAATGTAGATGTGCACAATCTGAGGAAAAATCTAATTTGGAGGAAATGATTACTATCATATTTAAATAAAATATTTCACTGTAAAATAAAAAAAAATAAAAAAATTGTAAAAGAACATAGAGCTGCACTTCATAGTGAAACTTGCAGCACATACATATATTTAATTAAATCGCAGCCTTTTCGTTTGGATAATTATTTAGTTTTAGTTTGTTAATGGAGCATAATGGTTGCATAATGGAGTAGCCCTACCTAAATGTATAAGATAAGATGGAACTACTAATGTAGCTTTGCAGCAAGACATAGCGAGTATTTCTACATGATCACATGAATCTAAACAGGTGTGGTGATTATAGAGATCCGGGGGGCTCCTGTCAAGGATGCACACCATGTTTGTGCACACAAATCCTTTACTTACCGCAGGCTATCAACCAGAATTGTAAAGAGCTCCATTACAAACAACCGTAAAGCTTGTATAGTCGCTGCAACCTGTGTGGCATTTCCATGCAGTGAATTATGGTCTTTAAATATATAGGAGTGACTGGAAAGGAAACAATGCGCTCTGACATCACCTTTACCTCTCTCTGCCTCAGTGGAAGTGTAAAAGTGTGTTAAGTTCACATGTTTACACTCTAGATGCACACCAGTGTGTTCTGCAGTTGAAATGATGCCTCATGACTTCAAAGCATTCCTGTTCAGATTGGAAGTGTATTACATTCATGGCTTTGAGGTCAGTTTGTATCCATTTAAAAAATAGCTTGTATTTTGAGGGAAAAAAATAAATCAACACCCATTTTTATAATGCCAAGAAACTACATTTCATGTCTTGTACTTGATTTAAATTTGATTTTTATTTATTAATTGATTTTGTGAGCTATTTATTATAATTTCAGAGCTCTTACTATTGCTGTTCTGCATGGTTTGTCTGCCAAACGTTCAGGACATAGTGTGGGAGTTGATGGTGGTGGAGTCATGTCTGACACCACATGCTTTATCGCTCAGAGACCAGTGAGTTTCCTGTGCTATGTTAAATACTACTACAATATCCAAGGCTGAATTTTTCTTGGCTCTTTATTACAACAGAACAGTGCTCCTTCATAATCTTACTGTATATCATTTTATATATACAAGAAACATTGTGTTTCCGGAAGTAAAAATCCCATTAATTTTCTCCTTAGGAGAATTGATTTTGAAACCTTTAAAGAGCTACAAGGTTAGTGTAACAAGGTTATTAATAAATGGTATATGCTTTTGTTGAAGCCACCAGATGCATTATTTCATCTGTTATTTTTTCTTGTCTTTTTTAAAAAAAATCATGTTTAACTGTGAGAATTCTCGTTAAAAACTACATTACCCATGATTCTGCAGATAAACCTCCACCAATCAGAGAATCGAGACAATCAAATTGCATCAAAAGAATGCTTTAGCTTCCGTCTACTATAGATTCCAGTTCTGCTTCACCTCGTAGCTGGTTGGTGTCGTTCACTGCTTATAACTCTATAAGAGACACTTTTTTTTTAATTAATAGGAAAAATATTAGGATAAATGCTAAGATCCAAGGAACCAAAGTTGTAGAAAAAGTGGACGGGCACTATTGCACCCATATGGCCATCTAAAGTCATTGTAGTTGCCATAGAAGCAGTTAGTGTTCTGAGACGTGTGTTGAGAAGTTACACACAGTTTGAGTTTGCAGAATGCTACTTATATGTGTATGTGTGTACCACACCGGGTATGACCGTTGTCATGTTGTGCTGTGCCAAGTGGCAGCAGATTGAGCCTATCTACACTTAATGTTCTGAATCCATTTGTCCTGTTGTCGGAAGTAGCGCAACTGCATCAGGTATGTCAGAAATAAAGCAGGGCATAATTTTTCTGTCAGTGACTAAACAAGACATCCGGTGTTCAGAGTCACTGGTTCCTGGTTACAACATCTTTCGTCAACACTCTGCAGCCATTAAACCAATTTGAAAGGTGCTTTTTATCAGCTCAGACATAGATTGTAGCCTAACTTTGATTACATATGCAAGCACAGTTATTTAGTCTCTTATTGTTCATTTCATGAAGCACTTTAATGCCTCGGTTGATATGGTGCACAGCGTATTTCTGCTGTGCAGTCATGTCCCCCTCAAATGTAACAGACCACTCTTGATGTTGATGCAGTTTCCTAAAATAGGCATGTTGGAAATACATGTCATGCTGACATGTTGTCAAACCTCAGACTATGTTACACTTAGAGTATAAATCTTTTCTAGTTATACGTTTCTTTCTTACTATTTGTATTATTATAGATGACATTAGCTTATATACTGTACTGTATCTTTGCATTAATCACTGGTTACTGTGTAAACAACATGATTAAAAAGTCAAACACCAGTGATTATCACTGGTGTGTGTGATTTGTTTTGTGATGGACATGTCTGAGAAAATCTAAGGCATTGATTATGCCGATGTTCAGAGGGTGATTTGCGTTTTTGCTGCAGGGAAGCGTAATAATCGTCATGCTAATGCGCTTTGTTTTTGTCTTATCTGTAGCCATAACCAGAGGACGACTACATTCATACATCCAGTGACAGGCCAGATCTCTGCAGAGAATTCTGATTTCAGACTTCAGGACCAGTAAGTATTGTCTTTTGACATGTCTAGGCCATTTCTTGTTTGGTTATATTTATGTTCTGTCTCAACTAGCAGCCTAGTTCTTGAGTTTGGTTTCTAGATGAAATAATGAGACTTCATACGCTGAAAAGCTCAGGCTACATGTCTCATGCTCAATAAGGGCTTTTATTAAGCATTAGTGAATTGCATATGGGACCAAAATAATTCCAGCAGCATTTTCTCTCAAAACTGTGTTTAAAGATTAAATGCATCCCTGTAATGGTTATAAATAATAAATCACAGGGTACATTTGTCAAATTTGACCTGATGAGGGTTTAAATGGTAACATTACCAACTATTAATTAATTTAAAAGCTGATAATATATGCTGCATAATTGGCTTATTTAGTTAATAGACGTTTATCAGTAATTAACAGTGTTGGGGGTAATGCATTACAAGTAACCCATGTTAATCAGATTACTTTTTTAAGTAACAAGTCATGCATTACTTATTCATTCACAAGAAAATTTCAAATAAGTTACTTTTTCAAATAAGTAATGCCAGTTACTTTGTTTTCCCATTTATTGACTGGCAGCACAGCTGAATGGTTTGTTCAAGCTGAATCCACTACTGTACAGACGGAGGCTTTATTAACTTCACTTTTGGTCTGAAAGGGCATTTGCCAAAAATATAACTTTTTATGTTAAAAACAAAAAAGTAAGCCCAGCACAGATGAGGAAAAAGTAATGCAGAAGTAACGTAACACATTACTTGTAACTTAGGGAGTAACGTAATATTGTAATGCATTACTTTTAAAAGTTGCTTTCCCCAACACTGTTAATTAACTAGGAGTATTTCCTATTTTGATACACTAACATTCAAATACTAGGGGTCAGGGTCAAGGACTGCATTAAATTGATCAAACATGACAGTAAGGATTGTTTACATTGTTACAAAATTTTTTATTTTTTAACTTTATATTCATCAAAGATTTCTGGATAAAACCTATCATGTTTTTCATTAATTAGCATAACTGTTATCAACAATTCTTAGACATCAAATCAGCATAAAATGATCTCTAAATGATCATGTGAGAAGTGTAATGGCTGCTGATAATTCACGGAAGTAGATTATAATTTAAAATCTATTAGTCAACATTGAAGTGGATCAAAACCAAAATGCATTCTTGTCTTAGGACAACTTTGATTAATTCAAATGTTGACTACTGAATATTAAAATAGAAAACAGTTAACCAACTTAAATAGTAAATAAATCCATTTTACAATATTATTGTTTTTACTATATTTTAATCAAGTAAATGCAGACTTGGTGAGCTTAAAATACTTTTCAGGCATTTTAAAAAATCAGTACTATCATACGGTTATGATATATCATGTTCATGATCTATATGTTGGCAGATGCAGAGCTGGAAGGATACAGCTGACTTAAGTATCACATGTCTCCACTGGCATTTGTCAATAGTCTCACTCATTCAGATCCGCTCTTGGTGCTGTCAAGTTGTAACTTATATTACAGCTGTCTGTTTTCTCAAACATGCACACAGGGCACTTGGGTTGTTATGCTCTTCATCAAGAGATTCATTCAGTCGTATTCCTTATCAAAGACAAACTTAAATTTTGGCCTGTCATTAAATGTTGTTAAGAGATACAGCAATATCGTTCAGGTTATGTTAGGGAACCTAATAATAATGTTACACAATCCAACAGCTCTAGTCAGAGAAGGATCTGCCATTAGAGCATTGTTTCAACAGCTACCCACTGCTCTTATTTAACCTGGATCTCTCTAAAAGCAGCTCATATTAGTGTTCATATTACAAAGACTGGGCTGCTCTTAGCGTCTGTCTGCGAGAGGGAGGCTTCCACGTCCTAATGGATGCATCTCATTAACAGCTGTGTGGGTGCATGAGGCTTTCTGAGAACCGCAAGTAATGTGTCATTGGCTCTTAATGTATGTAAGCAGACCAGGCACATGCTGGAAAGATCTAATATGTGCGGTAGGGATCATACGATAACCAAACTACTATACAATATGCAGAATATGAGGACAGATTGTTCTGGAAGAACTTTTGAATCTTTTGACATTTTATTATACACATTTTATAATTCTGAATCCAGTTTAAAACTTTGGTATAACTTTTTGGTGAACAGACTTTGGAAACAGAACTCATTTTGCAGTATTTTTACTACAAACATACAGAATGCTATTACTTTTCTAAGAAATCATGCAGTTTTCTGGTAGAAAACATGCAATAACTTCTTATATTGACAGACTGTTCAGACTCTAGTGACCCTAGCCATATCTAATATATCATAGCGACATGGAGAGGGCTCATTTGGCTTGGGACGGTACACAGGCCCTGTATGGGGCCCCAGAGGCCCCTTGACATATCTGAGCATCAGAATATCCCAGTTTTATTTTGGTGTTATGAACTAGTATTGTATTAGTTAATATTTTGAATTAGCATTTATTTTTTTATTTTCTGTTTTTATGTTAGTAGTGTACGTTTTAGTAATTTTATTATATGCTTATGTCATTTTTATTTTTTATTTTTTTTATTTCCAGCTAATATATTTTTATTTCAGTTTTGGTTATTTTGGTGCTTAAACTTACTTATTTCAGTTAGCTGCTGAGGCTATTTCTGGCAATTCAACATTTCAAATTATTTTTTTTTAAATCTAATATTTATATTTATTTTACATCAGCTTTATTTCAATTACAGAAAACAATTAATAGTTTTAGTTTTAATTAAAAATAACATAACTGCCAGAGACTCAGTCACAGTCAGATTGCATCAGTTATATTTTAGGCAACCTGATCTTCAGGTATGGATGGGAAGTACATATCACTGCAGTTTCCAACAGAAATGAACACTAGAGGCGGTCAAACATTGAGCGCTTTTAATCGATTTTGTACACCGTTATGATTACAGCTCCATATATTTTGCTTTCCGGTTATAACAAGCTTGCTCGGTAGCTCAGCCGGCCTGGAATTGGACTTGGGATGTGGAATCCTTGGGTACCAATCCTGTGAAAAACGACACTCGCGATGAAAGAGCTGAAAGATGAGTGTGGTGAGTGGGGCGGGGCCGAGAGCCGTGGGAACGGAGCGAGGCCGGTGGAGTTAATGATAATGAGCGACACCTGCGACACTCACCGGTCTCGAGTCCCACGGAGGAGCTCCGGAAGGATAAGAGGAGGAGTGACGACAGTGGAAGACGAGAGAGGACCAGGCCTGGATTTTATTTTGTGTTTTGTGTGCGGCAGTCGTCCGTGAGGGGCTGCCGCTGTACTTTTACATTTGTTTATTGTTGTTATTAAATCGTTAAATGTTTGCCGGTTCCCGCCTCCTTCTTCCCGAATCTACGAACTTTGTTACAATGAGAGATTGAAAAACAAGCTAAAACGGCATTCACATTCACTTTTGTTTGTACTATCGGGTAGGTTTAGGAGTAGTGCAGATGGTATGTTATTTTAAAATGTCACGGAGCATTAGAGTTATAGCACATTACAATTCAAAACTGCAGTGACAAAACCAACGTCAAATAAAACGTACCATATGTATGTTGGGAAAAATCCAAACACTCTTTTAGCTTCACTCAGTGGACATTTCACATCGAATATGTCACGAAAGGTACATGGCGCTACGTATTTCACATCTTACAAAAACGTTCCCACAGGTACGTTTTCGTCATGAGATTAGTCTCATTTTAGGCTAGCTTTAACCATCAATATTTTCATATCTAAAAGGTTTCTAAAGTTCAAAAGCAATGCTTTTAGAAATATTGATTCTTTCATGTCAGTGCTGCGCCATGCTGCTATACCATGCTGGTTCTTTCCACACCTTTACTAAGAGCCACTGAATAAAAGGTGCTAGAGAGGATTGAGTGCCCAAAGCCCACAGATTCGCTGCTTTTGTATGTTGGCTCTTTGTATATCTGGCCATCTGTTCTAAGAATCTAAGTGTGAGGGTCGTGCTGTGAGGTTTCCTCAACCATCTCCCTGCTGACTCTACCTCTTATATAAGGAGAATCTGATTAAAATTAAAAACAAGCATATGCTATACAGGTTTATGTTTATGGTTTGATTTATGGTTGGCTAACTAGAATATAATGGCATTTTATGGTAGTGAGGTTTACGGAGTATAGTATATGAATAGTTTGAAGAGGACAGAAATAGCATATTTTGTCATATTGTTCTTATGATTTGACATAGTGCTCAAGTGTAATGAAAGCACAACTTGTATTGTTGTGTAGGCAGTAGATTGTAATTACTAAATGTTGTGGTCCTAGACAGTTTCCTTTGTAATTATGCCAGCTGGAATCAGATGAGACACTTTATCTATAAACACTCAGGAAAAGCTGCAATGTGTGTATAGTTTTTAGTCGGGCAGTGCTTTTGTGATAAAGGATAGAAAGAGAGAGAACCGATTTAACATGCTGACTAAAATCTGGAATACACTACACCACTTTTAAAATCTGAACAGATTTTAAAACACTAGGCAGCATGCACTTTTTGACTTTGTAAACCGTTGCAGTGGAAAAAAATGGGCATCACACACTAATTGACTGAGGATCATGCACAAATATCAAATATGTTTGATTTCCTCTGTCTTCTGACTGGATGGAATCATAGTCTTAAGCTAAAAAGTCTGTGACCATCATGCACTATTTCAGCAAATTTCTATTAAATCTGTCTGCTCAGTTCTGCAAACTGGCTCCGGCAACTAGTGTCAACTTGTCCAGACTGAAAATCAGGCAGAAACCTGAACAAATCTTGTGTAGAGTATTCCAGCCTTAAGATAAATTAACAGCAGTAAATTCAGTCAGCTCTGATTATTTTAATATTGACACTCATAGAGGACACTTTTGGTTCCTCTCTGACTCAAGAGGAGCCAAAACCAGTGGTTCTGTCCTAGTTTGCTCTCTGCGTTTCTTACTTAGTTTCTTTCTTAGTTTTGATAGTTGGAAAAAAAATGTTTTTGGAAAGAAATGTATACTTTTATTCAGCAAGGATGCATTAAAAGTGTCAGAAAATGCAAATATTTATTTATTTCAAATAAATGCTGATCTTTTGAACTTTCTGTTTATCAAAGAGTCCTGGAAAAGGTCATCATGGTTTCCACAAAATATTAAGCAGCACAACTGTTTTCAACATCGATTATAATAAGAAATGTTTGAGCACCAAATCAGCACATGAGAATGATTTCTGAAGGATCATGTGACACTGAAGACTGGAGTAAAGACTACTGAAAATGTAGAAATTTTTTTTTTTACCTATTCCAAACTTTTAATGTTAGTGTATTCCTTACTGTTAAGATGCTGAAGCTTTACGCAAAACTGTGCCATGTTTCTTTTCTTTTTGAGGTTGGTTTAAGAAGGTGATTTGATTAACTGATTGGACAAAAAGGAGAATATTAAATTTTGATCACAAATATGTTTTAAAAGGTGTTTGTCAGTTTGCATAAGTTATACAACCTACCTGTTGACGGCCTGAGGGAATTCATTTGTCATCCAGGTCAGTGAGCGCTTAAGGGAAAGTTCATTCTCTGTCTAATCATTGGGAATTATACTTGACACATCACAGCAACTGCAATTTACTAAAAGCTTTTTGAAGTGAAACTGTGATATTAAAAAAAAACAGGTACTATGTATCTCTAGTGTGAATTAGTAATGAACAGAGCAGATGCAGAGCAGTACTGCATTAGAATGCTATGTGCCTGGTTGTCAATTTTGGTAGGAGCTTGTTTTCATATACCGTCTATAGCCATTAGCTTTACATAAATTATAACTCCTACTGCCTACATAGTCAGCTGATTTCTAACAGTCATGGAACCTCATAAGTGACTTATTTGAAATGTTCTGCATCGGCAGCTGCACACTAATAGCACTTTGTAAAGCAGACTTAAAGGGATAGTTGACACATAATTGAAAACTCTGTCATCATACTTCACCAACATGCCGTTATTTTTATTTTTTTTGTATGTTTCTAAGCAAACATTTTGGTTACCGTTGACCACAAAAACATTTCTCAAAATATCTTATTTTATGGTCTACATAATAAAGTCATACAGATGGAACAACATGAGGGTTTTCATTTTATTCAAATTTAAAAAACCGTCCCTACATTTCCAGAATTCAGGTTGTAATTGAGAACATGATTGAATAGACAAAAAAACAGAAACAAATTGCTTTAGAAAGAAATATTTAGATTCAAAATTGCATAAATAATGATAATAAATGGGTTTCATGTTTTTTTCATGAATTCTGAAATATGAAATGATTTAAAAAAAATTATACTCTACATAGTAAACTAAAACCATTCTTTTATTTTAATAAAAAAAACAAAACGTATTCATTGTTGACAATAGGGATGCACCGATACCACTTTTCCCAGTACTCACCCGATACCGATACTTTAATTTTTGATACTTGCCGATACCGAGTACCGATACCGATATTTTTATTGTATTTGTACATTTTTTAAATATTGGGTAAAGAAAACAAATGAGTATGTAAAATGTTAGTTGATTAACTTCATTTATCAAATGGATACTGTCAAACCAAAATTTATTCAGACACCTTCAACATTTCTCACATTTTATTCGCTATAGTTAATAGTTTATTAATACTTATATAGTTTATTCGCTATAATAGTTTATTAATTATTAATATCGTTTATTCGCTATAAAATGCTAATAAAATATTACAAGAACTCCAAGGTAAACTGTGTCAGAACAAATTTAGCTTGATAATACCTTTCTATCAATCAATCAAAATTATTCAGACAGCTGTTGGTATGACAATATTTACACAACTATCAATACTTTGTCGGGCCATCCTTAGCCTTAATGGCAGCCTGTAGTCTCCTGGGCATGCTGTCAACCAGGTTCATGAAAGCCTGAATTTCAATTTTTTCCATTACTTGGTCTGAATAATTTTTGGTCTCACTTTTGTATCAATTTTACTGGTAGTCCACTCTATGAAGAATTTTTGGGTATAATTTGTCACAGTTTACTTTATTTTGCTATCCTCAGTTACTTAAATGAACTATAGTGTCCTGCACCCACTAGTAAAAAAAAATCTAAAATTATATCTGGTTAATTTTTGGTTTGACTGTATATTCTTCGGTTATTTTTCACACTTAATTATGCCCATTAAAATGTAATTTACAATTTTTTGTTACTTTCAATGTTAATTTTTAATTTATTTATTTATTTATTTGCTCTATGGTACATCATCTTAAATGGCATTAGAGCTGCTCCATTGCAGCGGCTAAATTGATGTAACCACGCTTTTTTCTGTAATTATGCAGGGAACCACTCGTTATAAATCAATCATTTTCAGATATAGAATTTTTTTTTTCCATCTGAAACATGCTGCGATTTAGATTTCAAAGCCATATAATTGCAGAAACACGCATGAAGCAAGGAAAACACGCACAGCGCACGCACTTATGTGTACCGGAGCAGATGACAGGGACAAGTACAGAACAGCCTAGCGCATTTCACACAGGCTGATAGTTTCACTTGTGTTTCACTCGTGTTCAATGCTTAAGGTTAAAATAAATGATGTTTAAAGTGAATGAATGCCCCTATATGTTGTCATATATTTACGATTTAGTTTTAATTCAAATGATGCGTGCTGAGCGAACATCAATAAAGATCACACCACAGAAGTGCGCGCGCGCTCTCTCTATCTCTCTCTTCCTACTGTTAAGTAACTTGTGCATTGTTTTACTTACTCGTTTTTGACATTTCCGACCGAAGTACAAACTTTCCAGTGATATCTGTGAGAAAGGGATATTCACTCGACAAGCTCGCGCATCTGCGCCGCCGCGCGCTGGATCCACTCAGCGTGTTTTGCTTATCAGCTTGCTCACATCAGCTATACAGGCATTAATACTGAATGTTTAACATTATATTCATTGCATGTACATTTTTAGATATCCTTAATCTCTAATAACTACATTCTGCTGTCTGTTTTTCTGTTGTTGGTGTTTCTTTGTCTGAATATGGCACTGATCACATGCGTGGTATCGGCGTTTAGTATCGGGGTATTTTAACGAATACGAGTACGAGTACATGAGCTCAGTATCGACCCGATACCCGATACCAGTATCGGTATCGGTGCATCCCTAGTTGACAACAACCTCTTTATAAACACTTTTTCTTGCCAGTTTGTGAAGATGGTTGGAGCGTTCCAAACTCAGAGCAGATGGAGATATTTGTCCGTGTGGAGCAACAGTTACTGCTCTGAGACACTGAAAACAATGAATCATAAGCTGCTCGCGTGTAAAAAGACCCAGTGCTGCGCTTCATTCTGAAACATGCAGCAAAAATATTTCATTCAATTGCAGCCTTTACTCGCACTAAGCAATATCAGGATTTCAGTTTTATTCTGATTTAAGTTGCACAGCTTTAATGAAATTTGATGAATGTAGAGCCATGTATAACAAAGCCATCACCGTGTTCTCCTCTGCAGGACTGGCCGACACATGCTGAAGCAGCAGCCACAGTTGACCACACGGCCCTCCAGCACCATTAGTGAGGCCTCGACTGCCGTCACTTCTTCTACTCTGGACACCACTTCAGGCTCAAAGGTCAGTAACAGCCTGATCCTGTTGGACAACAAAACTAGTCAAATGGTAAGAAAATAGACCTAGAGATAGAAGTAGAAGACACTATATAGAAGGAGACGATCAAGCTAGCTTGACAAGACTCCTTATGCAAAACATTCTCTATGCTTGGTTAGCATCTGTCCTGGTAATTAGAGTGTTTATTCTTCTGTGCTGAGGCGTCAATTCCCAAGTGCTGGTGACAAACACAGAGTGATCAGAGCCCTTGACTGCCATCTCTGAGCAGACACAGACGACCAATGAAACGGATTGTGATTCCTATTGTGAGTGATTTGGCACATATCTGTGTAAGGATGCATTGTTTGGGATGCACATGAGCTAAATAACATGCTTTTTCCCTAGATATTTAAAAGAATAATCCACCCAATAAGTGCAAATTCATAATTTTAAGGACAGTTCCGAACTTGTGTAAAAGAAAAAAAAGAGTGCTTATTATGGAAATAATTTACTTTAAAATAAAACACTCAAGTGCAAACTGAATATAATATTTTCAGACACTCAACTGCATTTGATTTACAATTAAATAAAAATGTATTATAGTTTATATTTCTATTAAATGGAATTAGCTGAACTTTTTTTACCCTAACCCTAACCCATATTTGAAAATTTTAGTGGAAAGTAGACATTTTTTAAGAATATTTACACAACTTTTCATACAGATCATAGTGACATCTGTCAAGCTTTGAAAAAAGTGTTTTTTGTAAATGCAACACATACACAAGCATAAATTGAAATGAAGAATTAAAATTGAATAATGACTTAAATTTTAGCTTGTTCCTCAATCAAAACATGGACCATCTTTATGATACTTTTTAGGATATGATTTAGTTTTTATTTTTGGAGCATTACAGATGTGAGGGGGCATTACAGATGTGAAAGAGCATGAGAGGGATTGAATAATTACAGAATAACAACTTGTCAATCTTGTATCTAGACCTTTTCTATACAAAAACAGCAGCTGTATGATGCTGACTTATTGTTTTATAACAGGGGTCTTGATAACACTATAATTTATCATTACGTTACCTCTCAGAATGCATGTGCAAAAGTAACTGCAATGTTGTGACGGCCGACTGCCATAGTTTGATTAAAGAGATGCGGAGGAATGCAGCAGCAGGAACGCTGCCTGTGTCATCTCCTGCCTGCGTTTGGACTATTCTAGACGAATGAGTTCTTGTAGGTCTTGTCGTTGGCAGTGATGGTGATGTATTAGCTGTATGAGTGCTCTGGCATGTGTGAATGGTGGGCAGCATGTAGGCTTACGTTGCTTTGCCCACAGAATGCCAGTGGATGGTGTGTAAGATCAGCTGTGCACTCCTGGCAGATGGTCCAGACTAATAGTTGATGAATGAGCTTTCAATCCCCCTGGTCATCTTCAGTTAATGTGTGTGTGTGTGTGTGTGTGTGTGTGTGTTGGTGTGTGATATAGGGATCCAAGGCCAGTGGAAGGGTTCATAGCTTTGGCAAACGGGATCATGCCATAAAGCGGAATCCCAGTGTTCCTGTGGTGGTCCGTGGATGGATCTACAAACAGGTAAGAGAATTTGACCAGTGCTTGTTTATTGATTAACCAAACATTTTCTTTCAAATGATACTTTACATGACAGGTTTTCAGCCTTTATAGACCCATGAACACAGAGACTTTTAGTTTAGAAAGCCAGATTGTCTCAGTATAACTTTATTCAGCAAGAATGCATTAAACTGGTCAAAAGTAAAAAAACAAATTCTGTTACTAAGAAGTCACGGTTTCCATTTCAACCATTTCAACATTGGTAATAATAAATGTTTCTTTAGCACCAAATCAGCTTATTAGAAAGATTGCTAAAGGATTATGTGACACTGAAGACTGGAGTCATTTTTGCTATCACAACAATAAATTAAATTTTATAAACAACAAGATAAATTTCAATTGTAATAATAATTCACAATACTATTTTTACTGTATTTTTGCAGGCTTGATGCACAAAAGAGACTTGTCAGTTAGAAGGATATAGTTAGAAATGAGAAAGAAAAAGCAATTTTATGTCTTGTCCTCGGATACCCTGGAGGTTCTTCAGGGACATTTATGGACATTCTAATTGAGAATTTTATTCTAGACCAAATCATTTAATTTGGCAGGACCAAAAAGTTTGATACCAATTCTTACCACAGATCTGAATATTAAGGGAAATGTGTCTCCCTAAACAGCAAAAGCCTTGCAACAGCATTTTTGGAAATCACAGGCACTTTTGAACAGCTGAAATGCATATTTTGAGCATTCAAACGCTTAAAAGCTGTCTAGGTAGGCAGCTCATTTGGCTTTTCTTTTTGAGAGCCAGCCAGTCAGTTATTCAGACACACACATGGGTCTTTCATGGTGTGAAAACATCAGGAGTGTATTTACATGGATAGTTTTTATAATAGACTGAAAAAACTCTTTAACTTGAAGTGAAGTTGTGCTGTCAAGGGGAAGTGCTGTGAATTGTCTGTTTGAAGTCTGTTTGAAGTGCTGTCTTTCCCCATCAGATGTCTTCAGCTGCCTGAGGGTGTGTGTTTTCCCATCAGTGTTTGTGTTGCTTTGTACTTTCAGGACAGCTCAGGGATGCGGCTGTGGAAGAGAAAATGGTTTGTTCTAGCTGATTATTGCCTCTTCTACTACAAAGGTGGGTTGCTCTACCAAACATCTAACAGAATCACATTTATACATGGACACTTATAGTACCTGTTAACTTTTTAAGATTATTTGCAATATTTGATTTGTAATAGCATGTTGGTCACTAAGTCCTACTTTTACTAATTGTACTTTCAGTCTTTTAGCTATGTACTGTCCCCAGAGTCTAACATGACACATTTACCAAACTATAAATTGCCACAGCCATATCACCCTGTAGCCCAAGACTGGTTGCCCACTGAAGCTAAGCAGAGTTGAGCCTGGTCAGTACCTGGATGAGAGACCTCCTGGGAAAACTAGGTTGCTGTTGGAAGAGGTGTTAGTGAGGCCAGCATGGGGTGCTCACCCTGCAGTCTGTGTGGGTCCTAACGCCCCAGTATAGTGACGGGGACACTATACTGTCAAAAAGCACCGTCTTTCGGATGAGACGTTAAACCGAGGTCCTGACTCTCTGTGGTCATTAAAAAAAAAAATCCCAGGATGTCTTTTGAAAAGAGTAGAGGTATGACTTCGGCATCCTGGCCAAATTTCCCCACATTGGTCTCTGACCATCATGGCCTCCTAATCATCCCCTTACATTGATTGGCTTCATCACTCTGTCTCCTCTCCACCAGTAAGCTGGTGTGTAGTGGGCGTTCTGGCGCACTATGGCTGCCGTCGCATCATCCAGGTGGATGCTGAACACTGGTGGTGGACGAGGAGACACCACCCCTCACAATGAGAGTGTTTAGACAAGCAGAAAAGCGCTATATAAATGTAATTAATTATTATTATTATTATAAAAGTAGTTTACTCAGGCGAACTAATAAGATGTTTTTGGGTTGCTCTATCTCATATTTATGCAGTTTCTTGGATCACACTAACTTGCTATTTCAGACTTAAACCTTAAACCTTGTTTGTGTTTTTATGAAGATTTTAAATCAGTTTAAGTAATTGTTATTATATTGACTTGGTATCATGAGACCAGAGTATTGTTTCCCACAGGCCTTCGAAAAGGCTAAATGAGTTTATTTTGCTTTGGCTACAGTAGGTAGTTTGGCATGGATAAACAACAATGCATTTCACTTTTGCTGTTGCATCTTACCATGTTGTCAAACTGTGTACTCTTATTAGAGTTTTCTCTGGCTCTGAGACATTTGCTTGGTATGCTTGGTAAAACACTCAGCATGTAAAGAAATCTTAAAGTAAAGGCCTGATTATTACAGGGACCTTGTCACAAGTGCGTTATTTTTGAATTTCTTTTAAAACCATCATTTGGTATTCCTCTTGTATCACTGTCCACTTTGTGCAAAGGAATAAGTCTCCTGACAGCTCTCTTCAAAGTTTTCCCATTGCTGCCAGCTTTATGTAACACCTTTAACTTGCACCAGAACATTTTTATTCGGTTATATTTTGTCATTTTTAGGAGGGTGCACTTAACATTTTGATAAGAAATCACTTTGATACAAAAGTCTTATTTTCCTAAATAATTTTGACATGCTTCTTTAGTAATTGATCAGACAGACTTTCTGCAACATTATATTTCCTAAAAACCCTAATAAGTCTTCTAAGTTTCTAAGTAAGTTTCAGAGGGGGTGTGCTCATTTATGCTGAGTACTGTACTTTTAGTTCACTTTTTAGTATATTAGTACACTATGAACTGTTTTCTGTGTGGGTTAATAGCACTGTGTACAAAAAAGATCGAGTTCAGTTCCACCCATGTATTATTTACCTTAAACTATTCCACCCCAAGGTTGACTTGTTACTCTAAACTTGAAAGTGTACGTTTATCAGATCAGCATCTAGAACATATGCTGGAGAACTTCCTAAAACAAGCACATTTTTGGCGTTGGCGAAAGGATGGAATAACAGAGAAAGACCATACTTAGTGTACTTAGCGTTATATATTATACTTTAATTATATATTATACTTTAGCTCTCTGCCCACACAAATGAAAGAGTGACCTACCTGGATTGGAATCTCTCCTTCAAACAACCTAGAAGTATTTTTACCCCATTACGTCCTAATCCAGCCACCCTTATCACTTGTCAACCCACCACTCAATCTCTGTTTCAGACACACCCACACATAAACACACTCTCACTCCCACACACTCACTCACCAGCGTTCCACTAGAAAGAAGCGGTCAGGGTGGAACAAGGAGGCAGAGCAAGGCTAAACTTAAATGTGTGAAATGTGATGATGTTGTCATAGTGTTGTGAGAAACACAGGTCAGAGAGTATCGCATGCCAGGAAGGAAGAGAGAGAGAGAGAGAGACACAAAGTCAAAACCAGACTGGTTGCTCAATTGGCTTGTTTTTACCCCGCAGACAGTCGTGAAGAGTCGGTGCTGGGTAGCATTCCTCTGCCCAGCTACACTATCGCTCCTGTGGGACCTGAAGATCACATTAGCCGGAAATATGCCTTCAAGGTAAGATCTCATTTTGACACAGATAGCGACACACTTCACCACCTTAAATTTGCAACACCGTATGCTATGCAACAATGTTTACTTAAGAAGTATAACTTAAAGGGACAGTTCACCCAAAAATTTACATTCTTTCATTATTTAATCATTAAAGGAGAATTTTTAAGCAATCTACTGTAGTGGTCATTTGTTTAAATACAACTACAGTGAATGAGGACTGGAGCTTCTTAAAAGATACAAGAATCATGAAAGTGGTCAAATGACTCTTTACACACTGTAGCCAGACTTTTCTGTAGTCATGTGATAGCTTGGGATGTAAAACAAACTGTTCAACTTTGTTATTAACTAAACTTGTTTTAACTAAAACTACATTTCTTAAATCTGTTATCTTTAAAATAAATACAATATAAATGTTAGATAAAAACTGTCAGGTGTGGGTGAAGGGATAGAGCGAGGACTCAATTGCTGGAGGAAAATGGGGCTTTATTAATTATAAAATAAACAAACAAAAACTACCCCGTAGGGGAAAACACACTGACAGGACAGGACAGGACGGGACAGGGACAGGGACAGGGACAGGGACAGGGACAGGGACAGGGACAGGGACAGGGACAGGACTTCACAAGGGTTAGGTTGACGATGAACTGGCCCAGGACTGCAAACACAAGGAGATTATAAGGGGAGCAAATGAGGAGGGTAATGTGGTAACAGGTGGGGCAAATTAACCAATAATCAGGAAACAAGGTGGGTGGGGTCAAGACAATTGACATGAGAGCACATGGCACATCGAACCAAACAAGACCAGCCATGTGCTCAAACAAAACAAAAACACAAGCACATGGCCAGCAAAACAAATCACTAGCCATGTGCAAAACAGAACAGGAACACGCAGCTAATGAGAAGACTCATAAGCCGCGTGTTCACAAAAAACAAACATGCAAGGCAAGGCAAGTTTATTTATATAGCACATTTCATACACAGTGGTAATTCAAAGTGCTTTACATAAAAGAAAGTGAAATAGACATTAAAAATCAATAAAAACATGGAAATAAAAATAATAAAAACAAGGAAATTTAAGATGATATAGAAATTGATTTAAAATGAATTTAAAGAAAATGATTATACATAAAATTCATTGCAGTCAGTTCGGACATATAGCACAGTGCTCATTCAACAAATGCACAGTTAAACAGATGAGTTTTGAGTCTTGATTTAAATGTGGCTAATGTTTTAGCACATCTGATCTCTTCTGGAAGCTGGTTCCAACTGCAGGCTGCATAATAGCTAAAAGCAGACTCCCCTTGTTTTGTGTGAACCCTTGGTATTTCTAACTGACTCGATCCTAATGATCTGAGTGGTCTGTTCGGTTTATATTCAGTGAGCATATCAGCAATATATTTAGGTCCTGGGCCATTGAGTGACTTATAAACAAGTAAAAGTACTTTAAAATCAATCCTAAATGTAACTGGAAGCCAGTGTAAGGACCTGAGGACTGGTGTGATATGCTCAGATTTTCTGGTTCTAGTCAGAATCCTGGCAGCAGCATTCTGGATGAGCTGCAGTTGTCTAATGGTCTTCTTGGGAAGGCCGGTGAGGAGACCATTACAGTAATCCACCCTGCTGGTGATAAAGGCATGAACAAGTTTCTCCAAGTCTTGACTGGAAACAAAACATCTAATTCTTGCAATGTTTTTGAGATGATAGTATGCTGATTTAGTTACTGCTTTGACATGACTACTGAAACTAAGGTCTGTCTCCAGAATCACCCCAAGATTTCTGACTTGATTTTTAGTTGTTTGACCCCTAGAGTCAAGGTATGCATTCACCTTGAGAACTTCATCTTTGTTTCCAAATGCAATGACTTCAGTTTTCTCCTTGTTTAACTGAAGAAAGTTCTGGCACATCCAGCTGTTAATTTCATCAATGCATTGGCGGAGGGTGTCAATGGGGCTATAGTCATTTGGAGATAAGGCTAGGTAAATCTGGGTATCATCAGCATAGCTGTGATAGGCAATTGGGTTCTTCATCATTATCTGACTTAGTGGGAGCATATATAGGCTAAACAAGAGCGGTGCAAGAATTGAGCCTTGTGGGACTCCACATGTCATGGCCGTCCACTTAGACTTATGCTCTCCTATACTCACATAATAACCTCTCCCTTCTAAGTATGATCTGAACCATTTGAGTGCCATCCCAGAAACCCCGACCCAGTTTTCCAGTCTCTCTAAGAGTATGTTATGATCGACAGTGTCAAACGCAGCACTAAGATCTAGTAGTACCAGCACTGATATTTTGCCAGAATCAGAATTGAGGCGAATATCATTTATTATCTTAATGAGTGCTGTCTCTGTGCTGTGATGTGCTCGGAAACCAGATTGAAAATTGTCCAGGTATCCATTTGACTTTAAGTAGTTGTTCAGCTGATTAAAAACTACCTTTTCAATAATCTTACCTATGAAAGGAAGATTTGATATGGGTCTATAGTTGCTCAACATGGTGTTATCAAGATTGCGCTTTTTCAGAAAGGGCTTAACAACTGCAGTTTTGAGGGAGTTTGGAAAAGTCCCAGAAAGAAGTGAGGCGTTCACCACTTCTAAGAGATCAGCTTCTAAACAGTTAAGCACATTTTTGAAAAAGGATGTGGGAAGTGTGTCAAGATAGCAGGTTGAAGATTTAAGGTGCTGTACTATTTCTTCCAAAATTTTGTTATCAATTTTTTTAAAAACACACATAGTCACTTCTTTTTGAAATTGCGGTCGAATCTGTGTGACCTCTGCATAACTTGAGGATGTGCCAATCTCCTTTCTGATATTATTGATCTTCTCAGAAAAGAAGGAAGCAAACTCATTGCATTTGCTCGCACGCAGCCAGTGAAAAAACACCAGCTGCGTGCAACACGGAGCAAAACAAAACAAGAAAAAGCACGCGGCCAAAACCGAACTGCGTGCCGAACAAAACACACACACACAGAGGAGCGCACGGCCCGAGCGAACTCGTAATCGCACGCTCCCCAGCAAGAACAAACCTGGAGCCTGAGTGTCCGAACCCCGACACGAAACCAGAACAGAGTCTGAACAAGACAGGAGTGCCGGGATCCGAACACCACGTACCAACATGAAACAGAGCACGCAGACAAGAGAGCGCGCAGCTCGAGCACACTTGAAGCCGCGCGCTCATCAGAAAACAAGACAAGAAGGGAGTGTCAGGGCTCCGTCACAAAACCACGAATAAACTAGATCGAAGTGACAGAACCCTGACAAAAACAACTTAGAAAATGTTGCTTTGGCAACTAATTAAAAATAAAATGAGTAAAATTGATTATCTCATGAGGATTTGGAATAAAGTACTTTTTATGACATTTGATCACAAACTGACTATTCTCTCCAAAACCATTTTTTCTTCTTTATATGGGAAAAAATCAGTATAAGTTGGGAACAACATAAGTGTGAGTAAATGATGACAGGATTTTAATTTTCATAGGTGACTCTATAATTAGTCAACCGATTAACCACAGTATGTAATTATCAAGATATAAACCCCTTAAGGGTAATACAGGTCCTAAACTCCCTGTCACAATTTATATTGTGCTAATTACCCGCGGTCTGTAAATACTGTAAATGCTTATTCATCTAATTTTCCTTGCACTAGCTGCTTCCTCTTCCCCAGCCAGCTTTGTCTTTCTGTTCTGTCATGTGCAGTTGCTGATTTTAAAGTCACTTTGAGTCACTCCCTGCACTTATGAATATGCATGCTTCATTGTCTTGCATGGCTTCAGCTCTGTGAATAGAATGCATACAGAAATTTACCATTTAGTGCACTATCAACAATTTCGTACCATTTGGAATACATTTTCCCCATAAAGGCCATCAATTTGTATTCTATATAACCAATTACACAAACTGTTTTTATACATATACAGCTCTTCTTTTTTGGTGCTTATCTATGCGCGAGTGTTTTTGAAGACGAAGACTAGTTCATGCGTTTTTATCCCCTGCAGCTTGTGTGGTTCATTGTTGTCCTCATGGGGTTCATAACACAGAGTGAATGTATGGGTCTGTGCTTATCCTGAGGGCAGCAAGGTTACATAACCAGTCTACCTCTCTCTGCTCAACTCCTTCCTGCCCCTGTTCTCAAAGCTGGAGAGAGATTTTCAACGTGGGAGCAGAAGACGACAACATTCCAGTTTTCAAGAAGAATATCTTAATGGTTTAAAGTGCACGTAGATCTCAGTTTGCACTTTGCAGCACTCCTCTTTCACTTTCCTTCCTTAACGGATAGTTTTACACAGCCTACGGTGTCACATCATTCTCCTGGAGTGCCTTACTAAACTAGTAGTTGTATCACACACTCTTTAGAGGGTTACGGATCATTTACCGTAAGCCTCACACAAGAGAGAATGTTTACTTTGGTATCTGGATGTAGATTTTTGGTATTGAGTGACTCAGATGGGCGGCCGAGTGTCTGTAATCTGTACTAATCCTATATGTAAAAGAAAGTTTACCGCGGTAAATTATGCTCAGCCAGCAAACTCACCCCATATGCTGGTAGAAAGACACGGCCGAGCGTCAGAGCGCTTTTCACTGATTCTGCGATGAGCTTCTAGATATCGGTACGAAGGTGGGAAAGACCCAGGCTACTGAGCTCAGCAAACTTCGGCTTTTGTATTTCTGTTATGGCTTCTAACTCTGGGCATTTGTGCTTTGTGTTGCGGGCTGTTTTGTGGTCTGGCGTGTTGTTTTGTGCTCTTCCCTCCCTCCTGCTGTTTGTTTCTGTCACCTTCTTATCTTGATGGTGCTGACAGTCCTTAAATTATACTGACAATTTCCCAGTATATATCCTAAACAGGAAAAGCTTGTAGGTGTTGGTTCAGGTGACCAGTCATTGTCCTTTATTTGCTGAACTATGTCCTTCTTCTGTTCCCATTGGTGGGCTTCCTGCCTGTGATGAGTGACTGACAGTCCAGAAAGGCTCTGAGACGCATTCAGCATCATCCATAAATAGGTACACTTTTAACTCTACAGTTTCTCTAACTTAACCTCTGGCATGTGCAAACTCCTTGGGAATGTTTGTGACCTTTCTCACTGATATTATTTACTCTTTTTGAGATGTGATGTGTGAAATTATTCTATTCAGAAAACGATAACCATTTGAGTATATTTGAGGAGTCTTATTCATTTGCATATTAGACCAGGAAAAGTCATGGAAATAAATGGAAAATAGAATATTGGCACACTAAACTTAGTTAAATTCCAAGTATCCTGTACATATATTTATGTACACATATTTATTGTTTACTTTCAAGTTGCTTGCAATAAACAGTCTTAAATAGTTTAGCTGCTTTTCCATCATCAGGCCAAACCTTACTCATTGCTTTCATGAAAGACAAATTGAAGTGTTTTCAATAATTATTCACACAGCTCTTTGTCATGTAGTGAAATCACAATGTTTAGAGTCTGTAAAGCTAAATGTCATTATAAAGTTTGTCATATGCCATTTGACGTGCACTGTAGTTCAAGTCTTCAGAAGTTATTGGGGAAAAGAAAAGAAGTAATTATCCACTGAAAACTGCCCTTGGCTATGTGAATGGCATAAGATGCCATTTGATTATTGCATGTCTTGTAAGCAAGTTTGAATACATGGAAGTATAAATTAAATATGAGTGCTATGACAGGATTTTTTTAAACGTACATTTCTGTCCGTTTGTCACATAAAGCTGTTGACTTTAGAAGGCATGGAATGGACTAGTTTTATTGTGCATTTATGTTCTTTATGGTACTTTACAGCCCCTGGTCACTGTATACTTCCATTGTAAGGAAAAGAGCAGCAAGCACATGCATCAGAATATCACTTTGTGTGTTCTGTGGAAGAACGACAGTCACTGGTTTGAAACGGCATGAAGAGGAATAACTAAAGACGCTATGAAGAGACATGTGTCTCATTTGTCTGAAGAAATTAGATAGGGGTTACTTGAGTGGATGTTTTGGCTGGGTATTTATCATCTAGTCATCTGTAGTGGTCCCCTGCATGATTCAAACCGGTCAGCCATCTGTCTGTGTTTTAAAGCCTCATTGCAGAGCTTTCTCTCAGTGGACAATTAAAACACAGGCAGCAGCTTAGCACCTCACTGCTTGCCTTTAATGAGCTAGTCATGTAAACACGCGTGTCTTCACGGCGCTGTGTATTTTGTGTTGTGCTTTCTGCTCACACTTTGAGAGAAAAGAAATTAATTAGTGAAGAAATGAGATTGGATGTCTTTAATGAACCATAGTTGTCTCATTTTATGTACAGTAGTTGAATGCAGCATAAGTTACTCTCTCTGAATCTATGTTTAATGAGGAAATTGCAGGCTGAGTTCATGTTAATTACAACAGTGTCTGTGCTGTTTTGTTGTACAGCAGTTTGCCTGAGTATTTTATTTTAGTTATAAGTAAAAATATAAAAATACAAAATATATAATATAATATATATATATATATATATATATATATATATATATATATAAGTGTTATATTTATTATTACTATTACATAATACTATTATATAATAGTTATATAGTAGAATTATTATACAATTGGATAATTGTATAATGATTTTAATCATTATATTTTTTATTTTTACTCAATTATAGCATAATATCCGTCCTTTTTCCAAACCGCTTATCCTATGTAGGGTCACAGGGATATAGCGTCTTGAGCCTATATTATATTATAATATTAGTAATTAGTAATTATTATAATATATATAGCAATGGTAGTTTTTTTTAGCAATGCATTTTAATAACATGCAATTTGTGCAACACTGATATTTTATATATATATATATATTATAACTTATTCATAGTAGTTGTCTTTTTATTGTATATACTTTAAAAGAAATATGGGGGTAAAATGTATTATTTATTATATGTTTTATTTTTACCATGTATTATTATATATTTTATTATATTAACAATTTATTTTAGTAACATAATTTGCGCAACACAGACACTGTGATAATATAAACATAACAGCAGTAATCTTTATATAAATAAACTTGTCTCTGCTAATACTGTATGACTTTTACCTGACTTAAATGTGTACTGTCTTTGGTTTACTTTTATTGGGTGGTGTGGTGCTTATTGTAACAGATCTGACCTTTAGTCTTTTCGTCTGTCCTGATCCATATAGTTTTTCCTGTATCCTTGATTACATAGCTGAAAAGTTATGTTTAATCGGTGTGTATATGTGTTTCTTATCAGAGTGTGGCTTTGGCTTGATCAGCATTTACTGCTTTATTCATTCTGACTTCCTCCTGTATCTCATCAGTGTGTCTGCTGTGTTGCATTCATCCACGCCTCTAATTATCATGCTGAAATCTCAGATGCTCCTCTGGCCAGTACTTCTCTGCTGATGCAGTGTTTCTTCTTTTCCCCGGGTGGACTGATTTTAGTGCTTTCTCTCTTGCAGGCTACACACACAGGGATGCGCTCCTACATTTACAAACAGAGCTCTGTGATTGGCTCGCAGGCGGAGCACACTGGGATGAGGACGTACTATTTCAGTGCGGACACACAGGAGGACATGAATGGCTGGGTCAGGGCCATGAACCAGGCTGCACTGATGCAAACCCATACAGTGAAGAGGTCAGTGAGTCACAAAACTTTACCAAAACATTTTCTTAAGGCCAGAAAAATATCTAAACATCATTAAAACAAGAATTTACTTCAGATTGTTTCACAGAATGTATCTTTAGCATTTGTCTTGTACCAAGATATATTTTAAACATAACTCATAACATCATAACATTTAGAGCTAAATTTAAGATTTATGAACGTGAATTGCACATAAAATCTCCATCCATGTGGATTACACAGTTTTGACAATCTAATAAACTAGAAGTGATTCATATTTGTTAGGCATAGATAACTGAAATTGGTACAATTTCTGCAATAGTATGGGAAAACTCTTCTGCAAAACTTACATTACACATCAGGTTTATATATTTATAATCAATAAATCCAGTTTGTTACAGTCTCATACATTTGAACTAACAACTGAAGATTGCTTGTTCCACATCTAGCCATATTTTAACCATGTTCATACCTTTTAACTGAATAACTGGAGTTGTTTTCACAATGAACAGATTTATGCTGAATGCTGATTCTAAGCCAAAAAATTATTATATAAATAGAATCAGAGTTGCAAATAGTAATAAACTGTGCCATGATGTTTTTGAGTGCAGAACTCATACTTGTTTCATTTATGTATGACCGACAAGAAAAATAGCTTCTAGTCAAAACAAAGTGAAATCAAAAAGTTCTGATTTAGGTATAATATTTTCTTAATTTCTATCTATTTTACGCTAAAAATATGAATTTTGTGTGATTTAATGTTAGTTTGCAGCTGTTTTCTGAAGTGTGTGTTTGTGTTTAAAATGCACTGTCAAATGCAGTTTGACAAGTCTGTGTCAAGGGACGTTGTGAGTCTGTAAGTGTTTGCCGGGCGTCAGTCTTGTTGATTGACAGCGATGCTGCAGTGTGTCTTGCTCTGCCAGTACAGAAAACTAGACGGGTACTGAGTAGTGACTCAGCTTTCTGTCTCTCTGTTGTCTGGGCCGGCCTCACTTCCTTGAGAAAGTCACAGGGCCCAAACTCAGCTCAGATGTGGGCTGAGTACTCAAACAATCAAAATGACAAAATACTCATCCTTAGTTCAGATACTATAAACATAAATAGGAAAAATCTGGAGTCACACTGTTTTTAAATACAGCGTGAATGCAGGCTGTATAAACATGTATGATTTAGACCATCAATACTCTCCTTTGACATGCATGTCACCCAATTTCAGCCATAAAAGATTGAATAGTCACCACTGGTGATGTCGTTAACCAAGGCAGCAAATTGGGATCACGGCAGGAACTTTGAGTTGTCATAGCAGCCCAACACTAATGAGACTAGTATCAGCTTGAGCTGGCAGTCAGCGAGGCAGAAAATTAGTCCAGGATAAAAACGCCATTCTGAGTCATTTCTTTTCATAACTTCATGTAGAGACTCATAGAGTGGCTTTTCATTCTCATAGATGCCTTTATGTTTGTGTTTTCCCTTTCTCCTTTCTCCTTTGCCATGCTTACGCCTTGCTGTTTCATGTCCGACTGTAGGAATGTGGGTTTCATGTTTTCTGATATCTCTGTAGGCTTTGTTTTGGTCCAGCTTATTTGCACATATTTGTGCGAATACTCTGAGTAAATTATCTGCAATACGCCCACGTTGTTCAATTGCACAAACCTTTTAGTACCCTTTATTTGGGTAAATCATAGCTGAACAGTTTAAAATTGTAGAAGTAAATGGGTACTTGTACAGTACTTTAAATCTTAGAAGTATATTTAAAAATATTGTACTGCTAGATAATGTAATATTAAATTAAAGGCCACTTAACTGTACTTACAGAATATAATTTCACACACTTTATAAATGGGTAACACTATATTTGAAGGTGTTTTTGTTACACGTTACATGTACTTACTATTATAATAACAATAAAGTATGCATAATTACATGAAAGTAACCCTAAGCCAAACCCTAACCATATATTAAGTACATGTAGTTCATTAATATGACTCAGTACCTAAATGTATAATTACACTGTAACAAGGACACCTTAAAATAAAGTGTAACCTATAAAAGTATTGTACTTAGTCAAATTAAATATGCTTGTTGGCATATTCGCCAGTACACTTTCACCATATTTCGAAGACAATAGAATTAATTGTCCAATAAGAAGATGTAATTAAGTACTACTTTAGTGGGCTAAAAGCACTCTAAAGTTCAGCTTATTGCATTTAATATAAATTTAAACTATAATACATTATCATGTAATTGCAATTAACATGCAACTGTGTGTCTTAAGTACATACATTTATTATTTCCATTAACACACCTTTATACAAACCCAAAGCAACTTTAAGATAAGTACAAGTGGAAATATAACACGCAATACCTTTTTTGTAATCCATATTAAGAAAGCCTACTAGAACTAGAACTTTCAAGACCCAACTCTATTCTTGTGAAGCATAATGACTCTGAATAAATGGCAAACTGAAATGTAATTGTTACGTTTCCTCCAGGCAGGCAGAACAAGACACGGGTAGACAGGATTATCAAAAACGACAGGTTTAATAACATAGAACTAGGAACTTGTAACATAAATAATAACCGACATCGACTGAACCAAATGGGGACTTTAAATAGGCTGTAAGTGACGGGGATTAACTAATAATGATTTGATGAGGTAACTGATTAAACAAGCTGGGAACTAAAACCAAATAAGGAAACTCAGGAACAGACAGAAAACCCAGAAAAGTACAAAACTAAGTCCAGACATATAACAGTAATGTTATTCATTCTGCCAATACAGTCTGAATCAAAAATGGTGGCACACTATATTGCATCTAACATCCTTGATCCTTGCATATCATGATGTCCTTCATGTGGTGTGAAAGAACCAGTGTTTGTCTGGGCTGTGTATGCATGAGTTGATCAATGATTTAAATTTCAGTTTAAAATAGTGTACTGCTTCAGAAGACCCATTTGTGCTGCTACATTTGCAAGAATAGCAAATCATCCAAAAATGAATAAATATACTTAAAAAAAAACTTTCAGAAAGTGATGGTTAACATCTCGCATAACACTAAAACCCATCAATTAAATCAATGTGTATTCTACTTACTTCACTTTAGGCCCGTAGTATTGCAGCTATCCTGAAGACTTTGATATCCCAGCACTCCACGCTGCCTTTGCTCTGAAAAGATTGATTTCAAAAACACATGCAAGTAACGTTATGAGTTTAGTCAATTCAAAAATGTGAGGAGCAAATATCAGTCTGAAATAGTAAATAACGTTAGCAAAACAGCCATCATAAATGCTCCTCGAGCCACTTTGTTTACTTAGTGAACTTAATTAGCGAACTTAATTAGCATCACATGGATATGCTAGATGAAACTGACTGTAATATAGTGAATGTTGTGGGTTTGTCTTACCTGTTGCTTTAGTTTCAGTGGCGCGAGTGTCGGTTACGTTAGATCTGTCAGCCGTCTTCCTGGTTTAAAAGATCACCGGACTTGTTTGAGCTGGTTAAAATAATAGGATACGAAAATAAATCATAAGCATTCAAAAATGCTTTAAATAGGAATAAAGAAGCTTGAAATGCTTACCTTTTCTGTTTCATGACTCTTTGAGTTTGAGTGAGCTCAGCTCAGCTGTGATTGGACGGGCTGAAGTCACGCGACTGACTAGAAAACGGCCGCGGTTTTTGAATCTTTTTAGGAAACTCACTAAAAATATATATATTGCCATAGCCTAAGTAAACGTTATTACATTAAAATTTATTACATTTATTACATTAAAAAAGGCTTAATGTAGGCGAAATATGAAAGATTTATGTACACTGAAAAAAAAACAAAAAAAAATTTAAGGTAAGTGGTTGCAAACTATTTATTTTAGCTACATTTAAATAACAAAGTGTTGAAAATGAGTCAACTAAATTAGTTTATTTAAATGTCGCTAAAATAAACTGATTGCAACCACCTTAAAAAAAGTAGTAAATCCAGTTAATAATTTTCCCAGTGAAATATAGTAAATATTAATAAATATATAAATATTAAATAGGCTATATTTACTATTATTTATGTATTTATTTGATTAGCTTTTAAATAGTTATAATAACCTATACTCTATAAACATATTTTGTCCAAAAACATTATTTAAAAGAAAAGAAAAAGGTTGTTTCCAGTCTGTTCAATGCAGTCATGTTTGAACAGGAAACCTGATATATGGTGTTAAATCAAAAGCAATTGTTTAAATAAAGTAAACAGCATCAAAAATCTTTTTTTTTTTTTTTTTGTGAGCAGTGTTCCTTTATAATTCCTGTAATAACATGACTCTTAAAGAGAGAAACAAATCTGTTAAAATTATGACCCTGGTGGCTTTCAGGTGTGAGGATGGGGCATCTTCTGCATCCACCACAAACAGATTCTGTATTTTAGCTAAAGTGCGTGGAGGTAAATATATCCTGAACATTTACATAGTGTCTCATTATGTATTTGCTGTCCATCGACAATCACTCAAATGGAAATGTGTAATTATTAGGTCTAAGGACAAACTGTATGTCATTCCACTTCCGAATCCAAGCAATATTGAAAGAGACCAAAAACTCTTGGGGAACGACTTCTGCAGCGTTATACAGATATCAATGCCAATTGTTGTTTTTCAGCTTTATTTCTCCATAAAATTTATAATGATATATTATAATAATGCAGTGATATAATATTAATGCAGAGTGAGTGAACTTCAGTTTTTGGCCATGCAGTATAGACTGTGCACTTTATAATGCATTCACTATTTATTTGCTTTATTTATTTGTTTTATTACTTTCTGAAAGCAAGTAATGAAGTGAATTCCAAACTACAACTTCAGGTTATTTAATAATATACTTTAAAAGTATACTTTCAGTGCTTTGTTAAGAACAGCATACAGTTAAAAAAAATTCATAAAATATATTTAAGGAAAGTGCAAATAAATATGCTTATAAAAAATAAACAACTTTCAATTCAAGTATATTTTTGTAAAACATAGTTTTTAGAAAATATACTAAATTACAATTATTTTAAAGTGTGTTAAAAGTTGTATTGTGAAAATAGGCAAAAGCATGATGCTAATATACTTTTTATATATTTAAAGAGTACATTTTTTGTTAGTATATTTGCAATGTATTATTAAAACAGGGAATATATTACCAATACAATATAGTATACTTTTTTTCACTAGGGTGCTGATATAAAAATTATAATTAAACTTTAGTTGGAGCATAATGCACATCTCTTAATATTTAGCCTGAAATGTGTTTTAATGTCATTATTGATCAGGATTGTATGATCTTTGAATAATATCGTTCTTTAAATGCAAGATATTTAAATTGTACCTGAAATATACTTGCAGTAGTTCCATGTTTTCAGTATATCTTTAGTTGGACTTCAGCACTACTTCCCCACAATTAAAGTGCATAAGTATTCAATTAGTTGTTCCATTTTAGCAGACTTTAAATATGCCAGTTTAGTATAGTAAAAGTACAATCGCAGGGTATTTTTATTAAGTACATATTTATGTAAATGTATTTGTAGTATACTTGGAATGAAGTAAATGTATTTCATATACATATGTATTTTTCACTAGGGAAAGTATACTTCTTTCTCACAAGGGACTGAATGTTATCTAAATATTAGAATAAATGCATCTCTTCTCAATCAGTACACAAACAAACAATTACATCTCTTAAGTACCGTAGATATTATCAGGCCTAAAGGAACAGCTGTTCATGTAAAAATGCAGATGGAGTCTGTTGTAGATTTTGAGTGTGTCTGAATGCAAAGAGCCACTAGAGGCTATTTCTTTTTAGTCTGTGCAGCTTGGATATTATTAGTCTGACTGTAGAGTGAGCTCCAGTAGATAGCCAAGCTCCCAGCGGCCATGTCTTCTCCAAATGTAGATTCACTGAGGGCCTGATTTAATCATGTCATGTTTAGACTGCTATATACGGACAATTTGAAGCTGGAATTAATTTCACTTGGTGATACTGAATCATTTTTCATTTCACAGTTCTTGTTAGAAGAAACCAAGCATTTAGTATTTGAAAAGTTCAACAGACTATGTAGTGCTCATTGTAGTGGAAAGACTTTGCTTATAACTGATATTTAACCATTAAATGTGAGTGGTGCTTGTGCAAACTTCACTTCTGCAGTGCTATATTCTTGTAGGCTCTTGCCAGGGTGTTACTTTTTAGCTATTATCATATTTAGTCAACCTTGTCCTGTTTTTGTTTAGTCTAGTTTTAGTCAATGAAAACTTAGTCACATGTTCATCATGCTGTATAATGGTTAAACTGATACAAAATTATTTTTGCTCAAAATTATTATCGTAATGATTGTTGTCATTTGAAATATTTATTTTTACATTTCAGGTATTTTGCTTTCACCAATAAGCACAAACCAACAGAATGTGAACTTATACACATGGTTTATTTGACCTCATCTAGTGTATTTATTATAGGCTAATTAATATAGAAATTAATATCAAAGGCTTGGATATACACTCTCTCTGTCTACATTATAAAAACTGGTTAAAAGGAACAAAAAATATTATATTCCTAATAGTAATTCCAATAATTCCTAATTGCAATCATGTTTCTCTATTAAAACAACAGTTGAGTTTTATTTAATATATATATATTTTTTTTTTGGTGTTTTCAGATCATAGTCAGTGCTTCTGCGATGAAGAGTGAATGCGTGCACATGGTTGCCAGATTGCAAAAATTAAGCAAAACACAGGGAAAATGTATCTTGTTATCTGGCAACTGCACACATGAAAGCTCACATAGTAAGCACATACAGCAGTATGTGTAATACTGCTGTATGTGCTTAATAATAATATTTTGTCTCGTTTTTTTTTTTTTTTTTTGATGAAAATAGAGATTTTTGCATAGTTTTATTTTTAAAAATGCATTGTAGTCTTGTCTTTTATCGTCAACGATTTTGCATGTTGATGTAGTCATAGTTATCGTTTATTGACCTTATTGTCATCTCGTTTTAGCCATGGGGGAAAAAAGCTCATCAACAAATATTTTTCGTCATAGTTTTCGTTAACAAAATGAACACTACTGTGGGGTTGGTCAAGCTGTGCCTTTTTCTGCTACAGTGATTGATATCTTTAGTTTAATGAGCAGATTCCCTCACGTGTAAAGGCTGGGTTACTGTATGATCCAGACTCCATGCTGTGGAATGGTGTTAATTTAACAGACCTGACATGTGATCTGGCAGCATGATAACAGCACCATATAATAGACTCATAAAACCTCACTGACCTTTGCACATGTCATGTTTTTGCCGCACAGAGACGAGTCGGATCATCCAGACCAAGTGAACATTTCTGAGAAACTCAAGCAGCAGGCTGTTCCTCAGACCAACCACATCAACAGCTACATCATTCCAGAACCCGAGGTCATCCAAAGTGACGGGCTGCTAGAGGAGAAGCAGGAAGGATTTGCTGGAGAAGTGGAGATTCAGGTTGCTCCAAGAGAGATGGAGCCAGCAAGGGGTAAATCTCCAGCAGGCAGGATAGTGGAGGTGGAGGTTTTAGCTCCAGGGCCGACACCAGCATCCCAAGTTCCCTCTCGAGCTCCTTCCAGGGCCGTTTCGACCCCGCCAGTGCTGAGGAACGGTACGCCCATAGAACAGAATGGCATGCCTGGGTATCAAAGGGGGCCTACACCGTCTTCTCAAACTCCTGTTCAGGTACAGAGGAGGAGTGCACTGGAGAAGGTGGAGAACTGGGTCAAAGTACAGAAGGAAGAACGCCAGGGGTGAGTAGTTACATCAGTTTCATATTTTTATACGGGCGAAATTCAAATGATTATATTTTTCTTACTGTTTGTGCCATGTAATGATATAGCAGAAGTAGTTATAGTAGTATGGTGGTATGCTTCTCCGACTTCAGTCACAGACACACTGTACAGAGAGTAGTTAGGAGTCAGATGTTACTGTGAAGAGTCATGGGATGTATCGCCCCCAAGTGGTTGAAATCTTAATAACTCATCATGACAGAAAACAGCACCCAAATATTCATTTTTTCAAGTATACATGAAATGCCCTTCACAATTCATTTTACTTTTCTAATGTGAAATACTTATGATCAAATTTCAAGACAAGTCTTGCACTTTGTTTATTTTAAGCATCAGGATGTGCTTGAGTTGTGAAAATTGTGAAAGTTGGAAAAAAACATTTGGTGAAACAAGACATTTTATGTTCTTTAGAATAAAATAAACCAATCCATCAGTAAGACTAGGATTGTTTAATAAAATAAATACATTGCAATTTAAAAGTTATGGGTCAGATAGATAGATAGATAGATAGATAGATAGATAGATACATAGATAGATAGATAGATAGATAGATAGATAGATAGATAGATAGATAGATAGATAGATAGATAGATAGATAGATAGATAGATAGATAGATAGATAGATAGATTTATTTATTTATATGTTGAAAGATACTGAAGACTGGTGTAATGGCTGTTTAAAAATTTATCTTTGCCACCACAGGAATAAATTACATTTAATTTTCACTTCTATTTTAATATATTAAAATTAAAAGACAGTTATTTTAAATTGTAGTAATATTCTAGTTTTACTATTATTACTGTATTTTTAATCACAAACTGTAGCCTTTGTGAGCATACTAGACTTCATTGAATAAAAATCCCAAACTTTTGAACGGTAGTGTACATAGTATATATATAATAAACATAGCATAAATTCAATTTATGTTTAAATTTTTATTCATTTAATTTCACTTTAATTTTGAAATCGACTTTAGTGACCCTGAATATCCATCCTTTTTGTCCAAATAAAACATTTAAATTTTTTTTTAAAATAACAAATAATTTGGTTATCACAGGTTTGTTTCTACTGATGGCACAATCCCACGTCGGACCCCTCCCATTCATCCGAAGTACGGCACAATAGACAAATACCAGTCTTTACCAAAGACCGTGCAACAAAGCCCACCAAGTGCTCACCATCAGTTGTCCAGTGAGTACAAATATTCCCATGACCGGCTTAATCACTTCCAGATGACCCACGGCCACAGCCAGCGCCCTGCGATGCACGACAACACTGTGTGGCAGCTCTTCGAATGGCAACAGAGACAGCAATATCGCCACGGCAGCCCCACCGCCCCTGTGTACACTCCTGCTCCAGACTACTCCACCGCCGTATCCTCCACCAGAGTCAACTCAGATGTTGCTCGCTCCATTTCTGTACCTCCGACCCTGGCAGACATCCCTCCACCGGGGCCTCCTGGACCCAGACTGCTGTCTCCACGCAGACTCCACACTCCTGCAGAACGGGTTACAGTCAAACCTCTGGAGGACAGGTCCACCGTGGAGGTACCACCATCAAACTCTCCTCACCGTCTACGCTCCCATAAGGTCAGTAAGTGACTAGAACAACCACCCTGTTTATCCATAACATCACAATCCACAGTAGTAGTAGTTACAAAAAAGTCTGTGGGATTATGGAGGATTTTTAAGTACACTGTACTATTCAAAAGTTTGGGGTCGGTAAGATTTTTAGTATTTAAAAAAAAAAGTATCTTACGCTCACAAAGATTGTATTTGATTTTCAAACTTACAGTAAGAGCAAAAATATTGTTAAAAATGATTACAATTTAAATCATTTTTCATTTTAATACATACTAAAATATAATTTGGTGATGGCGCAGTGGATAAGACACATGCCTTTGGTGTGAGAGACCCGGGTTCGAATCCACTGTGAGACACCAATGTGTCCCTGAGCAAGACAATTAACCCCTAGTTGCTCCAGAGGCGTGCGACCTCTGACATATATAGCAATTGTAAGTCGCTTTGGATAAAAGCGTCAGCTAAATGAATAAATGTAAATGTATAATTTATTTCCATCATAGGACAGAATTACATTTGAAAATATATTAAAATAGAAAACAGTTATTTTAAATTCTAATAATATATTACTGTTTTTACTGTGCTTTACTGAATAAATAAATGCAGACAACCCCAAACTTTTGTAGTGTAGATAGTATTATTATAGTGTTCTATGTTGACGAGCACTTCTTTTTTTTAATTAAGTATATTTAAATGTGTTGATCTCTTTGATTCTGCAGTCAGCCACAATAGAAAGACGCTCAATGCTTCCATCCAGCTACATCACACATACAGTCAGTGCACCCAGCCTGCATGGAAAAACAGTAAGACATCTTTTTTTTTCCCACACAACTTTGGAAAAATATTAAGAAATTACAAATACTTTTACATTACATTTTTCAGTTTAGTTCATCTCTTTTGTGCTGCTATTAACGAGTCTGTAAGATATCAGCAATCAAAGTGGCATAAAATGAATGACACCCAAAAAACCTATGCTGGTGGAGCCAGTCCTCGTCTTTTCATGGGTCTAATGGGCATGTACTTGTGTAAATAATCTGATCACACAACTCTTTCTCTGCCTTGATCGTACCCTCACAACCTGCGGTCCAGCCGGAGGAGCTCACCCTTCTCCTCATCCAGTTACGGAGACACCAAGCCATGATGGCAGGTGTGCGCAACAATGCGCTGGCCCATCTCCAGCAGTTGTCTCGGGTGAAGGTCAGGGCTCGGCCTGCCTAGCTAGCACCTCTCATTACTAGCGTGCCTCTGCTGCTGTTATTTACCCGCCTGGCTCTCTGTATAGCTCCCTTGGCTTTGTTACATGATGCTTCTTTGTATTGTAGCGTAGCATGGCATGTCATGCTTAGGGGCTGTATCTGGCTGTCCCACCATCGGCATGAATTGTATATGCAACTGGTCTGAGGCATTGTGCATACATGAGTATGCTTTGCTGTTGCTCCAAAGTTTGAAAATGCAAAGATCAAAAATGTTTGCATGCATAAAGTAGGTGTACCCATGAAACTTTATCTGAAGTTCTGATTTGATCTGGTTGTAGGATATGAGTAGCTTATTTCAACAGTAAAGTCATAATAAACCTGCTTTGTTGTTGGTAGTAATAATATGTGTGCAGAAGTATGTTGCTCTAAGTGTAATTACTTTGGTTTGTACTGAATGCTTTGGCATCAAGAACTGAGGTAAAGTTAAATGAATATTCAGTAACACTTTACAATAAGGTCTTATTTGTTACTGCATTAAGTAACATGAACTAACAATGAGCAATATATTTTTACAGCATTTATTAACCTTTTGAAGTGTTAGTTCATAAAAATGTTAATGTTCATGTTAGTTCACAGTGCATTCACTAATGTTAACAGATAGAACATTTGATCATTAGTAAATGTTGAGATTAACATTAATAAAGATTAATAAATGCTATAGAACATTTGTGACCCTAGAGCACAAAACCAGTCTTAAGTCGCTGGTGTATCTTTATAGCAGTAGCCAAAAATACATTGTATGGGTCAAAATTATCTATTTTTCTTTTATGCCAAAAATCATTAGGATATTAAGAAAAGATCATGTTCCGTGAAGATATTTAGTGAATTTCCTACTGTAAATATATCAAAACTTAATTTTTGATCAGTAATATGCATAGCTAAGAACTTCATTTAGACAACTTTAAAGCCGATTTTCTCAGTATTTAGATTTTTTTGTAAGTTCAAGTTCAAGTTTATTTGTATAGCGCTTTTTACGATACAAATCGTTGCAAAGCAGCTCTACAGGAAATTAAGTTTCCACAATATATTTATATATTGCAGAACCTTAATATATTTAAATTATGGCAAAATTTGGTAATTCTGTATGTTGTCTGAGCATTGGCATCCTCTGAGGTCCTCTGAGGGGTTGGCATCATCTTTTCTCAGGTGTTCGGTCATCTCAGATCATTTAAGGGTTGGATCCAGACTGAAGCTTCTGTAATTCCTAGTTACCATGGGATGTTAATCCCGTGACAGAAACAGAGAAACAAGTAGAGACATAATTAGCGTAGCTGCTGTTCCATCTAAGCAAAAATGATTTGTTCAACCCAAGCTAAAGAATACTAATAATGTACATTTGATCAGATATAACTGCAGTACAAGATTATAAGATGCATTATGTGAATGCTTGGCTAAAGAGATGTGTCTTTAATCTAGATTTAAACAGAGAGAGTGTGTCTGAACCCCGAACATTATCAGGAAGGCTATTCCAGAGTTTGGGAGCCAAATGTGAAAAAGAGTTTTGCGACCTTAGGGAGCGGGTTGGATTGTAGCGTGGTAGAAGACAAGTTAGGTACGCAGGAGCTAAACCATTTAGGGCCTTATAGGCAAGTAATAATATTTTGTAAATGATACGGAACTTAATAGGTAGCCAGTGCAGAGACTGTAAAATTGGGGTAATATGATCATATTTTCTTGACCTGGTAAGAACTCTAGCCGCTGCATTTTGGACTATCTGTAGCTTGTTTATTGAAGATGCAGGACAACCACCTAGCAGTGCATTACAATAGTCCAGTCTAGAGGTCATGAATGCATGAACTAGCTTTTTTGCATCAGAAACAGGTAGCATGTTTCGAAGCTTGGCAATGTTTCTAAGATGGAAGAATGCTGTTTTTGTAACATGGGAAATATGATTTTCAAAGGACAAGTTGCTGTCTAATATAACACCCAGATTTTTTACTTTAGAGGACGTAACAGTACATCCATCTAGTTGCAAATTGTAATCCAAGAGATGTTGTGTACTGTTTTTGGTCCAATATGTAATATTTATGTCTTATCTGAATTTAATAGGAGGAAATTATTGGTCATCCAATCTTTTACATTTTTACACAATCTATTAGCTTAGTTTAGAAGTTTCATCTGGTCTTGTTGAGATACATAGTTGAGTATCATCAGCATAACAATGAAAACTAATCCCATATTTTCTAATAATATTACCAAGGGGCAACATGTATATTTAAAATAGCAGAGGACCTAAGACAGATCCTTGTGGTACTCCATACTTTACTGGTGACAATTGAGATGACTCCCCATTTAAATGAACAAAGTGGTAGCGATCAGACAGGTAGGATCTAAACCTAATCTTAAAGCCTGCCCTTGAATACCAGTATAGTTTTGTAATCGATCTATGAGTGTGTCATGGTCAATAGTGTCGAACGCAGTACTAAGATCAAGTAATACTAGCAATGAGATGCAGCCTTGGTCTGAAGCAAGAAGCAAGTCATTTGTAATTTTAACAAGTGCAGTTTCTGTGCTATGGTGAGGCCTGAAACCTGGCTGAAATTCTTCATAGAGATCATTTTTTTGCAAGAAGGACGAGAACCTTGGATTGTTTTGGTCATTATCTATGAGTTTGCGGATATGCTCTGCCCTGGCAGCTTTTAGAGCCTGTCTATAGCTGGACAAACTGTTTTTCCACGCAATTCTAAAAACTTCCAAGTTAGTTTTTCTCCATTTGTGCGCAAGATTACAAGTTTCTTTCTTGAGAGAATGGGTATAACTGTTGTACCATGGCGCAGTACGTTTTTCTCTAACCTTTTTCAATTTGAGGGGGGCAACAGCTTCTAATGTATTAGAGAAGATAGTGCCCATGTTGCTAGTCATTTCGTCTAGTTCATGTTTATTTATGGGTACACAGAGCAGTTGAGATAAATCAGGCATGTTATTTGTGAATCTGTCTTTGGTGGCTGGAACAATAGTTCTGCCCGGACGATAACGCGGAGCCATATAACTAATATCAGTAATACGCAGCATGCACGATACAAGGAAATGATCAGTAACACCATCACTTTGAGGTACGATATCTATATCGGTAAGATCAATTCCATTATAATTAAATCTAGCGTATGATTAAAACGATGAGTGAGCCCGGTGACGTTTTGCTTGACTCCAAAAGAGTTTATTAGGTCAGTAAACGCAAGTCCTAACGCATCATTTGTATTATCAACGTGAATGTTAAAATCTCAGACAATTAGCACTTTATCAACATTGACCAATATATCTGAGAGGAAATCTGCAAATTCTTTAAGGAAATCTGTATATGGCCCTGGCGGTCTATACACAGTAGACAGAGCAAGAGATAAGAGAGATTTCTTTTGCATATCTAACAGTGTAACATTAAGCAGAAGTATTTTGAATGAGTTAAACCTCCTGTATCCTGTTTTCTGAGTAACATTGAGAATATCACTATATATTCTTGCAACACCGACGCCACGACCAGTCTGACGGGGCTCATGTTTATAACAGTAGCTTGGTGGAGTAGACTCATTTAGACCAAAATATTCATTTGGTTTAAGACAGGTTTCAGTCAGGCAGAGTACATCAAAATTATTATCTGTGATCATTTCATTTACAATAACTGCTTTGGGTGCGAGTGATCTAATGTTTAGGAGCCCAAGCTTTAAAAATAGTTTTTGTTCATTTATTTTGCGTTTTTCTGGTTTAATCATGATCAAACTTTTTCTAGTTCCTGCATTAAATTTATATTTTGACCTCGCTATTCGGGGAACAGACACAGTCTGTATAGACTGGACAATGCAAGTACTTCTATCTTTTAAGTGAGTAGAACAAAAGTCATCATAGCAGTTATTTGAGTTACACGGTCCTGACACAATGATCGTCGTCGCGGGCGATGTGCTGCGTACTGTCTCGATCAGGCTCCTGAAGTCCTTCTTCAGTGTCTCCGTCTGCTGCAGCTTGGTGTCGTTAACCCCCGCGTGCAGCACGACAGCACCGATGCAGGAAACATTGAGAACACGAACACGAACAGTGAGTGTGCACTTTACCTTCAGCTAAAGTAGCACAGACGTGCCGGACGATGGAGTCTCAGGCGATCACAGCGTTGCGTTCTGTCTCGTGGAGGGGCCGGAGGCTGCAGAGGGCGAGAGGCCGTTACCTGGGGCCTGGCTCGCGTCTTCCGCTGCTGGTGCACCCAGGGTCCGTGGCGTCCCGGCGCCAGAGTGAAGGACATCTGGGAAGATCGCGTCCTGGGTGCACAGGGTCTGTGCAGAGAAACACACGGAGTAGAGGTGGTGGGAGTGTTAGCAGCGTGCTGTATACTTACCCCGGACTTGTGAGCGTCAGCGCGGGATGTTTCCAGCGTGGCTCTCCGCTCTCTCAGCTGAGCCTGCTTCTCCACCAGGTCGCGGATCTGCTTCCCCACGGCCTCCGGCAACAGCTGCACCGAATGCAGCTCGAATGTGTCCTCACCTGCACTCAAAGGTAGACACAAATCCGCCATTTAAGCAAGTAACAGTGAAGCAATGGTAATGTGTGTGAATAGAGTATTAGCAATCCAAGCGAGATTAGCGGCAGCCACGTTGCCGATGCTAACGGGCTATAAGCTAATAGCAGACTCGAGAAATCTAAATAAAACTAGTGATAACAAGGCGCTCTGATTGGTTTTGTTTTAGATTGCTATAGGGGATATATTCACACGTTATAGAAACGAAAATGATAGTGTATAAAACTGTTTTTAAGATAGAAAATAGACAATAAAGAATCAATTTGATGGAGCTCAAACTCAAAAAACGCAGTCACAAATCAGCGCATGCATAGACTCGAAATTCCAGATTTTCAAATAGTTGTATCTCGGCCAAATATTGTCCTATCCTAACAAACCATACATCAATGAAAACGTATTTATTCAGCTTTAAGATGATGTAGAAATCTAAATTTCGAAAAATTTACACTTATGACTGGTTTTGTGGTCCAGGGTCACATTTATACTCACCCTCATGTTGTTCTAAACTTCTAAAGACCTTTGTTTATCTTCGCAAGACAAATTAAGATATTTTTTCTGACCCTGCATAGACAGCAACTGTTAAATTAAGTCATTATTTTAGTTTTCTTTGCGCACAAAAAGTATTCTTGTAGCTTCATAATATTACTGGCCCACCTCCAGCAATTGATTATTTTAACAATGTCCTTACTACCTTTCTGGGCCTTGAACATTTCAGTTGCATTGCTGTCTATGCAGGGTCAGAAAGCTCTCGGATTTCATCAAAAATATCTTAATGTGTGTTCCGAAGGTGAACGAAGGTCTTACAGATTTGGAATGACATGAGGGTGAGTAATTAATGACAAAATTTTCATTGTTGTTAGTTCATGTTATCTAATGTGGTTAACTAATGTTAACAAATGAAACCTTGTTGTAAAATATTACCAAATATTCTTTTGTTTTCAACCTAATGTCAATGTAACACACACTGTAACAAATTATTTTCTTAATCTATACTTTTGTTTTGTTTTCCTGTAAAAAAATTATAAACATCCCTAAAACAAACATAAATTTACTTGAGAAGTGAAATTACATAATACATTAATTAAGACTTACTTTGCTTCATGCTTAGGTTAAAGGTTAAAACCTATTTTTAGGTTTATGCTTAAAACAAACACTATTTGCTGCCAAAGGGAGAAAGCTTATTTAAAAATATGTTCTATGAAATATACAGTGTTTTCTCTTACTATCTTACAAAGCATTGATTCTCAAGTAAATTTACACTACTGTTCAAAAGCATGGGGCTGATGAAGAAATTAATTACATTGATCAAAAGTGAGAGTATAGACATTTATAATGTTCCAAAAGAAATAAACACTTTTGTTTTGAGCTTTCTAAAAACTAAATAATTAATTAACTAATTAATTAATCACAGAATCAGCATATTAAAATGATTTCTGAAGGCTCATGTGGTACTGATGATTGGAGTCGTGACTGCTGAAAATTCTGCTTTTAATTTGAAATTCAGTTATTTTAATTTGAAAAAAGAACATTTCACATGATTAGTGTTTTTGCTGTATTTTGATATTTAAGAAATCTTACCAACCCCAGTCTTTTGAGCGGTAGTGTGTATAGCTGTCACATGCATGTAAATGCTAACGATGTTCAACAAAGGAGTCTGTGGTATCAAGCCAGTAGTGTGATGTTTGTCCCAAAGCTGGCACACCAGGTGCATAGCCAGCTATTGCTTCAAAGCTAGTGCAGTGTTGCACTGAAGTGTGTTTTGGATAGATAGAACAACTCATTAGTGTTAACTCAAAAAGAGTAGCGGAGTGTCAGTTGAAATGTTTCCTGCTAATGTTTCCCATTACAGGCTGATGACCCATACATGGACTTGAAGAAGGACCTGGAATATTTAGATCTGAAGGTGGGACCTCTCCATTTCTTATTCCTCTTTCTTATTCCTGTCTTACCTCCTTCTTAAACCTTCTGTATTAACACACTAACACAGCACAGAAAGCTCACTTGGGGCGAGGAATCAAGAATTTGCTTTATTTCAGAAATTGATTATATTTAGTATGTTAACTTTGTGGCATAATCAGGAATTATAGAATGCTAATGGTAATAGTAATGATCCAGTCGAAGCGTATTTAAGGCTGGGCCTCCTTTGACTGTAACTGTCTATATCCGTTTGCCACAGATGAAAAGTTTAGAGCCATTGATCCTCATGGTTCACAGTGTGTTACAAACCTGCACTGCGGGGGGTTTGAGATCACTCTGGAACGTAAGCACTGTCGACATCCAGAGTGTCTGCATTCCCATTGCTTTACACGGTGCACATAGATTTGTGTTGGCACAAGCCTGGCACCTGCACGCCTATCCTCCCTGCCTTTTGTGAGTGAAATGTTGTGCTGTGGGTATGTGTGATTGGGTCAATGAGACGGCAGGTCTGGATGGGACGGGCAAGCTCAGTGCATGTGCAGGGAATGATCCACATTTAGCCAGCTGATTCTCCAGTGCATTCTGTTTCTTTCTTTATCAAACTATTTATCTCATCAATATGATATCTAGTAATTATGTGTAGCTTTCTAGATGATCTGCAGTAGAATATTCCTCGGAATGTTCCCTTACGGCCTCCAGTATCAGTGTTGGGGAAAGTACTTCTTAAATTCTTAATTTCTCATGAAACAATTATTCAGAAAGCTTACTAGCTTCACTACAAACTGCTAACAAAAAGTAGCTAACTACATTGATGGAGGCAGTTTTCAATTATATAATTATCAGATAATATGAAATAATTAAAAAGAACAAGAGTAATCTGGCACAAAATCAATAAGTAATATAATAGTATAATAAATAATATAAATTAGGCTAACAGCATCCAACTTAATTTAAAACAACAATGTAATTTCTGTACACTATCATTCAAAAGTTTTGGGTCAGTAAGATGTAAAAAGTGCAAAAGTGACAGTAAAAACATTTATAGTGTTTGCAAATGATTTCTATTTCAACTTAGTGCTCTACTTTTGAATTTTCTATTCATCAAATAATCCTGAGAATTTTAAAAATAAAATCTGTCAAAGATATTAAGTAGCAGAAATGTTTGCAGCATTGTAAATAATAAGAAATCAGCATATTACAATGATTTCTGAAGGATCATGTGAAACTGGAGTAATAGCTGCTGAAAATTTAGCTTTAAGTAAAAATAAGTTTTAAATTGTAAATTTACATTTTTAAATGAAATGATAAATTGTAATAATATTTAACAGTATTACTGTTTTATTAGGCTACATTTTAATCAAATAAACGCAGTCTTTGTGAGCATAAAAAAACATAAAACAAAAAAAGATTTGTACTGACTCCAAACTTTTGAAAAGCAGCGTAACTAAATCAAAAACAGTGCAAAAATTTTGGTATTTGCCTTTTATTGCTAAAAAATATGGAACTGCATATCACTACAAAAAGAAGACATAAAATGCTGATTTAAGTTATTTAAATATGCATCTGTAAATCTGTTTTTGTCATTTGATTTAAATGAATCATCCAGATTATTCAAATTGGCCTACCAGTTACTGTTTGATAGAAAGAAACATTTAAGTTTGACTCTTCTCGCTTGGTTCCAAGGCTGTGTGTGAAATAATGTGAAAATAAAAAGTACACTGTTTTGAAACCAGCTAAGTTGTAGCTTTGCTATTTTTAGTTAGTTCCTCCCCACACTGTCTAGTTCATCGTTGTCCAGAGCTTGGGTTTCTTTTATGAGTTTACCATGCAGCGTTTTCTGTGGAGGCTTTATTTTAGACATTGCATTTATGTCCCACAGCTGTATTCTGTTGGCATGAAGATCAAGTGAGACACCATCCTGCCATTGTGCTTCCTGAAAGCTTGTGCATGTGTGCGTTAGAAATGAAGAATACTGTCTCAAAGCTTCTCACTGTGACTTTCAGTACAGTGGCCATTGTATAGTGCTGGTCTTGCTTCGCTTGTGTTGAATAGATGTGTTTCGGTCTCTGGAGCACTAAGACAAGGAGGCTTTTTCTGTGAACTGTCTAATAGGTGAGTGGGACAGAAACTCTGAAAGGATGGCCGGCAAAGCCAGTGAAGGTGGCGGAAAGTGATGTAGATGTGAGTATAGAGGACAAATCAGTGTCTTTATTTATTATTTTATTTAGCTCAATTTCCTGGTCTGAACTGAAATGCTCCATTTCCTACTGCAGGTGACACTGAGTCGATTGTGTGAACAAGACAAAATACTGCAAGAGCTTGAGTTCAGACTCAGCGGACTTAAGGATGATAAGGTGAGGGAAATTTTACGTTTATTTTGATCTTGTTGTTTGGGTATGTCAGTGTTAGCATCTTTGTTCTTTCTTTCTAGGACAAGCTTGAGTCTGTTCTGGATGTGTCCCACCAGCAGATGGAGCTGTATAAGGATCAGCCGGCTCACGCTGAGAAGATCGCCTACCAGCAGCGACTTCTTCAAGAGGACCTGGTGCATATTCGAGCTGACATTTCTCGAGTGTCGACGGTGAGTATATTATGTGATGTAGACCTACAGTGCATCCTATATCCATTCAACCATATAATATAATATACTTCCAAAATATAATATACTTGGTGTAAAAAAAGCTTTAATTGTTCATATATTTGTATTGTTCAGGAGATGGAGAGAGCGTGGGAGGACTACAGCAGGCTGGAGCAGTCAGTGGAACAGCTGAGGGACGTCCTGCAAACTCAGATGAATCTCTGCACATCACCTCAGGTCTTTTTTCTCTCCATTTCTTAATCCGTTTTTTTTTTTTTTTAAGTGCCACTAGTGGTTAGTTGTGGTGTGAACTCCACTATTCTTTTAAATTTAAATCGATTTTTAAAACTATATCTTTATCGTTGTAGTGATCGTCCTTGGTGTGAACAGGCCTTTATTTTATTTCAAGTAATGAAAATGTTTTATATGGTTTTAGTTATAATAATCCTGGCAAGAAAAAAAATACGATATGTAGACTTTTGAATAGGTGTGGGGTTTTTTTCAGGAGAAAAATCAGTTGAGGAGGGAGCTCTGGAGGATAGAGGACGTGATGACAGGACTCAGCTCATCCAAAGAAACCTTCAAAATCACCATAGACTCAGTGAAGAACCCAGGTAAGTATGGAATAGTTAGATAGGGTTAATGAACCTACTACAGAGTTTATTCTTTTCAATATAACATTGCTATATAATTCTTGCTTTTGTGCTTCTGAATGTTTGTGTCCAGAGAGAAAACTTGTGTCTTCAGGGATCGAGTCGACAGTGCCTTCTCGGTGCATGACCCCATCCGTGGTCGAGGTGCGGTCACCCCAATGTAGTCTTACGTCCAGTCCGTTATCACTGCCCATGTACAATGAAGATCTTCAGCATCCTCACTATGTGCCAAAATGGGTATGTGTTACTTGGCTGGTGCTGTTCCAAAAATTATTGTACTGTAAGGTACTTTATACAAAAGACACTTGCTAAAGACAACTAATTAACAATATTTAATGCTTTACTTAAGTGCATAATATTGGGTTTTAGGAAGAGGATGATGCTCCACCCAGACCACCTTTGCCCCTCCTCTATGATGAGGACACACCCCCTGTTGTCCCGCCCCTACCTAAAGAAACGTCAGTCATCAGACACACTTCTGTCCGTGGCCTCAAACGACAATCTGATGAGAGGAAACGTGACAGAGAAAGCAGCTACGTGAATGGAGATTACAGGGTAATTTGAACTCATTCTGGAAGGTCATTGATATTGTAAAGTTAACAATAAACTTTACTGTTAATATCAGTGTTGTTATTGTTAACTGAAATTAAAACTATTACAATTTTTTTCAGTACTTTAAATAATGCTGAAATAAAATAAATATATTTAATAAATAGTTATATTAATTTATATAAAATATTTATATTATATTATACATATTTATTTATAATAGTTTTAACACCATCCGTGTAACCATAACATTTTAGTCTTTGCATTGTGATTGATTACTCTGCAGTTAGGATGAAATAAAATGTTTGGGCTTTAGGTGGAACTGCGGTCCTACCTGAGTGAACCAGAGCTTCCTGGAGCCGGAACAGATCAGGTAGACCCAGGCTACCTGACTCTTCAAAGAAGAGGTGAAATATTATTACAGCTTTTGATCATACAGGTTATCTTTAAGACACATGATGCTTTTAGTGGTAAAATGCCTTTTAACAAGTTGTAATACCAGTATACCTAAAAAAAAGAAAACAAACAATTTTGTGATCACCTAGGTCTGTCAGGCTCCTCATCCAGAATAAACCAGTACGGTGTGACTTCCTGTTCACTAGGGAGAGGAGATTCAGCGTTATCGCCAACAGTGAGCACCTGATTACTGTAGAACTGACACTTAATTGAACTATTTATTAATTGATAATATATTTATAATTTATACAATCATTTAATACAAAATTTAATTTATTAATATAGAATATATATATGTATGTGTGTGTGTGTGTGTGTGTGTGTGTGTATATACACACACAAATTATGTAAATTATGTACAAATTGTGTAACTTTGTGTAAAGTTAGTGTAAAATACACACACATACAGTATATATTTTGAGATTATTTCCATGTATTTCCATGTATATATTTATATTCATATAATTGATATTATATATGAACATTTTAAATGTATAAACTTAAAATTTTTCTTAAATATATACATGCATGTGTGTGTATTTATGTATACATAATAAATATACACAGTACACACACATATATTATGTAAACAAATACTTATTTTTTGGATGCGATTAATCACGATTAATCGTTTGACAGTAATATATATATATATTTATATTATTTTATATTATCATGCTTTTTTACTATTTTATTAAGCATGTATTATTTCTTATTATATATATATATATATATATATATATATATATATATATATATATATTAGATTTTATGTATTTTATTTTAAAATGTTATACATTTATAATTTATGTTATATTATCATTGTTATTTTCAAAATTATGTCATAATAAAAGTATAAATAGATGCTATACTACGTATCTGTTTATTTAATTGTAGTTTTTTTTATTTAATTATTTTTAGTCGTCCTGTAAACAGTGTAACAGTTATCCTTGTGCATTGTGGAAATTTAAAAAATATATATTTTTTAAAAAGCTGAAATTCTTCAGCCATCAATAAGTACATGTAAAATCTTGAATCCTTTTTCTGTCCCATGTAGGAGAGACCAAAGAGTGCCTTGGAGCGGCTGTGCTCAGGAGAGTCTCAGCCTGATCACCCGCTGCAGAGAGGGAGGATGAGTGTGGAGGAGCAGCTGGAGAGAATGAAAAGGCACCAGAGAGCTCTAGTGCGTGAGCGCAAACGTAACTTGGGTCAGGGTGAGCGACAGCCCATGGGCTCCCGCACCTCCACTCGACCCGTCAGCTCTGACCCAGGATCAGTACGTTACTCCCTTCCAAATAAACACAGGGACCCTCGCTATGGCCCTCCACCATAAAGCCACAAAACACAAAGCTAACATGCTAACACCGTTTTTACCCCATGAACAAAGCACAGCTTTACATTAACAGGCCATGGGTGGGACAGGGCCGTGCTGTGGGTGTGTTTAAGGATTGGCCAGAATGTGGACAGACACATGGAGAGTTAGAGTCCTGAACTGGACTCCAGGCTTCTCCTGCACAGACTTGTGAATATATTCGAATGTGAAGAGAAACGGATAACACTATCTCTGACTGCCTTTCTGATCTCTCACAATGGATTTGAACCATTTTTTTTATGCCTGTTTTCTCAAATGTTAATTCACTAAATTATTTATTATAATCTATATATATATATTCTGAAATAATTTGTAAAGCTATATTTTGTATGAACATAATATGGTGGAAATTATTGCCTCGTATTAACAACAAATTAATTATTGTTGGTAATTAACTGGGCATGAAGGTATTTCTGTGTGCAATCATTCTTAATCTTCATCTCTTATAGAAGTGCCTCTTCATTCTAACCTGAACATCAGTGTCAGAACATCCTGCTTCAGCTCAAATACTCTGAGAATGATTTCAAATTAAACTGTGGAGTGCACCAGCTTTGGTTCCGGACGTAGTTTTACCATGAATTTTTCCAATAGTGATTGTATGCATATACAATATATATATATATATATATATATATATATATATATATATATATATATATATATATATATATATATATATACACACATTCTCATAACACAATTCTCTGAATGGTGGTGATTATTCTGCAGTTAATGTGGATTATTTAAAAATATGTTGAAATAAATGGTTTCAACAAAAGCATATTCCATTGATTAACAACCCCTAGATCACAATAGGTCTGTCTTTGTAAATTATAGTTAAAAATCAATTATTTTATGGAGAAAATGAATGGGATTGTTACTTTGGAACCCAGCTGTTGCACTCTATTGCCCATTTAATGTGGCCACGAGAGCTTTGCGCTCATTTAGACAATCGCTTTGTTAAACAATTGCTAATGGTAGGAAATAACCATTTGAGCAGGACCATTGTTTCTTGATTAGCAAGCATTATTTCTGAGTCGGTGGGTTAAGAAGAGCGTTTGGCCCAATCAAACCCTTAACCACCTTTCAATTTACTGCAATCAGAGTAATCAGCAGGAGCTGCCTGATATTTGGGTTTTCTTTGCTTAAAATCGCCTTTGTCTTTTTTTTTTATTATGCTGCACTCAACGATACTTGTGTTGCTCACTTGCTCGAACATCTTTCACTGACTTCTCAGTTAATGACTGGTTACATCAATGTTGAGGATTGCATTTAGCAATCAAGCACTTACATTTCCAATCAAGCACTTAAATCAATTGGAAACCCATGCAATACTAAGTTCAGAATCATGCTGCCCATTGTTTTGATTCATGGGATTATTAACACCACTCAGATGTAAATTCTTTATCAGAAAGTCATAACTGCTATCAGCTGTCTAAAAAAAGCAAAAAATAGCAAATGATTTTCACATTACAGCAGTTAAAAACTACATTACTCACAGTAATTTAGTTTGAGTTATCTTAAGGAAAATATCTATTCAATCTACTAACACCAATATCAGCTTGGCTCACTCAGTGAAAACTGAAAAAGTTCACTTATACTTCTCTAAATATCATGTTGATGGTTTATTGTTGTTTCACTAACAGCTGCCAATCAGAGGGGTATAACATTTGACAAACTTGACATCATTATCAATTGATACAAACGTTCCTCTTAACTGCTATTTTGGCCAAAAGACCCCATGAATTACAATTGTTTGTTAGCTTTGAGGCCATCTGTATGCTGGCGTGCTTTTAAAATTGTCTTTCAGGTCAAATGTACAATTTATAGACTTTCACTTCTGGAAAAACAGACCAAAAATATTAATGACTGGTTTTATATTAGTGATTTTTATATAAAAAAATTCTCTTTATAGGGAGAATATTCCTCAAACCTAATACTGTACCACCTGACTAGCAATAGCAAGAAGAAAATCAATTCACATGAAATAAAAGGGAATAGTTTAGGCAAAGGAAGTCTCTAATGCTCACCAAGGCTCCATTTATTTGATCAAAAATACTGTAAAAATAGTGATATTAGTACAATTTAAAATAACTTAAAATGTCATTTAAAATTTGATTTGTTCCTGTGATGGGAAAATTCAGTAGCCATTACTGTTTTGTAACATTATAAATGTCTTTACTGTCACTTTTGATCAATTGAGAATGTGTCCTTGCTGAGTAAAAGTATAAATGTCTTTAAATAAAATAAAAAATTCCTGACCTGAAATTTTGGAAGAGAAGTACTGTAGATCAACACAGGACAAAAAAATAAAAATAAAACGCAGTCGTCAAGGCATTTCATGGGGTCTTTAACCACACCAGCACCTTTATCACTGTTAAACTGTTTATCAGTAGGCAGTGATGTTGTATATTGTTATATGAACTGTATACAGTGACAAAAAGAACCATAATTAATTAACAAAACTGTGATAGCAGACTAGCTGTGAGACAAATATAATATCGTCGTGTACATCAATACACCAACCTCTGAACTCGAGTCACCTTGTATTATCTTCATTTTCTAATGTTGAGGTTTGCACTAAAGGCACAAATAAATAGAATTCTCTAAATACTTTTGTTCATTGCAGTGTGACTGTACTTGTAGATGTATCTCTGACAACTGAGTAATACATGCCTATGAGTGGGTGAATGAATGGATAGGTTTGCATGGTTCTTTAATTGTTAAAGCTGATTGTAAGCTGTTTTGCATGGTTAGATGTGTTTAACTACAAAATTCTATAGCATGTTGTAATTTGGTGATGGGTGTGATTTGTAATTGTGACACGATTGCCTAATGTCTGTATTTTTTCTACTTTTTTCTGTCTCTTCACCAATTTGTCAACAAAACCAGGCTTAAATTTAAAGGAGTAGTTCACCCAAAAATTAAGATTTGCTCAAAACTTACTCTCAGGCCATCCAAGATGTAGATGAGTATGTTTCTGTTATATCTATTGCATCACTTATTCATAAACTGAACCTGAATGGTTGAATGGGTGCCGTCAGAATGAGAGTCCAAACAGCTGATAAAAACATCACTATAATCCACAAGTAAGCCACACGATTTACACAACTTCATCAGTTAATGTCTTGTGAAGTGAAAAGCTGCATCATTTGGTTATTGTAGAAGATTATAGTCATGTGGATTCCTAGTGAATTATTGTGATGTTTTTATTAGCTGGTTGGACTCTCATTCTGACTGCACCTGTTCACTCCAGAGGATCCATTGGCGAGCAAGTGATGTAATGATACATTTCTCCAAATTAACTAGTCTTGGATGGTCTGAGGGTGAGATAAATTGTTTTTTGTTTTTTTTTGGTGAACTATTTCTTTAAGTGCAGGAGAAATTACAAAAGCATAAAAACAGCTGACTTAGTTACTTGACTAAAGATCAGTCAAAGATATTGTGTGTCTGATCCATGAGGTTTCAAATCCAAGATCAAGGCTCATTTCCAGATGAATTGGAGTGTGTGTTGCATAAATGCTGTATATTGTTGTCTTCGCCCTAGTAGGGATGGGAAAAAGTCATTGATTTGGAGCGACCAAATCAGGCCTTGTATGACGAATCACAGCGGCCGGGATCAGATGAATGGCTGACTGTTGAGGCCCGGCCAGTGAATGCACAGGAGCTGGAGCCGGTGCTGGAGCCTGTGAACTTTGAGTTTAATCTTACCAGAGAGGTAAAGTCAAATTTTTGTGACATTTGCTTACAAACCAAAATCACCTGATTCAGTCCTAACCAGTTAGGTTGTAACCCTGAAGTATGAAATAATATTCAAAAAATAAACTTTGTTAAAAGTTAAAAAACCTTTAGACAAAATATGAAAAAAGTTTGTGCAAGTATCATATTTGATATGACTTTCAATGGCCCATATCGTACTATATAGGAGAATATGGAGCTCATACTCAAGAAGGGGAAAAATTTACTCAAGAGGCCCAAACTAAGCAAAAATATAAAATCTGGTGCAGTTGCTGGTATTCATGACCAAAACGTAAGATGAAATTCTGATAGCTTATAATGTAAATATATAACAGCATAGCAGACTAAAAATGCATGTAAATATCAGTCATGTAATGTATGGATAATTAAATAAAGCCAAGCTGTTTCGGTCCAGCACATGTTCAACTTGAAATTCTATAAATATAAAACTTCCTCTTACATTTACTTTATAAAAATCAGTAGTTCACCACAAAAACGTGTACCATTACCTGAATCAGTTGCTGAGAAATATAAAACTATCAATCAGATGACAGAAAGTATGTAGTAGATTATGTACAACAGATTTTTCAAGAAAGATTTTTGATTATGTTGATAACTTCTGACGGTTTTGAATAAAATCACGAACGACACAGCTGGCTTTTTAGGGTTAAGGTATAGTCAATTATTACAGATCTCTGTATTATTTGAGTTAAATTCAGTGTATTGTGGGATTCCTCTGTTGTCAGCTGTGTGCGCCACAGAAAGTGTCCATCCCAGAGCGACTCATGGATGTGGAGTCAGATGAAGACCTGAGTCCAGAAGAGAAGGAGACTCGTTCTCGCACCGTAGCAAAAATAAAAAGCCTACTGTCTAAGTCGAGGTATGGTGGAAAATAAGACTTAAACAGATGTAAATGGATGATGTACTTAGATGTTGAGTCTTCTGTTGTGATATTTCAGTGGGAAGTCTATGGATGCAGAGCAGATAGATTTCAGCGAGCTGGATGAAGAGCAGGAGAGAATCATGAGCATTCATCGAGCTCTCGCCACAGAGGCCTCCATCAAGAGGAAGCAGGTCACAGGTGAGACATTATCCAGCATCTCTGGGAACATTATAATATAGTATTTTATCATACACATTGTCATCCTGATATTTATAAGTGAATTTTAATGTTTTGTTTTGCAGCCAAAGCCATGTCTGGGTGCTAAAACGTGTTGAGAAGGGAAACCCAAAGATCAAGGATTTCCCAAAAGTTGTTTTGTGTGTGTTTTTTGTATCTAATACGTATTTATAATTCACATTCAATCATTCAGGTTCTCTTTTATTTAGAACTTTTTATATGCGAGATTGTTTTTATTAATTTTACTGGTGAGCACTTGTTAAACTTTCAGTTTTACAATTCTGACATAGTTGAGTTTTGTAATTTTGCATGACATTATTTTTTATCACCATGTAATCGTGAATTAAGGTACATATTCTTTTGCAGTGTTGTGTATTATGTATAAAAATATAAAATTTTATTTTGAAATACATTTCATTTCAGCAAAACTAAAACTGTCATCATATTGTTAGATTGATCATTAAAAATTCACAATTTTCATACATTGACATACATAGAGCTCAAACTCTAAATAAAGTTTGTTTGCACAAAGTTATTACATATAAAGTTCTTTCCTTCTTATTAAAACATAACAGAGGTTCCAGATATACCATTAATAAATTTGCACATTGTCTTTTCATATCTGTAGACATGCAGTGCATGTTTCCTAGTATAACATTGACTGCTTTTCATTTTTCTTTATGAAATCTTTTTTTGGGGGGAAAAAGATAAAAATACATATATGGAAAGTTTTAAAGATTTTTATGTTCACAAACAGAATTTTTACTCTTTATTGATATTTTCCCACACCTTTTAATACACACAGTTGACATTTTGTCTGCATATTCCTGTACCTCACTTTCTTGATAATTCTATAAAAATTGTCATCTACACAACCTCATGTTTATATGAAATCATAAGGGCTGAGTACGGAGACCGGATCTTCATTTCTTGTATGAACCATGCCTTTAATTTATAGAGCATAAACCATTCTCAACAAGACCAGGCAAGTCCGAATAACTTGACGACAGACATAATTACATTTAAAATTGAAACCCACAATTTTTCCATTTTAATGGAAATAAAAATGTGCTCTCACTCTCAATACCTCACTGGAACATTTTAGATCATCAAGAAATTACAACAAAAACAATGCCATTTATTTGGATTTTACAAATGACATTTTGAAAGTCTTTTTCTTGTCCTCCTCCGAGTCTGTGTGCAGTTCCTGTTTCTTGAGCTCTGTGTCGGATGAATGTGTTTTCTCGTCCTTGTGTGGTTCTGATGGTGGTTCAGGGGCCTTTTCTGAACTGTCGGACTCCTCGGGCACGGCGGCGCTCACACTCTCAGCAGGTGGGTCAGGCTGTGAAGAGGAAGCACAGCAGTTCACCACAAATCAACAAGAGACTTGATCACATCTCAGTCAAAGCTTACCAGGAGTACTTCACAGTATGTTAGTAACAATTTATCAACATTATGTCAACTCGTAGCTTATAAGAGAGAGCTCTGACCTCACTAAAGCCCAGGCCACAGTGTCTCCTGTTCCTTCCAGATAACTTCCCATCCATACCCTGTTGATACTGGTGCTCAAGCTCAGCATTAATCTTCCGATCCTCTGATCCTACAGACACACAATACACCAGATATACCATTATTAAATTTGCATATTGTCTTTTCATATCTGTAGACATGCAGTGCATGTTTCCTAGTATAACATTGACTGCTTTTCATTTTTCTTTATGAAATCTTATTTGGGGGAAAACAGAAAAATACATATATGGAAAGTTTTAAAGATTTTTATGTTCACAAACACAACATTTTTACTCTTTATTGATATTTTCCCACACCTTTTAATACACACACAGTTGACATTTTGTCTGCAAATTCCTGTACCTCACTTTCTTGATAATCATTACAGGCCATCAGCATTTTCAACATCCCAATGTTGCTGATATAGCATCGTTAGACATTCAAAATATCACATAACAATAAAATGTCTCCCTGATGGTTGTATATCAGTATGAAACTAGATTAAGGTAGTTGTTTTATATTTTACAAGTGTAGAATGCATTGTAACCTGGTCCTGCGTGCACAATAAACCACAGGACATTACCAGTGGTTGCTTTAAAGGTCAGAGCATGTATTCTTTGATCAGTGATCGCTGTAGGGAAAAGGATATGTGGTGTCCAGGATGTCATCTGATGGTCCACATAACCGGGGATTTGGAAGTGTCTCATCCAACACAATAGGAAATTGTCAAGCATTCAAATCCAGCAACCCTTCACTTCCACCCTAGAGACTCACCGCTGCGAAAATGGGCCGTTGACTTGTGATCCCCAATAACAAGGCGTCCAGTGTGCTCTTTCTGTCAGTGCATGGAAACAATTGAAGCAAGAATGGGTGATAATTGTTACGTTCAAATTACATAATTGTCTGAAACAAAGAAATGGCTTAACAGAAAGCAATGTACCTTTCCTGCACCCATCAGCCTCAAAAACTTCTGCTTCCTTTCATCTGTCCCTAAATCTGCTGTTCCCCATTGTGTGGCTCCTTTCTGCATAACAGGTCAAAACATACATATATATATATATATTATATATATAAAGGAATGCAGAAAAAAATTTAACAGACATAACCTGGAACTGAATTGTCTGGTAACGTTACAGTAGTTATTATGCAACATTATTATTGCAGAAAACGCAATACAGTAGCAAACAGACAGTTAGTACACTAATAACATACATTATCAAATCTTCGTCACACTAATAGCATTTAAAAAATAGTTACAACATATTGCTAACAATCTGCTAGCACTGCTGCTTCGCCAAAATGTCAGATCAGCTAACGTTATAGTAGCTAAATTAAATAAAAATGCATGGTGATGGAAACCCCATACTTTATCTGGAGATGCGGGTCGTTTCGTGCCTTTACACGTTTCGTCTGAAGAACTCATGATTTTCCAAAATTCTGAACAATGGTCAAATAAACATCGCTTGCGCCTGTCTGCTCCCAACGTTTGCTTAGCAGCTAGCTTGACCCACGCGGTGCATCATGGGAGTTGTAGTTACAACGACGCGAAATCGAGTTTCCTCTACTTTTAACCTTTTTTAACAACAGAAAATATTTTTAATTAATCTTCTTATTTTGCTAACAAACTATTACATACATATATGCAATTTTACATAGCCTACATAAAGGCAGAAACCACTTTGTTCTGTTCTACAGCAGTTTTTGGAACTAGCCTATTCTTAAGAAAAACTATTGAAATCTGGATTTTGGTTTTCAAAATGTGCGCTTGACTTATTTTGAGTCAACGAGTCAATTAACTTTACTGTTTTTAGAAATAGGTGGTAAACGTTCAAAACATGATCTAAGCCTATTTCTTTTAGGAAGAATAGCCTAGATATTATAAACTGTAAACAGTAGAATTATATAAAAACAAATTAAATGATAATATAACAAATTATATACAAAAGAGGCAGTCTTTTACTGACTGATGTGAATTTAGATTCGTCATGCATTGCAGTTTAATCAATTCAAACAAAGTTTTCCAAATGTAAATGTGGGGCAGAGCTTGGCACAGAACACAGACATCTCTCTCCCTCTCTTTTTCTGGCTCAGTGCGTTTATATAAACCCATGAGGTCGTGGGCAGTCTCTCAGAGAACCGGACTGGGAAACGGAGACTTCTTCCTTCAGACCAGCCTAATTTCAGCACCTTTGACGATCTCAAACCATGGCTGTTACCGGCTGCTCTCAATGCATCAAATATATGCTCTTCATCTTAAACTTCATTTTCTGGGTGAGTTTGTTTCTTTACCAATATTATTTTAATTTAATTACTGTTTCTTGTACTACAATTGAAAATTTCTGAGGCAATGCTTTATTGTTTTAATTAAATGAATCTCAATGTCCTGACTTAATTCAAAGAAGTTCTCAGAGCAGGAAACAAAAAGTGTGAAAGTTCTTTATGTGAGTCTATTTAAACAATCGTCCCATTTGAAGTGGTTAGATGTGCTTTTCCCCAGATTTTTTCTCACCATACTTTTCAAAGTTTAAAAAAAAAAAAAAAAAAAAAAAAAAAAAAAAAAATTTGTTTATGTAGTTAAGCTAGAGTTTAAGGATATTTAGAACACAGTCTATACATGAACTGGAATAAAAGCATGTCATGTCAGAGATAATTGGAGGTTTCTGTGCAAAGTATTTAGTGAAGCATACAATAAGTTTCTTTTGAGTCTCGCAGTCAGCTAAATGGTAATCAGTGTTTTTCTTGTCAATGTATTCCTAGACATGAAGAAAATGTGTCTCAGGCTCCAGAGAGCCTCCTATAGAGTGAGGGTTAGCTGTGACTTTGCTGTATTTTTACACTCTCTATAATTATGTCCATGTGCTGTAGGGACACCATAACATCAATACACCATAAAAGACCAGAGAGAGAGAATCACATGTGGACAAGTTGTTTAAAAGTTAGAGTAAATTTAGTAAAATTAGATATTAAAGATTACTCCTGCAATCACTTTATAAAATGTTTTCCATTCTCCAGAGCTTATTTTGACTAAAACATCACATGATGTTCAAACAATGACGGCGCAGAGTAAAACTAATCATGAGTTTCGAGGAATGTCTAATTAGCATTTAGCAGCAAGACACACATTGTGGAATAACATTCATTACTGAAAATAAATAATGTTTACACCAATTCAGAGTGCTAAAAATAAAAGTCATGTCATTTTTCAGACTCATTTTAATAAAAGCCTACAAATTTAAATTTGTGTTTTCATTCAAGGCCTTTAACTTGCATGAGAATGATGTTGTGTGATATATCCACAGCGCCAATCCCAACCCCTCTTGATATACGTATCGTTTCCTGTCATTGTACTTTACACGCTGCCAACACAAAAATATATTGGCCTGGCTTCCACAATTCTGTGACTTAAGCTGCCGCTTCCTGTTCTGCGATTTACAAAAAAATAAATAAACAAAAGGTATCTCAGAGCTGAAGTGGACCCCCCACCCTTTTTTTGTGTGTGAATAACACTAAGCCTGTCAGAAGTTTCTTCCCCAAATGCAGGAAGAAATGACCTCTGGAATATCCTCAGGAAAAAGAATTGAAACAAACATTTCTAGGTGATGACATCTGTTGAGGGATTTTAAATTCCAGCTCCTTAATTAGTAAAAGTATTTAAATGGTGTATCTATGCTGAAAAGTGCTAGTAAACATTCTGGGGGGGGGTTTCTTTTCATCTTCTCTTATTTTTAGCTGGCTGGTGGTGTGATTTTGGGTGTAGCTTTATGGCTTCGCCATGACAGTCAAACCAGTAACCTCCTAATGCAGCAGTTTGAGGGGAATCAAGCACCAGGAACCTTTCATATCAGTAAGTGACTGCCACTCACAATCTAAAGGGGGCTAAACACTAAACCACTGATCACAAAGTTGGTCTCTATATATTCAGTATAAAGATTAATATTAAGTTCAATAATAACAGTTTTAAGAATGGAACCAACAGCTGCTTCATCCCTCAAATAGGTTCAGATTTAAAATTTTAGCTACTTTAGTTCCAATTATCCAACCTTGTTATTTAAACTAGCCACCCAAACCCTACTATCATAACCCTCTGAAAATGATCGAACCCATTCATTTCCAACCTAAATGCTCACTTATGCCCGATGTTGTTAATTATATACTCTTAAAGTATAATTTAGATACTTTGGACTGTGCATTGTAATATTTCAGATTTAGGAAGTTGTTCGTCATCATGTTGGGGCTTATTTAACACTTTGCTCATGTATGTTTTATTATATGTAATCGTGTACGATGTTGTTTCAAGTAATGAGCATAATATTTTAAATTGTTAATGAAAAATATTTGAATTATTATTTGTGACCCTGGACCACAAAACCAGTCATAAGGGTCAATTTTTTTGAAATTGAGATTAATACATCGCCTGAAAGCTGAATAAATAAGCTTTCCATTGATTGTTAGGATAGGACAATATTTGATAGATACAACTATTACAAAATATCTTAATGGAACATGATCTTTACTTAATATCCTAATGTTTTTTGGCATAAAAGAAAAATGTACAATTGTGACCCATACATTGTATTTTGGCTATTTGGCTATTGCTATTGCTATTGCTACCCATGCTAAGACTGATTTTGTGGTCCAGGGTCACATTTTTTTTAATTATTATTATTATAAATTATTATGTATTTTTACTTCTGCTTACAAAAAATTATAAAAGAGAAATAGAGAATAATCGAATGACATACAGCATACATAATTCATAATTTAACTTGAACAGGTTATTTACATAAATGATTTACATAAGACCTTTATGCTGAATGTAATATATAAATTGTGACATTTATGCATAAATAATAATAACAATGTCTTATTATTATTGCTATTATTTAATACTTACATTTAAGGGAATTAATTTATTTTTAAATTAAATTTAGCACATTAATTAATTAAGACATTTAGTTATATTTATTATTATTATTATTATTGTTAATAATAATAATTCGTAGTAGTGATGGTGGTGGTGATTTTTATTTAGAATTTTCTTTTTCTTTCTTTTTTCCCATTCTTTCTAATAATTTAAACAATAAACAACAACAAACTAAATGATTGGCAAAAATATTGTACTAGATGCTGTTGCTGTTATAATAGTTTGTTAATATGCATGCTCAAGAAGCCTTTGCACAGTGAGCTTTGAGAAACAATTACTCTTAAAATAGAGGAGAATGTCTCCTCAAAAGATGGAAATAGGAAACTGGGTTTAAGCTGGGCTCTGAGAGGGCCACTAAATCACTGTGTGTGTGTGTGTGTGTGTGTGTGTGTCCCTTTGGGGATGTTCTCATTTGTAAAACTGGAATAATTTTTTTTAAATTGTAAAAATGCAGAACGTTTTCTGTATGGGGTTAGGTTTAGATGTAGGGTTGTTGTAGGGCGATCGAATATACAGTTTGTACAGTATAAAAACCATTACACCTATGGAGAGTCCCCATTTAGATAGCAAGTACCAGTAAACCAGTGTGTGTGTGTGTGTGTGTGTGTGTGTGTGTGTGTGTGTGTTTATGTGTACCTGGTATTTCGTACATTGTGGGGATTTTTGGTCCCCATGAGGAAAACAGAGGGGTAGGTTTAGAGTAAGGGGATAGAAAATAGAAAAGTTTGTACAGTATAAAAACCATTACACCTATGGAATGTCTCCATAAAATATGGAAACCTAACATATGTGTGTGTACAAGTATATTTAAACAACTATGATGGCAGCAGCACAATATCATTGCATAAGAGCTTTGATCCTGTTTGTCAAGTAGTCAGATGGAGTCATGTTGTCGTTCTTGTATTTTCTTTAATAACACTGCATTCTGCAGCTTTCACATGAAGTCAGTGATTCTCCAGACACTCCCACAGGGTGTTTTAAAAGAACCAGAGAAAGACTAAAAGTTACCACAGGGCGTGTTCATACTCCACCCATATGTGCGCACACACACACACACACTCAGGTTTACACACTTGTACGCAGAGAGTTCAGTGGCAGAAGGTCAGCATGTTGTGGGCATAGTGTAGAGTTAGCGCCCATTCATTTTTGTAGAAAGCATTGGGTTGTCTCTCTCCACTCGGTATAAGTACATGGAGGAACCAGAGCTCCGCCTGTTTCTTTTTATAGCAGCAACAACCTTTTCTGATTAAAGAAGTTAGGGTTGTTGGTCTGGCCCACCCAGAGAAAAAAGAGAGAGATGAAGCGTTCTCCTCCCACTACTACTGAACATCCGTGTAATTGAAAAAGCCCTGCTCATGTGCCCGTTACACCACAAATTAGAATGAGCAGTGCTTGGGCTCGCTCAAGTGCTGGTTAGACAACCCTAAAAATACGTTCAAGCCCGGCCGCTGCAGCAAATCATTATAGCTTAGAGATGAATCTGGCTGAAGAATACTTACAGATTCCTAAATATAAGTTTTGAACAGAGAATGGAGCTTGTGCAGCAGGGGTAGCTCTGTATTTTGCGCAAGGAGACATATATCTGAAAGAGGATATACATCATATACTTGAGGATATATGATACACGTATATACATTATATACTTAAATTTCTTTGTCTTATGTAACCCCATAGTTGCATCAGTAAGTTTGGCACAACCCATGCAAAACAATGAATGCACACTTGCATTTCAATTTAATATATTTTCAATAGACTTAATTGCAACTTCATTACAAATGTGTAGTTAATTACAAAAATATATATATAAATACATGACATACAAGTTTCAATAGAAATGTCACTGTGACATATATTTTAGTTAATAATCTTAAAGGAACAGTTCTCACAAAAATTAGGTATTTTAAAAAATGTTGGTAGCCAGACAGTTGACAGTAACCATTGACTTCCATAGTATGGAAAAACTACTGTGGAAGTCAATGGCTGCCGTCAACCACCATTCTTCAAAAAATATCTTCTTTTGTGTTCATCAGAAGAAAATAGGTTTGGTACAAGTGGACGGTGAGTAAATAATGACAGAATTTTCATTTTTGGGTGAGCTATACTTTTAAGTCCTACCTAATATACATTTAAACTATAATAAATATCCATTAAATTGCAGTTAAGTGTCTGAAAATATTACATTGAGTATGCACCTCAGCATATTTTTTTAAAGTTTATAATATAAGTACTTTTAAAAATCAGAAATGTGTTCTTTTGAACTATAAACAGTGGTCTGGATGGATGTTACCAATGCGTGTTGCTGTGCAGCTACTAGAATATTCTTTTAGAACTTGTTATTTTAGTGCATTGCTATATGGTTGTTAGGGTGTTCAGAGTGGCTGCTGAGTTGTTACTAGGGTGTTGTGGGTGAATGAAGTTCAAAAACAGCCAGTTCTCTTAATGTAAGTTTATGGTATTTTTTGTGCATATACAGTATTATCAGTCACTATGTTTGCAGCACAAACCGAAGTTGATTCTTTATGGGTTTAGAGAAATCTAACAAACAACAACAACAAAATACCCTTTAGTATGAACAATAATAATACATTTACAGGGAATCTGTAAAGCAGATGGTGTTTAGAGATGGGTTTGTTTTCAGATGCTTTTGTGGGAGTCTGATGGAGAACAGAGAGCAAATCTGGCTCTGTTATGTAGAGGGTTCCTGTTTAGACTAGATCTTCCCATGCCTGTTTATAGTTTGTATGGTGAAGTGCTCTTTTACCTAAAGCCTGAGACTCTCTCTCGCTCTCTCTCTCTCTCTCTCTCTCTCTCTCTCTCTCTCTCTCTCTCTCTTTGACTCTTGCAGCAATTAAAGCTATGGTAAATCAAACAGGAAAACCCACATTCGCTTTTTCCCATTTGTATTGTCTGAATTTCACTGCCAACAACAAAAAAAAATAAAAAATAGCAGTTATTTCTAATTTATTCAGTGCAATATTTCATTTATCAATAATGTATCATTTTGACTGATTGATGACTGCAGTTTCAGATACACAAACATATACTGAGAGGGTTCGAAATGTGTGATAATGTTTAACACTGCTGCACACATGCCATCTAGTGGCAACATGCTGCAATAACTGCGGTTACTTACAGTAAGTTATTTCTACAAATCTCAACAGTTGCTCATAAAAATGAGGAATGAGTGCTATAGAAACTGCATGAACATGGGAAATTAATATGAATTTCTGATTATGATGTTAAGCTCATACATGCATTTGTTTCTGTTGCTTTTTCAGGTGTGTATGTTCTCATAGCGATTGGGGCTATAATGATGTTTGTGGGGTTCCTTGGTTGTTACGGAGCTATTCAAGAATCTCAGTGTCTCTTAGGAACGGTGGGTTTTTACTCACACTATTCATGCTGCATGCCTTTAAGAGATTTACAATTCAACTTAAAAAGAGCTTTACAAGAACTACACTACACTTTATTTGTGATTAAAGGTGTAGTTTTACTTTAGCCAGTAGCATTTGATGATGATGATGATGATGCAGTTTTTGACTATAATGGCATGTATTATTTAAAAACGGGCATGTATTATTTCCTCAGAAGTTAAAATTCATCCAATGAATAACCATTGATTTATGCATTAATTGTTCAATAATTTCATTAGATTCTCTTAGTAGATGGCAATACCCTTGTGAAAAAGAAGTACATTTTAGCATAATTTTAAGCATTTATTACAGAAATTATTTACTTTAAAAGAATATAATTAACTGTTAACTAAATGTGGGCACTTAGCTGCTTTTTAATTGCAATTAAATAAAAATGTGTTCTTTTTTTGACCCACTTAAGTAGGACTTAAGTACATTATTATATACATTTTTTATAAGCACTTTAATTGTTTTTAAAATATGGTTAAAGTGTACTGCCGAATGTACTGAGAAGTATTTATGGTAAACACTATATACTTTACTAATAGTATTAATATACTTTATTACAATTTCTATTGAAACTTGTATGTCAAGTATTAAATTGTGTTTGCAATGATAAAGTTCTACATTTCTGAACTTATAAATAGTATATTAACTTTCAAAGTGGATTTTTATTTCATTAATATTATACTATCTGCAAGTACTTTTAAAAAAAACTTACTTTAAAGATTTAAAGTACACTAAAACTGCACATTCAACACAAATAAGAACACTTTTTTCACAAGGGTACTCACAATGTCAATTTATAGTCCAATCCAGAAGGCTAATTCGCTAAAGTTAATATCCATTAAAAAATAAAAACTGAGGTCTGTGTTTAACGTAAAAAGATTTTTTGAAGAGATGTTTCATGTTTTCTTCCTCAGTTCTTCACATGTTTAGTGATCCTCTTCGCCTGTGAAGTGGCAGCAGGAATATGGGGCTTTATTAACAGGGACACGGTAAGGCTAAACATACTGTACATGTACACTCAGAAAATCTTTAAGACGTAATTTTAAGACTGTCAGTCTCTCACTTTCTGTCTGTCCAGATATCCACTGAGCTCATTAACTTCTATGATGCTGCATACATTAAAGCTGTGGATCCTGTGGACACAACATCCAGACAGGCAGCTTCCAAAGTTCTGGAGGTCTTCCATGAATCAGTGAGTTGCCAAAGTCTATTCCTTCATCAAAATCCTTCATTTTGGACAGTTAATAATCCCTATCACTTATTTTTTTCTCTCTCAATATCTAGCTGGATTGCTGTGGTAAAGGGGATGAAAATCAACTTTTCACAGTTGTCCAGGCCTCTCTGTGTCCCAAAAAGACGTTCCCACTTGACCCGCTCATCTCCCAGGTATCTTCTGTATGTTTACTGTTTAAGACCATGATAGAATTGAACTCATTTCAATTCAGCCTGATCTGGAGGCAAGAATGTAAACACATAACCAATATACTGTATTTCTATGAAAGACTCCAGCTTCTCTAAAGCATATTTTGAAGGACTGTTATGGTTTTAACTCCTCTAGTACTCTTCACTTTTCAGTTGATTCTTATGAAAAGATTCTTAGTGAAGTAAGGCCAAATTTAGTCTTAAAATAATCTTTTGTAAATGTTGTTTTTATTTTGTTGTTTATATATAATTTTGTCAATTTTCTATTTTTTTTTTTCACTTGCTTAATAGTTTTCACAATTAACAGATTTACTGTGATTCTAAGCAATTTAAACCTTAAAGGGATAGTTCACCCAAAAATGAAAATTCTGTCATTAATTACTCACCCTCATGTCGTTCCAAACCCGTAAGACCTTCGTTCATCTTCAGAACACAAATTAAGATATTTTTTATGAAATCCGAGCGCTTTCTGACCCTGCATAGACAGCAACAGAACTACCACGTTCAAGGCGCAGAAAGGTTGTAAGGAGTTCGTTAAAAATCTACAAAAATACTTTTTGTGCACAAAGAAAAAAGAAAGCTTTCGGATTTCATCAAAAACATTTTCATTTGTGTTCTGAAGATGAACGAAGGTCTTACGGGTTTGGAGCGACATGTTAGAATTAATTACAGAATTTTAATTTTTGAGTGAATTAACCCTTTAATGCATTTTGTAAATATACACTATAAATGAAGTCAAACAGATGCAAATAGTTAATAATAAGAGTGCAAAAATCTTACCAGTTTCATTTATGTATGCATGACAAGTTTATAGTTTGTTTATTTTAAAACTGTGTAATCCAAATGCATAGAAATTTTTAATGTAATTCATATACATAAATGTAAAATTAGGCCTAAATGTTGTTTGCGTTTAGTTGGAATTACACCAAATTATAACCAAAACAAACAATCTTATAAAAAGGGATATTTTGACAGCTGTCAATCTATTTGATTGTAAATAGACTAATGTATTGATTTTGTTTGTTTGTTTGTTTTATTTATTTATTTATATAGCACAATTAAAACAACACAAGGTTGACCAATGTGCTGTACAATAACAACTACTAAAAAGAGGACCATATCACAGAAAGACAAATAGGACAAAAGAAAAAATAAATAAATAAATAAAATAAACAGGTAAAACAAACATCATAAAATAACGAACCCCAATATTGAAAGCTCAGTGTGATCAGCCAAAAGCTAGTTCTAATAAATACAGTTTCAAATGTCTCTTAAAAGACCCCAATGTACAAACCCGATTCCAAAAAAGTTGGGACACTGTACAAATTGTGAATAAAAACAGAATGCAATGATGTGGAAGTTTCAATTTCAATATTTTATTCAGAATACAACATAGATGACATATCAAATGTTTAAACTGAGAAAATGTATAATTTTAAGGGAAAAATAAGTTTATTTTAAATTTCATGGCATCAACACATCTCAAAAAAGTTGGGACAAGGCCATGTTTACCACTGTGTGGCATCCCCTCTTCTTTTTATAACAGTCTGCAAACGTCTGGGGACTGAGGAGACAAGTTGCTCAAGTTTAGGAATAGGAATGTCCCATTCTTGTCTAATACAGGCTTCTAGTTGCTCAACTGTCTTAGGTCTTCTTTGTCGTATCTTCCTCTTTATGATGTGCCAAATGTTTTCTATGGGTGAAAGATCTGGACTGCAGGCTGGCCATTTCAGTACCCGGATCCTCCTTCTACGCAGCCATGATGTTGTAATTGATGCAGTATGTGGTCTGGCATTGTCATGTTGGAAAATGCAAGGTCTTCCCTGAAAGAGGCAATGTCTGGATGGGAGCATATGTTGTTCTAGAACTTGGATATACCTTTCAGCATTGATGGTGCCTTTCCAGATGTGTAAGCTGCCCATGCCACACGCACTCATGCAACCCCATACCATCAGAGATGCAGGCTTCTGAACTGAGCGCTGATAACAACTTGGGTTGTCCTTGTCCTCTTTAGTCCAGATGACATGGCGTCCCAATTTTCCAAAAAGAACTTCAAATTTTGATTCGTCTGACCACAGAACAGTTTTCTACTTTGCCACAGTCCATTTTAAATAAGCCTTGGCCCAGAGAAAACGCCTGCGCTTCTGGATCATGTTTAGATATGGCTTCTTTTTTGACCTATAGAGTTTTAGCCGGTAACGGCGAATGGCACGGTGGATTGTGTTCACCGACAATGTTTTCTGGAAGTATTCCTGAGCCCATGTTGGGATTTCCATTACAGTAGCATTCCTGTATGTGATGCAGTGCCGTCTAAGGGCCCGAAGATCACGGGCATCCAGTATAGTTTTCCGGCCTTGACCCTTACGCACAGAGATTGTTCCAGATTCTCTGAATCTTTGGATGATATTATGCACTGTAGATGATGATAACTTCAAACTCTTTGCAATTTTTCTCTGAGAAACTCCTTTCTGATATTGCTCCACTATTTTTCGCCGCAGTATTGGGGGAATTGGTGATCCTCTTGCCAGCTTGACTTCTGAGAGACACTGCCACTCTGAGAGGCTCTTTTTATACCCAATCATGTTGCCAATTGACCTAATAAGTTGCAAATTGGTCCTCCAGCTGTTCCTTATATGTACATTTAACTTTTCCGGCCTCTTATTGCTACCTGTCCCAACTTTTTTGGAATGTGTATCTCTCATGAAATCCAAAATGAGCCAATATTTGGCATGAGGAATATTTGGTTATCTATATTTTATTGTGAATAATATATAAGTTTATGAGATTTGTAAATTATTGCATTCCTTTTTTATTCGTAATTTGTACAGTGTCCCAACTTTTTTGGAATCAGGTTTGTAGGTAGGAGTCTAAGACGTAATGGCAAACTATTCCAAAGCTTTGGAGCCACCACTGAGAATGCCTGATCACCACACAGCTTTAACCTTGACCTGGGGATAACCAAGATCATCTGATTAGATAACCTTAGATTCCTTTGAGGTTTATGAACAAGTATGAGATCTGTTAAATAAGAGGGTGCCAGATTGTGTAGGACTTTGTATACTAAAACAATTAATTTAAAATTGACCCTGTGGTGGACCGGCAACCAATGTAAAGTGGCTAAAATAGGTGTTATATGCTGATGTTTACGGACATCGGGGAAGTCGTGGCCTAATGGTTAGAGAGTTACGGGGAAGTCGTGGCCTAATGGTTAGAGAGTCGGACTCGTAATCGAAAGGTTGCGGGTTCGAGTCCCCGGCCGGCAGGGATTGTAGGTGGGGGGAGTGAATGTACAGCGCTCTCTCCACCCTCAATACCACGACTGAGGTGCCCTTGAGCAAGCACCGAACCCCCAATTGCTCCCCGGGCGCCGCAGCATGGCTGCCCACTGCTCCGGGTGTGTGTTCACGGTGTGTGTGTGTGTGTGTGTGTGCATTTGTTCACTACTCACTGCTGTGTGTGTGCACTTGGATGGGTTAAACGCAGACCACCAATTTCGAGTATGGGTCACCATACTTGACAATACGTCACGACTTTTACTTTACATCCATCATTAATCTAGCAGCAGCATTCTGCACTAGCTGTAAGCGAGATATCAATGATTTGCTCACACCTGCATATAAAGAGTTACAATAATCCAGTCTAACAAAAATAAAAGCTTGAATAAGCTTTTCAAAATTGCTGGGTGACAGAAACGGTTTTACCTTGGCTAGTAATTTTAAGTGAAAAAAGCAGGACTTAACCACTGACTTGATCTGTTTATCAAATGTCAGAGAGACATCAAACTGAACTCCCAGATTCTTAACCACTGATTTCTGGAAAGGAGCCAAGTTTCCCAAATCAGAAAAGACTTGGGACTCGGAGTTTCCGAACCAGATTACCTCAGTCTTAGTTTCATTTAAACTTAAAATGTTTGCTGACATCCATAATTTGACTTCATGCAAGAAGTTTAGTAGCGAACTAATTGAACTCTTATCGTGCTTCCGCAAAGGAAAGTATACCTGAGTATCGTCTGCAAAACAGTGAAAAAAAACTCCATGTCTTTTAAAAATAGAACCCAAGGGCAACATATACAATATGAACAAAATTGGACCAAGGATTGAACCTTGGGGAACACCACAGTACAATGGAGCAGATTTAGAATAAGATTGACTAATATTAATCGAAAAAGATCTGTTAGAAAGAAAAGACCGGAACCCCTCAAGAGCAGTGCCTCGGATACCCATAATCTTTTCCAAGCGAGTGATTAAAATATTGTGATCAATAGTATCGAAGGCTGCACTTAGATCCAATAAAATCAAAATCACGATTGAAGATAAAATATAATTTGATACTTTTAACAGGGCCATCTCTGTGCTATGATTTACTTTAAATCCGGATTGAAACTTTTCATATATCATTTTGGACCAGAAAGGCCTGTAATTGATTTAAAACAGCCCTTTCTAAGACCTTAGATATAAAAGGGCATTTAGAAATGGGGCGATAATTTGATAAAACATTGGGATCTAAAGTAGTTTTTTTCAAAAGGGGCTCTACAATAGCATGTTTAAAACTAGCAGGAAATTCCCCTGATTGCAGACTTTTATTTACTAAAATCAATAGACTTGGGCCAATAACCTCAAAAGTCTGTTTAATAATTTTTGATGGGATAATATCATGGCAGCAATTTGTAGGTTTCAACTGGCCAATTATCTTAGATAAAGACTGAAGAGAAAGAGGAGAAAATTGATGACGCAGATATGCAACTAGTAAATGAAAAAGTAAGAGGACCAGGCACAATCTGCATTCTAATATCGATGACTTTATGGGCAAAAAAATTTAAGAGATCATCGCAAGCCGTAGTAGGAAGAGCAGAACAGGTGGCTGAAGGATTTAATGCAGAATTTATCGTGTTAAACAACACCTTTGAATTCCCAATATACCTCGAGATTACTCCAGCAAAATAATTCATTTTAGCCACTTTTACAGTATTCTGATAGATAATTAAAGCATCCTGTAAAATTTTTTAATGACACCTGTAATTTATCCTTTTTCCACCTACGCTCTGCTCTCCTACAAGCTCGTCTCAACTCTCGTGTATCCTCATTCAACCAAGGATCGACTTTTGTCTTGCCACCCTTAGCCCTTAACGGGCTATAGCGTTTAGAGGAACATGTAGAATTAAATAAATCAAAAGCCGTATTTACATCACAAGAGCCATCAAGATCACCAGAAACACCAGATTCAGAATATAGAGTCTTAAACTTCTCAATAATAGCTGAAGTTACATAACGAGGGCAGGTCGTCTGAATGACACATGAAGTAAAAATACTTTTGTGTGCTTCAGAGTTGCCACACAAAGCTAAGGGACCTGTTCACTGAGAAACTCCATATCATTGGATTGGCCGCCCTAGTGATTGCTGTCATTATGGTGAGAACATGCACAATTACAGATTTGTGCTAGGAATAACTAAAGACAGCTGTGTGTGTAATTTCTCTCTGCTGTGTGTCTAGGTTTTTGAGATGATCTTCACCATGGTTCTCTGCTGTGCAATCCGCAATGCTCCTGCATATTGAGTTGCTGGATGATGACCAGCCTGATCAACAATGTTTGATTTTGGTAGTGATGGGCAGGAGGCCATTTCACTTCTGCCTTTCCTCTCTTTTCAATTTCAAGTGTCCACACACTGAACATTGATCCCTGTGTTTGTAGAGAGGACTTCCTATATGTGAATACATCAGAATACAACATCAAGGGCTATTATAAATAAACCAGTAACCGATATCAGGGAGGAGGAAGAATGTGATTGACAATAATATGGATAACTTTGCTTTTATGTTGTATTGTTTTACTTTTATTTAATCGTTTTATTAAATTTGCTCTTATGGTCTATTGTTCAACTTTTAGTATTAAAAGTGCTTCAACATACTCTTTAAGCATGTGTGCGTGCTTGTTTGTGAAGTAAATCATTGTAATGTTTATAGAGAGATAAACCGTAACCTATGAATCCATTATGCAATAAGTCAATTTGTGTCTTCTGAGAATGCATATCGTACATTAGACTTTACCAGCCTGTAATGATGATGTCATGATAATCCAATGATAACCCACATGAAACAAATCAAACTTTACCCAATGAGCCTGTGGCATTTTTATTTTGTGGGCATTCAGTTTATTTCTAATAAACCTTCTAATTAAACAAATCTGCCAAATTATTGTGTTATGAATATTGTGTTAGTAATGTATTGAATCTTACCTTATTTGAAGCATATTTGCATAAAGTCTAGGACACAAATTAATGCACTTTTATTCTGTAGAAACAGGATGTTACTAAGATATAATATTGTGCACTGTCACTTTAAGAGTAGATAGAGAGAGACAAAATGATGCCATCATGCACAGAAAATATTGTGCACTGTCACTTTAAGAGCAGCGGAGTAAATATTGTGTTACTAAGATATAATATTGTGCACTGTGACTTTAAGAGTAGATAGATAGATAGATAGATAGATAGATAGATAGATAGATAGATAGATAGATAGATAGATAGATAGATAGATAGATAGATAGATAGATAGATAGATGATAAAATGATGCCATTATGTACAGAAAATATTGTGCACTGTCGCTTTAAGAGCAGCGGAGTAAATATTGTGTTACTAAGATATCATATTGTGCACTGTCACTTTAAGAATAGATAGATAGATAGATAGATAGATAGATAGATAGATAGATAGATAGATAGATAGATAGATAGATAGATAGATAGATAGATAGAAGATAAAATGATGCCATTATGTACAGAAAATATTGTGCACTGTCGCTTTAAGAGCAGCGGAGTAAATATTGTGTTACTAAGATATAATATTGTGCACTGTCACTTTAAGAGTAGATAGATAGATAGATAGATAGATAGATAGATAGATAGATAGATAGATAGATAGATAGATAGATAGATAGATAGATAGATAGATAGATAGATAGATAGATAGATAGATAGATAGATGATAAAATGATGCCATCATGTACAGAAAATATTGTGCACTGTCGCTTTAAGAGCAGCGGAGTAAATAGTGTGTTAGCATGATTCAAAAGGCGAGGCTCCGCCCACGCTGTGTTACGTCAGTTTCGTTTCTTCGATCGTGTGGCGTCTGCTGTAAATATCGCTTTAAAGATGGGCGCATCTAATGGCAAACCTCTGAAATGTCCTCTGTGTTATGAGGAGTGTCGGGAGCAAGTGACGCTGGCCTGCACTCACAGCTTCTGTCGGGTTTGTATCAGAGAGCTGTGGAGCGGATCTCAGACCGGACCGTATTACTGCCCCGAGTGTAGGTACGAGTACCAGCATCTACCGGACAATACAGACGGAGCGTCAACATCTGCAGCCACACCAAACACACGTACGTTCATTCACACAAAATAAATGTTGACTTTGTTGACCTTGAACACGTGTATGTTATTATTATTTTGCACATGTGTAAGTACTAGTGACCACAGTCTATGCTCGTAACCTAGTAGGCCACAACTACTCCTGTGTATTGATCTGTTGTAGTAACGTTACATAAGTTGTCTGTCTCCGATCAGGTCACAAGCATTAAGCTTTAAATAGTCAATAGGATGCTGCATGTATGGGTCTTAAAAGTCATAGAGAAACAAAACAAAACCAACGGTTCTCAGTCACATTACTTGTTTATTTAATTTGTCTGGTAACAATATCCAACATACTGTACATGTTGGGAGAATTATGGTGTTTGTGTCTTTTTGTTCTTTCAGGCATGACTATTTACACCACAATGCCAATACAATATCTGGTTTCTAATTTCATAACTATTATTGAATGTATATTAAAACACATTAATGAATGATATATATATATATATATATATATATATATATATATATATATATATATATATATATATTTATATATTACACTTTGTGCAAAATTGCACAGTTGCTGCGCTATAATATTTAGTGATATTTACCGTGACCATACAGTAGATAATTCAACTCAAGCTCTTCACAAAAAGTTACTTTGATAAACAAGTTCTGAATAAAAAATTATTTGGGATAAAATAGTTTCTTGTGATGGAAATTATGCCACAACTGAGAGATTGCATTTTGGAAAAATGTACTGAGCAAAATCATTGTCAAAGAGTTTTTAAAAATTGTACATTTAATTTTCATAGTATGAAGAAGAAAGGGTCTAGGACGGGGTAAAACAACCCTAAGTAAAATCCATTTAAAAAATAAAATTATGAAATTATTGCAATTGTAAATCTTGAATAATAAAAGCATGGTAAAATGTTTCCAAGACAGTTTTAATCTGTTATTCATGTAGCAAAAATAAAAAGTTGAAATCTGTCGACCACTAAAAAAAACCTAAAATTGCCCAAAGCTGATGAAAACCTTGTAAAACTTTATTTTACAGTGTCCCTGTTACATGTACTTATTTTAGTAATAACAGTAAAATACGCATTATTACATGTAACTAACCCTAATCCAACCTCTATAGTATGTAAGTAGTAATAAGTGTTGTTAATTTATATTACTCAGTAATTACATGACAGTTTTGAAAATTGTTAAATTGTGAAGATTATAGCACTAGAACTAGAACTTTCATGCAGTGCATGCCTTTCCCTCACAGCCTAGTTTTAATTCATCTTAAATATGAAATCTAACCTGACTAAGGTCTATTACACTGTAACAAAGACACCATAAAATCGCATTAAAAACATTAATGCAATACTATGCTTTTCAAGTAGATTGGCCATTTGGAAAGAAGCTGCATGGCCGGCACTTGAAGAAATGGCACGGGAAGAGGAAGTTCAGTTCAGCATTCCACAGTGGTGGACACAGACTGGGCTCAGCCCCTTCTAATAACACCGTCAGTGACTATGATGTAATCAGAATCATTGACTCTGATGAAGACACATCAATACCACGGAAAAGAAAGGCCACAGCAGAAGAATGCACCTCTGGAAGCCAGTCTCCATCAATGGTTTGGGGGACCACCTCTACAAATGACACATCCTCACAACGCACACCTCCAGACACAGATGAGATGATGTCTCCTCATGTAGAATTATCTCCTGAGAGGAACACAAGTTCCCCTCAGCAAGACCAGCATGCTGTGGCGTCCTGCAGTGACACTGGCTCACCCAGGACGAGCAACACACCCCAGAGAGAGAAAACCCCCTCACCAGCAGTCAGTGCCACCTCTCATACACCTGGAAGGCAGGAAACAGATTTTAACAGAGGAGAGCCCCTCAGTATCTCAGCATCATCATCATCAGACAGACTTTCCAGGAGCAGTTCTGTGCCTTGCCATTACTGTCCCAGTTCAGAACAGAAGGTGGCGGTAAAGACCTGCCTGGTTTGTGGGGCCTCCATGTGCTCCGAGCACCTGCGGGCACACCTGGAAAAGCCAGTTTTCCAGAACCACCCGCTGGTGAATGCTGTGGAGGATGTGTCTCTGTGGAGGTGCCAGGAGCACCAGGAGATGAACCGGATCTACTGTCGATCATGTGCAGTGTGTGTTTGTACTGTGTGTTCCCTGGTCGGGTCGCACAAGGGGCACGAGTGCATCAGCATCCGAGAGGCAGAACAGGAGCTCAGGGTGAGAGACTATTGGACATTTTTAAACACCATTTCCCCTTTCAAAATAGTTTTTAATTGGTGATTTAATATGTGGCTCAATATTCTGGTTAAACCTGTAGTTTTTAGGCATATGATCTATAGTAGTATACTATTGGTCAAATGTTGGTAAAATTCATTTAATATTTTTGAAGTAATTTTTTTTTTAAATACAGTAAAAACAGTAATATTGTGAAATATTACAATTCAAATTAACTGTCTTCTGTTTAAAATAATTTTAAATTGCAGTTCACATGAAGAACAACATTTATTTGAAATAGAAATATTTCGTAGCTTTATAAATGTCTGTACTCTTACTATTGATTAATGCGTACTTGCTGAATAGGAGTATTAATTTCTTTCTTTCAAAAAAGTTGTTGCTCATTGGTTTATCTATATTAATTTCTCAGGGCTCACTGAAGGATGAGATGCAAAAAATACAAAAAATGGAAAAGTCCATTCAGGAAAAACTCTCTGAGCTCAGTGATAAAAAACGTGGTGTCCAGGTAAGTGCGAGAATGTTTTGTTGATTTAATTGATGCAGTTTACAGAGGTTTTTATTGTTTAAGTTATTTATTTTTTATTGTTATTAAAATGTTTCTTAATGGGTTAGTTCATTCAAAAATGAAACTTATGTCATTAATTACTCACCCTCATGTCGTTCCAAACCCATAAGATCCACGTTCATCTTCAGAACACAAATTAAGATATTTCTGATGAAATCCGAGAGCTTTCTGGCCCTGCATAGACAGCAATGCAACTACCACGTTCAAGGCCCAGAAAGGTAGTAAGGACATTGTTAAAATAGTCCATGTAACATCAGTGGTTCAACTGTAATTTTATGAAGCTACGAGAATACGTTTTGTTCACACAAAAACAAACAAACAACAACTTTATTCAACAATTTCTTCTGTTCCCTATCAGTCTCCGCTGCTATTCACGAGAGTTTCAGTTGCATTGCTGCCTATGGAAGGTCAGAAAGCTCTCAGATTTCATGGAAAATATCTTAATTTGTGTTTTGAAGATGAACGAAGGTCTTACAGGTTTGGAACGACATGAGGGTGAGTAATTAATGACAGAAGTTTAATTTTTAGGTGAACTATCCCTTTAAGTTGTTCATGGGTTTATGATCTCTTTGTCCAATGTTGTTATTAACTAAAACTATTTAAAGTCATTTTTTAAATTGAAATAAAGCTGAAATAAAATTTAAAAAAATATCAGTATTAGATAATAACATAAGCTTAAAGAGCTTAATTTTTTTTTTAAATGTTGTCCTGTCAAGTAACTGAAAAAAAAAACATGTTTAAGGTCTAAAATGACTACTAAAAGTACTATTGAAGTACTAAAAGCTTTATAAATAAAAGTAATAAATTAACATACAATAGCATCAAATAAAATGCTAATTCTGTGCACAGGAGATTTTTGCTTCCCTCACGTTTTGTGATTCTTGCAGGAAGGGCTGGAGGACGTGCGGGCAGCCGTAGTACAGCAGTATCAGGCCCTGTGGGAAGCTCTGAAGCAAGAGGAGGAGCAGGCTTTACTCTGTGTGACCCAGGAAGAGGACAGAGTGCTGGGAAGGATTGAAAAGCAGCTGGACACATTACAGGTTGCCTTGATATCTAGCCAGAGTATATTAAACACCCTGCAGGGAATGACCAATGCTGAAAGGGCGTCTAAGTACCAGGATCAGGCCTTCATCATGGTATGACAAGCAGCTGTGATCTTAAACTGATCTAAATATTCAATAGAAAATGTCATTATTGTTTTTGCTTTTATTTTAGTAATGCAATTACAAATGCTAATGTGTAATGCAATTTTTACTGTTTATTTCAGGAATACAGCAAGATGGCAGGACAGTAAGTAATATGGTTCAAATATTTGTTGATTATTATATAATTATGTGTATTAAGTAAAACTGATGTCCTCCTCCAGACTGACTGAATTGTCTGATCCTGTCCAAAATCTTGAGACACCCGAAGAGATAAACCATAACCGGCTGGACTGTCTTAATGACTGGACCGAGAGGAGACTGGAGACTGTGCTAATATCACTGCCTCATCGAGACCCTTTTAGACTTCTGTGTGAGTCTTTTACACACTTCACAGTATAAATCATACTATCATACTGGAATAACATATAAAATTACTTTTTGAAAAGATCAAATTTTCAAAATGTCCTAACTATTTTCAACAGTGATGTTTTTGAGCACAAAATCAGCATATTAGAATGATTTCTGAAAGATCATGTGACACTGATTAATGACTCCTGAAAATCACAGGAATAAGTTACATTATTAAAATATATTAAATTGTAATCATGTTTCACAATATTATTTTTTGTTACTTTTATTTTTTACCAAATAAATGCAGCACTGTTGAGCATAAGAACTGAGCATAAGAAGCTTTTCAGGGCTTTTTAAGTATCAAAAGATGAAATGTGGATTTCTAGTAGTCTCTGAGTTATGAAAGAAAATTCATAAAATATTATAATTGCCCTCAATCACCCTACTACATAGAGTAGGGTATATATATCTCCATTACACTATTAGGAACACTATTATACACTATTATAGTAATTGGGGCCACAGGAAGACTTGATTGGCAGATGCAAATATAATGTTTGACAGCTGATGTTTCTGTCTGCAGATGGGATAAGCCCAACTCTAGATCCTGATACTGTCCATCCGAAGTTGCTGCTGTCAAATGAGAACAGGACGGTGCAGTACAGTGAGACCCAGCAGGACTACCCCGAGCAGGAGTCACGCTTCAACATTTTCCCTCAGGTGCTGGGCTCTCACGCCATAGACGGAGGCTCCTGCTACTGGGAAGTGGAGGTCTCTCTAGATGAGGGCCGCTGGAAGGTGGGAGTCTGTGATGGACAGATAGGCAGAAAGGGGCAAAAGGACATCTGCCGTATTGGTTTCTACCCTAATTCTTGGTGTTTAATTTATGAGAAGGGAAAAGTGGAAGCCCTACACGATAAGGTAGCTTCACCTGTGTGTTCCGCTGAACTCTGGAAGATCGGGGTGCTGCTGAATTTTAGTGAGGGTCGCTTGTCTTTTTATAGCGTGGCCAGGGAGGGATCTCTTTCTTTGCTCTACAGTTTTGAGCATACCTTCACTGAGCCACTTTATCCAGCACTGGCGGTTTCTAAAACGCAGCTCAGCATCTGTGATATATTTACCAAGACCACTACAGACTAGACTATGTTTGTGCTTTTATGAAAGGTTTTATTTTGTTTTGTTAATTTACTCACCCTTAGGCCATCCAAGATGTAGGTGACTTTCTTTCTCCAATATAACAGTAGCAGATTTTTAGCTGAGCCCATCATCCTTTGTGATTTATAAAATGCTAGTCAAGAAGAGGTAGCATCATTTTGAGAGTAAAAAAAAAGTAGATAAAATAAAAAATAAACCCATGTGGCTCCTGATGATATATTGAGGTCTTATGAAGGTAAACGATCGGTCTGTGCAAGGAACTGAAAATTATTTAAATTTTTTCCGGATGTGAAATTAGCCATTGTGGTTTACAACAGGATCAAATGAAAGAACCATTTCGAACAATACAAGTATAGATATAATGCTATTGTCTGTTCACATCCATGCAAACATCATATGAGAGAAAGAGGGAGAATGCGGGACCATTTATCTGAGGCTATGAATTACAGGTAATAATGTTCAAAATAATGTTTAGTTTCTTACACAGACTAATCGTTTCACTTCTTAAGACCTCAAAATATCATCAGGAGTCACTGGGATTCATTTTGTGTTTTTGTATTGAGTTTTTTCCTCTCAAAGTGGCTTATATGAATCACCAAAGACCATGGGTTTAGCTAGAAATCATCTTTAATGTTCTACTGGAGAAAAAAGTCACCTTGGATGGCTTTAGTAAAGTTTAGTAAAGGTGAGTAAATAAACAGCTTTTTTTATTTACTATTGAACTATTCCTTTAAGCAATACAAATCACTTTTACATTCCACAAAACATTTCCAGGTCGCAACTGCTGAACCCAAGAGTGTAAGAGGTCTTGAAAACAATGGCCTATTTTTTTCTAAATGATGGTGGTATTTGCTGATTTTTAATGGGTAGGATTTACATATCTGACCTTTTAAAGCTCTAATTCCATTCCAAATATGTTTTATATATCCATTTATATGTCATTTGGAAATGGTGTTTTATCAAAACAATCTTGCACAGCCTTTTTACTTTTTTTATTGAACTTATAATATAAAATTGCACTGTATTTACATGTAAACATTGAAATCAAACGAAGGCCAGGAGAAATATTTGTAAAATCTGAAGACAACAACCATTCAACATTCCAGATGAAGCTCAGAGATTTTCTGAGTGACTTTTTGAAGCCTCATAGTCTTATTTCAATCTAGAATAAATGTAATAATAAACACTTTTATTATTACATTTACATTCATTATCCAGGTTTATTTGTATATGTATATATTTTTTTACTAGTATCTCAATCAATTTTCTGATGGTTCTGAAATGTTAACTACCATATCTATGTTATCTTTTTTTATAGGTTTTGTTGAACTACTGTTGGCAAAGTAATATTTCAGCCTGTTTATATTATGACTTCCATTTCAACTCTAGGTGGCATTATTGTTCAATACTGAGGAAATCAAACAGAAAGTTTGAACTGTGCTGCAATGCTTAATGATTAAATGCAGACAATTCTTAAAAATGGACTGATTATTCTTTTTTTCTGTACTGTACTGCACTGTATTGTCAGAAAAGCTTTTCTCTTTTTTATGTGTGTTTTGTAAATAACGATGTGCCCTTTTATTTTCATTCGAGCCATTTGTGGGAGTAGTCCATCAGGTGCAAGACAAAGTGAGTCATCTGTTCCAAGATCTCTCTGTACCCTCACACAATTCAATTAATCTCAAATCAATACAAATTGCCCGGTTAATAAAGACAAATAAAAAGCGAAGAAAACATATGGTGAAGATGTGATAAGACCCTTTTGGCAAGTCAATACATGTCTGTATTGACAGATTCAAACGACTTCTGCCATGCTGATAATTATTCATTTGTTTATAGTGCACATTTTTTTAGATCACAAGTAAATCCAATTCATTCGATTATCTGAAATGTTAAATACTCAGTCATCTAATATTCAATTAAAAATCTTACAATCTCACAATACTGAAATGATTTCTTTCCGTTTTTGATGTGAAATATAACCTCTTTCGGTTTTGAGAGGTATAATATAACCTTTCCATTTCACTTTTGAAACATTTACTCTGAAGTTCCACCTCCACATTTTTTTGGTAGAACATCTCTTCAGGCAAACTAGGTACACTGCCATGGCAACAAACCTGTGCCCTAAGCCAGGCTCTATCGCAGTGGTACAGACATTTAGTCAGGGGTCATTTGACTCCCAGCTGCCTGAAAAACAGGTGCAGAGGCGCTCTGTCACTCTGTTGTAACTATCCCAGTGTGATTTTATACAGTTCAAAGCAGCTGAGACATGAAGAGGACACCCAGTCCTGCTGAGATAAAACTAATTTACTGGAGAAATTCATTTGTCTTGGCTTTTTCCTACACTTGATGCTGGATGTGTATTATTTTTGATATTCCAATATTCAGAATCAACACTTTTTTATATATAGACCTTGTCACATCGTTATGAAGTGGTGGTAAGAAACAAGCAAAGCTGTATTGGATGACCTTATTTGCACTTTTGTCTTTCTCTCTGGAGAAATCACTTTAATGTTCTGAATTGGTTCACTGTAAAAAAATATGATCAATAAGTCATGGCAACATATGTTTTTCCCATTAGTTTAAAGCATCTGAATGTAAGTTTTTTCCTTTCAATAAGGATATGCAATAAGCGCAATGTAGATAACTCATTACAATCTCACTCACTTGTAATGTCTTTAAGAGCACTTTAATTAAGCAATAGTTTGCCCCAACATAAAAAATTGCTGAAAATGTACTCCCATGGGCCATCCAAGCAATGAGGTTGCTTCTTCATTGGAACAGATCTGGAGAAATTTGATTATGCTTGCTCACCAATCGATCCTCTGAAGTGAATGGGTGCCGTCAGAATGAGAGTTCAAACATCTGATAAAAACACACCAATCCACATGACTCCAAACCATCACGTTTAACGTCTTGAAGTAAATGGACCTTTTCACTAACGGAATAATGCTTGTGTCTTATGAACTTGTATTTTGGCCAGAATCGACGTTAAAACATCTTAATTATGGATTTGTTTCTTACAAACATGCAGCTTTTAATTAATTTTTTTTTTTGATGGACTGGAGTCACATAGATTACTTGTGGATTATTGTGATGTTGTTATCAGCTGTTTGCACTCTCATTCTGACGGCACCCATTTACTGCAGAGGAACCATTAGTGAGCAAGTGATGTAATGCTTAGTCTGTATGAAAAATGTTATAAACGCAGATTGTTATTAAATAAAGGATATTATGTTTTGTAATTGTGTTTTCAATGATTGAAAGACACCAGTTAATAATGTTTAATAATTTTGTTAAACTATAAAATGTAATAGTTCCACAGCAAGTTCTTATGATGCCCAAATATTAGTTGAGGTAACATATAAAACACATGAAGTAAATGGTTAAATTTGAATTGACGTAACTTGCTGTAGTTTTCTAAATGTTTAACCAATTAAAACATTTTGGCTGAATGGACTATAAAACTAGTTCAGTAAAGGTTGAGCAAACTAAAAAATAACAATTCAGATAACACTTGAAGAGAGAAATTGACTGAACGTAAAATTTCTGTGGAACTAGTTACTAAATAATAATTAGCTGAAGCAGCTTGAATTTTTTTACAGTGCTAAATTTCTCCAAATCTGTTCCAATGAAGAAATAAACTCAACTACATCTCAGTTGGCCTGAGGGTGAATAATTTTCAGCAATAAGTATTCATATTTGGTGACCTGTTCCTTAACCCTAAAGAAGCCCTTTGTTGATCATGTGTGTATACAACATCTCCTTATATACTATCTATAGATGATTCCCCTGGCAACAACATTCCGGAATATACTATTATACCTAACGACAATCCGGAGTGCAAGGAGCTTTTGTCTGGGACTTTCTGTGCCATTAAGGCAGATCTTATTTTCTGGTGATTTGACTTTGAATTCTCTGGGTACATTGCCTCATCATTTTCTTCACTTATTATCGTTGCTCCCATGAGGATGTTCATTTCAGCCTTTAGCACAGATGGCCAGGGACAGAGGACATGACCAGCTGGCTAATGTACATATTCAAAGAGCTCTCTCAGAGGACAAAGCTTTTGACACTGTCCTCAATGTGACTTGACACTCGGAACACTGTGTATACTGTATTTAAAACGCCTTTCCACCTACTTGACCCTAGAATGCATCACATAAAAAGCATTCAAATTAAACTGATTTTTGAAGGGGGAAAAAAGTAGGATGGAGACTTGGTTTATCCTTTGGTTATTAATTGTATAGTGTCAAATCTGAATGCAACCTTGAAGGAAACTGCCAGAGTTTAAGTCGACTAAATTATTGGAGATTTTTTTGTCAAGCTCATATTTTGTGTAAAAAAAAAAAAAATGATATATATATATATATATATATTTTTTTTTTTTTAACACAAAATATGAGCTTGACAGTCAGAAATAGAAACATTGACTAAAAATAAATAATAAAATAAATAAAATAAAAACCACACCCTGTTGGATCAGTGTTACCCCTTTAACTTCTAAGGTTAAAATGGCAATTCTGAAAAGAAATTGGTCAAAATGAAAACATCGATGAAGGCGATTTGGTGGTAAATTCAGTGACATTACATACAATATAAAGCATTCAGTATGACCACTCAAAGGACTTTTGACATCAACCTCATATGACTGACACTTGTATATTTAACTTGAGATTCGTGAAGAATTTCAGTCTAAGAATTCCATCTTAAAATGAAAAGTGACATAACCAGCTCCCATTGGCAGCAAATTAATTTCAGCTGAAATATTCACTTGAGGGAATTCACTCACATTCAACATATAAAGCATACTAACAACAATGTTGTTTCCTCTCTCATCCTCATAATTTTCATTAAACGGGTTTGACAGAGTATGTCAGTCCTTTAATTAAGCTGTCACTCAGTGAGACCACAATAAGGATGGATGGAACAGATCTCTCAGTTGAGACTGACATTCTGGGTATTGTAATCGAAATAGACATAACCAGCTACTCAAAACAAATTTACATACAGCACAAGCTCCTAAGCATGTTTGATGCTTGCAGGAGTTTTACTGAGACGGCAGTAAGATGGAAATATTTTCTGAGCTTTTTACACAGCTTTGTCAACTGACATTAGCAGTCTATTCAAACACAAGTCCATTTGTTTTTCATAGTGATGTTCACTTACAATTAAAATTCACCTTACTTGTGAGAAAATCTGTCTGCAACTATTAGTTAAGAGTTATGCTACGTACACACAAACAACATTTATTCAAAATATGTATATAATTGCTACAGCTATATAAACTATATATATATATATATATATATACAGTGCCCTCCATAAGTATTGGAACAGTAAAGACAAAATTACTTTATTGGCTGTGGAGTCAATACATTTGCAAATATGATTAAAAGATGAATATGAGACAAAACTACAGCATGTCACATTTTATTATTAGCCGTTTCAACACATAAATGTTTTACCAAATAAAAAGAACAGCACTTTTAGAGTCCATCCCACTCATTGATGTGAGCATAATTATTGGGACAGTTGAACATAAGGCAGATATAAAAGATTAAAAGCTATTATTTAGTTGCAGATCTCTTGCGCACAATCACAGCAGTGAGTCTGTGACCCATAGACATCTCCAGACTCTTGGTCTCATCCTTTGAAATACTTTCCCAGCATTTAATGCAGCCAATTCCACTTGTTGCTTGTTTCGGGGAGTTTCTGCCTTTACTCTCCTCTCCAGCTGGAGAAATTCATGTTCAATCGGATTTAAATCTGGAGACTGACTTGGGCAATCCAAGACTTTCCATTTCTTTGCCCTTATAAATTCCTTGGCTGAACTGGCAGGGTGTTTTGGGTCATTGTCCTGATGCAATATGAAGCACTTCCCAGTGAATCTGGTGGCAAGATGGCTTTGTACCCTTCCGAATTCATTCTGCTACTGTCATCATACATTAAGTCATCAGTAAAATAGAGAGGGCCTCTTCCAGAGGCAGCCATGCATGCCCATTCCATGACACCACCTCCACCATGCTTTACAGACGAGGCTGTATGCTTGGGATCATTTGCAGTTCCCTTTTTTCTCCACATTTTTGCTTTCCCATCACTTAGATAAAGGTTCATCTTTGTCTCATTGGTCCATAAACACAGGTCCAAAACTCTTCTGGCTCACCTTTGTGCTTTTTTGCAAACTCTAATCTTGCCTTTCTATTTTTCTATATAGCAGAAGCATTAACAGTTTGATACTGTTTGGTCATTTTAGCCCCCCCCCAAAAAAAAAACATTACAATTTTAAAATGTTTCACATCAATGGAATGTTATGAAACTGAAAGGCTAAATGGTCTTTAATAAAAAGTCACACTTGTACTGTTCGTGGTCAAAAAAATGACCGCCACTGGAAATGAACAATACCAGGGGGTTAAGACTATATATACAGGTAAAATTATAAAATTATAAATAGTCACATTATGATTTCATGTCCACATATTTATTTTGGGGCGAGTAGCCATGTAGTAGTCATTATCACATTTATAGTCATTATTAGGTGCTTGAGGCATAAGCAGCTAAAAAAGTATCTCTGTCTGTGCATTCATCCCATAAATCCTCTGTGACTCCCAAAAAGTCACTTGCCATGAGAATCCAGTTTGATCTCATTCGTGTCATTTCTTTGGAGACTTTGAGGCTGTTGGGAAATGCTCGACACTGCAAGATCACATGGTCATCGTCTACCCCAGAGACAAGGGAGCATTGAGAAAACGTGTTGCTCATCACTGACATTTAACTCCCAGTAAGGGAATATGACTCTGTTTCAAAGACTTGTGGTAGTGCACTTTTTCCCTGCTGCAGGCTAGCTTTCTCTGGCCACTTAATCTTGCTCTGGGTGACGTCATCACGTTATTGCTGTCACATTAGAGGCTTCACATCTAGTGATCTAGTAAGAGTAGGGGTGTAACCCCAGCATCCTGGCCAAATTTCCCCATTGGCCTCTGACCATCATGGCCTCCTAATCATCCCCATACATTGATTGACTTCATCACTCTGTCTCCTCTCCACCAGCACTTTGAGTACCCAGAAAAGCGCTATATAAATGTAACAAATTATTATTATTATTATTATCTAGGAGTCTCAAAGCAATTGTTGTTGAGAGTCTGGGTTATGACTTCTTAAGCACGCTCTAGAGGTTTTTCCTTGAGCGTGTAATTGTTTAAACACCTCATGATTAAACATAGGTCACTATAATGATGTGTGGGTGAATATTTTCCAACTGTGTTGCAAACAATATACGCAAAAAAGATACTGGAGTGAAGATCTTATTAAAGGGAACTTTATTTTCCTTTGCGTTTCGCAGAAGAATGAAAATCATACAAGTTTAAAATGACATGAGGTGAGTAAATAATGAGAGAAAATTCATTTTTAGGCGAACTATCCCTTCAAGAGCAATGAACGTTTGTAGTTTTAGAAAAATCTTCTGTCCTAATGCGTTTTCTTTTTACAGGCCTCATGAAATTTGATGTGGCTTTTAATCCATGTCTTTTAGCAGGTAGCCATCAACATGTCATCATAAAAGATGATAAAACAGACTGAGAATATTGATTCTTTTATTTTCCTAGGTGCTTACAAATGCTTTCTTGAACATGAATTTCCTTTTCTTTATAGTTTCACTACTGTTATGTAAAAAAAGTCTAAAAAAGGCTAAAAACGTGATTCAATAGAAGAAAAATTATGACTGAATAACAAATACAGGCACTTGTCAAGACATTTCATGAGGTCTTTCTTTTGAGATTCAGCCTCAACAAAAGCACAATAATTTTCATGTGTCTTGCTGCTGCTGTTCAAAGGGATTTTATAACAGTAACTTTTGTCACCTTCCTTTATGTGTCAATCCATTGCATGAAATGAAACATCTTGTAATTGATGTCACAGAATTCTTTGTACCTCCTATACATGTATTTCTATATATATATATATATATATATATATATATATATATATATATATATATATATATATATATATACACCTTGCCTGTCTCATACAGAACCGACTGACACAAATGCCCACACAAATGCAGCTCTGAATGCCTGTGTCACGCAACATCGCTTCATTTTACCTTGCCTTTTGCCCCTGATTTATTCTAGACATGGATCTGATCTATCTTTCCGACCCCAAATATTGTTGCGTTATTTATTTAGTTATTATTTTTTTCTGTTGCGTTATTTATTTAGTTATTATTTTTTTCTGTTCCGTGCAATGTCTTCCATTGGATCGACAGATTAAAGAAAGTTATACAGGTTTGGGATGACATGAGTAAATGATGACAAAATGTAATGTTTTTTTGGTGAGCTATTTGTTTTGTTAATGAATTGAGGCATACAAATTAAGACATGATTTAAGTTATGGACACATGATGGCTGTTTGAGTAATGGTGAGTTACATCTCTGTTGTTCAGGAGTTAAAAGCTGTGCTGTGGTTTAATACATCAACCTGTCAGCTGTGTTTACCTCTCCATCTATTACATGTTGGCCACCACATCTCCATTTGTACATCTTAAGCTGTTGTGTTGCATGCCAGACTGTTTTTCTCTGCACAGATCTCTCTCATTCATACTTCCATTCACTCTAACTGGCATCAGAGGCTGCTTTAATTTCAGCCTCATTTAGCAGAACAAAACATTAACTGTACGTTTCAGCCTGAAAGCTACAATTTCGCTCTCGCTCTTTCCCTCCTCCTGTCCTTCTTCTCTTCAGAGCTGTCCTCATTTTCCCTGTTGTCTAAAGTTAATACTCCCACTCCTGTTCCTTCTTCCTCCCACACGTCTCAGTGCTTTTTGTATTGAAAGGGAGCCTGGGGCTATGGCTAGCAAGCCCTGCGCCCCTGCTGTTGTGTGCAGCATCGCCACGGTCGATGATTTTTAAAACCTCCAATCTATCCAGCGTTTCTCATTAGAGCTGACAACTCTGCTCACTGAAGCCACCTGCTAGACCGAAGCACAAGGGCTAAATGCAATTTGTCACCACAGATCACACTACCTACTGATTTAATTGCCCTCTAATTGGAACTTTTATCCCAGTCGTAATTTATGAGAACAATTAAACCAGAGGAGGGTTCAGTCATGAAGACCGACAACCCCTTTTTTTGGGGTTGAATCTTCATATTTCACTTTAGTTCTTTCACTCATCCTGGGTCATTCTAAACTCCAGGCAAAAGGATCTTAACTCAGACTTTCTTTCCTGCATTCTGAGTTTATATATCTCAGCTTTGAGTTTAATTTCGCACGTCTGACTTATTTTCAGAGAACATTGAGCTCACATCTCACAACTCAGATTTTGCCAACTTTTTTGCTACTTTTAATCACAATTCAGACTTTTTTTTCCTTCCAATTGTTTCCAATCTCAAAAACTTTAACCCAATCTAACAGCAATTCGCACATTTCTGATGAGATGGCTTATTTGTATGAATTTGTACGATTTGTGAAAAACTGTACGTATTTTACGAACTAGCAAATTTGTAGGAATTTGTATGAATGACAACCCCTAACCCCATCCCTAAACCTACCCCTCACCCAAATCGTACAAAATTATACGAGTGAGGTTGAATAAATTTGTACGAATTAGCCACCTCGTAAAATAAAAAAATTGTCTGTGAGATACAGTAGCTTTGAAATATTCGACCTTATATCTCACAGTTCAGAAAAAACTTGTAAGAACTTGTAAGATAAAAAGTTGCAACTACGTTTTTAATTTTTGGATCCTATGGTGGTGGTGGTGGGGGGGTGATTAAATTTTTAATTCACCCAAAAATTTCAATTCTGTCATCATTTACTCACCCTCATGTCATTCCAAACCTGTATAAGTTTCTTTCTTATTTTGAACACAAAATAAAATATTTTGAAGAATTTTGTAGGTCCTCATTGACTTCCATAGTAAGGAAAGATATACTGTGGAAGTCAATGTGCATCAACTGCATTCTTCAAAATATCTTCTTTTATGTTCTACATAAGAAAGAAACTCATACAGGTTTGGAATGACATGAGGGTGAGTAAATGATGACAAAAATGTTCATTTTTGGGTGAACTATCCCTGTGTGCAGTGTAAATTTCTTTGGTTTCATCCTACTAGACTTAAAAAGAAAACGTAGAGAAGTTTTAAGCATAAACGTGTACACACACTCACAGGCCTGTAGGGTCACCAATCTAAATGCAGAACCGGATAAATTGAACTTTGAGCAAAAGTAAGTTGTAAAAGTCAAACACCATCACGACTATGTAATAAGTGACAGTGATTCCTGTAGCAATGAATATATGATGCTTGAGTTCCATCAGAACTTGATGGACAAGACGATTCTGGCAGACAATGACATTCAGTATCCCCCACTGTGCTCTGACACTCTTAGCCTTTTTGAGTTTGCTTTCAGAGATTTTTTCAACGCTGGCCTAAGAGGAATCTTTTTTACCTGCAATAAAAATGTCAGGTGTTAAAGGCTTCCAGTAAAAACCTGACATTTCTTGGACTGAATGAATTTGTGACCTGAGTATTAAGATGTAAGGACGTCTCGACAGAGCGGGAGCACCAGGGCATTTTAACCCTCAGGCTAATGTGAGACTTCGTATCTGCATCCAAGAGTGACAGCATGGAGAGAGTGTCACATGTCTTCAAACCTTTTAAACCTCATTGCTAAATCACACCAATATTCTTTTAAGTTTTTACTGCTTTTAGTTTCAAAATTGCCCAAATATGGGACATTTGCCCAGTTTTAACATTCTTCTCCATCCTGTGCTCATTATTTGATTGATTACTGCTGTCATAATCAATAAATAATACACAAAATACACAAAAGATTTTAAAGTCTGCATTTTTTATTGTGAGCAATTCATCCATGTATATATTTAATTATTTATTTATTTATTTATTTTTTGAGCTCATACTTTTTAATAAAAATGTCATTACTCAATCTTCTGGTTAAATGACAATCTTCTTTCCAGTGGCTTCTCCAATCATTTCGTCTGCTTAAAGTCCACCTCTTACTTACCATCGACTACAACCTCATATTCAGATTTGTCTCTATCCGATCAACAAACTACTTTTTTGTTTTTTTTGTTTTACTCATTATAATACAAAAAAACAAAAACAAAAAAAAGAGATCTCTCTACTTTCACTGATATTTTAAATGTATCTTTCCCATGGCTGGCAAAAGCACAACATTAATTGTACTGGACAAATAGTTCTGATTTTGGTGACTAAGGTGCAGACTGTAATCTGTTAAATTTACATAAATAAATTTACATAATAAATTAGCTGTGTTTGTGCTGAAAAGATTGACAGTGAATTCATTTGAATACAGTTCTGCACAATTTTTCTGCTAGCAAATAAGATGCAGAATTTTGTGTTAAAATACCATCTTCGCAATTGTTTAATGATTTAATTCTGCAATATTATAAAATAAATTGTGTGTAAGTTTAGCAAAGAAAAGAGACCGCATATGCTCAAATACAACCTTATTATAGCTGCAGTTAGTCACCTCGAAATGTCAATGAGTTTTATCCTTGACCCAAGTCTTCAGTGCATTTGCAAACTGTAAAAAATAATTGTCTGGCAAGGTTGACCTGAATAATGAACTGATGTAGGAGGTAAATCCTACAACACTTAAAGGAATTTAAATGCCAATGTCATGGTATTTGCATGTAACCTGGTACACTATCAGAAAAAATGTGCAAACATTGTACCTTTGGGGTATAACAGCTTGTCACTGAGGCAGAACCCTGAGGCAATTGACTCTGTAGTATGAAAATCTTCCAAGGGAGAATAAAGCATTGGGCGTATAGTTTGGACATGAAAGCAGTCTACGAATTCTGAAGTAATCTCATGAGACACCAACCCACACACTTTTTAAACAGAAATGTCTTGCCAACATAGTGTTTAATATTTAAAAGTCAATAAAAGGGGGGAAAACACTTAGCTTTCAATGTTCTCGTTTTCCCAGTGAGGCATGAACTTTAATAATATTAGAGTAGAAATACTGTATCTTAGCTTATCTATGGCTCTGGCCCAGTGAAAAGCTGTTGTGCTTCTAAAGGTACAATTCCTTAAAGGTTTTAAGTTTTAACTCCTAAGAGTCCATGGAGTTAAACATACTGCATGAAGGAGCAGAGAGTAGCTGCACTCTCATGACTTATCGAAAGTTGATTTATTGCCACAATGCTTTCAGTGCTTTTTATTGTACCATTTGATCTTGAGTTATGTAGTCAATAAGCTTTAGAGCTTTTCATTTTCACTTGTGAACCCGAAAAACTACTAATGCTGTTCAAAGACTATTTGAAGTTCTTTCAATATTTAAACATGATTTCTGTCACAATGAAGGCTGTACAAATTTTCTTTAAAGCCCTGGTGCTGTCATAATACTGTCATAATTTATGATAACAAACCAGGTTTTTTTTTCTTTTGACTGGGAGACAGAAAGAATTCATTAGTGGCTTTACTCAGCAATTTTGTGGAGAGCAGAGTTTAAAAGCAAGTTTATAAATGGCTTAGTTTCGCACAGCTTGAATGTGGCTGTCTACATTTTCAATACACTAATTAAAATCAAACCATACGGCAAAACACAAAACAGGGAATTGCATTTATCAATTTACTCATTGTCACAGACCGGCCAGGCTCAATCACCAGTCAATCACAGCGCACGCCGTCACCTGAATTCTAATCATCTGCACCTGCACGTCATCATGGCAATCATCCAGCACTCCTCATATACGCACACCTCACAACACTCCAGTGTCCGGAGGATTACTACAGCTATCACACATCTGTGCATGATACTTACCAGCTTGATTAATTACCTGTTGTGTTCCTTCCCAAGTCTGTCCAGTTCTCGAGTCTCGTCCACATTCCCAAGATTGGTGAGGTGTGCCGCAACTCCAGCTCCGTGTCTCCTATTTGGGAAAAGATATATTGTCACCATCCCTCCTGAAGTCTCCTATCCTTTTCACTTACCTGCATCTTCCATTCTGCCATTATCTGTGAAATAAACCTGTTCTCAGTACAACTTTCTGTCTGAGTCCTACTTCTGTAACACTCATTTACTCACTTTCATAAAAGTAGATTTTTTTTTATTTTTTTTCCCAGTGTGGTCTTGTAATGTTTATAATGTTATTACCAAGCTCAAAGCTAACATTAGCCCATCTCAGGCCTGGTTAATATTGAATTACTGTAAGTCAGTCAGTTCCAGATGAGTGGAGAACTGAAAGGGGTTTAAAAGGAGGTCAGCAGAGTGCACAATAACAGCCAGTGTCATTGATTTGATCATGATTAGGTCATGTTTGTTCAATTTTGGACTGGGTTGACTAAGTTTGTAAGCCATGAGGCTATATAGGGATCTCACAGCCCCTTTCAGGTTTAGTCAATGTAAAGGAACACCCTCCCCTCTAATGACTGCTCTCAGATCAATGCTATCCTTAAAAGCAGAGCAACAAAATGAACAAAGCTCCAATCTCAACATGTTCTGATAGATCTAACTGGCATCTCTGAGCTCAGATCTATGGGTAATCCATACAGATGTGTGTAGGTGGTAGAATTAAACGTTTGCATTCTGCAGTCTTGTTAGTGCTGTCGAATCATTCTGTTTTCCTTTCCTTTCGTGCACGAGCTCTTGTTCATGCACAAGCTAAAATTCACCTGTTTTTTGTGTGCAGAAAAATGTAAGACTCAACTCTCTGTACTTTCCATTTACACACAGAATAACTATAACTATAAAACATTGTGAATGAATATTGCAGTGCATGCTAGAATAAAACAGTCAGGATTTAATCGCTGCAATGCAGTGCTCTTGAAAAAACAACATCGGAGCAGCTACACAGCAAAGATGTGATGAAGGGCTGTGAGAATGCATTGATATTCACATCCTCTTATTCTCAAAAGCCTGCGTCTGACATTTATAAATGCCTCTATCCATAGAGAGATGCAAAGATTTTGCATGAGTAATGAATATTGTTTATTTTCACTCAGATTTGTAATGTGCCTTTTTAACAACCGCAGTATCGACACATTTAACACTTGTCCTCTTTTTCAGTTTTTCAGAGCTAGTTGGAGCAGTTTTCATCAAAGGAATCTATTGATATAATTTCTTACAAAGGCCTTTTTTTCCAAGACTATTGCAAAATTATGTGGAATTATATGCTGTCTGTAAAATGTCTGATTCTTTTCCATCTGACAGACATCTTGACAATCTGATTAACTACTGTATACCCAAAGTTGAATTGCATGAAGTGAAAAGCCTTGAAATTGCTATTAGAGGTCTGATGAATCATATTTAATTAGTATATGAATGCTACATCTATTTGCATAGCTTTTATAAGCCTTAAGGACAATCATAGAAACTCAACTGTACTTCATGAAAATAAGGTCTGGTTTCCAGTATAGTAGACTAGAAACTGAATGTCGTGATTTACATTGGTGCAAAATTCAATGGGTCAATCAAAATACAAAATAAATTAAACTGTACTTTGTAAAAAAAAAAAAAAAAAAAGCGGTTGTTTCGAGTAGCAGGCTGAAAACTGAATACTTTTATTAGTCTCAAAGCTGCAAAAATTCATCCTGACATGAAATTCGCAACTCAGATTGATAAAATGTTCTTCCTTTAGGCGTCTAATAAATTACTTCATAATTGTCTCTGCATTTTTTTTCACAATACAAAACAATAGGCATTTAAATGTAATGGCCCTCAACATTGCACTATTTAGTAATCCAGCTCTTGGGAAGAAGTACAACACTGAACTGAATGTGCAAATTACTGTTCTCATTAAAGTCTTACGATCCTTATAATCATTTTAATTGCCCTGAGTAATGAATGAGTCAATACAGACCGGAAACCCTAGTTATGACAGAAATCAAAACCAAGAGAGACTGGGTAACATGTAGCCGACCACTTATTACAAACAGGACAGACACAGGACAGATTTTGGCATTTTGATCACATTTTTTCAATAATGAGCTGCGGGACATTTCATTCCTTCCCTTAAATAGATTCAAAAGTTAAACACTAGGGTCAGTTGGAGGAAATGCGTTTTACCGTTAAGTAAACTATATCTATTTTCATATCATAATTTTTTTTTTCAACATGCTCTTGCTAGCAAACAGTATATTTTTACAAGAATTCTGAGATGATCCTCACTGCAGAACACAAGATCCAGGGGGTGTGGTTGGATCTAGATCCAACTCCTCCCACCTTACATATACCTAAACCTACCCATCCCCACCCCTAAACCTACCATCTCCACCCCTTGGATGTGGATCCAACCCCGCCCCCTGGATCTTTGTTCTGCAGTGAGGGGCTACTGAGAATTCTTGGGTAAAAAACTTACAAATGCTTATCAGCAGAACTCACAATGACAGAGCCATGCTTATATAATATTATTCAAGTTCATGCCTCACTGGGAAAACGAGGACATTGAAACCTGAGTGTGAGTACCCTTTTTGCTACTGACGTTTAAATATTAAACATTATGTTGGCAAGACATTTCTGTTTAAAGAGTGTGTGGGTTGGTGTCTCATGAGATTACTTCAGAATTCTATGTGGGCTGCTTTCATGTCCAAACTATACAGCAATGTATGCTTTCACTCCCCCGTGGAAGATTTTCTTACTACGGAGTAACAGCTGAAGCAATTCTCATGTGCATATTTGTTTATTTGCAAATAGCAAGTAAGCTATCAGACTGATGTATTTTAGGTTATTTAGATGAACAGATCATTTATGGTACCTAGGCTACTCCTCACCACTTGAAACCAGTTCTCTTCAGATCAAAATGTACAGATTAACCACATTCACCTCTTTGCCATTTTTGAAGAAACAATTTTGCTTGCATGATTGCCTCTCTAATAGCTGTAGGCAAGCTATTTGTTGCCTAAACGTTTGACTTCTGTACCATAATATGGAAGGTGTCTGAAATGCATTTGGAAGCAGTGCTACAACTACTATAGACATCAAAAGGGACACTTTCCCCTCTAAATATTGTGATTGCTGGTTGACCAATGTGTTTTAAATGATTTAATCCTTCAATATTTGTTTCCCCTCAACCATCCTTGTTTGAAAGTCAACAACAATCTTCTTTCTGCTATATTATTATTATATATAATATATTTCAGAAAAAATAATAGAATGCTAGTATTCTGTTCAGCCACTGTCTTACAGCAGCAGAGGCTCTATTCATTCGTATTTCTGTGAATCTCTGTCACGTGTACACGAGCGCGCTGTGTCTATTACGGTAGACAGAGCTGCGCTGATATTGTGTGTGTGTGACATTACGGTACATTTATAGATCCGTCGGAGTCTTGGTTGTTTGCAAACCCAAAGAGCACTGCAATGTAAATTTATCAAGAGAATAATCGGACTGCATACCGAAAATACCGCAGCAGAAACGCAGAAAACCTCAGAAGCTTCTTTCAACCACACTGGTGAGAAAAATATTAATTTTTGGATTCTTATTAGAGATTAATTATCTTTGTGCGGTCGCTACACCTATCAACCTCACATAGTTATACACAGGAGCACTGGCTATTCTCATTTGACTTAAACAGTGAATCGGACGCGGTGTTGCAGGCATGGTAAAGAGTGAGCTTTTCTGCTTTAGGAAGTTTATTTTAATTCACTCTTGAGCAGACCACGCTTGATGCTGCTCAGCATGTGTTTTATAAAGTAATAAGCAGCTTGAGTATTGAGGGTACGCGCTGGAGCACGCGACAACTTACTGTTTCACAAAACACACACTGGTTTGACAGCTATAAACGTTTGTTTAAGAGGCACCTCCTTTAAAACGTAAGATTGGATTGGCAAGATTTGTGTTGTGCAATATCCCACTTACTGAGTGGCTTGAATCACATATTTAACGTTAATAAATAATTGCCATTCTTACCTACCGGTGCGGCTCTGGAGGTTGGTGAGAGATTCCCTCACAGTTTGTCAGTGCGCACAGCTTTTAATAATGTTTTTTCTCTTTACGGTCGGTCTTTCTGCGAAACAAGTATCTTTTTCGTGCTGAAACGGTGACTTTAAAGATTTTAGGAAGTAGCGACCGTGTCAAACTAAATGGGGGGAAAAACTATGTTGGGATATAGTTTAGACCAGATGTGTTTTGATCAGTTTTTAATAATAATCATGATAACAGTGTTGACAACTTAAGTTAAAAATCCTTTATGAAGTTTAACTTATTAAGGGACATTTTATCAGTGTTTTTAAATACTAAATAACATTATTATATAAATTAGATAGGCCTAATATAAATAATAAAGACAAAAAGGAAAACCTCTTAAGGAAAAGTTAGCTGTTGATATGTGAAGAAAAATGGCTATAAAAACAGACATTGATTGAATCACACGGATGTTGAAGTGCTTAATTTAGACTTCTACCCTTCTGTAAGTCCATCTTCATATTTGTACAGGAAATGATTTTTTGCAGCTTGTGTATACTGTAATGCTCAGACTTTAAGTTGATGATTACTGGGCAACAGTACAGAGATTCATAATGAAATCATGTGAATAGTTTAGACATTTTTTATGTATGTTAAATCAGTATGGCGTTTGTAAGTCTGCAGCACTGCAATGTTTACTCTCGGAAATGTTTTTAAGCCATGGTCTTTGCACAGACAGAGATTTCAAGTGAAGCATGCGCTGAATTTTAAATTAAAATAATATTAAAAGCCTTTTCATACTTATTTCAATGCAAGACACTCTTGCAAAAGACACGCATATATGTGACAATAAAGACAATGAACCTTTTCCTCCTCTCAAACTACCAGCATTTGAGCTTTGTTGTGGTTTCAAGTATTTACTATCAGTAGTCTTGCTGTAATCATGTCCTTGGCGTTGTAAAGGAATTCTCGGAAATCTCTGTTCCCTCTCTGATGTGTTACTTGCGTGTTACAATCTTAATGAAACAAGGACAGGTGCAAGGAAATGTTTTGGTAATCTCTGGCTGTTTTATGTCCTCGTTTTCTGTCACGTTCACACCATTGAAATAGTGCCCACAGTCCTTTTTTCACCATTTGTTTTTGTGTGGTTGGTCACGTAACAGCTCAACTCAAAGATCCATCGTGGTTGCCCCGTCTGAGGTGATTCCTCAAGAAGCTGGTGTGAATGGTGATCCTCGGGCCTGCCTCGCTAGAGTTTTACAAGAAAAACCACGCTGCAGTGATCCAAAGTCCATAGCACTTTTTGTGCTGCTGCCGTTTTTGATAATGAAAGCATAAGGCAGCGGTTGTATTGCACGGGTTTTCCTGATCTTCGTTCTGGAGACAGGTGTGGGCGGTGAATGTGTGGGAATTTATTACTCAAAGGAGGAGAAAGCTGTGTCCCGTTCTTCCCAATTCTGTTACCATGGTAACATAAGGAAGCAGGGGCTATGCATTTTATATAATGTGCAGATACTGACCACTTGCTTTCTTTGAAATAGGGGGCTTGAAAGAGCATGGTAATCTAAATCTAAATCCAGATCATATGTACACAGGACCCTTCGGTCCATTTCAGATGTCTCATGAGACCAGAATGTGTAGTTATGCCCGTCTTTGGGGTGAATATATGGAAGATGACACCTTCCTCTTGTGTGCAAAGATTGATTACAGTGAGTTGCGTGAAATATTTCCTTAATAGATGACATTTCTGGGTGGCAATGCTGTGAAGTGACCTGTAAAAAGAGTGTCATTATACATTAGGCTACTTGCAGCTTTTATCTGCTTTCGTTTGTTGAGGCTGAGAGGTTCTCTGCAATATGATCTTTCATCATATCATATCGATAGTGGTGATGATGATTTAATGTCACTGCAATGAGGCAAACCGCTCTGCTGCTATTTCACAAGAGTGCAGCACTCTGGGTAAGACAAGCAGATGGTGACCTGCTTTCTGTCCTGTCTTATTCTATCACCGGGTTGATTTATCAAGCACTGTTGTGTGAAACTGTGATGGCACCATATTTCAAAATAAAGAATCTTCAATTGCTGTATCACATGATTCCATGATGATGGACAGTTTGGTAGAAGATGCTACAATGAAAAAATGATTTAGGCTATTATTGATGATGTTAATAGTAGTGCCTGGATAATTACCTGTTATTTTAGAGTTTCTAAAGGCCCTGATATATTTCAAATGAAGTTCGTTTTTGTTCTTCGTTTGGGGGCAAAAAGAAGTTCGAAAAGTCTGAGCGACGGTATACAGTTTTCGAACATTTCAACACCCCCGCGCTGCTGGAGGTGGGGTGTGAATTAATGTAAACGTGTTGCGATGCTCGCGCAAATGCCCTAAACATATCAACGGTGCAATGGTGGTGTATCTAGGTCTTTTATTAAACTGGATAAATTATTACACGTTTTTATATTTTATGTGTTGTCATAATTTGATAAAAACAAAGGTTAATTATTGTATGTTCTTTTGGCATTTCATTTATTCTACACCTTTTAAATTTGCTTATTGAAAGAACAACAACAACAGCAGCAGCAGCAGTATGGTGTAACATTTATTTGAAACGCATGTATTTGGTACTTGCTACCTTATATCTTTACTCTTTCATTTCATTCTTTTCATGGCTTTTGAAAACTTGCATCTGATGTTTCTCTACGTCGCATTTTGCATAACTCCGGGTCGTCGACACCAAGTTTCGTTGCAATTTCTTTCTAGGAATTAAATGCTTTCTCAGAATCTTTAAAGTCTCCCTGCGAGTGATTGTACAGGTGCGGATATATTTGTGGCAGCTCAGCTATTCGACACAGTGTATTTATGTTGCTTGTGACTTGGAGATGTTGTTCTCCTGCCTGAACTTTGTTGAATGAGAAACGAACCAGGGAAAAAAAATTGCGTGTCAAAGAAGATGGAGCTCCAGAACACACCCACCGATTGCTTAATCACCACGGACCAATGGTAGCTCAAAGGTGTTTAGGAGCCAAAAGGAACTCCTCCAGAAAGTTTGCTTTGGTAAGCTGTTTCGAACTGCCGACACAAACTCAAAACGAACTTCGTTTCGGCCTGATTTTGTTTGAAATGACTTTATATCAATTTGTTCTTTGATGTAGTTTGAAGTATATCGGGGCCTTAAAGATGACAATCAGTTTGGGATGGACACTTGAGTTGTTTATTCTTAAATAATATATGTTCCCTTCAGTCATAGATTGTGCATATATGATATCTTTGCATGCTCAAAAGACTTGATATGATCATTGTAGTGAACACAATACTTTATTTTATTCTGATTGCATTTTTTCAGTTAAAAATTGGTTTAAATGCATAAAAAAGATGCCATATAAGAAGTACCTCTTCCACATATGTAGCAACATTAACTTCAAAAAACATTAGTTATTTGTAATTTTTCTGTTATTCAAAGTGTCAAAACATCATGTGGTGCGACCGTCCGGCCATAACTGTTGTTTTGGAAACATATTTGAAATGACCCTAAATTTATTCAGATTAATTTTCTGAACTATTTGGCATGATTTCCAAAGCGTTTTGTAATCCTGTATAAAATTGCTAAGAGTTTTGCATATATTTCATCATAATATTCAAACAAATTTTGCCCTATAATCTCCATTTTATGAAATATCATGTCATGCAACCATCAAGAAACTACCATTTTGGTATTTTTATGTTGAAATCCATTCAAAGATAGGACGTTGCATCAAATAACAATTTGCTAAGGACCCATAGAAGCATCAAGCAGGTTTGTAACTCTCTTTCAAATTTGGAAAAAAATAACCTTTTTAATGGCTGGTATGTAGTTACCACATTTGGATATCATGTGGTATGATCTTTAAAAAACAATGAATATTAAGTTCTACAAGTATTTATTTTTATTATAAATTTCATAGTGACCTTTTATGGGAAGCTAGCTTGTTTTGTTTAGGTGGCTAATTCTGTGCTTGTAAATTTTGACTGAATTTGAAAATATGTGGTGCGACCAAATATCATGTGGTGTGACCACTGCAGAGTGTTTTCCATTATATGTCCCAGATTCACAGTTTTTGTGCTTTTTATATTCAATTAGTGGCTTTTATACACAATTTATTTTAATATAATTTGGAATAGATTTTTATGCAATTTGGGTCATTTTGGGCAGTTTGTTTAATATTTCTACAATATGAGAAAAAATGCAAAAAATTATTTTAAGCATCTAAGTTTAGTTTGGTAATTTAGCATTTTTTAGTAATTATTTATTAATAATTATTTTAATCTATTTTACTAGATTCCACTACCAAGCAAAGTAAAATAAACGCCCACCCTAATAGGCAGCATGTTAATTCTGACCCAGCAGTCAAGCACAAACTCCAGATTTAATTTTCTGCTGCAAGAAAAATGTTTATGATTTCATCTCAGAACCTGAGCCAGCACCATCCGACAAACCATGGCACTTTTATGCCACGCATCATGTTCTCATGCAGTGAAAAATACATCACGGAGCAAAGAAGACACTGACAACACACCGGCATATAAGACAGAGCAGGTTACATTCAGTATTAAACAAAGTCTCAGTTCAAATTTTGTCTTTTTTTTTTTTTAAAGAAATCAAACAACAAATACTGTTTTGTGGCTCTTTAATGTGTCGTGACAGATCGCTGTAGCATCTCAGTTCAAGCGGCATGTGAACGGATCATCTCTTACTAGTTATAGCACGAAATAAACATGAATGAACATCAGAAGGTATCTTGTTTCAACTGTGAAAAGATGTCAATACACACTATTTTTTTAAATTCATGTCCACCGACGTTAATCTACTCTCCTGTCTGGTTTGTTTGTCAGACAAAAATGGCAGATTTAGCGTTATGATTGCTCAGATTGCCTGTTAAATTGTCAAACTCCCGGCGAAGGGTCAATTGAGCAGCCAAGGCTGGGCAAAGTTTAGAAATAACTGGGTCTAAAAAATTACTGCAGTTAATGCCATATGCTGAACTTTTCACATGTTTTTTAAAATTTTTAATGATATAAGGTCTTTGTGTCATTTGTAGCGAACACTCATTATGTGGTGCAACCAATAATAGCAGTAACTGTATTAAATTAAAAATTATCTAATTTCGGTGGCTGAAATATTAATCACTGCTATAGTGTGCTAAAGTGAATGGTATTTTTAAAATATATTTAATCAGTTTTATGCAATTTACATAAGTCTGCTAACTACAATTAAGAAGGCAACTCTGAAATTATAGAACAAAAATATGAGATCATTATTTACAAAAACTCAAGAAATGCAAATACTTTGTTTCTAAACACTTTAATTACTAAGAACATCTAAACAAAAGTTAAGCATGTTAAGGAAATGAATTGATATTAATATAAATCATGGTCGCACCACATTCAACTTTTTAAGGCTACGGCCGATTCATCTAGATGAAAAAAACACTAAAATCACTTAATTTAAAATTTTATTTTAAATTTGTTTACGCAACCTTCTTAATGTTTGAACAACTACAAAATAATTATTTTGTATTTTAAAATTTGCCTGTCGAAAATCCTTATACGTCAATGACCCATATAAGTAATATATGAGTTTTAACTGGTTTCAAAATTAATATATGCACATTATAATGTTGTGATGCCTAAAACACAATTTTATTTGTGTGTTATTCTTGTTTTTTAGACAATATATTTGTCTAAAAACAATTATATTATAGGCCTCTAAAATTTTAATATTGACCATATCAGCTTATCAATATTGCCCAGAATTTTATCATCTGTACATGATTACATGCAAACCAATCCCTGTTCAATATTTGATCTTGGTGGCTATGAACTTGAAAGTTTCAAATATGATTGTAACTCGTTTAAACGGTTTTTCGTAAACCACTTTCAGAACAGAATATTGAATGTTGACATATATAAAAGTGCTGACCATTTATACGATCTATATAAAAATATATGGGTGTTTATTTTTATGTCAAGTATCTGTCACAGAAGTGGATTGTTCTGAGAGAAGGATACTGTGTTCTTACTGATTGGGCCCTCAGAGTGTGGGTCTAGTTTAGCTTCTAGTTTAATTTCCTCCAACATTGTTATGTCAGCAGGGCACCGCTGTGCCACAAAATGAACAGATGTCCTTCCCTGGATTTCTCACAGATTGGATTACTATGCCTAGGCAGCCCAGGCTCTTTAGAGACTGCATTGTTGCAAGACTGAAAACAATCCCTTTGATTTTAGCCAAGATTCCATATGGTTAAAGCAAGAAGAAAACAATGCGTTACACATTTTGGGGCTAAATAATTCTAAATAGGTGAATAAGTATCTGGCTAAAGCATTTAAGCTCATGCTTGATTTAATCATTAAATTCATAGATTCATTTTAGTTCTTTCATTTTAACTTTTCAGTTAATAATTGTATAAAAAATCAATTTAATTATGCTTTTTTTGTAATGTGTATTCAATGATTTACATGTCTGTAAAGTCTTTCAAATTATCTTAATTTGAGGAAATATTAATTTTTAGCAATTATTTGTTTGATTTATCAAAGTTTAATTAACTGGATTCAAACTTTCAATCTATTAAACCTTACATATCTCACACTGTTAAATTAACAATGTGTTTCATTTCTAAATTAAGCTATGTGCACTTTCAGTTCTCTTCGACTGGCTCTATTATTCTATTGTGCAGAATATACAAAATGGAAGCAGGTAAGGTTACTGAATGTGTTTATGCAACACATTGCAGCACATGACCGTCTTAAATTAGAAAGGTTGCTCTTCCACACTGTTAGAGATGGTCATGCTATCGTAACTGTTGTTGTTCTCATTATGCTAGCTCTGGCTCAGCTATAGTTTATTGTCAGATTGTGCTTTCTTCTAATACTACCCAGTAGACCTTTCTAACTTGTGTGAGGCAAACGGAGACCAATAAGCAAAGCACTATGGGGCTTGGGGACATAATTTCTAGGAGTGATTTTTCAAGTGAAAGGCTCTTTATGTTATTAAAAAACTGTATGTGAGTATCCAAAGATCTGTTTTACTGGAGCTTTTTAAAGGGGACCTATTATGCCCCTTTTCACAAGATGTAAAATAAGTCTCTGATGTCCCCAGAGCGTATATGTGAAGTTTTAGCTCAAAATACCCCACAGATAAATTTTTATAACTTGCAAAAATTGCCACTTTTAGGGTATGAGCCAAAACGCGCTGTATTTGAGTATGTTGCTTTAATGCAAATGAGCTGTTGCTCCCAGAGAAGAGGGCGGAGCTTCAAGAGCTCAAGCACCGGCATTAGCAGTGCTAGCCTTTGCAAATAAACATTCCCCTATTAATCCAAACCTGTTATCTTTACAGAAAATTTACTCTGTTTCAAAGTCAGTCATCTGATTATACTGTGCATAATAAATTTGCGTTTATGAATTACAGGATAAAAATAACAACATAGCTGGTCTCATGCTATCACAAACTTTATAAGCCCCACTTCTGATTATGAGCTCGACAACTTCAAGCGATCAACTCGCATAGCTTTCATATGCAGCTTTTAACTACCACATTCCTATTCACGATCATTCTGGCAGCACTTGAAGACAGCATCAGTGACAATGATAGCTTTAGCAATTAGCCTTACAGAGTGTCAAGAAGCTCTTTCAGAAAGGCAATTTGGAAAACAAATGCGTGATACTTTGTCTGGAGCTGATGTTCACACACGAAGTGTTGGTATTGATTCCTAAACATTTAGGGAACATTTAACCGATTTTTTCCAGGATATTTCCTTCGAAAATGAAGTGTACCACAGTGTCCTCGGCTCAGATGAGTAGGGCTGGGTATCGTTCAAAAATGTTCGATATCGATACTGATACCGATACCTTGAGTTCGATACCGGTTCCTGAACGATACTTTTTTCGATACCAATTTTATGAAAACAGTTTTAACAAGATTACATTATCTCAAAACTTTGGTTTAATTTTTTTCAGCTTGTTGACATGTATACAGATTCAAAGACTCATCTCCTGAGCCACTGCACAAAGGAACAAAATATAGCCAACACAATAAATCAGTACAAATAATTTTAATAAAGCTCAAATAGTTTTCAGTTTACACTAGTGCGTGCTCGTTTTAAAATGCAAATTCTGTGTTCTGTATCTGGTTTTCAAATGAAGGCATAAAACATTAATTTCATTTTTCTTTTAAATTATTGAAAATAAAACTTTATTTATTTATTTTGGCAAACAAAATTTTACTATTAAAATTAAAACATGGAAGAAATGTTGTGTGATCATTAATTAAAAAATAAGAGTTTTAATAATTTTAATAGTAGCCTAGTAGTAGCAGTACACTCTGCTGAACAATATTAATTTATTTCTGCCGCAGTGTCTTCCAAGTTAATCCGAACTTTTATTTTGACGGGTTTCCGGGAATACCTTTACAGTTCTGTGTGTATATGATATGACGCAAGTTTTACTCAAATCAAATGGTAAAATGCTGATGAAGTGACTCTCAGAGCAGTTCTAGAGCTGTTGTTCATGTGTTTATGTCCTCATTTAGTGAGACGGCAGACGCTGAAATGTCACGCGAGCTTCAGTCTTTGTCAAGTAAGCGAAACTGCGCAATATAGAGAGCAGACTGCTCCGTAAGCTTTCGAATTGCTCTCGCGGAGGTCAAACACTGATCAATCAGCACCGCGCCGCTTCTAGTCAAACACACCTAGTGCTGCAGGATTATTGGCTCACTGACGTTAATGAGATTAACCCCTTAGGTATCGAAATTTGGTACCGAACGACAAGACGTTTTTCGATACTCGGTGGTATCGAGGCAATTCGGTCGGTGCCTAAAAAGTATCGAACTCGATACCAAGCCCTACAGATGAGGGGAGATTATGGTGACTCCTATGTTCATTACTGCATCCCAAAACACAACACTTGTAAAGCCTCTTTGGCGCTGACATTGTATATATCTCCAGTAATGGCAGACCGCATCTTCTCACTCAGGGCTGTGTTTATGCTTATCGGGCAGAGAGTGTCACAAATGGGCAGCACTTTTTCCCCTCAGTGATGTGAACAGAGGGAGAATCTGAAACCGCTTGTTCTGAGAGACTGTTTAGGATTTATTGATTTTATTAAAAAATGAGTGGGTGGATTTTGACCATTATAGGCTGGTTGCTTTCACACACTGCGGCCACACAACTGTTCAAACACCTTATAAAAGTGATTTTTGCATAATAGGTCTTTAAGGACTTTTTCTAATATGTTTCTAAATGGTGATGCAGATTCTTTTAGATTTCTTTTACATTTTGGACGTCCATTGTGTTCTTATGTTTTTGCTGAGATACAGAGGTACTTTAAAAGTGTTTTCTGTTCTTATCTCAGTGGAATGTACTTGTTGTAATTCCACTTCAATTGAATTAGTTACAGCAGTTCTTTAATCCATGCATGGAGTGGAAACAGTTATTTGACTTCAAGATTAGGAGACAGAGCTGCAGTCAAACAATAACATTCCACTGCTTAATAAAATATATTTTTTCCTCTGTGTTGAACAGTTGAGCAGTTGTGTTAAATTCAAGCTGAGTTTCAGACCTCACAGTGCCTTGGCTTTTTTATTTTAATTTATCTTTGATGGTGTTTTTAATTTTACATGGGTAAAATTAATTAGTTTTAAATGTCTGTAAAATACCTCTTGTGTGATAATTAGTTTAAAGATTTTCTTTAAATTAATTACTTAAAGGTCATCAAGAAATCAAAACCTTATATTGATATTATATATATTGATATGATATAATATTGATATTTCCTGTATTGACCCTATATTGGCCTGTTCAAAAATGAGGTATTTCATTCACCAAAGGTGCATTAAATCAATCTAAAGTGACAGAAAATACATTTTATGATGTTATCAAATATTTCTATTTAAAATGAATGCTGCTCTTTTGAACTTTGTATTATATATTAAACCTCACAAATGTTTTCAACATTGATGATGATGCTGATAGTAAAGCCGATAATAATAATAAATGTTTCTAGAGTACCAAAACAGTATATGATTGATTTCTGAATTGATAGATCATGTGACACTGAAGACTGGAGCAATGGCGAGAGAACATTTTAATTGAATAAATTTATTTTAAATTTAAAATATATAGTAGAAAACAGCAATTTTAAATCTTATAACATTTGTCAGTTTTTACTGTATTTTTAATCAAATAAATGTGGCCTTTGTGAACATAAGAGATTTCTTTCAAAGTCTGAACCTAAACTTTAAACTATAGTGCACTTTCCTGATGTTCGTCCCTGGTCACACTGCGAGTGAGCCAGTGGTGAATGATAATCCAAATGAAAAATAAGACATCTTTAATGAAACAACTTGCCTTACTTACACTTTACTTACACAGACTATTTTATAATGTTAATCAATAGCTGTTTTAGCAAACTTGCAATCAGTCTGGCACAATTATAGTATGTATTGACCAGTTTTCACAATCCAAACAAATCCCAGTTGATATTAGATTGGTTTGACTTTGAGGAGAGCCAGTCTGCAGCCCACACAGAATCTGTGCTGATAATGAAGGAAAATTACTTCCAGATTCTGTGGAATAAATTTTAAATATAGTAAAAATATGTCAAAGAAAATTTCTGCAAAATGCAGTTGCAATATGGTTGGAGGATGTGTAGAATATTGTAAATCATGGACATTTAAGTTCTGAGGAAATCTTCAAAGCTTTCAGAGAATATCCATGAGCACAGATTCCATGCAGGAAGCTAATCAGTCATCATTTTTGTGAGCAGTAGTGGCTGCGGTGGGAAGCTTTTCTGGTCTTTTGAGCATGGCTGCAGAATATTCCGCTAAATTCATCATAATTTGGTGGTATAAGGGTTCGGTATATGCTCTGCTCGTGAATGGTGCCGTTTACAGTCAGAACCTTATAAAAGAAGCATTAATAGTGGCTTTCAGGCCGTAGGCAAAACTGACAGAGTTTCAAAGAGAAGCACTGTTTTGATGCAACTAAGGCTTTGTAACAGCAATGAATGTACGTTCATAGTAGAACATTGTTGTATGTGTGCCGGTGTCATGTTTCATAGGCAGTGTGAACACAAATCCCTTTCACATTTGTTTCAGTGGTGGTCTATGGTTTAATTCATCACTGAACTTTCATGGCAGTGTTTGAGGGTGCGGTGATGGAAGAGAGAGATAAGTACAGTAAATCTCCAAAATTAGCCGGTCTACTAGTCCATGTTTTATCTTCTGCATCTGTTCACTCCAGTGCTCTCGCTCTATTCATCCCTCTATTTATGAGCTTCTGGATAATTGGGCTTGAGGATAGATATAGCAAATGGGATTTTAGCACACTTGTTGATGTGCAGTGTAGCTTACCGCATAGACATCCCGCACTGATTTTCCATTTTCATTTTGACTGTTCAGTTTTACAAATGAACAACACTTTGGAGAAATTATGTACACATGAGATGAAGAAAATGTTTCATTCTTGCTGTGTTGTATCAGCTACTACTACTAATAAAAATCTAAATTACAATAAAAATACTTTTACTTCTAGATGTCACTCAGAGTGGTTTAAAAAGCATAAACATAATGATATGCATGAGTATGTGTGTTAGATGAAAAGTAACAAGGTGTAAAGTGGCAGCAGTTAGTAAATAAACTTCATACATCCACACCAGTAGATGTTAGGATAAAGTCCAAAACTACTGGAATGAAGAAGAGCCAGCGAAAGAGTACTGACCTTTATTTGCTTTAAATCAAACAAGCACATTTCTTGTTGCATTTCTCATTGGGCTTATTTAATTTTTGAAGTGTACTGTAGCTACACTCTATGATCTTGTACACTACAGGAAAGATTTTTCTGAAATGAAATGACATAAATTGATCAAAGGTGTCAGTAAATACATTTATAGTGTTAAAAATATTATTTCCAACAAAATGTCTTCTTTCGAACTTTCTATTCATTAAAAATGTTAAGAAACACAATTGCTTTCAACATTGATAATTATAAGAGATGTTTCTGATCACCGAATCAGCATTTTAGAATGATTTCTGAAGGATCATGTGACACTGAAGACTGGAGTAACGGCTGATGAAAATTCAGCTTTGCCATTACAGGAATACTGTAAACAGACATTTTAAATTGTAATAATATTTCACAAATTTACTGTTTTTACTGTACTTACCCCAAACTTTTAAATGGTAGCGTACCTGCAGGGAGCAGAGCGGATGTTCAGTGTGTCATAGTTTCCTGTTTCATGACACAATACAGTGGTCTTAATTCACTCTGTTTACAGTCTGTTATTTTCAGTTTGCTTGCTTGAGAGGCCTGGAATGGGTGGAGGGAGTTTCCTGTCCTTTGTTTCCTTTGTAAATTTATTTTAATTCAAGGCCAAACATGATGTGGCTTACTCAGACTACTCTGGTTATCTCAGTTGGTTGAACATAACAAAAATGTAATCACAAAGCAGGCTGACATCTCCTCCAGTTGGTGATATATCTGTATGTGCAGTGCAAGTCCAAAGAAATAGTTCACGCAAAGATGAAATATCTGTCATTATTTACTCCCCCTCATGTCATGTTGTCAGTGTCCTCTTGGCTCCACAATGCATTTTTTTCTCTGGGTGAGAGCATGATGTGTGGCGTAAGAGCATCATGGCTTATAGCAACAGTAACTGGGGTGGGTTCAATTGTTAATCAGCTCGTGCCATATAGAATGTATAGTTAGAAGAAGAAAAAAAACTACAAGAAACAACACCACACCTAAAATGTAGTCCATGCAACTAATACTCTATATCTTTAAGTGTTCTGAATCCATATAACAATTCCCATATGAATATCCCAGTTGTCAAAATCAAAGACACATCTTACTTTTTTTCTTGTTTTAATAAGTCTTTTCACTAATACAAATCACAATAGGAAAAAAGTTGTTTGCAATTTCCCATTCATGCAGACTGTAAAAATGATTCAATTCCTCATCACATTTAGTGATGATGGGAGTGTTTTAAATGTTCCGATAAGGTCTTAAATGGTAATGGCAACAAATAACTACAAGCCCTTACTTTAAGTAGTTGTTATTGAATTATTTTCATGGTGGCAGATGCAATATGGCTTGACTTGCTGCTCAATTGACCTTTTAGTACCTTGTTCCTATCATTGAAACATACCCAAATAATTTTGAGAGAAATTAAGCCAAATTTATGTAAATGAATGCAAATGTATGCCAACAACCTGGCCACCTGCTGACTGAATGATTGAAATCCATGATCAGGTTACATAATGCAGGTTTAAATCCTGCTGAATAACCCTTCAAACTAGACCTTTATTATAGTGAAGATGTACTCTGTCAAGAGATGAAGCAAGACTGACAGGCGAGGATAGTGAGGAAGTCGAATGAGAAGGAGCATTAGAGACAACGGTGATGTGCTGATGGTAGCCGTCATTGAAAATCCCATTTCTAACTTATTATAAAGCTGTTTCAGAAGACAGCCGAGTCTCACATATAATGCTTTCCTGCTTAACCCTTTACAGTGTGTCTTCTATTAGATGCCTGTAGCCAAAAAGCCCTTGTTGTTGAGGATGAATGGTCATTGGAAAGCACTCAAGCATCAGGTTGTGTGCTGCTGACGTTCGGCGTCCCCTTGAGAAAACGGCTTCTTATGATTTTTCTATTAAACAAATTGGAGCACTGTAATAGCCTTCAGCCAAGTTCACTTCCGTCAATATAATTTCATACAAAAAGAGCATATTTGTGTCAGGAGGCAGTGATTTTAATCTGTCCCGGTATAAATTCTTATTCATAGATCCAGATTCAATTGAAGCCATTCCTAATGTGCTGTTTATTGCTTTCTCTAAAAATATAGAAAGGTACAAACAAACTCCACAATCAGAACAGCATGGGAGGAAGAACGCTCACTTTTCACTCGGCGATTGGAAAAGCACCCAAATGAGATTATCATGAAATGTACTGAAGACATTTGCGCTGTGTTTGCTCTAGTTTTGCCCTGAAAATACAGTGCCATTTATAGGGGATATGAATTGGAAGATGTAACCCATTATAAAGCACCGGAAATTAAATGCTTTTATGGTTGAAACAGCGTTATGCTGTTTTTAATGGAAATCTGGAAGTAATAAGCCTTTAGGTTTACCTACACTGAAATGAACTTCCGTTGGTTCATTTATACACACACAAACACTCTCACACAAAGTGTTAATTGAGTTCGTCATTTCAGGTAAGGGAAATAAAGTGACCCTTTTTAAAGAAACTGACTGGACACTGAGAGGATTTACATCACCAGATATGCATAAACGTCTGGACTAATAGTCATTTCAATGGATTTTCTACACATACATTTTTATTTGTCCGTATTTAATTTATTTATTTTTTGTGTTTATATACTAAGCAAATCCTTGGTGGGGATTCTTCAGACAACTGTGAAAAAGCTTGTTTTCACCTTCTTGCCGAGTGACATTGTGTGTGTGAGAGAGAGAGAGCGAGTGAGAGAGAGAGAAAGTGTGAGGGAGGAAGAAAGGGAATGAGAAAGACTGAAGTGTTATTCTTTGGTTGTTTATATTGAACAACAAAAGAACAATAGGTGTAGTGCTTGGGACAAGGCTGAAATGATAGCATTGTCAAGGGAAATATTGTTTTCAAACTTTAGAATAGGTTCAGTGTACTTGAATCACACACTATGCCCCAATTCACATGCAATGCATGTATTAGAATTATAAAGCCAAGAATCATTGAAATAATTAGTATTCCAGAGGTAGCTAGATATTATAATAATTTGCAAAATGCCTCCATGCACCTTTTTTTGCCTGCAAAATCTTGCACAACAGAAGAACAGTTCGTGATTGTTCATGACTTTTCAGTTGTAGAAAAATGAAGCGGGAGTCATTATTGAAATGTCATGGAATTTTTAAAGCGAAAATTTCTTCTTTTTAGTGAGTATAATGCATTTTTTTGTTTGAAATTGCATACTATTATAGTATGCTTGTGCTAAATTTTGATGGAAATCCATGCATTCATCTCTATTTGAATCCTGCTTTATTCTGGCTTTTAAAATGGCTGGGATGCGAAAGGTCGAGATGACAGTGATACACATGCCATTTGAATCAATGAAATCTGTTGTGCTCATGTACTGCATGCTGTTAGTAAAGGAACATACAATATATAGGCTACATGCTTAGTTGACAGCATGCTGTACAATACAAGTGTGCTGTACATTTAAAAAATAAATAAATAAATACAGAGTACATTCAGCTTTGCTTAGTAATAATGTCATAAAGCCACAAAGTCAACAATAATTGCTTTTTGCAACCCATTTTATTTTATGAGTGAAATGCGAAAAGAAGAGGAAAGTGTGGGGAATTATCTGATTTGTGAAAAGTAACTTTATATAGCAGAAAGGAAATACCAGTTTACTAAAACGAAGTCTATTATCCTTTTACAGATCAGCAACCAGGAAATGTTGCATTAAATTTGCATTAAAAGGGATAGTCCACCCAAAAATGGAAATTCTGTCATAATTTACTCACCCGCATGTTGTTTCAGAGCTATATAACTGTTTTTCCTCTGTGGAAAGAAGATATTTTGAAGAATGTTGGTAACTAAACAGTTTTGGTTTCTATTTAATTTCAATGTAGGCTATCTTATGTGTTTGGCTGACAAAAGAAATGCATACATGTTTGGAAAGACATGAGAGTGAGTAAATGATGACAGATTTCATTTTTGAGTAGACTTTTTTTAAGGATGTTAATAGTGTCCATTTTGGTTTTGTGTTAGCTGTGCAGATTTGTTTAGAGGGATACACACTTGTTTACGCATTATCTCAGCTCTAACCTGCCTCCGTAATGAATCTTTCTTAACTGGCTCTGCAAACTATTGGTGACAGCAGATGGTGCTGGCAGAATGGTGAGAGGGTTTTGATCAAGCATCTCTGAACTTCTCTGTGCAGCTCCACCCACCACACCAATTCAAGAGCATATCTCATAAAGCTGTAGGGCGTGATATCACTGCTAAAAAGTTGCTTCGTCAAAAAAAAAAGCCAGCAGGATTGTCCAGTGAGGACAGGTCAAAATATATAAAGATGTCTGTTGATGATAAGCCTGTAGTCAGCACATTTCTGTGCTCAGATATAATGCAATGTCATATGTCAAGAATGTTTCCCAGTGTGGCAATTTGATTGGAACCGCTAAATCCCTGCTACATGGGAAACTGGAAATTCAGGCTTTTTTGTTGTGAATACAATGCAGTGTTATGGGAAATGAAAAGAGCTAAACCTTGTGTTGTTTAACTAAAAAAATAGGTCTTGCACATTTAAAAATTTTTTTGCAACTGGTAACATTCACACGTAAATATAAAGGTTCTTTATTGGCATATATGGTTCCAGGAAGAACCTTCAACACCCATGGAACCTTACCATTGCACAAAAGGTTGTTTATAGTAGAAGAAGGTTCTTTTGATCATTAAAATGTTATTCAGACTAAGAAAAAAATTGATTTTTGAAGTATTGTTCACTCAGAGGTTCATATGGCATCACTATGAAAACCCCCTTATGAAAGTGTTTATGGAAGAGCCAAGGCAATGAAATACCTGCAAATAAATGCTATGAATGTAAGTATGTGCCACTCTGTGGGGGCTAAATGCATATAAGTGTGTTTGTGTGAGAGAGAGACCCTATGAGTCTATAGCTCTGTCAATATGCCAGGCTTAGAACCTCAGTCCAAGTAGCCTGAAACTGTTCACAGCTGCTACAGGAGACCAAATGTTATTGTTGGAGACTGCTGCTGATGGAAATAACACAATTATTGATGGTTGAGGTGAGGACCATGAAAACCTGCCCACTCTAGAAGAATGTTTTGTTTTTCATGCTTTTTATGCAAGATTTGCAAACAATTTTATGAATTTTGTTAAGTTTGAAGTACCCAAAGAGCAGCCTAAATGATTGGCTCAATAGAGAAATCAAAGGTTTCAGACACTTAACAGCTGTATTTAGTCTAGTTCTATTTTAGGCCATCTTGCTGTAATTTCTCAAGCTGTGAAAGACATTAGGCCGTGACACATGAGGTGTGCTTTCCTCTCTCCTGCAGTGCCGCTGTGAATGCCCTGGTTCACTTTACTGTATCATTCACACATTCATAGTGTCAGAAAGGGCCCTGGATCGACACCTATTATACTTTGCCTGATATTTAGTAATGGTTTTTAAGCGAAAGCCTGATGTGAAAGGAATATATATCATTAAGTATATTTGAATGGTAATTTTAGTGTAAGGCTTCACCTTGTAAAAAGGCAGCAGAGAATGAACAACAACTTGTTCATGTTCCAAAACAATGCTGATGTTTCCTGTGTTTGTGTTCAGTATGGTCTACACTTTAAGGCTAAACTTTCAAACCGTCTTTATTAAGCCAACATCCAAAGTTATTTTTGATAAGCTTAGCATAATTAAAATTAGAGTTATCTACATTTATTAGAATTTCAGTTAATTTTCATTCACCTTCCTTGCATTTAAATTACATTTCTGTATATTTGCTGCCACAATTTGAATTCAGTTCAAATTAAAGGGAAAGTTCCAGTGGATGACATAGGCATAGGGTAAGCTCCGGTGAGAACTGATGAACACAGAAGTACAGAGGAGAGAGGAAAACACCCCCCCACCCCAGCCATGTTGAGTACTTTTTATGATGGATGGATGCATTTTATTGGACTTCTATTGGACTATTGAATATCAACAGCCATTCACTGCTAGTATAAAGCTTGAAAGAGCCAGGACATTTTTAATATCATTCTGATTGTATTTGTCTGAAAGAAGAAAGTCGTATACACTTTTCTTCCACATCGGCTTCTTTACTATGTGGTGTTCTGCAGGGATCAATTTTGGGGCTGCTGCTGTTCTCTTTGTATATGCTTCCTTTGGGCACTATTTTTCAGAAGTATAGTATTTCTTACCATTGTTATGCCGATGATCTTCAGTTTTATTTTCCTGTGAGCCTAGGTGAATCATGTTCTTTATAGAAATTACATGAATGCTATTTACATTAAGCTCTGGCTCTTTAAAAACTTTCTTAAATTAAATGAGAGTTTAAGACTGAGGTTTAGATTGTGGGTTCTCCTTTGTCACCGACCTTTGCTGGTGAGCTAGGTTCAATGTCCTCAAAGCTTGATAATCTTGTTAAGAGTCTAGGGGTAATTTTAGATTCATCACTAAATTTTAATAAACAGGTCAGTGCCATCATTAAAGGTAGCTTTTTAAATTGCCGATAAATTTTCAAAATTAAGCATTTTCTTTCCAGGAAAATTTGGAAATTGTGGTTCATTCCCTTATTTCATCTAGGTTAGATTATTGTAATTTTTTTTATATATTAGTCTCCCTCAGTCTGTGTTAGTTTGCCTGCAGCTAGTGCAAAGAGCAACTGTGAGGTTTGCGTTGGGAGCAAGAAAGAGGGACCACGTGTATTGATATCTTGACACTGGCTGCCTGTTATATTTAGGATCGACTTCAAAATTCTCCTGTTTGTTTATATAGAGCTGGTCTTGCTCCCTCTTATATTAGGGAACTTCTGTTGTTTTTTTAAATTAGGTTTTTTTTTTTTCATAGTAAAGCACATTAGGGCAACGTCTGTTGTTTGTAAATGTGCTATATAAATACATTTGCATGGCTTTGCTTTGAATGGCACACAATCCTGTCAATATTCATCACCTCTTGCTTCACCTTCAATCTCAAAACCCCCTGCTGCTCAGCTCAAATACAGTTACAGTGAGTTGTCAATGGACATGCAACAAGTAGTTGGTAAGAACCTGGAGTGTTCCAGCTTTATCACTGTTGAGCAAGTCACTTGACCCACAATTGCTCCCGTGGTTGGTGTGCTGGGAGTCACTTTAGGTGAATGTGTGATTTGTTCGATGACAAGGAACGAGTAAGTAGAGTTCTTGAGGTGCTTTTATGGCTCGAGGGCCGTGTTGGCGATGTCAGGATGTGCAGCCAATCGTCTTCAACGTCCTGCTAGTGCAGTGTCTGTTTCTATGCTTTGAGGAGATCCGGTGTCAGTTGTTGTTTACTTGAGCAGCTGAATTACGTTGGTCGAAAGATCAGCCGTATGCTGGGATGGACAAGATGTTTGAGTGGCTTTTCCTTCACACTTTCATCACATTAGCACGAACAGAGGCTTAATGAGCTGTCAGCAAGCTGCTGCCACTCAGGGGGCCAACCTCTTCTGAATGTCTCGGGAGGGAGGTTTCTGTGTGTGCTCTCATCCTGCCATCCTCCGCTTGGCGAAGGGTGAAATGGCTTAAGACAGAGTATTATTACAAAACTGAATCATCTCCTTTGCAAATGTTTTGATTTCAAGGCCATCTGTCTCTGCGTGCTTAGAGCGCAAATGACATGGGCTCCGCTGGCGGCTCTTCACACACCCACTCCAAATGAGCAGACTTGTCTCATTATATATATATATATATATATATATATATACAGTGAGGTCAATAAGTATTTGATCACCCTGTGATTTTGCAAGTTCTCTTACTTAGAAATCATGGAGGGGTCTACAATTTTCAGCATAGGTGCATTTCCACTGTGAGAGACAGAATCTAAAAATAAAAATCCGGAAATCACATTGTATGATTTTTTTTTTTAACAATTTATTTGTGAATTACTGTGTCAAATAAGTATTTGATCACTTGCTTATCCGCCAGATTTTTGACCCTCAAAGACCTGTTATTTTGCTTTTAAATAGTCCAGCTACACTCTGCTCGTGATTCTAAATTAGTAGCAACTGTTTGAGGTCGCTAGCTGTCATAAAGATACCTGTGCACCCCACAATCAGCCAAAGTCTAAGTAGCAACATGGGCAAAACCAAAGACCTGTCAAAAGACACAAGAAACAAAATTGTAGACCTTCACAAAGCTGGAAAGGGCTACGGGGCAATTGCCAAGCAGCTTGGTGAAAAAAGAACAACTGTTGGAGCAATTGTCAGAAAATGGAAGAGGCTAATGATGACTGTCAATGTCCCTTGGACTGGGGCCCCACGGAAGATCTCTACTCGTGGGGTATCAATGATGCTAAGAATGGTGAAGAATCAGCCCAGAACTACACGGGAGGAGCTGGTCAATGCCGTGAAAAGAGCTGGGACCATCGTTTCCAAGGCTACTATCAGTAATACACTAAGACGTCATGGTTTAAAATCTTACATCGCACGGAAGGTTCCCCTGCTTAAGTCAGCCCATGTCCAGGCCCGTCTGAAGTTTGCCAGGGACCATCTGGATGATCCAGAGGAGTCATGGGAGAAAGTCCTGTGGTCAGATGAGACCAAAGTAGAACTTTTTGGTCTTAACTCCATTCGCCATGTTTGGAGGAAGAAGAATGATGAGTATCATCCCAATAATACCATACCTACAGTGAAGCATGGGGCTGGAAGCATCATGCTCTGGGGGTGTTTTTCTGCACAGGGGACAGGACGACTGCACTGTATTAAGGAGAGGATGAACGGGGCCATGTATTGTGACATATTGGGCAAAAACCTCCTTCCCTCAGTCAGAGCATTAAAGATGGGTCATGGCTGGGTCTTCCAACATGACAATGACCCAAAGCACACAGCCAGGAAAACCAAGGAGTGGCTCCATAAGAAGCATATCAAGGTTCTGGAGTGGCCTAGCCAGTCTCCAGACCTAAATCCAATAGAAAATCTTTGGAGGGAGCTGAAACTCCGTGTTGCTCAGCAACTGCCCCGAAACCTGACAGATCTAGAGAAGATCTGTATGGAGGAGTGGGCCAAAATCCCTCCTGCAGTGTGTGCAAATCTGGTGAAGAACTACAGGAACCATTTGACCTCTGTAATTGTTAACAAAGGCTTCTGTACCAAATATTAAAAAATTTTGACTCAAGTGATCAAATACTTATTTGACACAGTAATTCACAAATAAATTGTTAAAAAATCATACAATGTGATTTCCGGATTTTTATTTTTAGATTCTGTCTCTCACAGTGGAAATGCACCTATGCTGAAAATTGTAGACCCCTCCATGATTTCTAAGTAAGAGAACTTGCAAAATCACAGGGTGATCAAATACTTATTGACCTCACTGTGTATATATATGTCAATAAGCATGATCCTTTAATCTCTCAATGCCTATAGAGCTGTTCATTTGTAGTCCTAAAATCCTGAAGAGTATTTTCGAGCCTTGGGTTCCCTTAAGAGTTTCTAGAATAGTGGTTTTTGATTTATGAGTAAAATAAGGTCTGTGGTTAACATTACTTCAAGAAAACTTCACGTTTTGTTCTACAGAATAAATAGATTCTGCAACTACAACAAAGATGTCAGTTTATGCTTATGTAACGGCTCAGAGACTGAAATTCTGAATATCTCCCTGCGCTCTCAAACTAAAATAATTAGTATTTTGCAATAAACAAAATATGCTGTTTTTATGTACATAATCAACATCTTTAATGTAACTCTTTAATGAAAACTAAATTGTGGAAAAAATACTTTCAGAACCAAGGCCACAGGAAAAAGTGAATGGGCACTGTTGCAATCTATGTAACAGACTTATTATGGTGCTTTGCCAGCAGAGGCAGCAGGAGAATCCATACCTACAAAAAAAAACCGTAAACAACTATATGTCATACACTAGGACTAGGTGGAAAGGTTTGGTGATGGAGAGAGTAGTGATGCCCAAGTTGCTTTTATTTATTTTGATTTTTTTATTGGTAAGGGTTTTAATTGTTGTGTAGACCTCTTTCTAAATTTAATTTACATAAAACTGAACCACGTCAATAGATGGAAGTACAGTGTCTAACACCATTGTGGTTTTGGTACTTAAAGTGCACGACGAACGATAGTTAAGTATTAAGGCCCTGTCCCAAATGGCACGCTTCACGTGCACTTGCAGTCTTGTGGACTTAAGGTTCTTTCACGCTTGGTCCGAAATAGGGCTGCAACTAACGATTATTTTGATAATCGATTAGTTGGCCGATTATTCTTTCGATTAATCGATTAATCGGATTAAAAAAATATTGACCAAAAAAAACACTATTCCACATTCTGCCCAATGTCCTTCAAACAAACGTGACAACTGAATGCTATGAAAACATACAGTGCTTAATTTATTAGACCACTTAGCATAATAAAGAGAAAACATATTTTAGAAATTTGTCAAAAATTTGTTTAAATTTAAAAATGTTATTGTCATTTATTAGACATAATAATAAAAAATGGCCTCATAACAGCTTGCATTCTTGCTGGTATTGTTTATGTACTTTTTGACTGCAATTGGGTATCGCGAAAAAAAAATACTCAAATAAAAAATACAAGAAAAAATAAGTGCTCTGGTTTTCTTTCATAGATAACAGCAATAATGATATTATAGCATTAAAAATAGCCTACTACTGTTACTAAAGAGCTTACACATATTGGAGTACTAACCAGTACAGAAAGCCGAAAAATGATTTTGGTTATCACCAATACTGTTACTTTAGAGCAGCAGTGGCACAAACCTTACATAAACACATTGTTAAACTTACATAAATTTGTTAAGCATTGTAAAAATTGAATATAGTTTAAACCTCTATTAAAAATTAAAATAATAAAGATAATAATAAAGACGAATAAAAACACAAACTCAGTGTTAACCAACAGGTAAGAGTAATGTTCTGCAGGAACTACTTTGATCACAGTCACCTCGTCATTTCTTTATCCTGTAAAAGGCCGTTATGGAGCGTCTCATGTTTATATTCAGACAGACAATTACACGCTGTTATCCCTTTAAAGTTCCTACTCTCATAAAATATTTTAATTTATTTTAAACCTTAAATTAACTTTCAACAACAGATAATTCAGCACAATGGATATGTTTGCGCTGAAAAGCCTATTAATTGTCTCCCTCTCTACTGTGTTCTGTCCGTCTGACGCGCGTGCGCGCGCCCGCCGCGCCGGCGCTCATTCGGTATTTTAAACTTAACACAGACTGTCAGGACGGACCTTTATGCAAAAATGGATATGCTCGCGTGAATTTGTGGCATTTATAGATAAGGATATGACCATAAACTGAACGTTTTTGCGCTGAGGACGCACACGCATCTGTCAAAGCGCCTGACAGGGCAAGCCATTACTCTTATGCATTAACTTAAAGCTTAAAATAAAGAATTATCATGTTTTGGGCAGCTTGGATCACGTGCTTCTCAGGCAGAATCTCATTCTGTTTCCTCCACTATTTTTAGATGCATTTTGTCCATAGAAATGCATTATTCAGTGCCGTAATTTGACTAACCAGCTGAAGTTGGACGTGCACTGTGGGCAGACCCGATTAATCGATAATGAGAATCGTTGTCGATGATTTTCATAATCGATAATAATCGATTTTATCGATTAGTTGTAATCAGCCCTAGTCCGAAATTTTTGTATGCATTTTTTCGTATTCATCATCCTTTCTCACCAAAATGCTTGCTACGAATGCGAAAATGCAGAAAATTGAACCTGATCCAAATTTTTTTTATGACCGACCAAAGTTTCGGAGGCAGCGTGTAAACGTGATTTTCACAACATGAGGTTGTTTTCATTTTTTAACGTGTGAAAATTTTGGCAATTTGGAGATTTTCAGACTCCGTGTGCAAAGACCTTTACAATGGCGCTATGTGCGCGTGTTTGTTAATTCCACGAGACCTTAGGGGTGTCCCTTTTGTCATTTTAGTTTTAAGAAAACTTTTGGGGCCGCTATGCTCCTTTGATGCGCACTTCTGCCGAGTCCGCATTGTGGTGAGTTCCGTTGCAGACTTCTACTAGACAGACAAAATGGCATTACTTCATGAAAGTTTGGACTAAAAATTCGGATTTCAATCGGATTTGCACAAAAATCGGATTTGGGCTGACAGTCTGAACGAGGCTTTTTGTATGTGGTTTGGAACCCTATTCAAATGCTTTGTTTTGAAAGTAGCGGAGACCAAAAAAAAAAAAAAAAAGGAAAGTAGTGGCGATGGCAGAATGGAATAAAGCCACACATTCAAGCTTCCTGCGTTTCTGTTGCTGCCTCACAAGATGAAATATAATAATACAGCGCAACTGCGATGGCAAGACAACATCTGTATTGCAAACTATATTGCTGTTACTGTTGTTTTTTGCATAGGCATAACAAGGCAACAGCATCACCATAGAAACCAATGCGCATTTTAGTAAAAACAAAAGAGCGCTTATGGACACACAAATCGGATATGAACAGTTGCGATATGCTGTGTGGACAGTCAGTTATTCAAATCAGATTCCATCCTGATATGCACAAAATTGGATTTGGGCTGACAGTCTGAACGAGGCTTTAGTGTCTGTTGGTCAAAGAAAGAAAGATGTCTCGATGACTCTGAGTAATGCTGCAGTGTTATTAATCACAGTGGTGTCTGTTTATTATATAAAAGTCCAGTTAAGAGGGCAGTGTGTTATTTGTATGCTTATAGCAGCGTTAAATATAGCTTTTCCTTTTGGTGTTTTTTTTAAATGTCTGTGGTGTATGCGCTTGTTTGTCTTGAAATTGCATTTTTGCTTGAAATTGCATTATTGTTTGGTCAGAGTTCCATCAGTTATCAGATAATATTTAAAATGTCACAGAGATATTGTGGCAGTGTCCTGTCTAATGTCATTGTTGACCGAGATTGGGAGACTTTTTTTCCCTGTGCTGACAGGTTATCATTTTCTGGCACCACGGTAAAAATTGTGGATGGATGTACAACTTTCTGGTAACATGAGGTCTAATGTCATCATGTCTCTAGGGATGTACTGCTGATCTGTTGATTAAACCAAACTGCAGCTTCTGTATTATTTATCAGCCAAAGGGGAGACGTCTAATGTCAGTGGATGATCTTATACAAGACCTGTTGACTGACTGCAAGAGACTCTGCTGGATTGTTAGCACGTCCACCTCCTGTGCGTTTGGCTCATTGTGATGTGGATCAACTTTGCATATGATCTGCATTGATTTTGTTTTTGTCAATGTACAAAGATGGCTTCATGCAGGCAGCTACAGGCAGGTACAATGAGTTCCTCTGGGAGTGAGAAATTAATCAGTGCACAACTGATAGCTGAGGGCATGTGCTAAATCTAACACAGATGGTGCCGAGATTCTAATCAGTTTCTACATTTACATAATAACAAATAATTCACAGTTACAATTTCCTACATTGCTTTCTTGAAGTATGCAAGTTCAGTTAACCTCACTGGTGTTTTATGATTGTTAAGGGTGGGAATTGAGAAGCAGTTATTTAAAAAAATAAATAAACATCTGAAAACAAATGATTTTCATGTTCAGTTCTGTTCAGCGGTTCATTGCAGGTGATTGGAACACTAAAATACTCAAATTCATGAAATAATTACTCTTAGAGAGTCATTCTTCTATCGAATTTCTCTAAAAGTTAATCTTTAAAATTGATCAAACGTAGCTAATCGTTAGCAAATCTCATTATTATTATTTATTTTTCATACTCCGTTTAATGTTGTAATGCCTTTTTAATTTTTAAAAACAGTAAAATGTATTGTACATTTGACTAATTTTTAGTATTTATTAGTGTTTAATATTTCATTTATTGGACAAAATGTAATTTTAGTCTTTATATTTATTTATTAAAAATTTTCTTGTATTATGTATTGAGTGATGTAATCTTCCCCTCAGTGAAATCCAATCACAGATGGGCACAAGAGACATATTTGAGATGCACGCCAATATCCGCTGTAAATGTCAGTTGGTCTCGACTGACCGCTTGTGATCTGATTACCCAAAGTGAATTTAAACAGGGCCTATGAGAATGAAAACCAACCAGCATCTCAGAAGATGCTTTTTCAGTGTAAAGGACAGCCAGAAGCTGAACACGTAATTTTTATTTAAAAATAAGAAATTGGTACAGCTGCATTACCCAGCTGGCTTTGATATCTCATTTTAACTATTCATTAATTGTTTACTTCCTGCCTATAAAATGTTTGGTTGTGCAGGTGTACCAACACAACGCAGTGCCACTCTCTCAGTTGTGTTTCTGTGTAAATATAGGTTGTGTTTGCTTCTGAGGTCTGCCGAGGGAACCAATGTCTCAGCTGGGTGCATCAACAAGAACGTTCCACTTTTTTGTCCTGTCACTCACAGTAAGCTCCTGTGACAGACCATGAAATGGTGTAAGTAGACAAGTGCAGGAAAGCTCCTCAAGCACAAAGCTTCAAAATCCATCACGACTGTCCTGACACAGCAACTGTGGGAAATGCAGGTCCAGGTAGAAGGAAACGCCCTTCAGTTCATTACTTTTGTTGTCTTTTTATGGCCGCTGTACTATATGATTGTGAAATCATTGTTAGTGATGATTACATAATTCAGTAACACTTTAAAATACTGTTCCATCATTAATGAATAACTACACAAGAACACATGAATAACGCAATATGAGCACTCTATTAACTATTAGTAACTAACAAGAAACTCTTAATTAATTAGTAAGTAATAGTGCTTAGTCAAATGTGGTAGTTCATTATTAGCTAATCAGTAACTATTATTTTTTCATACCTCCCTATTCTAACTACTAAGAACTACTGCATACAGGTTCATAATTAATATGAATAATACATAATGTATAATTAATTCTAAAGTGAAGATCATGATAACTCCCTAGTAACGACTGAAATCATTGTAAGCTTTTGAGAGTGTTGTAAAGCATTGGATAGTAATTATTCAGGTGTTACTACATACTTCTAAAGGAATTACTAATCATGATAACTCCCTAGTAATTACTGAAGTCATTGTAAACTTTTAAGGTTTTTGTTAGTAATTCATTTTGCTAGTTTTGTTAACACTTAAATCATTACTAGTGGGTTACCGTGATCTTCACTTTAGAATACTGATCCAAATAATTAGTAATTTCTTCAGAAGGATGTAGTAACGCATGAGTCATTACTATCCAAAACCTTACATATATCTCAAAAGCTTAAAATGACGTCAGTCAGTATTAGGGAGTTATGATGCTTTTCACTTTAGAATACTGATCCAAGTAGTTAGTAGTTCCTCTAAAAGAATTTGATCATTCTTGAGTCATTACTAGTGGGTTACCATGATCTTCATTTTAGAATTAATTATACATTATGCATAATTCACATTAATTATGAAACTGTACACTTAGTAGTTCTCCAGGATATATAAAAAAATAGTAGTTATTGATTAGCTAATAGTGAACTACCAGTTTCAGCTGAGCGCTATTACTTACTAATTCAATAATCATAGTTTCTTGTTAGGTAATAGTAGTTACTACATTGTTAATAGTGCATTAGTCACTTGTTCCTGTGTAGTTATTCATTAACAAAGGATCAGTATTCTAAAGTATTACCCATAATTCATGCAATTTCAAATGTATAGTACTTGGTGTGTCACCCACATTTGTGTATTTTACTATGAAATGTCCACGAAAAGTATGAGAGACAAAGTGTTAAAAGGTCATCGGATGTAAAATTCACTTTACAAGTTGTTTGAATGTGCCGATCCCGATCTGCTTAAATGTATCTGTTCGCGCGAATCATTCGTGATCCAGCTTCACCTACAGAAGAAGTGAGTATAAGGGTTTTTTATGAATCTTTGCAAATTGCCTGTCCTAATAATGTGCTAGTTAGACAGTTTCGCGGCTGAAGTTTACAATCTGCTCCTCACACCATGGAAGAGAGGGGTGGAGTCAGCAGGGCTCATTAGCATTTAAAGCGACATGGACTAAAAACAGCTTGCTGAAAACAGAGCTGATGTTGACAGGGTAAAATTGTGTTTTTTACCCTACCATTAAGAAATTTTAACCAAAGTATGTTATAGACTTTTCATTAAGACCCGAATTTGTTGAAAATGGGCATCCGATGACCCCTTTAATAAAAACGGCATTTATAAAATTGATAAAAAGTGCTTCATTAGCAAAGCTCTGATTGCTGAAACTGGACTTTCTGTCATAGTAATCGGGTCAATATCACTGTAGGGTGCTTTTTGGTGTCCTGTACATAACTCATTTGCCATGATAACTTGACTATAAAAAATTACTATGAAAGGGCATGTTATATTAGGCTAAGTTTTTATATTCATAGCAAAAGCATTACTTGGCTCTTTAGAAACATTTTCTAGATTTCTTTTTAGTTTTGTGTAAGAGGATGCGTGTTATTTTACTATGTCCCATGCATTGTCCCTTGAATTGTTGTCCAACCTGTCGTATTGGGGAATCCGCCCCTTTAAGAAAAGGCCACCCTCTTTAGTGACATCAGGACAACAGATTTTATTTTTTTTTGTCTCTTCAGTGGTGGGCTGAGGTTGGTGACTTTTCAATTGACAAATTTTCTTCAAACGAGTTTGCTTATTTGCTTTCCCAAAGCTTAACATGTCCACCCTGTCAGCATAAAATATGCCGGAAATGATTTGAATACTGTATTTTCAAAATATGTAAGTTTAAATACACCAAATTCTCTTCAACAACCAGACTAAATATTTAGCTAGTCACAGTTTGTTGTAAGCTAATATGCTAATTGAAGCTCAATGTCCACCCTGTGGGCCACTTGACTTGATAGCGTGGACATACACATGACAGGGTGGATATAGCATTAATTTGTGTTTAATATTGCTAAAAATAAAATGAAAGGGGGGGGGGGGGGGGTGTGGAGGTATATCAATGTCATTGAGGATGTAATTATATTATTATTATTATTATTATTATTATTATTATTATATTTTTTGAATAACCCTGTTTAGAAAGGGGACATCATACCTTTCAGAAAATATCATTTGCATCTTAATTTTGCAATGAAAACGCATTTAACAGTAATATATATATGTCCATGACAGGGTGGACATATCTAATGGTTTATGCATTGAATAATGGCCCATAATTATCTAAAAAAAAATGTGGGAGCTCAGCTAATATGTTTCTAAAGTACTTGTGTCTACTATTTATGATATGACATAAAGCTAATGGGAAATTACATTTTTTGAGTATTGTGAGGGTTGAAAGGCACTCTATGGTGATATTGACCCAATCAAGAGACTATAGCTTTAATTAACTATACGGTAACCTTGTGCAAATCTTGACAAATGTCGGACAGATGAGGTCAATGACAAATGTTGGACAGATGAGGTCCTCAACATGTGTATTACAAATGACTAATAATCTGAATCAACATTTTTGCTTTATGCATACATGTTTACCTTAATTCGCATTGTACAGTTATTCACAGTTTATGTAATTTTGTTATAGTGTTTCTATTCGTACAGTAGGCTAGCTGCAATTGTTTCAACAATGGTTTTGTTAACAGCTTATTTTGAAGCAGGTAATGATTTGGTTAAATGAATAATTAATTCAACACACGTATAAAATTTTACTCCTATGGAAACTGTAATGCTAGTACTTGAAGAGTCTGAAATAGATGTTGCTCAATCAGGGCATAATATATGTGCATCATAAGTTATTCAGAGAAATAATGCTGACTTCATACAGTGCGTACTTAAAGACATGAAGCTTTATTTCCAAGATGAGGCATGGTAAGCTCTGAATTTCAATTCCACGTAGAGCAATATAACAGAGGCTTGTATTGTTATATATACTAAGCCTACTGTATCATATTTGATGCATGCAAAATTGTAAGGCCTCTAATTTATCGACATGATCAAAACTTGATAAACAAAACCTGCTATACACCATCTACCACATGCCTTCTGTCTATTGATAGAAATATATATATATATATATATATATATATATATATATATATATATATATATATATATATATATATATATATATATATATATATATATATATTTTTTTTTTTTTTAGGAAAATCTTGTTGAAATGTAAGTCAAATATGATATAAATCTTTGCATTATATGTTTTGGCCACAATATAAACTACAGAGCTTTGATCATAAAACTAACCATTTAAATATCATCATCTACTGAGACATTATTAGTAGATATGGAGTTATGTGAATTTTGTGTAAGGAGTCGGCTTCTGCTATTATAAAGATAACATTCATTTGCATTCATTTACAAGGTAAATTCATATAATTTCATTTGTTTTGAGATGTTTAATGAGATGTTTTTTCCTTCTCATATATAAACTCCATATTCTGCTATCTCATGCTATATGAACCTTGAAAGCCTGATGTATCAAATATGATACACAACAAAAGGCATTTTTTTAATAAAGAAAGGCTCAATATGCTGTTCCATTTAAAAAAAAAAAAAAAGCATATAAAGTATTTTTCGAAAATGTTATTTCATATGTCAGACTTTATATGGTTATGCATCAATGTTTTCTTCCATTCATTTTTCCACAAGTGGACCGTCTCCTTCCCGTTAGTCTGTCTCTGGCAAATTTAAACTGTTGTTCTTGGCAAAGAGTTGCCTCCAAAATTGACCTTTAAAAATGAGTGCAAAGATATTTGAATCTACTGTTCTAGAGTAGCTGCATTGAAAATGGAGGCTGATGTAATCTAGACATCTCTCCCAAATCAGTTATCGGCATAATATATAAAGTATGAATTAGGGGTCGACCGATGTGTGTTTTTCAGGGCCGATGCCGATACCGATTATTACAGACCAAGTAGACCGATAACCTGGCTTTTTACCGATATATGTCTGGTGTAAATATGAAAATGTATGTCAAAATTAAGAATAACAAGGGCTCTGACAAAAACTGCCTTTCATGGTATTGGTTGCACTTCTTACTCTTGTCTTCCTCCATGCATCCATCTACTATAAGGGTAATATAAACAGAGAAAAGTGGGGCCGCTGTCAGCTAAAGAGCTTGAGGAAATGCAAGTATTTGGCTTCAATAATTTACATGTTAGAAATGTATGTGTAATAGCATAACCTCTCATAATTCTTCATTCATTCTTTTCTGATGACTAAATCATAACTTACAAGAGGTGACTATTCAGTTTGTCATCTAATGCACATCAATTAACTTAAAAAGCACAACGTATATAATAAGTGTAAATTTAATCGTCTTCATAGCTCCATTGTAGAAGTTGCGAAGAAGACAGCAACTATTTTCATTAAACTATAACACTATAGCCTGTTATAGGCACACTTAGTTCAATAGCCTACTGAAATATCACAATTTCTGTCATCTTAATCTTGGCCTATGTGACAGTAATTTCCATTAGTTTTCATTTACAGTGCAGTGCAAATGAAGCCATAAAACATTAATTTAATTTATCTTTTAATCAAATGAGAGTTAAACTATTTTTTGGCAAACAAATGCGTTTACTATTAAAATTAAAACATGGAAGAAATAGCGTATTGTGTGATTTTATTCTTTTAAACAAAAGTTGTAATAATTGTTGTAGTAGTATTAGTAAATAAACCAAACTTTTTTTTTGACGGGTTGCCACGAGGACCTCTTAAGTTTCTGTAGCCCATGTATGATATGACGATCGTTTTACTCAAATGAAATGGTCAAATGCTCATGAATTAACTCTCAGAGCAGTTCTGGCGATGTTGTTCATGCATTTATGTCCTCATTTAGTGAGACGGCAGATGCTGAAAACACTGCGAGCGTCGCGCACTTCAGTGTGTGTGTGGTAATCAAAGCGTCTGTGCCATTATACAGACACGCAGAACATGGAGAATTCATATTTAAATAGTCTTTTTGCGGCTTAATGTTTACAGATACTAGTCCATAGCGCGAGTCGATTTAAGTGTACTGACCTACTTTTGATCAATTCATCCAAACTTTGACAAATTCCGTGACTCCGTGTTATACAGTAAATTCCATTTATATGACTGGATTCTGCGATTCCGGCTGCGTTTTCCCCATCGCGGAAACCATAATTAGATAATATAGAGGTGTTTTGCAACTCCAGTGTAGTGGATTGTGATTTATTGCACCTTCAGCAATGTCTGCTGCTGCCTTTGAGAGACAACTGATGCGTGATCACTGAAGCAAGCGCTTTCGGTGTGAGAGTGCCTTTAGTCTTCCACGTTCATTGGTCGGACTCGTGACTCCCAACAAATCAGATGCGTGGTGGGCGGAGACTGCTCTGGGCCACAGACAGGCTGCATCAGAGCCAAATGGCGTGTTTCAAAATCAATTAATTTTATCGGCACATCGGTTTCGAAAATGACCGATAATCGTAAAAATGCTTTATATAGGCGTCGATAATCGGCCAGGCCGATAATCGGTCGACCCCTAGTATGAATATGTACATACAGTCAGGTCCATAAATATTGGGACATCGACACAATTCTAACATTTTTGGCTCTATACACCACCACAATGGATTTCAAATGAAACGAACAAGATGTGCTTTAACTGCAGACTGTCAGCTTTAATTTGAGGGTATTTACATACAAATCAGGTGAACGGTGTAGGAATTACAACAGTTTGCATATGTGCCTCCCACTTGTTAAGGGACCAAAAGTAATGGGACAATTGGCTTCTCAGCTGTTCCATGGCCAGGTGTGTGTTATTCCCTCGTTATTCCCTCATTATCCCAATTACAATGAGCAGATAAAAGGTCCAGAGTTAATTTCAAGTGTGCTATTTGCATTTGGAATCTGTTGCTGTCAACTGTCAAGATGAGATCCAAAGAGCTGTCACTATCAGTGAAGCAAGCCATCATTAGGCTGAAAAAACAAAACAAACCCATCAGAGAGATAGGAAAAACATTAGGCGTGGCCAAAACAACTGTTTGGAACATTCTTAAAAAGAAGGAACGCACCGGTGAGCTCAGCAACACCAAAAGACCCGGAAGACCACGGAAAACAACTGTGGTGGATGACCGAAGAATTCTTTCCCTGGTGAAGAAAACACCCTTCACAACAGTTGGCCAGATCAAGAACACTCTCCAGGAGGTAGGTGTATGTGTATCAAAGTCAACAATCAAGAGAAGACTTCACCAGAGTGAATACAGAGGGTTCACCACAAGATGTAAACCATTGGTGAGCCTCAAAAACAGGAAGGCCAGATTAGAGTTTGCCAAACGACATCTAAAAAAGCCTTCACAGTTCTGGAACAACATCCTATGGACAGATGAGACCAAGATCAACTTGTACCAGAGTGATGGGAAGAGAAGAGTATGGAGAAGGAAAGGAACTGCTCATGATCCTCATCAGTGAAGCATGGTGGTGGTAGTGTCATGGCGTGGGCATGTATGGCTGCCAGTGGAACTGGTTCTCTTGTATTTATTGATGATGTGACTGCTGACAAAAGCAGCAGGATGAATTCTGAAGTGTTTCGGGCAATATTATCTGCTCATATTCAGCCAAATGCTTCAGAACTCACTGGACGGCGCTTCACAGTGCAGATGGACAATGACCCAAAGCATACTGCAAAAGCAACCAAAGAGTTTTTGAAGGGAAAGAAGTGGACTGTTATGCAATGGCCAAGTCAATCACCTGACCTGAATCCGATTGAGCATGCATTTCACTTGCTGAAGACAAAACTGAAGGGAAAATGCCCCAAGAACAAGCAGGAACTGAAGACGGTTGCAGCAGAGGCCTGGCAGAGCATCACCAGGGATGAAACCCAGCGTCTGGTGATGTCTATGCGTTCCAGACTTCAGGCTGTAATTGACTGCAAAGGATTTGCAACCAAGTATTAAAAAGTGAAAGTTTGATTTATGATTATTATTCTGTCCCATTACTTTTGGTCCCTTAACAAGTGGGAGGCACATATGCAAACTGTTGTAATTCCTACACCGTTCACCTGATTTGTATGTAAATACCCTCAAATTAAAGCTGACAGTCTGCAGTTAAAGCACATCTTGTTCGTTTCATTTGAAATCCATTGTGGTGGTGTATAGAGCCAAAAATGTTAGAATTGTGTCGATGTCCCAATATTTATGGACCTGACTGTACATATATAAATATTTAGTAAAGCTAAGCATAACAAACAACATAAATGACTGATGCACTTGTACATGTAATGGATGGGTGTGTAGAGACTAGAGAGAGATGGAGATGAGAGATTGAACAGCTGTGGAGTCTGTTTTAAGTAGGTCTCTTCTGCAGCTGCACTGGCAGTGCAAGTTTATTCAGTCCAATCGAGTGGTATGGCAAGCCCGAGACTCCACAAAACATTTGCAAAGTAAATATAGAGTTAAATATGCTTTTGTGTGTCAAACTAATATACACATTGCATACCATTAGTTAATGTCCACGACTGTAACTTTTGCACAGAACTGTAAACTGAGCACCTCGTTATTTATATTAATCCACTTGTATATTTTTAATTAAAAAGGTTTATTTACATTTCATCCAGCAGTCCATCTTTAACAGAAGTCGAGCGGTGAAATCTCTGTGAAGTTTATTCCATGTAGCAGTAACCATACAAGGAGCTCTTCATTGCAGATACTAAGAAACATGATTCTCTGAAGCACCAGTTTCATGACAGTAAAACTTCCTTTAGTGTAGTTTCAAAGAGATCAAATGCTTTTTCTCCTATCTTCCTGTTGAACTGAAAAGCAGCTTGAGTTTTGTGTGGCATCAGGTTTAATAACTCCTGTCCCAGCTTGTGTTTGTCCAGCAGCTAGTTCACATCAAGAGGAGATTCCTTGCTCTGTTTATGTCCTCTTGTCACAGGCTGTCAATTTAGAGGCCTGTTCACTTTAGCCTGCAGCTTATTTGCCCTTTTCTCACAGCATTTCCTGCCTTAGTGAAGAGAGCGAAATGATGGCAGCAATTACTGTAGGAGCAACCTAATGGACTCTGGCAAAAATTGGGTGTAATCTGACGGTGATTTATAGCAGTGGTTTTCAACATGGTTTTGCTCAGATTTTACATTGGATGACCAGTGGCGAGTTGACCTGCTGTAATGTGTTTCCAGATTTGTAAATCTGAACAGAAACGGCTTTAAAATCACATTAAAATATTATTAATGTGAGTATCAGCCATATTACTAAGTGAAATTTGAATTTGTGTCAAAATACCATAAAGTTGAATTGTCCAGGAAAAGACAGGTCAAAATGAAAAAAAATTATTTCAAAAATAACAATTATCTGCGTTTACAGGGTTTCTGTGGGTTCTGTGGAAAGTCATGGCATGCAATGTTGCATGCACTGCAAAAAATAATTCTTCCTTAGTTATCCCTTCATTTTGATCAATTTTTCATAAAACAAGACTTTCTTATTCTATCATTTTGCTTCTCTAGTAAGTGTATCTTTTTTTACGAATCTTTAGACATTTGCACTGGAAAACAAGAAAAAAGCAGTGTGATTAGAAGGTACAGTAAATTTATTTCCATATTCTATGAATTAGGAACAGAGCCAAAAAGTTTTTGCTGCCATCTCTGCTGTCCTCATTGCTAATGGTTGGACATGTCCAGACCGCAACCATGGGCTTTAATCTTAACTAGAAATCATTTCAGCCGTAATTTTAATGGAGAACACAAGCTCACTGAGCAATGAGAGAGATGCATTTGCAACACTAAACACCCACATCAGCGGCACGACTACGACTAAAGATGCTTTCAGGAAATAAAAGCACCATGTTTTGTCCCAGTGTTTAGGACTAATGGACCAGCAATGGTACATCAGGATGTGGCTGTTTGTTAAAATGCGTGGATTTAAATTACATTGCTTATGAAATGCATTTAGACTGTGCTTTGATAAAGGACTTTTTAATTAAAATGATGTTGTGGGTGACTAACACAATTCAGCCTCTGTCTTTGAGGTGTGTACTTGTAAGTCAGCCAGGTTCCGATCATCTAATGACTTTTCTGAAGATGGATTATTATTGAATACAAAGCCGATAAGCCACAGATCCTATAGGACAGCATGCGCTGAGATTGATGTAGTCACTTGGCTTCTTCAGAATGATAAATGTTTTTTTCAAAGGTTGCGCTGCCACTTTTAGATATCATAAATTGATTATGCATTTATTTTTCAGCTGTTTGTTCTATACACAGGTTATGACATTTATGTTTGTATGCATGTGTTTATTTTTATCATGCAGTTTTCCAAACCCATAGCAGTGACATGCTGGCAGTCACTGGAGTCCCCAACAACAGGTTGACATGCATGCAAGGTCAAAAAACACTTTAATTTTCTTATAATATGCATTTATTTTTACCTTATTTGCTCAACGACTCCCAAACGATTCGCTCAACGATTAATTTTTCCAAAACCTTCCTTTGCGTGATGCTAATCTGTGATTGGTCGATTTCATTTAAAGCAGTGCAGTGCTGCTTTGTGTACAGCGTTTCTGGGGAAACAGCTATTTTTAATGCTTCAAAAGCTGCCCCTAGTGGCAACAAGTGGGTGGGCAATATGCTAATGTTTCATGTTGATGTCAAAATGAAACTGAATGATGAATAAGCATCACAAAATGATGCTTAAGATTCGTTTTAAAAAACGACTCGTTTCAGTGATTCAGAGTAGACTCTTTCTTTTGAGAGACAATTTACACACGGTGCACTTTCAGATTTAAAACTTTGCAGGATGTTTTCATTCACTTAGAGCTGTGTTACACACTGTATGAAAGGTAATTTTCAAAAATCCATAATAAGGATATTAAGATATTTGTCATGCGTAATAGTTATTTACAATACCTTAGTGACATGACATGAAGATTAAAATTATATATATATATATATATATATATATATATATATATATATATATATATATATATATATATATTAAATAGTTTGCACTCATTTTTGTGTTTACATTACATTACATTTACATTTAGTCATTTAGTTGGCGCTTTTATCCAAAGCGACTTACAAATGAGGACATTAGAAGCAATCAAAACCAACAAAAGAGCAACAATATGCAAGTGCTATGACAAGTCTCGGTTAGCCTATGTTCATATGTGTGTACATTTATGGCTGTACCGGAAAATGCACTCGGATTATTGTATTAGACATTTATAAAATGCAAGGGCAGTGAAAGATTATTTGACTCAGACTTAAACATGCAATTATATGCAACACCAGAAGGCTAATTAATGCTAATGATGATTGCTTTCTACTTTAATTCATTCAGCTTGACTCGCAGTTCTAACATTGTAATTTTTATTAATAAGAAGAATTCTTCAAATTTATTGATGAAGCTGTCTAGGGGTTGTGTATATGTTTAATATCCCCAAGACAGAGATGCTAGGAGAAATGTTGTTGTCCTGCAGATTAATTTCTTTTTCACTCACACAAGTGCACACTTGTCTGTTTTTCCCACTGTCGCAATGTGTTGCTGTTTAAAAAATCTATTAATATTTTATTCCCCTTATAAACTCACAACCTAAGGCTGAAGTCTTCTTGAAGTGTCTGGATGCCTTTGTGGAAACATAGGCTTGGGATTTTTGTAATGAACAATGAAGCCTTTGCTTCTTCCCTCCATATGTCATTAGCTTCATAATTCTATACACAGTAGCCGCATTTTAAAATTTCATCACAAGGAGCCTTCAACCCGACAAAACTCTCACATGGCCGCAAGATCTTCAAATTGCGTCAAAGGCGTGATTTGACTGCCAGAAGGGTAACAATGGGGTGAGACATCAAGATGAACAGAGCCTCATCACAGAATATATACTTTCAATAATGAGGGAGGGTGCCAAATGCGCAATCTGTGTGGTTGCTAGGCAACTGCATCAGCATCACTCCAGCAGCTTCATGTTGAGAAGCGCATCGGAACCATGCTTTTGAATGGCATCGTCTGGCTAGTGTGTGTGATTTGCAGCACATTGATTGAAGCATGGCTTCTTATCGGCGATGGTAAAGGCACACAGGCTAAATCGCTTAGTTAAGGAAGTAATGATTCACAGGAATCACCAGTTCAGCACAGCTGGCAGCATTAGTGTGACTATTGTGGATTCAGTCACAATGTATCACCACAAGTTGACAGATGAGCATGTTTCACAATTCCGTTGCCCTTCGTCTGTAGTACAGTATGTAACACTATATAGGTTATGAGCTGCCCAGAGTTTAGAAGGTCTTGCTGTGTGATCATTCGTTAGTAATCAGAAGGACATGATCAAACTGTGAACTTCTCTCTAGAGTCGCTGCTGACGGCAGCAGAGCACACTTATAAAAGAGAATCTGTGCTCATTAATTCAGATTTACAGCCCTAGAAGATTATACATTTATGTACTTATAAATAGAGGTCGACCGATATGGGTTTTTCTCTGGCCGATGCCGATATTTAGAAATCAGGGCTGCCGATGGCCGATATATGATGCCGTTTTTTTGCCGATATGTTTGGCCGATTTTCTTTCTTTCTTTTTTCCCCTTCATCTCAGGGATGTTAATTTTTTTTCAGTAATTTATCAAAATATTTAAAAAGGTTTGCTGCATGGTTAAAATAAAATTGCGTTTTTTAGAGAGAGAGAGAGAGAAAAGTCACATAAGTCACATTTTATTATTTCATTCAGAAATAGGCCTAATGCCAACGTAAAATGTTTACAAACATTATAATAAACACTGTAAACCTAGCTAGGCTATTTTAGTTCCCCTGACTCCACAACAAATGCTTTCAATTAACAGTATTTAGAAAAGAACAAGAATTAAAAATATAAGAAGCTAGCTATAAACGACAAGCCAAAATGAATTAATTTAGGCTAAAACGAAACTGAAACCAACGCTGGGTCTCTCATTCGACACAAAATCAAATGTTTCCGTATTCGCGATGTATTTGCCAAAATATTATTTATTATGTACAGGTGTTACGGAATGTTGTTGTGGAATGAGCGCACGACGAGGAATGACGAAAAGGAGTATCCTTATTCAGCTTCAACACAACTTCCATTATTAACATTAACTAACATCAATCCAAGACAACGACTGAGGGAGAACTGAGGACTTATAAAGGGACCGACCAAACAAGGAAACAAGATAATTAATATAACACAGGTGATGAGGATGAACGATAATTAACTAATGACAGGAAACTAGAACAGGAAAATCCAAATAAGGGCAAAAGGGAAAATAAACAGGAACCAAACCGTGACAGATTTCGCCCCCTTCCCGGAAGGTGCGTCCCGCACCGTAACATACACATAACGGTGCGGGCGCTCTGGAGGCTGGAGCCGGGCCAGGACAGGGAGGAGACTAGGGAAGCCTCCAGGGCGGATCAGGGGCCTTGGGAGGCCATGGCGGATCAGGAGACACGGGAGGCCCTGGAGGGACTATTTTTTGGGTTGGCCGAGATAGCACAGGGAGCTCCGTGGCCTTTGCCTTCGGCCCGACCCCGAAGGCAAAGGCCCCCCAAATATTTTTCTTGGGGAAGTTCCCTCCCGGGAACAATTGAGGAGAAGCGGGCTCTGTGGAGCGCTCAGGAGGAGCGGACACTGGAGGGCGCTCTGGAGGAGCGGGTTCTAGGGGGCGCTCTGGAGGAGTGGGCTCTTGAGGACCCTCTTGCAGCACGGACATTTGGGGGCGTACTTGCAGCGCGGATACTTGAGGGCGCTCTTGCAGCGCGGACATTTGGGGCCGTTCTTGCAGCGCGGATACTTGAGGGCGCTCTTGCAGCGCGGACATTTGGGGGTGCTCTTGCAGCGCGGATTCTTGAGGGGCGCTCGGGAGGCGCGGAGCTGGACGGGACCAGTGGAGACGCAGGAGAGCTGGACGGGACCAGTGGAGACGCAGGAGAGCTGGACGGGACCAGCGGAGACACAGGAGAGCTGGACGGGACCAGCGGAGAGGCAGGAGGGCTGGACGGGACCAGCGGAGAGGCAGGAGGGCTGGACGGGACCAGCGGAGACGCAGGAGGGCGCTCTTGCAGCTCGGACTCTCGGCGGTGCTCTGACAGCGCGAATTCTCGGGGGTACTCTGGGAGCGTGGATCCGTACGGGACCAGCGGGGACGCAGGAGAGCTGGGCGGAACCAGCGGAGATGAAGGAGGGTACTTGCGAGGAGAAGGCACTGTAGGGCACTTGCGAGGAGCAGGCACTGGAGGGCACTTGCGAGGAGCAGGCACTGGAGGGCACTGGCGAGGAGCAGGCACTGGAGGGCACTGGCGAGGAGCAGGCACTGGAGGGCACTGGCGAGGAGCAGGCACTGGAGGGCACTGGTGAAGAGCAGGCACTGGAGAGAGTACGGGAGCCGAGAACTCCGGGGGCAGAGCCTTATTCAGTAGCCCTGCGTCTTGTGTTGGCGGAACTGTCTTCACCGCGGGCGGAACCATCATCGCCTCAGACGGCGGCACAATCATCGCCGTGGACGGCAGAACCATCTTTGCCGCGGGCGGAATCATCATCGCCTCGGACGGCGGTTGGCTGGAGCGAGCTGCGGTCGGCGTGTAGGTTCCGGATCGGGGCAGGACACTCTCCAGACACCGGAGGATCCCTTCCCTCCAGCTGAGTCCGGTGGTGTCTGGGAGGTCCACGGGGCGATGGGAATTTGCCCCGATCCAGAACAACGAGTTCAGTGTAGCGTCGTCCAGCCCTGTCCAGACGGCGATCCTGCTGAACCCCAACGCATACTCCGGCAGCGGTAGATCTTGGCGATCCAGAGCTATGAAGCGATCAGCCCACTCCATAATTCGGTTTCGGTCTTGGATTCTG